>NC_140586.1:827190838-827826338 GCF_964204655.1 Triturus cristatus | reverse complement strand
TCTGGTCTCTGAACTTGTAAAGGATATCCAGTTTACAGAGCAATCTTATGTGTAGATGCAGCAACAGGTGAAGAATGCCTGTGAACCACCATTGCTAGGGCCACCTTGGTGCTGGTAGGATCAGCATGGCCCTTGAGTATGTTAGCTTGATAATAAACACTGGTACCAGGGGAGTCAAGAGGGATAGGGTAGAAAAAGTTCACTGATCAAGTCATCCATAGGATATTGCCCTTTGTCTTTGGTTGGTAAAAGCTGGAAGAGAAGTCTAGGCATTTTGTATCTAACCCAAATTGCAGAAGATGTTGTGTAGAATAGTGTCATTTAGAACCCACTTGCGGTTTTCTTGGAAAATCCTGTTTAGTGAATCCACTTGAGCATTCTGAATGCTTGGTAGGTAAACTGCAGTGATCCTCAGTTTCCTGGCTTTGACCTTCTTCCAGACCAACTGCACTTCCTGTGACAATACTCTGGATCATGTTCCACCTTCTTTGCTCACGAAAAGCGTAGCTGTTGTATGGTCTGCTTGCACAAGAATGGAGTCTATCTTGAAGTGAAAGTCTTTCATGGTTAGGCGTACAGCTATTAGTTCCAGGAGATTGATATCACAGTGCATATCCCTAGGCAGCCATTTCCCTTGAATCTAAAGATGGTCCAAGTGATCAACCAAGCCAGTAAGTAAGGCATCAGTTACAACCCTTTGAATTTTAACATTCTGGTGGAAGTCCATGCCACAAAGGACATTTTAAGGTCAACATCACTACTGACGAGACTTGGGGGCCGATTACAAGGAGTGTCACAAAGCCTCCGACCTCAGGTCAGAGGGTTTCACTTCCAACCACCTAATTACAATCTAGGTGGTCAGAATTGAAACCGGATGGTCATTCCGGCTGGACCCATCGGCCAGTCAGATACTGGCCCGTAATCCCAATGGACGGCATTTCCGCTGTTGGGATTTGGATGCTCGTTTTCCCACAGGCTTTCCATGCCGGGCTTTCCAACATCGAAAGCCTGTCAAAAAGCGAGTTTGGGGGTCCCTCTATGCCTCTTGAGGTGCCTGTCACGCGGTGCAGGGATTTGCAGAATCTCCCATTTCCTTAAGGGAGCTTGTGCTTCGGTGGTTTACCGTTGCAACACAAGCTCCCATAGGGAAATGAGACCGCACCATGTGCGGTCGCATTGTAATTATGCCACCGGGAGCTCCGACCGGAGGTCGGGCTGTCCTAAATCTACGATGACGTCGGTCGGAGGCAACTCCGATCAACATCATAATCGGGCCCTGGGTAGTGTAAAGAGATAGGTTGAGTCTAACCTCCATTCTGCCTATGTACTAGCACTACTGGATTTCTAGGTACTGCTGCAATGATCTCATATGAACACGGGCATATGGAATCAGGAAAATGCAGGATGCCTTTGAACCTAAAAGAGAACCTAAAAGAGATTACATCTATCTTGCTGTAGTGTGGACCTTTTTCAGAAGATCGTGACAGTTTATAGAGATAGATAATAGTCGCTTCTCCAAAGCATACACTTTTTCATTTAATATGTGTAACACCGCTCCCAGGTAGTGGATGGGCTGCATGGGGGCTGGTGTCAATTTTCTGCGATTGACATGTAACCATGAAAAGCATATTGAGAGGTTGAGGCCTTGTTTAACTAATCCTCTGAATATGGAGAGACGCAGATCTTCTGTCTCTTGAGATACTCTTTCTGTATTAATATGTTTGCTGTTGAGACCAATAATGGATGTGAACTAATTTCGCTGACCTTTCTGCTTAACACTAAAGTAGCTGGAATAAACTCTAAATTCATTCTGGGAAACAGGAACCACTCCCATGACCTGCTTTTAAAAACAAATGTTGACTCCCTGCTGAGGTTTGTCCAGGTGGTGTTAGTGTGACTTATTTGGAGTTATTGTAGGTGGCAGGGTTCTCAACCTGAGACAGCAACCATTGTGCAAAATGTTCAAAACCCATTCGTCTTTTGGGATTTTCCTCCACTCTTACAAGTAGTTTGAAATACGCTTTCCACTGGAGTGGGTAATAGAACAAGGGGAAGTTAGAAGTCACTGCTTGCCTCCTGCGGAAGGTTTACTAGCTGCTGGCAATAGCTGTTGTCCACCTTTTCATTTAGAATTAATGCTTTTGCTGCTTTGTGAGTTGTATTTTTCTGTAGCTTAGATGGTATGGCCATCATAGACGTTCAAAGAAGTTTGGAATGAGAGGAAGGAGCAGTATCGGAGAAGTACTATGGTGTAAAGTTGTCAGCTCCACTAATCAAGACTTTCTAAAAAGTTTTGATGCCAACAATGGGGGAAATCCTGGATTTTGGTAAATCTGCCAAATTTGGAGAACATCTTCTGGTTCTTGATATTGAAAAGGAACAAGAAAACAAAATATACGTCCTTGAAGTACATCTGGAAAAACGTTTTGAGGAGATCTTCAACAGTGTCTAGAATGGCAAGAGTCATGTTTATAATGTCAACTAGAGTTTGATCTGCAAAGAGAACATGATCTTTGAGTAGAAGACTTGTATCTCCTCAGCAACGCCGTGTCAGGTAGACTGTGTGGTCTTAATGTTGGGGTTGTTTGTTGTTTCCTAGCAGCTGGAATAACTGACAGAATGAGCAGTGAAGTGGGACTTGGAGGAGAAATCTCCATCAACACAGTGGGGTAAGAAGGTTTATTGAGCTCTTAGAGGAGGAGAATCCAGTACTACAACCACATTGGTTGGGGTTTGGTAGAAGTGTAGGCCAGCGAATGCTCAGTATCTGAGATTAAATGCAGTCTCTGAGATTTCAGTTTGGAGCCCCATTCTGCAGACCGGTGAAGAGTGAGTTATGTATCAGTATACCTCGACACCTTCAACATCATAGACTCACTAAATGTGAAAAGTCTATACTTATTTGTCAACAATTGCCAATTCTAACCCAACTCGCCTTTCATCAGTTTGATGTAAGTGGCTAAGGTAATGCCCACACGTGGGTCCCCTGCTTGCTGTGCCACAGGATGCAAGCTATATCTCCCTCACGAGGTCCAATAAGTCTGAGGCCAATCTGGGGTGGCTTCTGTTCTCTGCTGGAGGGTTGGTTTGGCCTGACAGTTTGGGGTGGACTGTTCCAATGAGGAGCACGGTTTGTACTGATTTGCACAAGACGGACCTCCATCTAGAATGGTACAGTGGCCGAAAAAAATGGTTTAGAATGCTACCCACAGTGCTAGTCAGAGGTTTCGATTATTTGCAAGCACTCCCCCCCATCACTTTTACTTTCATGTGTTGGATAGTGGCTTTATGCTATTAAAAGGTTACTATAGTCAGCGGATTTCTCACAAATATTTAGCAATGCAACCTGAACTAAGTTGTTTAGAAATGTCACAAAAGGATACAGCTCCTCTTTATTGTGCCTCCGATATCATGAAAATGCAATTTAAAAAAAAACTCCTGCCAATATAGTCTAGAAAAAATTGCTTGACAATAATAATTATTTTCTATAGTTTTTAATAAAGGAAGACATGGAAACATATCACACTGGCCCCCAGGATGGTACATTTCCAATAATGGAGGACATAGATGTACATTATTTGTTCAAAATTAACTCTTCTAAAAAACATCTTGTTTGGAGATAATTTTAACCATTGGACTCAAATGAAATTTTACTAACAGAAGTTGAACATTTCACATTAAAACATATATTTTCTACACAAACAGGAGCTACATGTTGCCTCAACATAGGCACCTACAATCAGATTACTTTTGTACATTAAAATATTTTCTCCATACTTTAACCTGAAACCTTTGTACCACCACACCAGCAAAAGTTCTCGCTATTGTCTGTACGTGCGAAATAACGCACACATCAACACTTAAAAAAGACTATTCCATAAATGACTTTGCAAGCTCATCTCTTGCCGCTGAGACCAGGTGTGAACCATATAAGCACGTTTCAATCCTAACAGGGCTAAAAATAGACCCTTATCCTTCTGAGGTTGTTATATTGAGTACATTTTAGTCAGGTAACAGAAATACTTTTAATGTACAACAGTTAAAAACATATAAACAGGTGGTAATCAGAGAAAAAAAGGTTAATTATTCTTCACAGATAAATGGGGGGCGCTCGTATAACTTCTCCCCTTGTCACACTACAATGCTCAAACCCATTCAAACGTTTCCACTAGCTGTAAGAAACATTTGAATTTTCTACCTAAGCTCGCTGAATTAGCCTTCTTTACAATTATGTATTAAATTGTGAACAGCTATGTTCACACAAATGTGGCGATACTGGGGGCTGCTTGGTCACACTTTTTTTTTAATTTCAATATATTCTTTTAATTATCAAAACAGGGCAGCCATCCAAGGGTTGAATTGTGCAGATGACAACAATTTAATGTATCTATATGTGATTTATGTAATATAGTATAACTTTGTGTTTGTTGGAGTTAAAACAGGTAGACTTTTATAGACAGACGATTAATACGAGTCGATCTGTGGGAGAGAACAAGAGGCACACTCTCATTGGGATTGAGGTAAAGCTTGTACATGCATCTCTAATATTCAGGCTTACTAGGATGTCACTTTCCTCCTAAAAAATAGGTTTCACATTTTTGAAGGTACCCTTCAGAGTCCTCTGGTTTATTCCTTCACTTACCACCAGGAGGCTTGAGAACTACATCAAGAAACGTGGACACAGGATGACTAAGAGAACAATAAGCAGATATTAGGTCTAGAGTGAGGATTTATTCACTTTTGGTATTGTGTAAATTGTCAAAGACCTACATGTTTTTAACCACTGCCCATCTCCACTACCACATTTTTCTGGAATTAATCCATTAAGGATACGCAATATAATTGATTTCTCATTTGTATTTCAGTGCAGGCCTGACATTTGTCTTTGTGTAATGTGTCTGGTTACTAAATTGAATCCTTATTACCTCTCTGTAATCTTCCTGATCCTGCATCGGCTCCAGCTTTATCAGCAGGTGTAATGATAAGGCCGAAATCATTATCAAGGCTCAGCAAAGTACAGGCCTCTTTCCTAGTACATTGCTTCAACAAAGCTGCATAAATGATGGGTGGGTATCACAGATGCCTTGTGTTACCCAAAAACATTATAGCAACTTTACAAGGCGAACACAGGACCTTTGGATTTCATGCGTAAAAATACATTTTAATTATTATTTTGTGATATCATGAGTAGTTTATAGGGGTGTTATGGTTGCACATCTAACCATAACTGATAAATGCCTATGGTGTTTGTGTTTAAATCATAATCTTAACACCTCTACATATGCTGTTTAAGACAACACATAAGCCTATTTATGGATGTTTGTATGTACTCCCTGATGGAACAGGACCAGTGTCGGGTGTTTCCGGAAGATATAACAAGCTTGGGTTCAATTTCACTGATAACATGCCAAACACATTTGGATCCAGGAGAAATTATACTCTATAGAGACCAATACAAATACATATCTATGAGATCCCCTCTATGCATGGAACCTGGCTGAAGATGGGCTCCTTGTAAACCTATGTCTCATACATATTCATTATTTCTTATGGCATGAAGAAATGTAACAAATACTCCTGAAAGCCAAAAGAGTCCTAAAGGCAGAGGTGGCAGGTTTGTCTTTTCTGGTAGGAACACTGTATGTAGTGTACCTCAATGGCTTCAACAGGAAGCATTACCTACCTTGTCCGTCTTCCTCGCCACAGTCCTTACCAATTGAGCTACTCCATTGCTCGTGCACAGTGTTTTACCCATACCAAACCAGAAAGTAAACCCCACCCAATATGGCCTACTGGAAGTGGGTGACCGCATGACCATCCAGGTGGGGCTTACACTCAAACACTTCCTGAAACTGTCAAGCAGACCCAAGATTTAAAAAAAACATTAATTTCCTCTCACCTTCCATAGAAGGGAGGGAGTGTAGCACTGTGGTGAGGAAGACAATGACTTGGAGTAATGAAGACTACTGGTAAGTACCCAGGTTATTACAGCTGCTGAAGGCTAGGAAGTGCAAAGATATATATGTGTGTGAAGGACATGCACACTAACAGCCCTCATGTTCCCTACGAACAAGGTGCAGTACATACGGAACTGTAAATCTGTCTCCCGCAGCATCTTTTCCAGCAGCTGCCTGTCCATTCAGATCCCCAGTCTCGACATAGCTTCTAAATTATTCAAACGCTTCGAATGAGCACGCTTGATTAAGTTTTAATTTTAGCAAATTACCCGAGCAGGGGAAGCGGGAGAGGCAGTGAATCATCGCCCCCTTCGTTCTGTATTTATTTGGAAACAGGACGCCTCATTACAGACTGACTACTGGTAAACTAATCTACTCAGCAAAGGTGAACTTGTGCAAATAGTCGATACGTAAGAATGAGGACTCCTCTAGCAGGGGGAGATGGAGAAGGGAAGGAAGATGGGAGATGGAGTGAGGGTAGGAACAGAGGACATAGAACCTACAGCTAAAGATGGAGAGAAATCAAAAAGCGCCGAAGGCCAGAGGGCCGTTCAGAAAACAAGAAGATTTCTCAATTCGACGTTCAGAGCGAAACTGTGCTTCCTTTAGGACAACATATTATCCTACATCCATGCATTCTTCAAAGAAAGCCTTCACACGAAGTGCCTTCATGCAACATGTCCCATTACCTGACAGAATAACCACGCCAAGGGCAAGTATCTTGTGCCTCCATGATGGCCTTAAGAGATTTCATACCGAAAACAGCAGCCACCCTGTCCGGAGAGCCCTTGTGCATCAATATGTGATGAGAGGTGAAATCAGGCACCCTGACCAGAGACCTCAGTCATCATTGGGTGATGAGAAGTTACAATTAGGCACCTTGTTCAGAGTCCTGTGCATCATTGTGTGCTCAGAAATAACTGCAGACGCCCTGATCATATAGCCCTTGTGCATTACTGGGGGATGAGAAGTGATGTCGGTTACCCTGCCCAAAGTCTTTGTACAAAATTATGTGATCAGAAATTTCAGCAACCACTCTGACCACACAGTTCTTGTGCATCGCTGTAGGATGAGGAGTGACAGCAAGTATCCTGACCACAAAGTCCTTGTGCATCACTGTGTGATCAAAAGTGACAGAAACCACTCTGTACACGGAGTCCTTTTGCATCACAGTGTGATCAGAGGAGACATCAGCCATCCTGCACAGAGTGTCCAGGTGCATCACGGTGTGATCGGAAGTGACAGCAGCCAGCCTGTCACAGAGTCTTTGTGCATCAGACACCGTTCAGGCAGCCACAGGGCACGCAGAAGTTCTTCAGCCTCCACCAAGGGGGTGAGGCTATTTACTACTAATGTCCTGGGGTCTGCCTTACTATGGCTTTGCAACCGAAGACTAGTAAAACCCCTTTTACAGTTGATTCTTGGCTAGAGAGGGCGAGAAGCTATTGTTTGCTCAGGAAGGTAATGGGGGGTTTTCTCAGGAAGGTAATGGGGGGTTCGAGTTAAGAGTACAATAATAAACCAACAGACCGAATAAAGTTAATGTACAGCCCAGTGCTTGTCTTTGTAAGAAACAAAGTTTTTTAATCATACAGTTGTACACAATACTGCATACTCCAATAAACATATACTTAATAAGTGTCTGGGCGCTACTTCCTGTGGGCACTACACTTTCCCCGTTCTCTTAGACCCCCTTCCAGGGCTCTCCCTAGATACTGGGTCCCCTGCGCTCTAAGAATAATTAGGAGTAGGGAAAGTTTGGCTCAACTGCAGTCTCAATCATGCACAGTTCATAGGATGTGCTCAGTCGGTCTTACCCTTTCACAGGTAGAAGGGTCTCACGAGTCTCAACTAGCGCCCTGCACTCTCAGGGGTTCTCCTGCACACTTGTGGATTGCCGCTGAGAACCAGCATGCCTCTATTGCAGTCTCTTGGTCCAGATACGGGCCACATTTGACAGCTCATCTGTCCAGCAATCTCGTAATGGTTGCTGTGGTTGATACCATGAGGTTAATCGAGAGCCCGATCACGGCAGCCTGGATGGCCACGGTCTCAGCCTCCATAGATTACCCTTAGATCGCTAGGCCTGTAGCAATACAGTCCCGGCCAGACCATAGGTTGGCGAAGTCCCAGGGAGGTAGTCCTCTGCAAATGGCAGTGGTAGCCCACGTTCAGCTAACTACTCTGCAGATGCAGCCCTCAATCGGCCTTCAGCAGTGTGGCAGTTACAATCCTCACCTGGCCTTCAGCAATTCAGTAGTCACGCAATTGCAGCCCTGACTGGGCCTAAGGCAGTCACACGACTATGGTATAGGAGTTCCCGTCATGTATATTAGGTGCGAGGTTTTGTAAGGATAAAGAGTGGGAAGCAACTAAATACAATTATTTTACTATTAGGTAATTATTATTAATATTTTAATTGATGATTAATTATGTAAAATGTGTACATATAATTTAAAAAATATATTTAAGATGTGTGTTGTGTAGTTTGTATAGGTATAGGGTAGGAAGTTACTTAAGTAATAGCAAATTAAAAAATATGTAGTTTTCTTTTTTTAATGCTATGTGTTAATTGTTTTGTGCTTTCTAATTGTAAAAAATATTGTGTTTATCGGTTGTCATTAATTTGGGAATATACTTTGGTATTTTAATTATGACAATAATATTTGTACTAATTTATATGTATTAAAGATTGTAATAAATATCTCATTTGTTTATTTTTTGAATAAAATTATATTTATATAATCTTCCTATTTAAATATTTTTTTAATTGTTATTTAATCATGTTTTTTACATTTTTTACTTTTTTGATTGAACCACTTTGTGTGTAATGTTGCATAGAGTGTAGTCGAATAGTACATTTTACCCTTACCCAATCCAGCACTTTCCCTACTGTTGCACTGATTAAAGTGGGAAAAGTAATTTTTTACCCCTCTGCAATCCAACACTTTTCCTACTGTTGTACTGAGTGGAGTGGGAATAGTAAATGTTACCTCCCCGCAATCCAAGCCTTTCCCTACTGTTGCACTGAATGGAGGGGGGGCAGTAAATTTAACCCCTCTTCAATCCAACACTTTCCCTACTATTGCACTAACTGGAATGGGAATAGTAAAGTTTACCCCTCCATAATCCAGTACTTTACCTACTGTTACACTGACTGGATTGGGAATAGTACATTTTACCCCTCCGCAATCTAACACTGTCCCTACTATTGCACTGGCTGGAGTGGGAATAGTAAATTTTACCCCTCTCCAATTCAATACTTTCCCTACTGTTACACTGATTGGAGTGGGAAAAGTAAATTTCACCCCTCCCCAATCCAACACTTTCCCTACTGTTGCACTGACTGGAGTGGGAATAGTAAATGTAACCACTCCACAATCCAACACTTTCCGTACTGTTGCGCTGACTGGAGTGGGAATAGTAAATGTAACGACTCCGCAATCCAACACTTTCCCCACTGTTGCGCTGACTGGAGCGGGAATAGTACATTTTACCCCTCAGCAATCAGACACTTTCCCTACAGTTGCACTGACTGGAGTGGGAATAGTAAATGTAACCACTCCGCAATCCAACTCTTTCCCTACTGTTGCACTGACTGGAGCGGGAATAGTACATTTTACCCCTCAGCAATCCGACAATTTCCCTACAGTTGCACTGATTAGAGTGGGAATAATAAATGTTACCTCTCCGCAATCCAACACTTACCCTACTGTTGCACTGACTGGAGTGGCAATAGTAAATTTTACCCCTCCGCAATCCAACACTTTCCCTACTGTTGTAATGTCTGGAGTGAGAACAGTATATTTAACCCCTCTGCAATCCAACTCTTTCCCTACTGTTGCACTGACTGGAGTAGAAATAGTAAATGTTAACCCTCCCCCCACCCCCCATAATTCAACAATTTCCTTACTTTTGCACTGGGTGGAGTGGGAATAGTATATTTTACCTCTCCGTCCATCACCACCCCCTTTTGTACCGCTTTGTTCGCCATAAGTTGGCAGGGTATGCTCAGACGTGAGTCCCTTGCTCACTTTGCCACTGGATTCAAGCAAGCCTGGCTGAAGATGGCTGAAATGCCAGAAACCGGCCCTAGGAAGCTTGTTTCCTGTCCAGGGAAGGCATGGCTTGGCAGTTCGGGCTGGACTGTTCCCATGAGGCACAGGGTCAGACTGATTTGCATATGGCCATGTCTGAACTGGGGTGGCAGAGTGGGCTAAAGAACGGTGATGGATCAAACCCAGATCTGTTGACTGGGTGTGAGTATTTGATTGGTTCTGATGCTCCGTCCATCACCACCCCCTTTTGTACCGCTTTGTTCGCCGTAAGTTGGCAGGGTATGCTCAGACGTGAGTCCCTTGCTCACTTTGCCACTGGATTCAAGCAAGCCTGGCTGAAGACGGCTGAAATGCCAGAAACCGGTCCTAGGAAGCTTGTTTCCGGTCCAGGGAAGGCATGGCTTGGCAGTTCGGGCTGGACTGTTCCCATGAGGCACAGGGTCAGACTGATTTGCATATGGCCATGTCTGAACTGGGGTGGCAGAGTGGGCTAAAGAACGGTGATGGATCAAACCCAGATCTGTTGACTGGGTGTGAGTGTTTGATTGGTTCTGTAAGGGATACCAGAGACCTTGCCCGGACCGTCCTTGAAGGTCAATGTGTTATAACAAGTAAGATCACCCACTTTGCATGTAAGAGTCTTGTATGTCACTGTGTGGTGAGCAGCAAAAGCAGCCACCTGCCTGCAGAGTCTTGCATGTGTGATGAGGAGTGACAGCAGTCACAAGGTTCCGTATATACATGAAGACCACAGTGAGGTGAAGGGGCACAGCAGCCACACTATGTGTTATGAAGAATGAACGTTTGCAGGTCACTGTGTGATCAGTAGTGGCAGCAGTCACCCTGTCCACAAAGTTATTGTAGGGCATCATTTCGTCAACAGGAGAGATTGTCACTGGGAGGAACATCATGGTACCCATCCTGAAAGTATAGCTGCACCAAAACTGTTTAAAAATTGGGTCCTACTCTAGGACATCATCCCTTACTGGCACCTTGGCCTACACGTTTCACTGTGCAAGACTTATGGTGAGAGGGAGAGCCAGGTGTCCATAGCTAAACACTGTTCACCAGCCACAACTTCCGATGGGTCTCAAAGAGGTCTCTGAAGAGGAAGCTCTACAGAAGGGAGGACAAGGTAAAATTAAAGTTATGTCCAGGTGTGACTGGGGACTGAGAGCACTCTTGCGGGCATTTGGAACGTGAACAGAAGCACCAAATTCTGTTGCAGACAGAGGCCTTAACTTAGTCCATTTATTGAGGAATTGACTCCATGTAGGTAAAATCCTCACATCTTTATTCAATTAGACTAGCCAGGAGATGGAAGATGATCAGTTAACTTTGCAGAATGTGTGGGGCTACATTGATTGCTCCTCATGTGCACCCTTGAAATATTCTTGATCGACTTGAATTAGAAGTATTTTTCCACAGAAATATGCAAATTATGCAGCAGATGGTGGATTATGTGACAAGTGTGGCAAATTGCACATCATTTTAAAGGCCGTGGCTCTGTATCTACTCAGCACCATTCGAAAATGGTGGATGTCTCCTTGCAAATTTGTGAAAAACACCCAATCTAAGAAGGATCCAGACATTTACTCAGTGGTAAGCAAAACAATATATTGGCCCAAAGCATGTGAAGAACTATCTTCATAACTTCTCGTGTGTGTTTGACAATGGACGTGCTGCTTCCTGCTCACTTAAAGTTCATGTCCTGATTCTTATCAGTCACATTTGTTGGCCGTAAATGAACATCTAAAATTTTCCAAAGATTCTAGACTCAGTCACTCCAAGTATCTGCAAATTGCTCAAGTTGGAAGTAGCAGTTGTGGGTATGCTAGAGGACTGGTTCTGCAGATGCCTAACACTAAGTTCAATAAAAAAGAAACTATTATGTCCATCCATCCATGATGTATAAATTAAGCGTAATACATTGGGTAATAGTAACATCTGTTAGATTTCATTCTTAAAAATGGCACAAGTTCCATATGAAGCGCTATATGTATAAAACAAGTTATCATTATTGACAGAGAAAATAGAAAAATACAATATTTTATTGTGTGGCTCTATAAACATGAAGCATGTATCTATAGATAATGGACGATATTGTTGCATCCTCCGGTGAGACCTTCTTGCCCTGCTGTTTAATGTAGTTAGTCCAGACCATCCCCCGAGAGGACAGTTTATTACAGCAATTAAGACAAACATACTGTTAGATTCAGTAACTGGTTACAGAGTTTAGACATACCACCTATGTCATTAATCAAGCCTTTTCCAGAAGTGTAAATGATCTGGTGCCTACTTCCCAATCTATCGGCTCGCCACTCACAGGGCTTAGTGTTTAAATCCATAACTAAGGCTAAATTTCCTACGGTCACCTTCCTCTTTTGTGTGATTTTGCATTGTAAACACTGCCTAGTGGTTTTATGTATGTGCAAGAATTTTGGGTGTGAATTTTAATCTTCGTAGAAGCTAGAAACCGGACCTAGTGCACCAGGACTGAAGCACCCCACAGAAAAGTGTAGCCCTGCCTCTTTACTTTACTAGTGCTTAGGAGCTCTGATGAGAGTACTAAGAAAATCCTCATTGGAACAGCTGTCATGGTGTTGTTATGGAAGTGGGCACTTGGCCAGTACGGATTAAATTGATGGGGTTGTATGGGAGTACATACATTATTACATTTAAACAGAGCATAACCACCCATTGCCGTTGAGTCCCTCATCTATCGCTTTATTGGAAAACAATAAGGCTTTTTAAATATTTCAGAAATTAGAGTCATGTAGCACAGGTTGTTGATAAAATTCCTGGTGAGCCCATTTGTGGAGCTCTTCATCCAATTCTGGGACCCTTATTTAGAGTTATATGTCCAGTTCTGGGGCTTTTTTTCTGGAGTAATGCACTGAGTTTTTCAAACGTCAATTGGAGCATTATGCCCCTATCTGGATCTATCATCTAAAAAGCTACGTGTCCAGTGTCCATTTCTGAAACCTATATCTGGAGTAAGGTGTTCATCTCAGGGGTCTTTGTCTGGGCACATATGTTAAGTTCTGGAAACCTCACATGGAGTAATGTGCAGATATCTGGAGCCATCGTCTGTGGTTATGGGTATACTGTCCATTTCTAAAGAACGCATTTGGCGTTATGGAAAACCATATTGAGTACTGTTCACAAATCAGACGGTACAGAGAACCAATGTTTTAATTGTCCCTGTCTGGAAGCCACACATGAAACAGGTGTGCCCAGTCTCCGGGAGGGGGAGTTATGGGGAATAAGGTGCTACGTTCTGGAAACTGCATACACAATACTGTGCCTTATAGTGATTCAATGTGTCCAGAATGATAAAGGCGGATTGGAGACAAACCAGAGATGGGCGTTCCAATTGCAGAAAGGACAAATAATGTAAACATGCATACACTGAAAGAGACAGGACATAAAGCGCTGGTAAAACTCTCAAATTCGTAAAAGGGCACAGTGTAAGAGCCCTTACCAGTGAAAAGAAGCGTCTACAACTAGACGTAAAATTAAAAGAACAGATGTTGCTAGGTGAAAAAGATCATTTTAGGAAGCAGGGTTTTGGACTCTGTCCCAGCCCACTGGCATGTCAAACTCCTCCCCTGCTCCTTTTAACTATGTTTCCTTTTGTCAGCACGCTGCTTTCTGCCCTCCTATCCACAGGACGCTAACCCTGACCTATGTCCTGACTTTTCTTCATCTGGGTCTTTTCTTTTATATAGCTCCAGGACTTTTTGCTTTATTCCACTGTACCTTGTGCGTATTGGAAAGCATTGTTTGGAGCCCCTTTTCTCCTCTCCCTAACAAGAGTCAAACTCTCCCCATAGTCCACCCCCACATGTGTGTGTGCACACACACACACACCCCACCCCTCCAAGGGAGTAGCCATAAAATTAAAATACCCCCCACTACGAACTAAAGCTCTTATGGCACTAAGCAAAGCAAATCATCACAACCCTTCCCAGAAGAGCTCTCAAGTTTCCTCTTTCCAAGCATTTATCTATTCATCCTTTCAACGTTCACATACTGACATCCACCATTTCATTCTGTCATCCATCATTCAGTCTTTCACCATTCCACCCACCCTCTAATCCATATCCAACCTATTCATCCATCTCCCAACCTATCCATCAAACCTATCCATGCATCCATCATACTTTCACCATCCATCGATCATTACAGTCATCCATCGATCCTTTCAGTCTTCCATCTATCCTCTAACTCTTCTATCCATCCATCCTTTCACTCCACCCTTTCACTCCATCCATCCATACGCCCATCCTTTGCAGTTATCCCTCCACATTTTAACTCATCCCTCTATCTACTCACCCTCCCTTTCACTCAACCACCCATTATTTCACTCATTCATGCATTTACCCTATCATGCATCCCTTCACCCTCACTAATCCATCCATTTTATCACTCATCCATCCTTTCCCCATCCATCATCATTCTCTCTCATCAGCCATCCATCCACCCTTTAACTCATCCATCCATTCTTTCATCCATCCTTCCACCTCCCTTTTAGTTATGTTATGTTATGTTAACTGGGTTTATAAAGCGCTCAGCTGCTGCCTCAGCAAAAAGGCGTCCCGGCGCTAGCAGTAGAGGAGCAGAAACAACAAAAGGGCTCAGGCAGAAAGAAGGAAAAAAGAGAGACCGGAGAAGACAAGATTACAACACAGGAATCCATCAATCACCCTTTCATCCATCCATCCTCCCTTTCACTCATCAATGTATTATTTCACTCATCCATCCTTACATCTCCCCTTAATTCATTCATCCATTCATCTACCCATCCACCTTTGACTCACCCATCCATCCTTTCACTCACACATCCATCCATCCACCCATCCTTTCACTCACTCTCCTTTGTCAAGTTGCAGACAGAAAAGGACCATCAAGAACTTCAACCAAACTATAACTACTAAAGTTGGAGGGGTTCATGATGCCCCCACATCCATTCTTTCACTAATCTATCCATCCTTATCCTTTCGCTCATCCATCTACCCACCCTTTCACTCCATCCATCCATCTTTTCACTCCATACATTCACCATTTCATTCACGCATCCATACTTTCACTCACTCATGCATCCATACTTTCTCTTATCCATCTACCCTTTCACTCATCGATCCTTCCACTCATCCACCATCCCTTTCATCCACCCATCCATTCTTGCACTTATCCATCCACCCTTTTATCCATCCACCCTCTCTTTCACTCATCCAGCCATCCTTTCACTCATCCATCTTACCTCCATCCTTTCACTCATTTACCATCCACCCTTCAATCCACCCACCCGCCCACCCACTCTTACAACCACCTACCCACCCTTCCACATTATTCATGTGCCTTTGACTGCTGAGGTACAGACAGAAGAGACCCATCAAGAACTCCACCCCCGCTGTATCTGCTAAAGCGGGGTTCACTACGACCATGGAACATCCTGCTCTGCTAATTAGCACCCCATCTCATGGCCTCGACCGCTATCCCCCGACAAACGACAGGCAACGCGAGCCGAAAAGAAACGCACAGAACTGGTCATGTATGAAGAAAAAAAACGCGAGGAGATTATCACTTTCAATCTACCCTGGAGACTTTTCAAGACAGGGAAAAATACAATGCATGGGAAGGGAAAACAAAAGACGAGGACGGGTGGCTACTGGGAGACAAGACAGGGCCCCTGTATCAGCTTTTACAGAGGGTGATAGATTTTATTCATTGCCGCCTGACTTATCGCAGCCTTGTCTTTAATGAGCTGTAATAAGGGGAACATTTTGAAACAACACGGCGTCTCTATTTTATCCGGCAAACAGCTGTGTCATGCCCGTGGCAGCAGCGTGAATCATATCGGCCCGCCTGCATATGCTAACTTCCATGTAATTACCCTGGCACCTTAAATAAAGCCAGCGCTAAAGCTGTCGCTCAGATTACCGGCAAACGGTGGCAGTCCTCGTAACGGAGGTGCTATCATTACAATTAATATATCACGAGACGGGATTAAAGGCCTGGAAATCAAACCGCAGCTTTTCCAGAGGAGCCTAGCACAAGAGGAGACACGGGACGGGGAGGAGGGAGGCTTAAGAAGATGAGGAGAGAAGCAGGGGTGGGAGAATGGATGGATGAGACGAAGAGAGAGAAGGAAAAACGAAACTAAGGAAAGAAGTAGGGAAGGACAGCAAACAGGATGGGAAGGGAAAGGGACGGAACGAGGGGAAAGAAACGGAGGGCCAGGAGAGAGGTCAGGAGGAAGGAAATGAGTAGGGCCGACAGACAAACATAAAAAAAGGAAAGTCAAAAAGAAGAAAAAAATAAAGGATAAGAAAACAGCGGGAAGGACAGCAAACAGGATGGGAAGGGAAAGGAACGGAACGAGGGGAAAGAAACGAAGGAGGAACAGGATGGAGGTCAGAAGGAAGGAAATGAGTAGGGCCGACAGACAAACATAGAAAAAGTAAAGTTAAAAAAATATATAAATAAAGGGATAAGAAAACAGCAGAGAGCGCAATTAGGAGCAACACAGTGCCTGTGGGTGGGCGGGTGTCAGGAGAACCAGCACAGGGTGGAGAAAACTAGAAAATACATCATCTCTCTTGGACGGCTGAAAGAAAAATAAGAAAGTAGTTCCTTAAATGTAAGCTATGAAGGATACAAGTAATCCAGTCAAAAGAATGGTAAAGAGGCTATGTTTCCTGGAAGGGACAAATACAAGATGGACAAGGAAATAAACTGAATAAAAAGCAAGCAAATAAGAGTGATAACAAAGGCAATCAATGGAAAGAAATGGGTAAGGCCAAAGCCCATAAAGTTTTCAGTATAGTCCATAATAGGTTTTCACCTACCAGTCAGCTAAAAGGTGTCTGGTAGCTGGAACTAAAAATGTAAGATAAAGAAAATTATTAAAAGCAAAGCTAAATAAAGAAAGAATATAAACATAGAATGGAAGAGAGATATTTAAAAGAATGTGAGCAAGAGACAAATGAGAGAAAACATGAACAGGGAAATGGAGAAATGACTAAAAGAGAAAAAGAGAGACGGAAAGAAGATGAACAGAAAAATAATCCAAGCTGTAAAACAAGTTGATGAAAAAAAGAATATAAAAACAAAGGATAACAGAACAAAAATGAAATAGGATGGAAAGAAATAAAGAATGTAAGCAGTAAAACCAGGAAAGTGGTGAAAGGTAGAAAGAACTGAAAAAATAGTGAAAAAGAGAAAAGTAAGAGAAAAGAGAATGGAGGGAGGAAAGAAAGAAATACTGGAATAAAGGAAGAATCAATTAAATAAATGCAGGAAGATAGAAAGAAGAAAAGCAACAAAGTAAGCAGGCAAGAAACAAAAACATAAAAACTAAAAGGACAAAAATGGAATAAGCCAGAAATAAAAAATCAAGGTAAAAACTGTGAAAATTAAAATAAAAAAACAAGGGAAGATATTGAATGAAAAATAAGCATGTGATATTAAAAGTGACAGCTGAGTTACGTGTGATGTTAAAACAGTAGATGTGTGAGAGGAAGAACAAGGAAGAAAACAAAACATTAACATGTTTGTTTTACAGGAGAACATGGTTCTTTTACAGGAGAGAGAGAAAATACACCATACAAATCAAGTTCCGCACTAAGATGCATGATGAATGACCCTTAAAAGCTGATGTGGCTAGACCCCAAAGTAAATAAAATGCCTGACCAGCTGAAATGCTTAGATAGTATTCTTGACAGTCTCTCACAAATCCAGCGTCTAACATAAATGCAGATAAAACATCTAGTTCAACATGTAGGCCCTGCCTGGGATAGTCCCAAGAGCCTGCAAGGGGACCCCTTATCTAAAAGCTGAATGCATGGCAAGTATGCTGCAGTTTGTTTTCTTGACCATGAAACTCCACAACTAACTGATATATTTGAAAACCTCTAAAGTGAGAGTCCTAAAGCAACCGGCTTGAGATCTAAAGGTCAGGAACCACATTTTCGACAATCAGAAAACTGAAAATCAAGCCCTTTATTTAAGTTCAGTAAGCACACACTCAACATGGGACCTACCCTTGGGCTCCTTTTTATTGTTGCAGTGGACCAGGAGTAAATCAATCTGAATGGTCAGTCTTTTAGAACAGAGCGGCATTGCTTGATATGCAACTGACAATCCCCTACCTGGATATACCTAGTAGAGCAATCACCTGTGAAGAAATCTCTACATTTCTTTGTAGGCTAATCATCTTCTTTTTTATTTTGATTTGTCTACTAAAAACCCTCAAACTAATTATTCTGGATGAAGTAAACTTTAACCAACCATACCCCTGGAAGTGATAACAACCAAGGCATCAACCCTGCAACAATTACAACGGCCATCTGTGTCGCTGCAGTGGCTGCACCTTTAGGGTCAGTCAATCAAAAGCTTCGTAGCCAGGACATTAACAGAACAAAATCCTGGGACTGTAATACTGCAAATGTCCGCAAATGTTTCTAATAGCCAATATACAGGTAAACACAGTTGAACATTCTGCAAGTCGTACACCAGAGGACTTTGATGCATGCTGCACAGCCACAACTGTTTCTTGTGGAAAATTAAATTTACCTTTGTCAATGTGTGTTGTTATGTCGTAACTAAATTAATTTCGAATACTACCAGAAGCATGGTGACCACCAATCGGGCAATCAGCCATGGAAATGCTGGCAAAATGTATATTTGCACTAGTTGTTGGAAACACTAAAGTGGTGATTCAGCCTTACATCCGCCAGAAGTCAATAAAATCATAATCACAGCAGTCTGAAATACTGTTGATTTTGAAAACTTCATAAAATTGTGCAGGCACCCTAGATGGAGTTGTATGTATGGGCGTTGGTAGAGCAAATATTCATATTATGTAGCAGAAGAGCATTCGAGGATTATATTCATGAATGAATTTCAAGCAACACGAAAGAAAATAGCCAAAAAGTCCTATCTGAATTGAATATCTAACTATCCAGATCAGATAAATTTGATGTGATATAGACTCAGGAAAAGTATGTGACCCCCATCTGAATATTTAGTTGAATTATGACATTTGAAATTTTGATGCTCATAAAATTACCATAAGAAATGCACATGTCCACAAATACCATCCTTTCCATGGCCAAAAATAAATAAGTACTGGCCAAGCTAGTACATCTGAAATTGTCGCGCACGAATCTTACCTGCTGCTGTCTTGCTGGGGCTGCAGGTCCTGCCGTGAGGGGAACGGCGTTTTTACCATCGACTCCCGCCTGGAGGGCTGCGAATCTCTGGCATCGCCGTGAGGGGAACGGCCAGCGATACTTCATCTCCCATATTCCCCGGTCCCCGGCGCCTGTCATCCACGTCATCAGGCTGCGCCAGGGGGGATTAAAGCCCGCCTCCACACCCGCAGCGCGGGACGCGCACGAATCTTACCTGCTGCTGTCTTGCTGGGGCTGCAGGTCCTGCCGTGAGGGGAACGGCGTTTTTACCATCGACTCCCGCCTGGAGGGCTGCGAATCTCTGGCATCGCCGTGAGGGGAACGGCCAGCGATACTTCATCTCCCATATTCCCCGGTCCCCGGCGCCTGTCATCCACGTCATCAGGCTGCGCCAGGGGGGATTAAAGCCCGCCTCCACACCCGCAGCGCGGGACGCGCACGAATCTTACCTGCTGCTGTCTTGCTGGGGCTGCAGGTCCTGCCGTGAGGGGAACGGCGTTTTTACCATCGACTCCCGCCTGGAGGGCTGCGAATCTCTGGCATCGCCGTGAGGGGAACGGCCAGCGATACTTCATCTCCCATATTCCCCGGTCCCCGGCGCCTGTCATCCACGTCATCAGGCTGCGCCAGGGGGGATTAAAGCCCGCCTCCACACCCGCAGCGCGGGACGCGCGCGGGCGGCGCCGGACGAAGCCCGGACAAAGGGCGGGCCCTCTGAGGCCCTCAGAGGACCGAGTGAGGCCGGGACGGGGCCACCTCCTTTCAGTCACCTATTCGTTACAACTTGAAGGTACTGTTCATTGGTCCACTGGCCATCCCTCATTTGGGAACCGTGGGTACTGCTATTTAATTCCGGGACTATTTGCCTCTTAACTATAGTGTTCGCTACGTGTCATTAATATTTGTATCTGTAGCCCTGCGCAAAAACTCAAACCGCAGACAAGGGGTTATTATTCGTCAGCATGGCTCCAAGAGGCACCCGCAGCAAAACCGCCGCCGCTGTGACCGGCCCCATTGACCTTTTTATTTCTAAGGCCAATGATGCCATCAACCAGGGCATAAACTTACTAGAACGCAGGGTATCACAAGACTTGGCGCATGCCAAACGCTCTTCGCTTGGCCTTATTGCTACCGCCACTACACCTGCACAAATTATGCCTAACAACATTAGACCCCTACTTGATGTTTGTGCTGACATACACACCATTCCTAGCGAGGTTAACCTCTCAGCCTCAATTCCCCTGTTAGACACAGATACTGACACTAGCACAGACCTGGAAAAAACGCCAGATTTACTAATTAACCCCTCTCCTAAAGTACAATCTGCTGATAACACCAGGCATGTTAGAGGTAGGCGAGAGGGGGCAGTTCAAAAACTGAAGTTACCCGTACCCAAGCCCCGGATAACTAAGATCAGGAAATATGGCCGGGCACAAAAGAAACCTGGGAAAAATACCAACTCCGTCCCTGACAAAAATCACAACGCGACTAAGGTTACGGTAACACCTCAGAGGGACGACAGTGAAACTGTTCAGCAGGGCAGAACAACGAACACTAACGGAAACATAGATAAGGCATACGACCCCCTGTTGGAAAGATTGGGGGATTTATTAAGTATTTATTTATCCCCAATCGAAAATAGGCTTGCTCGACTAGAAAAACTGCTAGGTGAATTGAGCAACCCTCTTAAGATTTTTCTAAAGGGAGGTCCTACAATCAGTACAGAAAATAGTAATCCCACCAATATAGTAGGCCCCAAAACAACCATTTTACAAGTACCCCCAGTCGCCCCAAATAATGTAGATATAGCTGTACCTGTCGTGCTGGCCAATGGCCCAATTACAAAACAAAAAACAGTAACATCACACATTAACAGCAAATCTACGGATAAAAGAAAGGACCCTGGCATCTATACCACCGTGAATACCACACTCTCAACTGTGACCACTACAGGTCACCCTTCATATTCAATTCCCACAAGCAATCCTATCTTGCCCCAACCTATCCCAAAACCGCCCAGACAAGTTCCGGCCCGCATTAATCTTCCTCCGGAATGCGGTGCATATGTATTAGTGTTAGTAAACGTTACCAAACTAAGAGAGGATCAGGATGAAAATCCCACATCACTCAAAAATAAAACCCTGCACTGGCTAATTACCAACTGCAATTATCCGATTGATGGTGCAAGGGAGATTATTAACACACAGCGGGTGGGTTGGATTGGACCCCTTAGGAAAAAATTTGAGGGCGACTGTGTCATTGTTAGTTTTAGAAAACCACATTGGGCAGAGAAAACATTAGCTAACGCCCCTTTACCATCGCCATGGGAATTTAACACCACGCTCCTTCCCTTAGGTTATTTTTATCGACACTTGATATCCTCAGAACAAGCCACGGTTAACCCTCCTAACAACTTCCCCACTAACCCATACCAAGAGATGAATTTTGGTGCAAGGGTTAAATCACCCTTTTTTGCCCAAAACCAGAACTTAAATGCCGCCTCTTTTAACGACCTCAATTGGCATCCACAACCTCTAATGCCAATTCTTACCCCCAACCATCCACAACACTTTCAAGCCCCAACTATGCGTCAGAGCAATCACAGGGATAGGTCTTATCCAATCCCTAACCCACCCCAGTTTGCACAGACAACACAAGTCAGGCCAATGTACAACATCCCAACTTTTAATCGGTTCGACTATCTATCATCATTAGACGAACAGGATTGACTGAGCATACCCCTCAATAATGAATCATGCAAGAATGTAAAAGCCAGTAACCAAGAGGATGCCACAACTACAAACTCACTTGCATCACTCCACGCTAAAACAGTACTTCCAGAAATCATATTGTCGGATAGTACTCCGGCCATTCCAAAAGAATCAACCATTTATGATAAGGGGAATACTAGGTGCACATTTATTAATCAGGGGTTTAAACACGGTTTATCAATCCTAAGCTGGAATGTTGCAGGTTTAGAACCCAAGCTCTCTGACCCTGTTTGGACAGAACTAATTAAGGACATAGACATACTCATGTTCCAAGAGACCTGGGCTGTTGATAACCTGTACATCGAAGGCTACCATTGTTTCAGCCTGACGGCTTTAAAACCCAGTTTTGGTCGAGCGGTGGGTGGACTCTTTATGGGGATCAGAATCTTAGCAGGCGGTACAATTAATGTTTTGGAATCAGATAACCTAGCTAATTCCAATATTCAAATCCTGGAATATAAATTGAAATCAAAGACCACAATTTATTTAATCAATATGTACAATAATGATTTTAACGGTGTACCGAACAAAAATTTTGTTGCCTTATCTAAGGTTTTAAATATAATTGATTGTTCCATGTCAGTAGATATTAAGACTAGTATTCTGATTGGGGGAGATTTTAATGTGAAACTTATAGATAACTATGGATCCACTAACTTTGATCACTGTAATGACCGCAGGGGCCTGGAACTGATTAGTATACTCTCTGATTTTAATCTTGTTGATGTAATGAGCGTAGGGTATGATATGAATTTTCCCTATGCCCCGACGTTTAAGGGCAGGGATAACGGTTCAATTATCGATTACATTTTTGCATCACCTGTGTTAATTGACTGCTTAATCAAATCCTCTGTGGTGCAAACTTCCTTCAGCGATCATAATCCTTTGTTTGCTATTTTTAACCTCGCACCCAGTCCGATTTTTATGAATTTAAATGGAGCTAGGGATATTACACCCTCAATTGATGGCCTTCGCCTTAAATGGAGAGGAATTGATTGTGGGGCCATTATAGACACAATTCAGATGGCATATCCGGATCTATTGAAATGTCTCTCCTCACCTAACACAAATAATGAAAAACTGATTACTGATTTTGAAGCCTTATGCACCAATATAAAAACTCTCCTGTCAGTCCCACTCTCTACTGACCATAAAGAGCCACGGTGGTTCGATACATCTTGCTCCGTGGCCAATAGAGAGTTAAGAAAGGCCCTCTCTGCCAATCCCAGGTGTAAGGACGCTGTTCGAGCCGCTAGGAAAAACTATAAAGACAAAACATCGAAAAGGAAGGCAAATTTGCTCTCCGATCACTGGGACAAGCTGGTTATCAGCGCCAATCTGGGTGGCAGCGGCCCATTTTGGACGGCGGTTAGGAGAACGAGGGAAATGGGCAAAGAGCTTACTAAAATTAGTTGCAACATAACCAGTACAGCCTGGGAGACTCATTTTTCTAATATTTATGCTGCCCCCTCTGATGAGCAACCCCTCCCTAACTCGAACCAAACAGCAGGCTTAGAGATTTCTGACTCAGAAGTCAGGAAAGCTATTAAAGAGAGCCTAGGTAACAAGGCGCCCGGGCCAGATGGCCTTCCTATAGATATCCTCAAATTTAATGTTGATCTTTGGACTCCAATACTCTTAAATATTTTTAATAGTCTTCCACATGTAGCTATGCCTGCCACCTGGGCTACCAGTATTATTGTCCCCATTTATAAAAAGGGAGACAGGTCTGACCCAGTAAACTATCGTCCCATCTCCCTTCTGGACAATACTCTAAAAATACTAGGACGAATAATTTATAACAGGGTACTGTTATGGGCATCTGATTCTGACTTCTTAGACCCCTGCCAGATGGGGTTTAGGAGTGGGGTTGGAACAGTCGAGCAATGCCTAAACTTAAAATTGATAATAGATAAATACTGCATTGCCCGCTCATCCCCCGTTTACCTAGCTTTTATGGATCTCTCATCCGCATTCGATCTTGTGAATAGATCCAAGCTGTGGTTAACTCTCCTGTCAAATGGCCTCGATGCCACTCTTGTTAGATTCTTAGCCTATCTCCATACCGACTTGAAAGCTCGGGTACGTATTGGTATGGGCGGAGAGGTATCGGGAGCCATTAAGATAGGGAGGGGGGTGAGACAGGGGTGCGTTTTAGCACCCCTGTTGTTTATCATTTATATTAATGGCCTGTCCAACTGTTTAAAGAAAGCTACCCCCGATGTCCCAATCATTTTAGGAAATCCCCTGCCCGTACTTTTATATGCAGACGACGCTGTCCTTATGGCACGCACACCAAACGCCCTACGTCTGCTTGTACATAGTTTTGTAAATTTTATGGAGGGACTGGATCTAAAAGTTAATTTTAAAAAGTCTTTTATTATGCCTTGTGGGCCAGGCAAAAGGAAACTCGGCACTATTCAAATTGGAACAGATAAACTTGAATCTGTCCATAAGTTCCCTTATCTGGGGTTGGTTTTCGCTGCGAACGGCTCCTGGAGTGGGCATGTGGCCCACGCCACGAGCAAGTTCTCGAAAGCCAACAACTCCGTCCTGAGTCTCCCACGCCCCAAGAAAATTGGCGCCACTAAAGCTATTCTTAAAATTTTTAAATTACAGTGTTCCCCTGTTGCTACGTATGGAGCTGAAGTTTGGGGATCGGCCAGCAGCATTGGTATCCAAAGAGAGGAAAACCGCTTTTGCAGGAAACTGCTGGGAGCTCCAATTTCCTCTTCCAATTTCATCTGTCATAACGAACTTAACCTCCCATTCATAAACGACTTTATTAAAGCAAGACCAGCACTCTTCTGGATTAGAATCTGGAGGAATGAGGCTGCAGCCCTTACGCAAAACATCATTAGGGACTGCCTCAATAGTGATAAAGGCATACAGATCCCCTGGTTTAAAGAAGTTTTTAAAATATTTAATGAAATTGGAAGAGGTATCTTGTTTACAGAGCCAACGGCTATTGAACCAAAGGACAAACATGAGGTTCAAAAGGCACTCTATGCACTTTATCGTAATGAACGGCTTGGAATTGAACTACAGAAATCAGGGGTCAAAAAATACATTGGTAATGGTCTCTGTATGCAAATTATGCCATCCTACTTATTACTGCCTATGTCGAACTGGGAAAGATCCTTACTGTTTCGTCTAAGGGCAGGAACTGTTAAATTTCTGCTCTCTTTTCCTCTGGGGTATCAACATCATACTGCCCTTACTCCCTGCCCCTGTGACGGTACAAGCACTCAAGATGATTGGCATTTTTTTTTGTTTTTCTGTAAATATTATGTGAGATATACCAAATGGCTTTTATTCCCATACTTTAGAAAGCTCAGACCTCTTACACTCCAGGAATCCTATATGCTGTTGCTCACCCTGGACAATGATGAATTGACATTTCGCACTAGCACTTTTCTAAGACTAGCCATACGTGCACGTAAGACTATGGAAAGTCCTTGTAATCAGATCCAGTCAAAAAATACTACTGCTTAAACCTTATAAGTTAATGGAATTTACTGTTTATCTTCTGTATGAATTGTCTTGTCATTATGAAATGTAACTTATTCAACTGTTTTGTATTATGTGTATGTACATGATGTGTCGGTACTTTTATGAATTTTAACAAATTCGAATAAAGGTCTTTTGAAACTTGATCTGAAATTGTCTGCCAGCCTCTGGCTTTGCCAATGGTTGTTTAGTCATGGTTTTTGTAAACCTATGTTGTTGGGGAAATGCCATGCCCTCACCAATTAAAAAAGAGACCCCCAAAAAATTGGTTTAAAGTAAAATGGTTTTGCTATAAAAAACACATTGACACAGCAATCCCTAGTACTGAAGGGATCTAATTTTTGTGTGGATTTACTTCTTATGACACAAACTTCCATCACAAATTTGAACTCCAGATTTCCTAGTACATGCACTGTTAATGTTCCTCTCAAACTCTGCTGTATGTGCTAGCTTTTCCTATCACAGGCCTTAGTCACCAATCTCACCCATTTCTACTGTCCACTTTGGTACGTCACAAATCGAGCTAAGAAAGGCACAAATAAAGGTGCAGCAATAAAAGGTAAATCCACCCCTAAGCCAGTACAGCAACAGCTAGCACTACAGCATTATGGCCCGGGATATTGTGCAGCAAGAACTGACACTAGAATAACAGCCTTGATTAGGCGCCACAGTGCACCCAAGACTGACTCAACGATAATATCCTGGATGTGGCTAAATTGTGCATTAATTATTGACTCTAAGATATAACCAGGAATTGACTTAACGGTACATCACGGATTGATATTGGTAAAGAGTCAGGATGTGACAAATGTATGCGGCAAGGATGGAGAGTAGGATAAGAGCCAGGATTTGACTATGCTGGGCACCAAGAATAAAGACTAGAATAATAGCTGGGCTTTGACTAGATGGTGTACCAAGGATTTTAATGTGCTGTGGACATGGCATTGTATCTGGGATAATAGCCAGGACTTGATGGTACTGTGCACCAAGGATTACAACCAGAATAGTAGCAAAGGGTGGCTACAGTCTGCACCAAGGATTATTAGGGCAACAGCCAGGTTTTACTACACTAGGTAACAAGCATTGGCATAGACAATAGGTCTCGCCTTTGGGACCTTATAAGTGTTTAGCCATGCAACAGTTGCATAACTAAATACTTATAAGGTCCCAAAAGCGAGACCTATTGGCTATGCAAAGCGGCCGCGAAAGTGAAAGTGATCGCGATAGCCATCACGATCAAACATCAAAGCGGCCGCAAAAGTGAAAGTAATCGCGGTAAAGCGCGACGCGTGCACCCGCGCACATGCACTGTAGCTCTAGGCTGGCCTGGTAGTACATTTTGGAGCCCTCTCAATAAGTCTCGCCAGACCAGCGCATGCGCTGGGTCAGTCGAGACCTAAAAAGGGCTTTCCCCAGTAGAACAGCCAGGCATAATAGCTTGGTGTGGCAAAGAGGAGAAATAACTTGAGAATGAAAAGGGCTGAAACAAAATAAAAAAAAGTGTGCAGGATTGCTTTACCCAGAAAAAAAATGTAAGACTTGGAACGTCAGCCTTTAGGCAGGACTTGCCAGCAATGATTTTTGAGTGAATTCGAACAGTTTATGGAATAAGCCTAAAAACGCCCATTAAACTTGCATGGGACGATAACCGAACAGAAAATAGCAAGCTGTTTCCCAAAGTGGATACATAACACCTAAAAGGGTCAGGTGACACTCTTAGTCGTCTTCTTTAATTAATGGCATTTGTCAGCAGGAGGGCACATTGTGAAAAGTGGGCGACCAGCAAGAGTTTTCAGATCTACAGCTTTTTTGCAAGGCTGTCATAGCCACGCTTATTTAAAAACGTATGTGTAGATTCAGACTTTTTTTCGTACCGAAGGGACCAAAGAAGTAAAAAAAGAAAACCACAAATAAAAGCTGGAAATATCCCAACGCCCGGCAACCTATTCGAAAACATCCCAGCTCCATATGTTGCAGAAATTAAAGGCCGCATTCCCGCTTCCTAACGATGCTCTCGCAGAAAGTGTTCCACTGTAAAAGTTTATGATTTGAACCTGTATAGCCGCCAGCAAAGCACATGTTCACTGCCTTAAATTATAACTTAATCTATGTAGGATTTTGACTTTCCAGTTACTTTTTTGGAGACTGGGGGGGGGGAGAGGGGGTTGTCTGCAAAATTTGCGCCTTCACCTGTTGGCCTGGGAGGTAGTCCTCCGGGATACTGGGGCTCGGGCTTCCTGCCATGTGGTACTGAAACACCTTCAGGAGAAGTGGTGGAGAAGGCATTCAGGCCTCGGTCTGTGGCATCTACTTCAGCCCGGCAGGACTGGCATCGAGCCTGCACTGTGGGCCAAGAGTCAACCAGCCGAGGCTGTTGCTCATACAAAGGATGCATCCACTCATGCTTTTTCTTCAGCTCAACTCTGATTCTTGGCAGCTAGGCGATCCTCTGTCGTGTAGGACGCCTTCAACCGTTCCTGACTTTTTAGCGACCAGCACTTTGTATTCTGGGGCTTTCACTTTAGCTTTATATGTAAAAATCAAATGTGAGCCTAATAGCCTTAAAGTGTGTTCAGTGTTGAAGCACATGGCGGCTATAGGCATCTCATGCCTCTTAACTATAATGATAGCGTACCTCAACCTACGGTGTAATGTCACAATCTTTGCAATATGTAACATTAACAGTAGGGTTGGACTGGGACCAGGCACCACATTTCAAGTGACTCCCATTAGTGAATAAGCTAGCTAAAAAAAAAACATGTTTGCATACTGGGGCAGCTTTGAACTTGTAAAGACATGCTGTGTAAGTGTTTGGCGAGGTATAGAAACTGCATGTTTTTGAGCTTGCTGTGGGAGACCTTTATGGCAATATCAGGGATCCCAACAGTAAGAAACAGCCCACAAGACCATAACGCAGCCCACAAACAAGCATTGGCAGCGTCAATAGATCTGGCTTTATATGAACGTTGTATGGTAATGTGAAGCGTTACAATAAAATAGCATGGGAATAGATATATATTTGTGTGGCTGTAAAGAATTTTAGAATAATATTTGTGCTGCAGGTTAAAAGGTTATGTGGCAGTTGCACTGTCAAGCCAGACCTAGGAATCCATGTAAGTTAATGACTACCCTCCTCCCATAAGTTCTGCTATCAGAGAAAAACAACAAATTATCTTTGTATCTAAGACACTTTAATAGCATTCCAATGTCGTGTGTGCCTCCCTGAAAGTTCAAGCGTAGGCAGCTCAATAAATGAACAAAATGATCACAGCTACGTGGAGGGCAAGCACTTTTTTGTAGAAGCACACAACTTCTGCCCATTCAAAAAATGTACTCCTGGCTCCCAATGTGTGGGCGGAGCCGAAGCCCCTTTAGTAATGCTCACATAATTGTCTGGCAACTACTGCGCTGTTAAGCTAGACCATAAAAACCGTCCTACACTCTTTCAGTCCAGCCCTTTAGGTATTGCCACATTGCCCTATGGGGCAGTCCGACCCCAATTAACAGTAAACAGTATGTACCAGAGCAGTGCTGCATAGCACCCCAGGAAATCTATGGCCTCTCTGGTGCACTACCAAAAAAACTAGTAACATACATGGAACAATTATTTTTTTCTTAATGTTACAGCTTTGCATTTCAGAGCTCTAGGAACAGCGGATATTAATTATCATCACTCTAACTCAATGGAATTCACTTCAACGATATCCGAAGATAGAAAAACATGCCTGGTCCTCTCTAATATGAATCTGTGATCTACAAGATGCACAAACACCCTGGCTGCAAATGCTTAATCCACTGATCAGCTAATTTGCAAAATCGACTCCAGAAATCTACAAACCACGGACTCACACAGTATATAGCAGAGTGACATTCTTTACCAGTTTAGGAGGTTGCACGGACCACCATGAGACCCTCACCCTGAACAATGCTGGGAATTGTCCAATTTGCCTAGTTATCAGCAGAAAGCACTCCCTACTTTTGTCATGAGCCATCACAAAAAGGCTTAGTGGAATGATCTCTCCAAAGCTGGAAGGGTGACACAAGACACGCAGCGACACCTAGCAATGCAGGTTCTTGAGTGACAAGAGGCTCTGATCTGACACAGGATGAAACATAGCCAAATCTTCTTGTGAGTTAGATCCCTGAGTGACATATTCAAAGACCCAAAGCATTGCATGGCAGGGGTGAGCAGCTCACCCAGGTCTCTCCTTTTCCTTTGCATCCAGCACCTGTATATTTGTTTTTCTCACAATAACAGCAGCATATCAATTACAGATGTGGATGTCCTTCCCTAAAGAATGATGACAGGCTAACGCCTTGATTAGGTCATTGGAGTGAATGGCACCATTATAAAGTTGAAAGTACTCTGTGTGCATGCTTTCTTGGGATAGTTGGGAGGGATAAGGAAACAGGAGAACTGTTCATTTCCCAAGCACCAGGCGTGCACAGTGATGGGCTGGGGAGGGGGTGGGGGGGATGACTTGCTGATAGTGTGCCCAGAGTAGTTGTGAGAACCAGCCGCAGCCCGTGCAGGTTAGAGCGGTGAGGCAATGGGGCCGGGTGGGGGGGGATTTGGACAGATGACGAGAGGAAATTATTTATTTGATTTACCCTTGTCTTCGTCTGTCGAAATACACCACCCCCCCACACCCGGACCCACCGCTCTTACCTGCAGGAGCAGCAGCTGGTAAGAATGGCCAAGTGGATACATGAGGATTCCTTCAAATCTGCTTGGGTCTGAATGTCCTAGAAAGATAACCAGGTCTTCCGTAGTGCACGCGGAGAGGGAGGTGCCATGCAAATGGAGAACACCTTTGCCTCTGTGCCCATGCCATATTACAGACGTGGGTGCATAAGAAAACAAGTCACCAAGAGACGCATTGATTGTGGCCTATATTCAGAAAGATTCTGCAATGAGAAGGCATGACTTACTCTTGCAGCACTCCTGGCTTACTAATAAAGTCCAAGAGCAAGCTGGGAATACCTCTGGATTACTAATGGGATTCAGAAGTAAGCCAGTCAAACTACAAGAGTAAGTCACAGTTAATCATACCCCAGTCTTCGTGAATCTGAGCCAAAGTAATCATCCTGTGCAAAATCTGCAGAGGATCAGAACAGCGGAAAGCAACTGTGACTGAGAAAAATAAATTCAAAGGAGTAATAGGAATACCATGGAAACACAATTTCTAGAAATGGGCATAATGAATGAACATTTATGATGCACCACAACTGGTAAAAAACCCAACAATAAATTAATGAAAAGAGATGAATGTGTGTGTGTGTGTGGGCAGGGGGGATGCACAGAACTGCAGCAGTGCAGGGCCACTTCAGTTTGTGATGTATTTTTGTAAGTCAAAAATTCTTTTTATGAGTAAACACACCAAAGCGTCACTATCTTCTCGGTTTTAATTCCATGTATGCTTCCTTGCTGGTAGGTAGATGTTTGAGGGTTAAGGAGATTCACAGCTTGCACACACTCTGTCCTTTCGCTATAGTGAAGGGGAGTTAAAAGTCTGTTGATCTGTTCTTCCAGAGCCGAACGGTGCTGACTTTGCTCACAACCCTGTTTTGTTCTATAGCCTTAAATTTATTGTGCATTCTTGTCTGCTCCAGGTGTGTCACGTCACTAAGGCCATTTAACTGAGGATCGATTACACCTTCAGGCCAAGTGAACACATCCTCTAATGGTAAGGAGGGCAACTATGTCCTTCTGTCATTCAGCAATGCCAGGTCTATACCGCAGATGAGCTAAGAACAATGGTCGACCATCAGGTGATCATGCAGGAAGAGGTAATGTGCCAACTAGGGTGTGCTCAAGTAGGGAGTCGGAGGTGGCTGAGCAATAACAATCTATATTTCCATCATATATGTCACAAGTACAACAGAGTACCTGGTGACCACAGAGCTTGGTCCCCTTTTCTGTCTGGTTCAGAAGGCAAGGAACTTAGTGGTCATGCCAATGTCAACTTTAACTTTGAAATTTAAACCATTACAGTGTGGTCTACAGGGTTCAGGCAACTCAAAATACTGGGCAAGACGCGTCCCCTTCCAGCCCACGAACATTCATGCCCAGGTTAGGGTGACCACCTCAGCCCTTGTCTCTACAGACACTGTTTCCACTTTTTAGCTTTTCACATACAAACTATTGCTACATTGGGCATCAGTCTAATTGGTGCAATGGAAATAAACAAGACTTCAAGACCGAGTATGTATTCGCTTGTCACATACAAGCCTAAGAGTGCACACAGGGGCCGATTCACAGAACTAACTTAAGACAAAATCCTAAACTTATTACTTTTGGTATTCACAGAAGTTAGGATCTTGTCTTAAGTTTGTCTTAAGACAAACTTAAGACAGACTTAAGACAGTCTTACGACAGACTAAGACAGTCTTAAGACAGACTTAAGACAAACTTAAGACAAAATCCTAACTTAAGTCTGTCTTAAGTCTGTCTTAAGTTTGTCTTAAGTCTTTCTTAAGACTGTCTTAAGTCTGTCTTAAGACTGTCTTAAGTTTGTCTTAAGTTTGTCTTAAGACAAACTTAAGACACATTCCTAACTTCTGTGAATACCAAAAGTAGTAAGTTTAGGATTTTGTCTTAAGTTAGTTCTGTGAATTGGGCCCTCAGTGTCCATAATTACATGAATTAAGGTTGCCACCCTAGCCCAAGTGGTACGTACCTGCGTACTATCTCACATAGATTATTGTAACTAATTCTACCTGGGAGTCCCGACCATGGCTGTTAAGCTGTAAAAATTACAGAACTTGGAGGCTCACTTTGTCTGGAATTTGAAGCACCGAGGTCGTGTTTAGGCAGCCCATCTCTCTCGTAACTGGCTCCTGGCGAAGGAGTGGATATAATACAAAGCCTCTGTCTGATACACCAAGCTTTTCACCACACTGGATCAGTCTTTTATTCCAACAGGCTGTGGACCAGCATGAACATGAGCCCCCCACTTTCTCCAAAAGTTACACATAAACCAAATATAATTTTTAGAATTATGAGTCATATTTATTTGTTTTAAAAAACAGTGGTTAACTTGCACAACCATGTTATTCCTGTTAAAACATTATCCTGACAATTTAATTTAAGATTGTCATAAAACATGATTCGTTATTTTCGTAAGAAATATATTTACAGCTGACAGAAAAAATAGAGGTCATCATTGCCCCAGCCCAGAAACAATCTCACAGTAAATGCTTGACAGGTCTAATCCACTTCTGTGACCTTTATGGACGTCATTTAGGGGTCGCATCTGCGACCCCTAGCTTTTCCATTGCGACCCCTGGCAGTGTTCTTGAGACCCCTTGATTGGCAGGATGAAAAACAGAGCCAGAGAAGTGAAACAGGGCCCTATTGAATCCCGTTCTCTTTCTGCAACTCGCAAAGGCACCAAAGACACAGGCTTCTCCAATGCTGCTCACAGTGAAGCCCTGCTGAAGGCAGTGCTGAGCAAACCTGGTATGACCTCTCAGGGGGAAAGAGGCAGAAAGCCACTCTTGCAGGAAGAGTGCGGTTCAGGGATGTGCATAGTTTTTCAAGTGGATAGGCAAGGCATCTCGTCTGGACTAGCGAAAAGAGCTGGCAGTTCTAGACACAAACTTAACTCTCTAAACACCGCAATGCCTTCTATGAACTGTAAGTTTTTCAATTAACTAACGTGGCAGGAAGGGTGCCACAGAAACAACTTTTCTTAGTGCTGGCGCATTTCAGTGAACAATAATCAGCAAAATAAAGGATGACTGAAAACGAGTTTTTAGTTATGCAGGCCGATTGATGAGATTCTAGCATGGAAAGCTTTCAAGTCTTCTGCTGCGTTAAAAAAACACGAATTTTAATGCACTTCACGTCAAGGTGACTGTGCCCAGTGTTCTAATGAATTTATCAAATATAGAGATTAATGCCTAGCAAATGTAAGAATGTTTACATGCTCACGAAAAGCTACCAGTGGGTCCCATGTCATACGGTATGTGATACCATGATCCAGTCTTGGTTTTTCATCCAATAGCATTCTAGGACTTGACGTTTTCATGTGGGCATATTATTCAGGTAGTGCAAAAATCACAGCATGAAAGTTGCGCAATAAAAAGCAAGGACTCCTTGAAGGATGATGCCTCGTGGCAACCTTGCACTTCTTTCCCTTCACAATTGCCCTTAGCATCATGACATCATTTAGGGGGTGCCAGGGGCCATAGCTTTGACCCCTGGGTTGCCCCTTTCAACACCTGGCAATACCTTTGTGACCCTGACTTTAAAGGTGGTAAAATCGGTACCAAGAACACTGGGCCTGTCATTATACTAACAGTAAATAATATTGTATTATTTTCTATTAGTGTAATAAAACAATGCAACATACATAGCTGGAACGGGACCTTTGGTGGCAGCTGTGATGAGCAAAACTGGTTTTACATTTATGTTGTGTACGTGCTTGCGGGGAGAGTGTGTTTATATAAGAGAGTGTTTGTATGTTTCAAGATGTGTAAGCTTGTGTGTGAGTCAGTCAGTGACGGATAATGAGTGCGATTGTGTGAGAATGAGCGATTGAGAGTGAGAAGGTTAAGAGTGAATGCAAATGAGTGAGAAGGAATACTTGTCAGGTGGTGTAAGAGAGTAGGAGTGAGAATGAGTGTGAGTAAGTGAATGTGATTATGAGTGAGAATGTGATGTGATGCTTGCGAGTTTGCCAATGGCTTTGGCTTACTGAAGGTAATTATTGTCCTATAGAGACACTCAAGGCAAAATACTGGCGCTGGCATACTTGAGGGAATTCTTAGTATGATAGACAGATGATACAAGAGACTGACCCACTGTGGATAACTGTTGCCATAAAGAGCACTAATGGTAAAATACTACGTACTTCCATAAAATAGATAATTCATGGCATGTAGGACACCCATGGGAAAATATTGACATACCTGAGGCAGCGTTTGGCATGTGGATACTAGTGGCAAAATGCTTGTACTAGCGCTAACTCAGTGGATGTAATTCTTGGCATTAAGGTGGACAACCTGACTTATGGGAGGGTGGCATCTATGACAAAATGGCTGCCCTCACATACTGAAGTAACTTTTGATATAAGGGTCAACTATGGTATATGGGCAGCATAAATTGCAAAATACTAGCACAGGCAAATGTAATGTTATTTTTTGGTATAAGGGGTCACCCACAATAAAATGCTGCCCCGGGCAGGATGGAGGTAAACTTTGACATATGTGGTGCACCCATAGTATATTTCGAAAAAAAATGGGGTCAAATCCTGGGGAATGGCAGGTTTCATTAGCTTGGCAAACCATGAATGGACTTGAATATTTAATAAGTGCTCTTTCAGCGCTTCTTACATTTTAGCAAATTTATGTGAAAATGGGCATTAAAATGCACTGTATCACCCAGTCTTCTGAATTTCTTCCCCCGGTAACACAACCCCTCGAAGAGGTATGGTTTACTCTCTTCGCTTGCTCACTACAATTCAGGGACTTTCAAAGATCAAGTCAGCACACTAATTTAGGTGGTATCTAAAATAAACATTGGTACGTGCTATGCTGTTATAATAATGATTCAGTTATTATGGAACTTCAGTGGAGTCAAATGTTGGGATATTAGGGTCATTTGACGTGCATTCCTGGGACAATTCAGGCTCAAAGGGCAATATGATGTCACTTACTGTGATGTCATTAAGGTCAAAGGGTATGTGATGTCACTTCCGCTACCTCTGTCATTTTGGTTAATTGACGCCTATGGTGACCCTTAAAAATTAAAGGCTTAGATGACAGCCTTGTCATTGTTCTCCAGTACCTATACTCAGGGTCGGACTGGGAACTTAAAACAGTCCTGCCAAAACTGATCAATTCAGACCCCATGTGCAGACATGCTAATGCGAGCTAGAACCATAGCAACTCTTCCAAGTTGCAGTTGGGATCTCATAAGGTGCCAGGGGGCAAAAATTGTTCATACACAGCCTTCACCTGTCAAGCAGGTGTAAAGTTCCGGGAACAATACTTACTGTCCAACATGATCAAACAGGACATTAGCATAATCATATAATACACTAATTATGAACTACAGAATTACCAAGCACGTTCAAAGACTACCACTGCAAAAGTGAATTTAAAGGGACAGGAGGTTGGATTAATCATGGTGGTAGTCTGTCTCTGCTGGCGTATGAAGGCCAGGCAGAAGGGTGACCACAAGTTCCCCACGGCTTTATGGCTGCATGGACGCCCCTGAGGCCACAACTGATGATGCACTTCCAGCTCCCCCTGCTCCAATCGGACACGCTGAGGGTAAAACTCACACAACCTGCGAGAGTAGGGAAATGGAAGCTCTACACAATGCACATCATGCGTTGTACGTCTGGATGTGGGGGCCTCTGCCTGCCCAGCCTACTTTTGCCAACCCGGATGTGTTTTGGATTTGTGAAAGGTGGACTGTGCTGCCATTAGATTTTGCAATATGTGCAGTCTAAATCTCCAAGATCTAAGGGTCGGCTTCTTCCTTTGTCTCCTGCTTCAGAGAGGCTAAAGCTGAAGGATGCTCATTCGGAATGTTGGGTTCACACCAATTTCCTTATGCCAAATCTCAGACTTTGACATTTTTAAGTTTAAGATGTTTGAAACATTCTTATTCTGTCAAGTACTTTCCAAGTTCCTGTCCCTTTTCTCTTGTCCTCTTTTTGTTTTTTAAGGACTCCTATCACCATGACATCTCTGGCGATTGTATGCTTTACAAATAAATTAGTTAAATAATGTAACTAAAATGAGAACACATTACATTTCCAATAAACTTTTTTTTTTAAATACAAAAATAAACTTATTGGTAGGTCTACAAGGAACCTGAAATTTTCCATGACAGGTCATGAATGGGTCTATCACGTCAGGTAACTTAAACTCGTGGCTGACCCAGTCCTGGTGGCCTATGAAAGGCACCAGCCTATTGGGAAGTCTCTCACTTTGTATCTTGAGTGACACAACCAGTGACACCTGCATGTCATTCGTCAAGTTATTCCTCTATATGAGCGACCACGTTGCTTACTGAGACTTATAGCTTAGTGGACTGATGCATTCTCTACAGGAATTTCTATTTGACCTCACAGTCCCTGATTCGAATCCTGGCTAGGTGAATAAAATGAGCAGCTTTGAGTTGTTTAACAATAAGTATCTGTTATTTCAGTGCCAAGAGGCCGAAGGGTGAACATGCGCTTTACAAATACACGTTATGTTATGATATACCTAGAGACAAACTTGCTCTTGGATGACACACAGTACGGTTTCCGTAAATATCACGGCACAGAAACTGCCCTCCTCAAGGCAGCCGATGATATTAGAACCACTCGTGATCAGGGCATGACAGCGCTGCTTGTACTGTTAGATCTCTCGGCGGCTTTTGATACGGTCGACCACAAGATTCTGGTCGACCGTGTCAGGAAAAAGGGTATTGACCATTTGGCTAGAGAGTTGCTTTCATCTTTCCTAGCAGACAGAACTTAGGTGGTCACCCTGGGACCATATCAGTCAGCCAAGTTGTCGCTCCCGTGCGGGGTTCCCCAAGGCTCATCCCTGAGTCCGACGCTATTTAATATCTATGTGTCGGACCTGGCAAGTATAATAAAGGCATCTGGGATGAGCCTAACTTCCTACGCTGATGACACACAATTGGTATTGGCCATTAAGGATAAAGGGACGGAAGTGGCAGAACGCTTTCAAAATACCATGGGCCTGATAGGAGAGTGGATGGCAGGTAACTGCCTAAAGCTTAACTCCGACAAAACGGAGGTGGTCATCTTTGGACCCCTCTCGCCGACTTGGCCTACTCTTTGGTGGCCCCCCGAGTTCGGTACTCCACCCAATCCGACCTCCAAGGTTAGGAACTTGGGAATTATCTTTGATGATCATCTCAACTTTATGGCACATGCCAATAAAGTAGCAGCTACAGCCCATCACAAATTAAAGATGATAAGAAAAATCATGCCAGTTCTTCCAGATGCTGCGGCCAAAACTCTGGTCACCTCCTTGGTCCTACCTTCCTTGGATTATTGTAACTCGCTTTTTCTTAATAGTCAAACTAGAGTTACAAAAAAACTACAAACTATACAGAATGCGGCAGCACGCCTCCTGACAAGAACACCCAAGTTTGCACCCATCTCGGACACCATCAGGACACTCCACTGGTTAACTATCAAGAACAGGATCACTTTCAAATCTCTCTGTATAATTTATAAAACCCTACACGACCAAGGTCCACGCCCTCTTAAGGACCAACTTAAATGTTATAGACCAACGAGACAACTCAGATCCATGACTCATGATTATCTAGTGGTCCTACGCTCTAAAACTGTATCTTGGGGTGACCGCCGCTTTACGGTAGCAGCACCCAAGATTTGGAATATGCTGCCTCAGCACATTAGATCCAGCAAATCATTACTCCAGTTTCGCAAGAGCCTGAAAACATGGTTGTTCAACCAGTAAAACCCCCTGGTCTTTCCAATAATGAGGAGAGTCAGTCGTCTAGTCTAGCGCTGAGCCGCCCACGGGTATTCGTTCGCGCTTTATAAATGCCAAAATAAAATAAAATAAATAAATATTGAGATGCATGCTTTGGTTTAGTGCCCTGGGTTGCTCTGAGAGAGGCATTCTGTATCTGCTAGATTTTGGTACATGGTTATGATGTCACTATGCCCTCCAACTCCCATCCTGGTCACCACTCACACCATCGTGATCAAGCACAATGGAAAAAAATAGGACAGCTCTGTCTTCCACCCGGAAAAACAATGGAGGGTCTGAACCGACTAGAGATTTGCACCTCACTATAGCAGTTGACAACATCAGGCTACTTAACCCTTGCTGGGTAAGTGGCAGGCATACTGTCTTTCACTGGACAGAAGAGGATCACACCAGGGCAAGATAATAATAAGCAGCTGCTAGTCAAAGGTGGGGAAAAGAATTGTAATCTTGCGTGATGGGAAAGAGAGCAAGTAATTGAGTGAAGAAAGGAAGATGAAGTGCTCCAGGAGCATAACGTCTAGAGAACCTGTATAAGTAGGGAGTGCAGAGAGGAGCGTAGACTGACCAGAACCAGGAGAATGGAGGAATGTAAACAGGCACACAGAGTGACTGGAACAAGGAGTTGCTAATTATGTGAGCCTGGATATTTGATTACAAATACAGCTCTGAGTGAAGAGAACCAAGAAGAATATGAAATAATGTGATCCAGTATATAAGGTGAAGAGAAGCTGCTGGAGTATGTAGAGGAGAGTGGGGTGGTGGGAACCAGAAATGAGGAAGCATACAGAGTGACTGAAACGAGGTGGAAGAATTAGAGAATGACTGGAACCTGGAGAATGGAGCTAAGGTAATCGTCAGTATAGAATGTGGAGAGTAGCATGGAGTTATTGTGACAGGGGTAAGTGGAGAAGGGTATGGAGTTATCTAACAGGAGAACATGGTGGAGCATGAAACGAGGGGGTGCTGGAATAATATGGAGCAGGAAGAACCAAGAGGGAGAGAGATGTGGGGAATTCATGAAGGAGAAAAGAGTGATGCGTATATGGAGTGAGAAAGGAAATTCTTTGGGGATATTGTGCGAGCAAAACCAGGAGGAGTAGGCAACAAGGACAAGCTGTAGGTGTACGAAGCCAAGCTGGACTGGCCATTCTGCCACCTGGTGGGATGCACGCTATAAGGCTCCTTTCACAGCTGGACGGGCTTTTGAAGTTGCTACTTTGTAAATAAGAAAGTTTGATATGTGGATCTCTGTATAGGTCCAAATCAATAAATAAATGCCAGATAGTTGCTTCTCCCATCCATAGCCCCATTTAGTCGCTGCCTCCTCCACTTCAGGGTCGTCATGAACATTTGTGCCAGGGAAGGTTTTGACTACCCCTCCGGACCTGTAAGGAACAGCTAGAATGTGGACGTGTGCAGTACAAGAAGAAGTGGTAGAAGTAGGAAGGTGGGGTCAGAAGAAGGAAGTAGATTTTGGACAAAAACGGTGGGAGGAGAATCTGGATAACAGGAAAATAGGTGACAGTTAACAAGGCGGCGTAGATTGACCATGCCCACTGTGCAAGAGGTCTTGAAAGCATTCTACCACTGATGAGCCCCCACCTCCCCACGCCCCCATGTACCAGGAATAAACATAATTCCTTGAAGATGGGCCTAGTTGCAGATGGGAGCTGCGAAGCCCCAATCCATGTCACAAATGTCTCCAGGGCACAAGGCTTCTCTTGACACCCCCTTTCAAAGAGCGAACCCTCCAGGCCCCTAGACCCCCTTCCGAATAATCTGTCACTCGTGCCACTAAACGGTGTTATTAGCATTTCTCCCCGGTATTGACAGCTTGTCTCCTTCCTCCCAAGCAATGAGTGATTCCTGCAGGCGGCGGCCTACTACGGCCCAATCACCATGACAAACATATCGACAGAATGATATTAACAGCTGCCGAGCATTTACAGCCCTGTAAGTTATGCATCAACAATACATGAAGGTGGAGGCTGGGTGGCGGCGGGGGCACGAGGGCTGAAAGGGGGAGGGGGAAGGCCAAAAACAGAATCAGAGCAAATGATGGAGATTATTTATTTAGGCCCGCGTCAGTTGAAACTGTTCTTGCGCTTTAATTGCTTGCCACCGTCCTGAGCCAGTGGACGAAGTTCGCAATCTCCTCTCTTAAATTGAGCATTAATATTTCAGATATCTGAGCTCCTCCGTGCTGCATGCCTCTATTTATCTCTGGGGTCGACGGGAGCAATGGGAAGAATACAGATGTGCAGGTGGCTGTTCTGTTAATTTTTCTTGGCTTAAAGGGGGATTTTTATGGTAGGAGCAAAGTCTGGGATTAAGGCGTGAAGAAAATGGCCCTTTTCCTTCTCACTTGCCCCTTGAGCTGTCCGGCATATCTGACACCTGACAGGCCACGACCTGAACACATTGCCTGAACTTCTGTTCAGTAATCGTTTTCAGCTATCCTGCGAGTCTAGTCCCGAATTCTGTTCGACGAATAAGATTGTTTCTTAGATGTATGGCAATGCTGACCTGCAATAACTGGCTGTTTCAATCCTGGAATCCCCGTGCACAAACCTGTCAATGCAGCTTTTTTGTTAATTCTCATGGTTCCATTATTTAGTAAAATGTTTGTAGCACTAAAACCCTGACTTCAAGTTCCCTGCGTTAGCCTAAAATAACATGAATAGAGACCAGAGTCCATGTCAGTCCTTAAATGGAACGCACACGCCTAGCTGTCAGTCCAGCTCCATCCTTACACTTAACACATCGCTCTATCAGTCCACGTCAGTCCTTAGGCTATACGCCCCAAGTTTTCAGTCCATAGATCATCCTCATCAATCATCGACACACAGCTCTGTTAGTGCACATCAGTTCTTAGACCCACCACACAACTCTGTTAGTTCATGTCAACACTTAAGGCTCCATACACAACTCTGTCATTACAGAACCTGTAATTACAAACCTTAGCTTCAACGCACAGGTTTCAGACTGTGTCACTCCATAAATGTAGTACTCTGTCAGCACACGTCAATCCTTGAAGCTCATCACCAATATACCAGTCTTTGTCAGGCTTTAAACTCAACAGACAGGTCTGTCAGTACATACCAATCCTGCAGATTTAAAACACAGGTATATCAGCCTGTGTAACTACTTAGAATCAACACTGAAACTATGAAACACTTTTAGTGCCAAAACTCGACAAACAGCTTAGCGTGCCCACTTCACTCCTGACACCGAATGCACAGCTCTATCATCTCTTTTCAGTCATGAAGACAAATACACGGCTGTATGAACCCATCAGAGTTTTGTGGTGAAATATACAGTACAGTAATCCAATTTTAGGCCTCAGTACTAGTGCCTAAATGGAGAATTATGCCAGTCCACTTTAAACCATAGACTCCACACACAGTTGTGTCAGTCCATGTCAGTGCTTTTACATAGCCCACAGCTGTCAGTCCACATCAGTCCTTAGATTCCACATGCAGCTGAGTCAGTCTGTTTCAAACCATATTCTAAACACACAGCTGTGCCACTCCACATTGATCCTTATGCTCAACACACAGCTGTGTCAGTCCACGTCAGTCATTATAATCAACACAGAGCAGTCAGGCTACATGAGTCCTAATACTCAACACACAGATGCCAGACCACATCAAGCCTAATACTCAACACACAGCTGCGTCAGACCACATCAAGCCTAATACTCAACACACAGCTGCGTCACACCACATCAATCCTAAGACTCAACACACAGCTGCGCCGGACCACATCTATCCTAAGACTCAAAACCCAGCAGCCCTGGACCGCATCTATCCTAATACTCAACACACAGCTGCGTCAGACCACATCTATCCTAATACTTAACACACAGCAGCGTTGGACCGCATCTATCCTAATACCCAACACCCAGCAGCGTTGGACCGCATCTATCCTAATACTCAACACACAGCTGCGCCGGACCACATCTATCCTAAGACTCAAAACCCAGTAGCCCTGGACCGCATCTATCCTAATACTCAACACACAGCTGCGTCAGACCACATCTATCCTAATACTTAACACACAGCTGCGTCGGACCGCATCTATCCTAATACTCAACACCCAGCTGCGTCAGACCACATCTATCCTAATACTCAACACACAGCTGCGTCGGACCACATCTATCCTAAGACTCAACACCCAGCTGCGTCAGACCACATCTATCCTAATACTCAACAACACAGCTGCGTCAAACCGCTTCTATCCTAATACTTAACACACAGCTGCGTCGGACCGCATCTATCCTAATACTCAACACCCAGCTGCGTCAGACCATATCTATCCTAATACTCAACACCCAGCTGCGTCAGACCACATTTATCCTAATACTTAACACACAGCTGCGTCAGACCACATCTATCCTAATACTCAACACACAGTTGCGTCAAACCACATCTATCCTAATATTCAAAACACAGCTGCGTCAGACCACATCAATCCTAAGACTCAACACCCAGCTGCGTCAGACCACATCTATCCTAATACTCAACACCCAGCTGCGTCGGACCACATCTATCCTAATACTCAACACACAGCTGCGTTAGACCACCTCTATCCCAGTACTTAACACACAGCTGCGTCGGACCACATCTATCCAAATACAAAACACACAGCTGCGTCAGACCACATCTATCCTAATACTCAACACACAGCTGCATCAGACCACATCTATCCTAATACTCAACACACAGCTGCGTCAGACCACATCTATCCTAATACGCAGCACACATCTGCATCAGACCACATCAATTCTAATACGCAACACACAGCTGCGCCAGACCACATCTGTCTTAAGACTCAACACACAGCTGCGTCAGACCACATCTATCCTAAGACTCAACACAAAGCTGCGTCGGACCACATCTATCCTAATACTCAACACATAGCTGCGTTAGACAACATCAATCCTAATACTCAACACACAGCTGCGTCAGACCACATCAATCCTAATACGCAACACACAGCTGCGTCAGACCACATCTATCCTAAGACTCAACACACAGCTGCGTCGGACCACATCTATCCTAATACTCAACACATAGCTGCGTTAGACCACATCAATCCTAATACGCAACACACAGCTGCATCAGACCACATCAATCCTAATACGCAACACACAGCTGCGTCAGGCCACATCTATCCTAAGACTCAACACCCAGCTGCGTCGGACCACATCTATCCTAAGACTCAACATCCAGCAGCGTTGGACCGCATCTATCCTAATACTCAACACCCAGCAGCGTTGGACCGCATCTATCCTAATACCCAACACCCAGCAGCGCTGGACCGCTTCAATCCTAAAACTCAACACCCAGCTGCGTCGGACCACATCTATCCTAATACTCAACACATAGCTGCGTTAGACCACATCAATCCTAATATGCAACACACAGCTGCGTCAGACCACATCAATCCTAATACGCAACACACAGCTGCGTCAGACTACATCTATCCTAAGACTCAACACACAGCTGCGTCAGACCACATCTCTTCTACGCAATACAGAGTTGTGTCAGACCACATCGATCCTAATCTCAACAAACAGCTGTGTCAGTCCACGTCAGTCATTATAATCAACACACTGCTGTGTGAGTCCACATCAGTAGTTAGACTGCACACACACTTGTGTCAGACCACATCAATCCTAATTTCAACAAAGAGCTGTGTCAGACCACATCAATCCTAATATGCAACACACAGCTGCGTCAGACCACATCTATCCTAAGACTCAACACACAGCTGCGTCAGACCACATCTATTCTACGCAATACAGAGTTGTGTCAGACCACATCGATCCTAATCTCAACAAACAGCTGTGTCAGTCCACGTCAGTCATTATAATCAACACACCGCTGTGTGAGTCCACATCAGTAGTTAGACTGCACACACACTTGTGTCAGACCACATCCGCCCTAATATTTAACACATAGCTGTGTCAGCCCATAGCGGGTCAGATCCCGTCAGTCCTTGTACTCAAAACACAGATGTGTCAGTCCACATCATTTCTTAGACTCAACAGTCAACCCTGTCAGTCAACGTCAATCCTTAGACTGATCACACAGCTCTATCATCTCCTTTCATATCTTAGATAAAAATCACAGGTCTATCATCTATCGTCAGCCGCACTGCCCACAAAGACGCCATCCGCAACCACCACCACCTCATCAGGACCGCCAAAAGATCCTCCTTCACAGTCCGCCTTGACAACAACGCACACAACAGCAAGGAGCCCTTTACCATCGTGAAGCAACTCTCCAACCCCAGCTCCAACGCCACCTTCTTTCACCGGAAAATCACAGACATCCATGACAGCTTCAGACCCCGGACGACCCCTGCCGACCACACCACACCGAACCCACTGCACCCCACCGCCCACGACACCCTGGCTACCTGGGCCAATGTAAGCATCGAGGACACAATCAAGACCATGGGAACAATCCACTCCGGATCCCCATCCGACCCTCTCCCGCACCACATCTTCAACAAAGCCAGCAAGTCCACCGCTCCCAACCTGCACAAAACAATCAACCTGTCCTTCGAGACCGCCACCTTCCCCGAGATCTGGAAGCATGCAGAGATTAACGCCCTACTGAAGAAACCCAAGGCAGACCCTAGCGACCTCAAGAACTTCAGGCCCATCTCCTTGCTTCCGTTCCCAGCTAAAGTCATCAAGAAGATAGTAAACACCCAGCTCACCCGGCACCTCGAAGACAACAACATCCTAGACCCATCCCAATCAGGATTCTGCAGCAACCACAGCACCAAGACAGCCCTCATCGCCACCACAGACGACACCAGGATCCTGCTGGACAACGTCGAGACGGTTGCCCTCATCCTCCTGGACATCTCCGCCGCTTTCAACACCGTCTTCCACCTCACACTACACACACGCCTTCACGACTCAGGGATCCTTAACAAAGCCCTGGACTGGACCACCTCCTTCCTCTCCGGCAGAACGCAGAGAGTCCGCCTCCCCCCGTTCCGATCTGAGGCCTCCAAGATCATCTGTGGCGTCCCTCAAGGATCCTGCCTCAGCCCGACACTGTTCAACGTCTACATGGCACCACTAGCACGCATCGCCCGACAGCACGACCTCACATAATCTCATACGCCGATGACACTCAGCTGATCCTCTCCCTCACAAAGGACCCCCTCTCCACCAAATCCAACCTTCACCAGGGAATGAAGGCCGTCGCCGACTGGATGGAGGACAGCCGCCTCAAACTGAACATAGACAAGACAGAAATCCTCATCCTCGGATCCAACCCCTCCGCATGGAACGACTCCTGGTGGCCCACTTCACTGGGGTCCCCCCTGGCCCCCACCGACCACACACGCAACCTGGGAGTCATCCTCGACTCGAAATTCTCCATGACCAAACAAGTCAACGCAGTTTCCTCCACCTGTTTCAACACCCTCCGCATGCTCCACAAGATCTACAGATGGATCCCGACCAACACGAGGAAAACAGTCACCCAGGCCCTAGTCAGCAGCAGACTCGACTACGGAAACGCCCTCTACGCCGGAGCCCCGTCCAAGCTCATCAGCAGACTACAGAGAATCCAGAATACCTCCGCACGCCTGATCCTCAACGTCCCGCGCCGCAACCACATCATCCCCCACCTGAGGAACCTGCACTGGCTCCCCGTCGACAAAAGAATCTCCTCCAAACTCCTGATCCACGCACACAAAGCACTCTACAAAACCGGCCCAGTCTATCTCAACAGTCGACTCTCCTTCTACGTACCCAACAGGAACCTCCGCTCCGCTGACCACGCCCTGGCCACGGTCCCACGCATCCGGAGAACCACTTCCGGAGGCAGGTCCTTCTCCCATCGCGCCGCCAAGACCTGGAACACCCTCCCCCTCGGCCTGCGACAAACCGAAGACTTGCTATCTTTCTGGAGACAACTCAAGACCTGGCTCTTCGACCATTAACAGCACATCCCCTCCCCCCACCCAGCGCCTTGAAACCCTACCGGGTACATAGTGCGCTTTACAAATAATGTGATTAATTGATTGATTGAGTTTCAACACCCAATCAACGCTCAGCCCTGCCAATTCATTTCCTGTACAATACCCCCAAAAACGCTTTACCAAAACAGCTATGTTAAATCCTGCTACTCACCAAATATTTTCAAAACTGGGACCATTAATAGCTCTGCCAATAAAATTCAATTCTGACCTACAAAAGCTAATTCTTCTGTCCCACCACTATTCCAGTCCTACACTGTACTTCAACACATGTCACCCTCTGTGAACCCCAAAGAACCTGACAAAGAGGGACTCTAGCTTTTTGAAGCCAGGCATTTCTCTCTGGTGAATAGCATGGCTTGTAATGTTTTTCAAAAGGGATCGTGAATAAACACAAAATTGTAAAAATAAAATAGCCCAAGGGGCCCATTTAAAATTTGTTTTTTTTTCTTTTTCTTGGTATTCCACTTCTAAAAGCCTACATATTTTTTCTTTTTAGTTCAACATTTTTATTGACAACTTTAATAGCACAAACCCATATAAACCGGCGTATAAACATCCAGCAGCGTTCTAATAAAACCATCATAAGTAGGGAAGTAAAAATAAAGCCTTTGCAATAAATAACCAAAATTGAATAAATAAAAGAGGTAACATAATAGATACGTGTGCATTTTGTGTGTGAGGGCTGCGGGACCAGGCATGGAGTATTAGACAAGAACAAGGATTTTCACACCAGAGAAAAGGAGAAAAAAGTTCACAGTGTCCATCAGATGTAAAGAAGAGGATGTCTCCATGTCACACAACAGGAATTAATAATCGTTCAACTTTGACTAAATAGCAGCCCGAAACATTGGCATCTGACTGGCTGCTGGTTTATTTGGCTCTGGCTAGCAAGTGGACTTATCTGAGGAAGCCATGGTTTCCACTTCATTGCACAAAATTGTTAGCTGTCTGATCAGTGGGGATCAAGGAATCTTAAGCATCTCCTATCCCACTAATAGAGGTGTGAGAGTGAAGACGCCTTGGGTCGGAGGAAACTTACACTTGTCCTACTGCACCTCATTTGTGCAGTTGTAGGCAACTTCATCTAAAGATATCATTCCCATACATTCATTGCACTACCTTCAGACTTCTGCTTCCAAGCATTTCAAATAGGCTGTGGTAGCAATTTTCAGACCGAAAATGCACTTACATTTGTCAGAATGACGTTAAGCCATCCAGTACATTCATAGCCTTTTAAGAATATCTCCTTCACAGTGAGAAGTACCTCTACCTGGTTCATGCCGACTGCATGGAACAAGAATGTAAAGTTACATAAAGTAAAACAATACGTAAAGAAAAAAGCTAGCTAATGTGTTACCACAGATGCTCTGGAGAATAAGAAAACTTTATTGGCACATAATAGTATGAATATTAAAATAAAGGGGAGCAGATACTCCCTCAAAACTATTCTCAAAGCCATAGTTTGGGGTCTCTTTTGTCCCACCCTAGAGCTTTGCTGGGTGGCACACAATCAGTGTCTAGTTGGTCCCTGGCATTAAGGCGACATATATAGCCACACAAAAGGACTTCTTTAGTCATAAAACTATAATAGTAATTTACTTTTGTCCTACCCTTTTAATCTAGCTCTACTTTGCTGAAATGTTGTATGCATGTACGTGTTTCCTTACTTTTGGACCATTGTCTATTTCTGAATGTATCATATCCTTATGTTCTTAAAATCCCAATTTCCTCTTTATTTCCATTGTTGACTGTGGAGAGTGGCTATGGCTCACAAGAGGCGAGGCATCAAGTGTGTCACGATGCTCCTCCCTTCTCTCACCAATGATAATAAGTAGCATATTCCACGCTAGTGCTGATCCACTGCACATATATAGCAATATTTTATATTTAGCTGGTGTCAAAATATGGAAGCCTCGTCAACTTCTTTGATTGTAAACAGCTTCTGGTATGCAGTTCCTAATATAAAAATTGGTTGTTGAATAAGGTCTGCCCGGACCGGCCGAGTGAGGGGTAGGACAGACGCCGACCCACTTCCAGTGGTACCGACACTACACCTTAGTGTCTACACTGGCCGGTACTGTTGCGGTCCATCGCTGACCCTAATAGGGTTGTTTTCTGAACTACAGGTACCACCACTTTTTAGGGTACTGTAACGGTGGTAATTTCTCACTAATTATTGTTAATGACCACTACCAAAAAGTGTAGGTAGTCCCTTATTGGTCCTGAAGAACTGCCATCAATTTGATACAAGGGCATGAAACATGTCGACCGTTATCACTAGCGTAGAACCTCACACCATAGAGTGAATATACGCACATTGTTTATTTTATTTAGGGAAGTGGCCAATTTCATTAAAATTATCTTGAATGGACCATTTCTCCCTATTTTAATTTTACATTTCCTTACACATCACCATCACCTACACTGTTCTAGGGCCCCCAAACGCACTGCACCCAACGGCTTAAGGAATAAAGATCTCCGCCAAGTAGGCCCCATCACGGGCGCCTGAACGGGTATTGCAGCGCCGACCTGAGTAGGAGCAGACCCGATGATGAAGCATGACACCTAGCTGGCTGGGTGTGTGAGGGCCTTTTTCCTAAAAGGAGAAAAATCTCCTGAGTTCCTACTCCATTTGGAGCACTTAACCTTATTCAACAACCTGTTTTTATATTAGGAACTGCATACCAGTATTGTTTAGATATTTCCAGGGGCATGTATGCTGGACCTGAATAAATATTAGCCCTCCCTTCCCTCTCTTGGTTTAATTGTAAACAGCTTGTCAGTTTCTATTAATTATTACAGTTGTGAATATGAAATTCTAGAAAAAGTAAAAGTATAACAACGTCTAACTAAAAGACATGTTCCTGGCCTTGCAATAATTCAAATGATGCCTTCAGTTTATTCCTATTTATTTCACATCTGCATTTCTCCTTTCATGAATTATACGTCGGCAATGTCAGTTCATTGTCTCTTTTTAGGGGCAGTTGGAGAGGAACTATGAGTATGTGCCAGACCTGGTAAGGAACAGAGACAATAAGGTGGGGGGGGGTTGTATGTTGGCTTTTTGTTACTTCTACCACTGTCTCCTCCACAAGAATAGAGAAGGCACTGATCTGGTGAGTATGTTCAGCCTAAGTATACACACTGAGGTAAGTCATAATATGATTGGAAACGCACCGAGTTCTCCCTATTCCCCTCTCACTGTCTTTTGTCCATTAAGCAGGACACAGTTCCCTATTCAGAAGCTCTCTCCACCCGCTGGAGTCAGCTTACTAAAATTAAGTTCTTAGGCTGAGAAACGGGACAGGCTGAAATCCTTTTTGCCAATGAGCCTCTTAGGAATTTGTTTGCTGTCTGGAGAAGTGATACTGGGCTTTCAGAAACTGACTGGCCTGAGCCCAATATCAAGAAGATAATGGTCGCAGAGTTGCCTTCTATTATATTGGCGTTATGGCCAAGTTTGAGTGGAGAAGTGGGTGGAAAAGAAGACACTTTACTATAGAGAAGGAAGAAGAGGTAGGAATGTGAGCGGGGAAGTTCAAGCACTGACCTAGTGTGTATGGTTGTGGCAAATTCATGCTCTAGAGTACCCTGAAAAGGAAATTTTAAAAAAAGAGATGCGCCGAAAAACACTTGAAAAACACCTGAGTTTTGGAAGAGCACTTGTAGAACACCCAAAGAAAAAAGAAGCAGGCATGTGGGGTGTATGCATGATATGCATGTTATGGGCAGTATCGGAAACTATTTGTTTAAAGACTGAGCGGGTTATGGCCCAAGACTCATTCTTAAAGACCTGAGGAGTGCACGATGGCATACATTTTATAGTGGCAGACGTATGGGGTCTAGTGGGAATGTGTAGTTTAATGGAGCATGTGTGTAATCAGTGGTCGTCAGGGCACGGCGTTCCCCTACTTTTTTAATTTAATAGGATCTGTTACCCTACTTTTTTTTTTAAATGTGTCCTAGTGTTGCAGAAATAACCAAGGCCTATAGATAAGGCTCGGCCCTTCAGGGCAAAGTAGGGTGGGCAGAGAAGGAATAGTAAGCTGTCTCTTCCTTCTTGCCTAGAGCAGACAAGGACAGTGTCTACTTCTGCTGCTCTGCCCGTTCAGCTACCCCATCTCTCTCTCTTTCTTCCTCTTCCTCTTATTCCCTCTCTTTCTGTCTCTGTCTTGCTCCTCTTTACTTGCTAAAAGAGAACCGTGAGTTCAAGAAACCGCTTTACTTACCTCTCCTTTTCCTCATCCGTTCCCATATGAAATGGATCCAAAAAAGAAACAAACACTTGCTGGAAAACTTGTCTTTTTCTGACATTTTCTATTCCAAAGTGAAGCCTCGGGATGGATAGAAAAAAGGTTCAAAATACAAAAAATAACTAAATAAAACAAGACAGAGTGGTCGCAAAAGTGGCCAGACTGGTTTTATTTGCACGCAAACACAATGGTGCGACTTTACATAGTTTGCCAGGTAAATCTACTTTCTTTTGCTTGTCTTTCTTTGAACACACGGTTTTCCCTGATGTGGGGCCCGGAAAACGTTTGATGTAATCCTTATTAGCTTCTTTTAGTTTATAAAATGTATACTGCGGCTCTGTGTTCAGGGATGTGGTCTTTTTAAACCATACTGCTTTCATTTTGTACGGACATAAGCAATGGGCATTAAAATAGGTCCCTTTGTAATCATGTCCTAAACTTTTCAGTCAAAATCACTTATTGATTTCTGAATAATGAGTGTACAAGTGTTAAGGTAACCATGTTGTTCCTGCTTATATTTCACATGCTTTACATAATTTTGCATTCCTTATGAGTGTTTGCTTTTTCCAGGGTGTTATTACTTTTTTCAAGCAGCATATTACTTTGTCAATTGCATAATTTGAATTGAGTTGCATCCATGTGTTTATAGCGGGGCACATTTGGGTTGTAGCTGAAGGCAGTGCAAGTTTCTCTCAGTGGGGCAGTTTGGTGTTCAGTGGGTAGAGAGGATGTGGCACTGTGGCAAGAGCTGTCAAATTTGGAACTGCGGAACCAGATTTAGCCTTCATGACCAGTCCACCAACCCCTTTCCTGAGGGAGCTTATTCCCATGCTTGGCCTTAGAAGGCCCCACAAGACCTTAGAAGCCCTGGTGTCTTGACACCAGCAGGTGGACCCTAGTGGTGGCAAGTGTGGGTTACCATTGAAGAGTTGTCCACCACAATCCATACTGAAGCTCACCTCCAGTCAAGCGGGCAGGCCTACAAAGCAGCACACCCTAGAGCGACAGTGACTCTGTCACCGAGGTCACAGGACCCTTGAGGCCAGTTGAGGCCAGTCCGCCTCACCCATTGATACCTCCACTGGCCTTGTTTCAGCAGTAGTATTGCAACTCTTCAGGGATCAGCAATGTAGAATTTCCACAAACACCAAGCTGAGTTAGCAAATTTCAGAGTCTCTGCTTCATGCACAAGCTCTTTTAACATGTGCTGCCTGTTTGGGGGCACTGGAATTATGCAGCAGTAGAGAACAAAATGATGTCGCAGTGTTGACTAAATTATGCAGCAAAAAAAAGGCTGCAGCATAATGCAGTACATTTTCTGATACTTTATTATTTTGACATTTTTATACATACTAACAGTCTCTGCAAAGATTTTGCCTCATTAATACCAGTGCAACATACAAATGCATTAGTGAGAAAATGACCAGTCAGCCTTTGCAAGGGCCCTCTGCTTTGCAGCAACATAAGTCAAATTTTGTAGTAACTTTTGATCCGTTTGAGCTACAAACTTTTTTTAGTGTTAGTTAACATTGTAACATTATGAAGCAGGTGATCTACTATGTGGCAAATATAGCAGAGCTATAATTATGTGGAAAACATTTGCAAACAAGGCTATCTTGCCATTCATGTTTGAACTGCTCTGATGGAAAAAGGGAAGAGAAGTTCTCTCAGAGACAAATGGATTGTCATTCCACTTTTAAGTGTATTTGGGAGATTCTGTGATTGGAACTCTCCACTTTGTGAATATATTTTAATGTCAATAACTCATATTAAACTTTAAATAAACGTGTATCCATTGGTTGAATTAAATAACGTAATATGCTGTAACTGGTCAGTAAAATGCCAAACAAATACTAAAAATTGGGGTGCTTTTCTCTTTCTGGCCACACCTCTGATTCCGCCCATTGACCCAATCAGTAACAAAAGTGTGTGTAATAGGGAGGTGTGGTCGCATGGAGGAGATATGGCCTAATAGAGGAGGTTTGATGTAAAGGACGATGTATTATCTAATGAAGGATGTGTGTAATAGTTAAGAAGGTGTGGTGCAGTGGAGGAAGTGTGGTCTAGTGGAATAAGTGTTATTTAATGGAGGATGTGTGTAATAGTTGGGGAGGTAAGTAATAGCTAGGGAGGTGTGTGACAGTCGAGGAGGTATGTAATAGTCAGGGACGTGTTTAATAGTCAGGGCGGAGTGTAATATTGGAGAAGGTGTGGTGTAATGGACAGGTGTGGTCTGATGGAATGGGTGCCATCTAATGGAGGATGTGTGTAATAGGGAGGTGTGGTCTAGTGGAGCTGATGAGCAGCAAGATATATGGTCACACAGAGAAGGCGTAGGTTAGTGGAGATTGTGTAAATTAGTTGTGGATATGTTTGAAGGTGTAGTCAATGGAAATGGGTATGGTCTAGTAAGCAAGGTGTGATCTGTAGAGGATGTGTGGTCTTGTGGTGGCAATGTGGCTTAGCAGAGGTTTGCTATAGTGGAGTTGTAGTAGAGAGTCCAAGTCTTCAAGTCTCTGGTCAAACTAAAATATAGATTCATACATTGTCTGTACATGCCACTTATCCTTCAATAAACTCCTGTGCCCATATTCTAAACTAGGGCTACTTGAAGGAAAGGAGAAAACCCTAAATCATCGACTGCCTAAAGATCAGTAGGGGCTGGCACGGATCATGGGGGGGAAAGGGTTTAGAGAAAAAAAAACTTTGCTTATTAGCGTGTCCTTGTTGTCTCTCCTGCGCCTCGAGCCCAGCCCGAACAGAAGCAGGAAACACACAGGTTCCTCTAAGCCAATCACCATGCTGCTGTCAGCAGCATTGTGATTGGTCTATGTGCCGTGGTTCGGCACTCAGGCGGTGACTGGAAGCCTGTGCATGTTCTTCACCCAGGCTGTAATGCAGCTTGGTGGAGAACATGACTGTTTGGCCAGCCCAAGACGGCTGGCCAAACCTTCATGCGCACTTACAGACTGCCCACCACTCTTCCCCATTCTCTGCGGAGCAGCCTCGCCCTGCCCTGCAAAAGTGCCTAAGCAGGGAAAAATAAAATGATAATAACATACTGTTATTATCATTTTATTTTTCCTTTTTTACAGTGCTAAAAAGCAGTGGGGTGACGCTCCTCCACCTCAGGGAAGGAAATACCCCTGCTAAAGATGGCTGTGTTCCCCTTACTTCCGAACGTCAGAATGAGCCACACAGAAAGACTCCGGAGATGCAGTAACCCTTTAAACATGATATGTTCTTCCATTCTATGCTCTCCCTGGCTCAATTCTTGGAACTAAACCAAGAAAACAGGCTGGACTGACACAGAAATTACACCACAGGCGAAAAACACTAGCTGTAAAAACCAAGCAACCCCATCATCACCACTTAAACTGAGTTAACACACTTAGTGCAGCTAATTCGTATAATTAATATTTGATTGGAGATTATTGTATTTCTTAATTATGATACTTTGTCACGTTAATTATTGCAGTGAGTTGTGACAGCGGTTATTGCACCTCTGTCCTGGGGCCGTTAGGTGCAGATGAGTGGGTCAGCCCAGGTGCAGCAAAGAGGGGGTGCCCCACATCTATGAGGGAGCCAACCGTTTGAAGACAGAATGCCAAACAGTCTTGGAAAGAGGCTGGCTTTGGTTCAAGGGCGGCAGTGTGAAGGGACCTCTCTCTAGTAGTCAGGACTCCTGGCCTACAAGGAGGCGGGACTCTGACATGTACAGAGGACACACACACACCTTCAGCTTCAAGGCGCAGAAAGAGGAGCACTGTACAGATTGAGTATAGTATGCATCTGGAGTCCCTTCATAACCTGAACCGTGGTTAAGCGTGCATTTTCAGTGTTGCAATGTTGCATATGCAAATATTCTTCGTGTCTGGTATGGTATGTTTGTACCCTTAAATGGCCAACTTTGAGAAGTATTTTGCCTCTAGATCTGAAGTGCACCAAATGTGTTCTGCACTGAATGCTTCCAGAATGGTTCCTTCCTCGTCAGATACATTGTATTTCGGCATGGCATGCCATCATAGGCCAGCAGGAATTTGACTACATACTTGTTACATTTCAGAGCTAACACGTGCCAACCGTATGCATGTGAAGCAATTTTATAACATCTCCCGACCCCAACTATGCACAAAGCAATCACACAAAGGTATCAGTGAGCCAGCGCCGGGGAATCAGTTTCCCTCAAAGGACTGTATCCAGAGAAAGTGGTAGACTGTACAGTGAGTCCACAACTTTGCCTCCTGATCTATTGTGGCAAACTTTGGTAGACGGGTTTCTATTTGAGAAAACGGTCCACTGAGCGCGAACGGCCCATAAACAGTTTCCAGCTTTATATTTACGTGAATTTCTATTAGAACCCTCCTTCGTAATTCCAGCCCGCTTTGTATAGGAAAGAGAGAACAGAAGGTAAAGGCCCCGCACAGGGGGTTCTGCCACCCAGGATTCCTCGAAGCACAGCTGGGTGCTCTTGGGCAGCACTTATGCAGATGTCGCCTGCTCACCCGGCTGCTGCCTTTCTCCCTGCCAGCCTGACTCAGTCCTCACAAAGGCGCGCATGGCATAAGACGGAAGCGTGAGATTGGCATGGGGGCAGTTTCCCGCTCTTTCGGGTGCCAGCTAGAGGCCATGAAAAGGAAGCTGGACCGTACCCAGCTCCGACAGACAGAGGGAGACCACAGGCAGGCCTCTGCAACATCTGGATAAGCGCCGCTCGCATCTGCCAAGCTGCCGCAATATATAACAACTGCTGAAAAGAGGAACACGCTCGTTAGACCACGAGGATGGCTAGCAGCAATGAGCAGGAAGGAATGTGGGGGTTTCGGTAAGTTCTGAACGTCAAATCATACTTTTAAATTCACCTTATTGTATGAGTATGCGTGCGTGTACACCTAATGTGAACACCCTTGTGGTTGTGCATATCTTCCCTGCGAGTTAGGTGTGTGTGTGCGCGCACAGATGCGCGCATGTGAACAGTCTGCAGCACTACCCCCTCTATCTATGCCATGTGTGTGCGCATCTGTGCCATGTGTTTATGTCGAGGTGCAGTAACAAAAAGTATGAGAACTGTGATGCTGTATGCAGTGGGGTGTGGCTAAAAAAATAATATTCTGTACGTTTTTTTGGTCTTTCATCTTTAGGTAACTGCATATAAAATATTGCACAGCTTAAATGAAAAATAAATACAAGTTAAGTTAATCAGTGGGAAATGCACTATAGTACATAATGAAACCTCTATTAGTTAATGCATTGCAGGGTCTATGTGTGAAACCAGAGAGCCACAGAATTAAGGGCCACATTAATCATTACTTGATGCAGCGCAATGCAACAAGACAACTTGCTGCTCTGAGTTGCATCAAATTGAGTGGGCAGGAATGCGCCATATGTACTAAGATATGGCGCATTTCTCCTCATTGCACTTCTAGTGGGAAGATGTACAATTCTGATGCATTCCCAGGTTTTCCACAGGTAATTTTGCATGACTTAGTAAATCTGATTTAGGAATTGTGTTGCCCTTGACGCACCCTGCGAGACGCAACAGCAATGCAATCCTTTGATAAATCTGGGCCTGCAACTTGATTGGTGTAGTGGATAATAGTGGTATGTATTTGTAGTGCTACAAGGTCCCAGCCTGTGACAAAAAGCACTATGAATATGTAAGTCATTATTTTAAATTAGTATTACACACAGTATAAGATAGGCTGCTACAAAATGCGCAAAAAAGTTTAAGATAAAAAGGTGCTTCCAAAATATAGATTTTAGTAATACCCAGCCTGTATGTAGCTCAATTGTTTTATATAACTGTCCCTTAAAAGCACACAGCTCAGCTGGTAGCTCCCTTACAATATCTCTCAAAAATAATAAATCTGTGTTATCAGGAATCTTCAAGTGATTTCATCAGTTAAAGCCAATGCTGACTTCCAAGCACCCTTTACATTTGCAGATTAACCAGTTGCGCACATTTACTTTTCTTTCAGACAACAGGTACCCTGGCAAGAGGGCTTGTTTCTTGTTTAGCTGTCTGACCGCTTTTGGTTTCACAGCACTGGGGGACGGACTCCCTGCCTGACACTTCTGCTGAAGCATTTTAACTGTTGGCATTAACTGTCACTGGACGGTGGCTTTTCACAAAAGGTAGGGGAATTGTTTTTCATAAATGAAAAAAGTATGGGCACGTTGTGCCCCTACGAACCCCTCACTTGGATCTCTGTACATGCATGCACTGTGTGGACACTGTCTGCGCTAATGCTTTCCATGTTTATGACCATTGTGTGCACATCCCAGTGTGTGGGTGGGTGTATATGCTTGCACTGTATGTGTATTTGTACACACAGTCGGCAGTAATGCCTCCCGCATTTATGCCTTTACTGTAGATACCCTTCATGTATTCCTTGTGCCTGTGTATTACTTGGACATGAACGCACACTGTGTGTGTACTCACACACTGGTTAAGTGTGTCTGTGCACAAAGGAGTATTGGGTGGGTACTTGAGTGTGTGCTTCCAGTGCATGTGTACAACTAACCAACAGAGCCCAGCCTGCTTGCTACTGGAGAAGGCCTGCTCATAAGGCACAGGCTTCCTTGGAAATGCCTCCATTCTGCCACAGGCCAGTCTTTCTTTGTTGAGAGGATCAATGATGCGGCCTCCTTGCCATCCACATATCTTCTTGCACTGTGAAATGGCTTGGGTGACATGCAAATATCCAGATGCAATGAGAGCAATATGCTTTCTCTTAGCATTCTTGTGTGCGGTGAAGGGTTATGACTCACAGGGGGGCGGGTGAGCAGGAAGCCCCACCCTTTCTTCAACAGTGGTAATAAATAGCACATTTCTCTCGGAGGAGATGCATATATGGGTTGTGCTATGCTACTTTTCATATGTTGAAGTTATAGCTGGAGCTATTTAAACAGAGCCACTGTACAAGATGAAGTAAATGTAAATGAATAGAACCTCTACCGTGGTCGTAATACTCTATCTCTCCTGCGCTGGCTGGCGCAAAGCCCACCGGCAGCCCCCGGGCCTCCTGTAAATCAGCACACATTGGCCTAAAATTGCTGCCTGGCTCCCCTCAGGAAGGAAGCCAGTGCATCCACATTTTCTTCTTATTGTTGTAAGTTTTCCCCTTTCTCTCTTTCTTTCCTTCAGTTTGTTTTATTTTACTGCTCAGGAAGGAAGCTGGAGCTGCTGGGTGTTTCAAGTCAAAGAATGCGGATTACTCACCCTCTGTGGCCTAACTGCTTTCATCTCTGCCATTCCCTACCTTCAAGACACATAAGCCGCTCTCCCCTGCCCTGTCCCCCAGTCTAGTTTCCCAAGCTATGTTGTATTTAAAATTACCAGATGCCATTGTGTCAGCAGAAATACCACGGTGCAGAAGTATCCAACTTTAGTCCGTCTGGACTCACATTGCCCGAGAATGCAGTTGGTCACAAACAAAAGCCAAAAGTTTGCATTAATGGTCTAGGGCCATGGTATCTAAAAGAATGCATGTTCCATAAAGACCTGTCTGAAACAGCTGTCTTGTACATTAATAAATACAAGCTAATTCATCTTTGTGGAGACTAATGACATAGTGGTGCAATACACATGTACTGCCCAAGAGCAGTCACGCCTCCATGGCAGTAAGCTCACAGTTAATGAGACGTGTGCACTCGAGAGTGCACCAACAGTGAACTGGGCCAGTGGAGGGAGGGGAAGACGCTTTCAGGGCTAGAGAGTTTGCTTTCCAGCCTGCAGCGCACGACTATGTGTTGTGCTACAATCTGTCCACATCAGACTCCTTTCTAGAAGTTAGCAGATCCTCTTTTTACCTAACTCAATGGTATTCACGTCACCAGCCTTGGAAGAGGGCTCCGAAATCTCACAGCAAAGACTAGCAATAAACGCCTGCAACTGGTGCATTATCCCTCTCAGCTACTTTACCAGCACGTTGTCACTTGGATACAATCTCGCAGTGACTTTGTTGGACTGTCACTTGCCAGATGATGTCCATTCTCGCGCCTCTCCTTGAACACTGGCTCATGGCTTCCTGAACTGCACAATACAGCAGCAGCCAGGCCTTTCCTCCTAGATAGGCCCAGGCCCTATCTTTCGGATCTTCCGGCACAAATCAGCATGTTAGGTGGTGAGATACTCCTCGGGCTTTAACAATCGCCTCTTGAAAAGGGGTGTTTAACGCTTCGCCCAGAGCTGACATACATACAAACAAACGAAACTCGAACTTCTTAGCAGAGCTGCTTTATAGCTAATAGGGCAGGGAGGGCCGCCGGACCGGCATCTCTCAAGAGGGCTGTTATCCTTTAAATAGTGCAATAGCAGAACTTGCATGCGATTCTTTTTGTCATGTTCGTTTTAGGAAATGCCTGGCTGAATTGTGATGAAAGTGTGAATGGGTGCTTAGGCTGAAAGAAAGCACACACATTTTCCTTCAGCATTATAATTGGGGTGACTTATAGTTGGCAAGGGGTACCCAGCACTGTTTTTTCTCACTTTTTATGAACGGGTGGGGTGAACTGGTTGGCGCCTGAGGCTTCCTGAAGGAAGCTTGTGCCCACCCTCTCTTAGACTGATTGGCAGCCCCTCTGTTGAGGAGCCATTCTACTTGAGTGACAGACCGATCAGATCCCGCACTTGGAGGTCAGGTCAGCCAATAAAGGTTCAAGCTTTGACCAATGCTTTGGCCAAGGTTGATAAGAAAGCTGCTGTGCTGTTGTGGTCCCAGGCCAGGCTATCAAAGGTCACATCTGCAGAGACGCTACTCATTAAATATGCAGGGGGGTGAGCTCTTGATCTTGTGCAAAGAGTCATCAGCGACGGCTGCAGTCCACTGCATGGATAGTTAATCAGCGCACATAGCTGCCTGTCTCTGCTTTATCTACTCTATTGGCAAGGCTACTTGGCCTTCATAGGTGGCCCACCTATCTCGCAGGCCCCAATGACATCTGACTTGAGAGCATGTTTTCCACTTCACCACTCTATTAAGGCTTCATTTGGAAAGTCTTAGACCCGTATCTGTGTTCTCCCAGTGTCCATGTATGGAAGACTTTTTCCAATTGATACCAATGATATGATATTTCTAATTTCCAATGTATCTAGCAGTAATGAGCAGATACATTTTGTACCTTTAGCGTTGGGCCCCAAGGGGTGTGTGGAGCCACTCGTATCTCTTTATGTCTACCACAGAACTAAACGCCCTCTGCAGTACTAGGAGTCAGTGGCTACTCAGGTATATGGGGCCTTTCAGATAGCCTTGGGGCAATTTACAGGGAAGCAAATTAAATACTAAACCGGAGCCCTTGTAGCATCACTTGAAGGCACATCAAGCTAAGTTCCAAATGAGGGTCGACAGCATGGGCAGCTGCAGGCACCTACCATACACCATCCATCATGAAGGAAGGTACGTTTTGAGATGAGAGGGCTCATGCAAAGAGATAAAATAGAAAGTCTCACACAAGGAACTTTACAGTTACGGGAGATAAACGATGAAGGCTGAGAATTCAGGAATGTAAAACAAGGAATGCAGGCATGTAAACAGGCAAACACGTCACAGACCATGGACGTCCATGATGTGAATTTATTATTCATAAGTCTGTGGACAGCTGCACCAGTTAGATGGAGGACCAAAGTAAGAATTTCTGCAGAAAAACATTTTAAAAAACCCGATTTTTAAACACATGCACGAATTTGAATTCGTAATACCAATTACATTAGTTATGTCCTGTGCATGCCTAGTCCACTTCTATTTTCTTTTTTTTAGAATCTCTAACTTGAAGGGCATTGGCAGCATATGACATGAGATTTGTAAATGTTACATCTCCACTGCAGTCGTGTCAGGAGTTTAGTCAGGAGACATAGCTTCACACAGTTGCTCTGTCCCAGGTGTGCACACATAGAGCATGTGGTACACATGGAATCACCTCTCTGACTGCATGCGTGGTACACTGGGCTGCGAATGAAACCAACTCTTCCTGTCTGTCAAACAAATTAGATTAGTTTGTTAGTGACTAAATCTAGTACTTTACACCCTCTGCAACTTTTCTAACGTTTCCTAAATTCAAACCAAATTTGGAAAAACTATTCTCTTACGCCCATAAGCACAATCTAACCAAACATTGCTTAAGAAAACAAGATCTGCCGTTTTAGAGGATTACTTTAGTGACATAGGTTCTAGAGTTAGGTGATAGAATTCCTTCTTGTGAGAATGTACCTTCAAACTGTTTCCAGTGTTGGTTTAACATCTAACCTAAAAAACACCCGAAGGCCAGATTTGGACATGCCAGCAGGACACAAAACTGATGATCAATTCATAAATCAGTAAGATGTGATTATGGTCTCTATTAAATGATGTGCATTACTTAGTCTGCTCAGTTCCCACTGCAATATGGCGGCTGCTTCATGATGCAAATGAACTACAAAGAGTGCACGTAGGGTGCAATACATGCATCTATGTAACTTCTGATGCAGTTGATGGCTTCAAGTAGAGTATGGCTGGAGCAGTCGCCTTATTCCAAGGACGCCTGCTTGTCCCCCTTAAAGTGGGACAGAGGTAGTCTGACGCTGCTGGTTCACCTGAGAGACACGACCGATCATTCCAAACCCTATTCGAAATAGAGAAAAAGAATCGAACATCCAAACAGATTTCCTGCATCAACCTAGTGACTGATTGCAGTCAGATCCAAAGTAGAAGGTGCAAAGCTGACTCACAATGAAGGGCAGTTGTTTTTGCACTGTAAGAGGAGGGATCATATTGATGGCCCATTGATTCTCAATCTCACCCATGCAATGGACCATAAACAACCAGCGCACAACTGACACTGGAAGGATGCAGCTAGTCAAGCTGCTGTTGTCTGTTTACAGTTATGCGAGAAGGCAGTCACAATAGCAAGTCTCACTCATTTCCCCGGAAATCCAATACAAGACATGCTGCATGCATGTGCCAGCAGCAAAGATGGGGCAGGCTGGCACACACTGACAGGGACGGCCTGCATGAAGTCTGCTGCAAGGCCACTGGCCAGAGGAAGTACCACCAATCCACCCACCAGTATGATTATCCATTTGATGTGTGTGAAGCCATAGCAGTAGCTTATCATGAGTAAAATCAAAACCTCAGGTGAACTGGAGCCAAGTCTAGCCAGATGGGCAGACCTACAAAGACAACTCCAAACTGCCCTCCCTCCTTTTAACAGACTAAACATGTATTTATCCAGCAAAACAAATAAAACTCCCACCCCATTAAAAGGGGCACTCCAACGAATGGTGAAATGTAGGAACAAAGAGCACAAGCTGTTTACTTCTGAATTACAAAAAAGTCCAAGATCTGCTGCACCCCGGCGGTGTTTTGCATCAACAGCCTTCCATATACATCTCGGATATCCTACAGCTCTAACCACTGCTCTTCCCTCTTTGAATTTGAAACATTCTATAAATAAAATAAATCCAAGATCCTGAGGACCGCAAGGGATACTTTCAGCATCAGAAAGTGAGCAGCCTCTTTGTAGCCTATTGAAATTGCACAGGAGGTGAAGCGTTGAGTGTGAAGAGATGGATGACAAGTAGGAGGTGAGAAAAGGTGAGACAGACAAAGGAGAGAAGAAGGAAATAAGGAGTGGATGACAGCCCTGTGAGACAAAAAAAGAGTTGGCACTGGTAGGCACGACCGTTTTGCTAGACATAAATGAGTATTCTAGCATTTGCATTAATTGGACATAATACTCTGTAACAGGATGGAAATATTTGGGCTTCCTTCTTTAGAAGAAAACGTTCATCCCAGATATTGACAAATTGAAGATAGTTGAACTTGATGTCATCACTGTCTCTTTCAAACTCTACTCTAAATACGTAACAATGAAGATCGCGTCTGTGTTGCTGAGATTCCCAAACTAGAAATCACACGTCACTATGGTAATGTATGTTTTTTAGCTGTACAAACGCTTTGGTAATGGTTACTTAACTCTTAAGAATGTCAATTCACCTGGAGGAAAAAAGAACCAAGAAGTATCACCTTCCGAAACACCATGTTTTTTAAAAGTTTCCTTTAGGTCAAGACGTCTCTTGCTAAACTTTAACTCACGGTGCTTTCTAATTAGCATAGTTTGGTCCAGTCCTCCAAATACACATCCTACAACTGGAGCATGCTCCCACTGAGCTGCTGTGAAAACATTCTACCAATGTTTTATACCAGTTTCATTGTGTACCCAAAGGCCTTTAAAGACACAGTGTGTTCTAAAGAAAGGGAAGGGGCCCGATTCTCCCACAACCCTAAACATCACTGTGCACTAGCACAGTCTCCTTCTCCCTTGTTTGCTACCCAGTCAGGACACTCATTGAGAACCTTTTGTGGACATCTAGTACTGACAGTACCACATACCGAGTGAATAGTGTCATAGCCTAGTACAGTGTCAGTAGACCGACACTGCAGAGAGCCATTTTGAATTGATTTAAAAGTTGGGTAAATGACACTCTGAGGAACACTGAAATCAGCCACCACTGCTTGATGCCTGACTTCAGCCACCTCCAAAGTGATTTGTCTTTTCATACATAAGATACACTAAAAGGAATAGCTGCAATCCTGGCACGGACAAGCCATCACATGGAGTGTCCAGGGAATTTGTGGAGTTCAGCTAGGGAAGACCAGCATACGGCTATCTTGTTCTGTCAACGATCTGTAGTTTGACCCAACCTACTAACAGGAGCAAGATCACAGGTTTTGTCTTACAGCCACTGGAACTTATTTTTAAGTTAAAGCAAGACATCACCACATTCAGGGGTAACAAGAGAGAAATGAGAAATTGAAGAGAAGAATCAAGGAAAGTGAAATAAAAGAAGAAAAACAAGAAGAAGGGAAAGAGAACAAAAAGCAACAGTAAAAATATTAAGCAACAAAGAAATAAGTATAAATAAAAGAAGCAAAGACAAACAAATGGGTATGAAAGGAATGGAGAGCAAGAAAAGATGAGAGGAAAAAAAGTAGGCTGAAAGAAAGGAACTTAAGTCAAGGATTATTCATGGTTCGCATGGTATGGTGTTCACTCAGAGACCAAGGGTAGAGTCTCCACCATATATGCTCAGTATATTTCAGCTTTGTCATCTGTTCGGTCGTGAATTTTCACGAAAAATGCTTATGACGACGTAGTAGGACAATTTTCAGCAAAACTGATAACTACCAGCCAGCTCTCTGTTACAGTTGTAGGAGAGACTGGCTGGAATGTGTTTACACTTTTCAAACAAAAGCCACCTTTAAATTAATCTGCTAATGTTGCAATAAGCGTCTACCACTGCAGCATTCTGTTTATTCACATTCAGTTATTAGTAAAAATGTGCACACTCTGCCTGTGTTGTGATTTTGGGGTGAAACCCCTCAAACAAGTCAGCAAGATTTTGTGCTCACATAAATGTAAATTTTTGTGGGCCCCACCACACGATTTCCGTACACTTCATATCGGGCCACAGGATAGTGGCAGGGAAGGCCATATTTATGTCAGCAATAGGAAAACGTGGTGCACAACTGTCAGTGTTCTTTCTGTGAGACATTTCTTTTTTGAGAATTAGGATTCTTTACTGATACATTTTGTGCCTCTGTGGAGAGTCTAAACCCTGAGAGAAGTTTCCTTTTGACCTCAAGTACTCTGTTTCTCGCTCTTCGAAGTAAAAACAAAAAGACAAAAGTGGGAGTTTAGGTGCCACCACGAATAAGGTAGAAAAATAATAATTTCAAGTCCTCACTGTTTGTCTTCAGTGCTATGTACACACAAATTTCACCTAAACACCCCAAAAATAAAATGTCTTTTTATCCACGTGCTAAGTCGCAATAAACTGTAGAGGCCTGCATGAGAGATGCTCAAAGGAGCCTTGTGAATTAATTGGTTGAGTAATAATGCTCAACCATTCTAGTACAAGCCCCTGGAGAGCAGGCCAAGGGCTGGCGTCTGTGCTTTTTAGCCTTCGCTTCCTAGGTTGCAGGATCTTAGGGAGAAAATCCACCATTTCGTAGAATTCCTTTTAATCTCCTTATTTGTAGTAACTACGGAGTCCTTCTATGAATTGCAAAATTTCTTGGAGCCACAGATAATATAACAAAGCAATCTCAGAATCGAAAAGGTGGCTTTTTTAACCAGTGATAATAGCAATTTTGTCGTTGGGGCGCGAGATGTAAAATTCACTGGCAGCAGCTGTGCGGAAAAGAGACCGATGGCATATCTCAGAAACCAAGCGGCCCATAGATTTACAAGCCAGGCTGCTTTTTATGATGACTTTTATAGGAAAATGGGACATTCAGTTGAGGCAGAGGTCTTTAGCGTAGGAATTTTCTAACGCTGCTTAATTCAAGAAGACAGTCTGAGGAAGCATGGGCAAGGAGAAGAATAAAAGGGCTAGAACAGCTCTATCACATACCTAAGCATATCTATGTAGCTGGCACAGGATCGACACAGGAGAATAGAACAAGCGTGCCCGCTCCCTTGTTAAAATGCTCATCGTGAAGCAGCTTCTCTGCCTATTTAAGCGACCCTCTGGAAAACTTTCAAGGAGATGTCTCTTTCTAGATTTCAGTTTTTATTGGATGCTACGAGGTGACACATAGTGTGAGCGGTAAGCGCACATTAACTCATCAGAGCTCCCTACACAAAATTAAGATCATCAATATTCTCTGCTCGCAAATGTTGCTAATGGACAAGGGGTGTTTTTCCACCAATGTCTACAGCGGATACTGCCATAATGTAACCTTTACTGCCAGCCGCGGTCCGTGCAGGTAACAATGGTGGAGACGGGTTGGGGGGATTTCGAGGGACGATGCTGATGGAAAATTAAATAAATAATTAATTTTCCCTCAGCATCGTCCCTCTAAAATCTACCCCCCCCCTCCCCCACCTCGAACCCGGCCTCACCGCGCCATCGCTGTTACATGCACGGACCGCGGCTGTTTACTGCTCTGAAACTCGGCACCATGTACTTAAGCACCCAGGAGTGAGGAGCAAGAAGCCTGAGCTCCTTTCTCCTTCTCAGGCTGATGCCCACTGGTAGGAAGTGAGACTCTTCATGCTAGTCAATAACTTAAGAACATGTTATCTCCATCCAGAACCAAATCTGCACCCCAATTAGTCCCAAATCCTTAAAGGGGATTGCAGATAACATCATGCAACAATACACATTAGTCTAAACAGGAACAGCTTGGTGTTTTTTAAAAGTACCATTCATAGTTCATCACACAGCACTTTGCTCAGTCCCTGACATATAATGGGATCAGTACAATGTGTGCATCTGCTTCTAGGGTGGCCTGGCCTGCGCAGACGCCACATCAGCACTATGAAAAACTGAATATTTGTAAACCAAAGAGGCGCCTAATGGCACTTGAGGATAGAGTCTGAAGTGTCACTGTTCGAGGTGATATGCCCAATGACATTCAAACTCTTCCACGCTCTATAACATATTTACAAGTAAATGGTCACCCTTTTTAAAATTCATTTTAGGGGGACTACAGAAGAGGAGGTAACGCACCAAATTTACAGAATTTATCCATTCCGGGAAATGTATTTCTTTCTCAGCAATATATATCAATGTCAGAAAATACATGGGGTAAATTTCAGATTAAAGGAGACCTCTAGGTAATTTGAAAGAATCCCCCCAGATTTGCGGAGGCTTGGGCTGTATATTTAAGGCTAACAAACAATGATACTATTTGTTATTTACGATTTAGAAATCAGGAGAAACCATCTTACAGTAGTCACCTCAATATTAAATAAGTTCTTTGCTCACCTCCCCTTAGAGTGTGTAGATATCTGCTAGAAGCAGGCACTTCAAGGCTCCCGAAAGTCCAAAGCGATCTCAATGTTTGAATTGCTCACAATCATCTAAAGCCAACTGCGATCACAATTGTTAATAATAAAGCCTGCACTGTAGACAATCTCAGAGAAAAGCTGTAAAATGGCTACCAGTCTGATTACGCTGGCTAAGGTATCCCAAAACTCGGGCGCATCATTGAAAATATTCGAAAGAAGAAAAAACTTGTGACCTGAAAAAATGCTGTACAACAGGCAAGGACCGTTAATTCTCTTCTGAATATATTACACACCTGGCCCTTTGCCTGTCATTAAGCCCAGTGCATATTTCTGATGTGCGTCACAGACTACCTATGACTTAAGCATAGTAATATGTTTAACCGCATAAATAATATTCCTCTTACAAAGAGCTCGCCAAATCTCCACAACCCTACTCTGAATTTCATCAGCGTTCATAAAATGTGTGCTACTTTGTGGTGTACTATCACGCACACGGACAGGGATAACCATGAAGCAGGGTCTTCTTGGCACCTATCCCTGCAGTGATGTAGGCACACCCATCTGTCCAGAGAAGAGCAATAGTCCCAAAACCTTCTCACAAAGAAAACCTCCAGTCCGTCGAGCTGTGCAAGCCTGCGGAGCTATCAGAATGTAATGACAACAGAATCAGCATATAACCTAATAAGCTTGTAGGCCTAGGGCTCAGTCAGTCACATGGCATGTGCAAGGCAGGGCTCAACCACACGTTGTAATGCATTCCAGTCATTGTGCTTGAATATGGTGCCTCCCTTGCATAGGTTCCCAGATGTTTCAACGTCCCTGGAGATCAGCATACAAAAAGACTTGTAAGGGAGGCGTTAGAGTGAATCAGTAACTAGGTGAAGCCTTACCTAATTTAATAAATAAACTAACGTCTTTTGTAACCTGGTCTGCACACAGATTCCTGACGCTGTGCATAGTGTAAAAGATTCATTTTAAATAGTGTACATTTTAATCAAGCTGTTTATGGTAAAGCTGAATGGGAGACAAAAAAAAGTATGAAAGCGTAGAAATTACGATGCATGAAACATGGCCTCAAGGAAAGATTTTGAGGGTGATTTTGACAATGTTTTGACACTGGGTTCCTCAACAGTGTATGTTGGTTGGAAGTGGTGGTGTTGAAGCCATAGTCAGAAATAAATAAAAGGTCCCTAAGATGAAGGATGGGTGGATGCACATTCCAGAGGAATTCTCCCTGAGTTAGCAGCACGCAGCCACATTGTGAATGGCTACTGTGTTTCTGTATTTAGGAACAGAAGAGACTAGTTAGATCTGAAGGTGTGATTTGTAAAAAGGTTCAGCCTGCGCATGGGTTTTTAAAGCTCATAAATCCCTCATGCAGCCACCAGTGATACTTAAATAAACGGCTGCTATGAAAATAGCTGAGGTTCAACCACTTCAAGGAGCACCTAATCAAACAACAATATGGATCGCCCATGTTTTTTGATTGGAGATGCCCCTCTTGACCCCTCTTTAATAGCTATTTATCTACTGCAGCTTTACAGTGGGCCATTGCTCTCCCACTAGGTCTGATCTCCATATATTCCTTACATACACACATACATAAATCCATGCACGGTTACTCCCCAATTTGAATACAGTAAGGATCTTCCTGAGGACTCAGAGTCTAAAGAAAGTGGTGATGATCACATGAAATTACATACCCTGAATAGAAAAAATAGATTACAACTCAGCCACAAATCTATTCTGCCGAATCACAAATCCAAAATGCCAGATATCTCCTCTCCAATGCTCTTTGCGAGGTCCCTCTACAGGACTTCCACTGACACCCCTAGCACTTTAAGATGCGTGCTCATGTACAAAGTGTCCATCCTCCAGAACCCATCCCCTATTTTTGCTTGGACATACACTGCAGCCCTCAGAATAGATTTCAGATCTGGCACCATATTGTTAGTCCCAGTCAAAAATCCTACCAAGTTCTGTGTGGACAATCCAATCTCCTCCCGCACCTTCAGCACATTCGGCACTCCATTGATTAGGCCCTTTAGTTTCTGTTCTGTACAGCCACGGCCGCTGCAGGTAAGAGCAGTGGGGCGGGGGGGCTGGCTGTGGGGGATTTTGAGAGACGACCACGAGGGAAAATTAAATAAATAAGTAATTTTCCCTCGTGGTCGTCTCTCGAAATCCCCCCCAGCCGGCCCCACCGACCCATCGCTCTTACCTTCAGCGGCCGCGGCTGGTTCTCTAGCCCAGTAAATGCTTTATCATGCCAGATCTCTCCTGTATAACAGCCCCCAATTATGTGTGGACAGAAGATTAACCCTCTCCCTGAATGACAAGTCCACCTCCGCAGGTGATTCTGCCACAGTGTTCCATAGTTTACTCTTGGATTTCCCCCCACACAATAGGAAGAAGTGCTCTACCTTTTTCTTCTTACCTGCCACATTGGTTACACACTCAACCGCTCAAGCAATGGGCCCAGGGACTACGACCAGTCTGGTGATGATCACAGGCCACAAGGTGACTCTTTGCACTTTTCCAGGGCTACTTCCGGGTCAAACCAGAAAAGATGATGCCCACAGTGTTGGTCCTCCAATGGCAGAGGCACACACCCTCATTAGCCACAGGGACTTTCCATGTCCCTCCAACAAGCTTTCCTCTTCCCTGCCTGTCAACAGGCTCGTCCAGGCAGGCCCCTCTCCTGGCTAAACCTCAATGCATTCATCACACAAATCAGTCGCTGGTACACATTGAAGTCCGGTGTCCCTAAAATTAGCCACTCATTCACCTACCATTGGCAGCCCGCCCCAGGTTACCGCCTCCAGCGTTAATGGGTTCACACAGCAGCACAGCACCAGATAGATCAGGTACCACACAGGGATCAGAGTAACAGCTGGCTTCTCGGGATACTAAATTTCACCTCCAGTGGGCCCCACATTTATTCCAGTCTCAGCGCTCTGTTGCTACCCAGTTATGTTTGTGCTTTAGAAATTTCAAAACATACATATTCAATGTCAGAAAAAGGGTAGGAAAGATAGAAAGATACGGGTAAAATAGAAAAACAGACAGAGCTTGTTATCTATCTGGAGAGACAGGCAACCAAACAGGAAGAGGATGGATGAATCAATTGCTTCTTGATTTGGTCTCTTCGTGTTACTAAGATTGCAAGAAACGCAACTGTTTTAATGCATTGATTGCATTTATTTTCAGAGGTGCACTCTTACCAGATAAGGGTAAAATTAACACTCATGCACCAAAATGTACCTACCATAGGCTAGTGTAAACAAGCATTTACAATGCAATAGGTCTCGCATTTAGGCAAGTTTAAGCTATTGGCATTGTAAATGACAATGCCTTTTATTTATGTTTTGAAAACACAAATAAAAGGCATTGTTATTTGCAATGTCAATAGCTCAAACTAGCATAAATGCGAGACCTATTGCATTGCAAATGCTTGTTTTGGTAGGCACTGGGAGATTAAGTGCTTTGCACAGGATGAGGAGTCGACCCCAAGGCTCGAACCTTGGTTTCCCAGCTCCAAAGTCGGCAGTCTAGCCATGGGACTAGATCCTCTCCCCATGCTATTAATGTATTAGGATTGGTGTGCTCATTGAAGAACATATTACCTCCTCTAGAGAGTGGCCCGCACAGGGAGATTAAGTGCTTTGCTCAGAAGCACAGGATGAGGAGTCGACCCAAAGGCTCGAACCTTGGTTTCCCAGCTCCAAAGTCGGCAGTCTAGCCTTGGTACCAGATCCTCTCCCCATGCTATTAATGGATTAAGATTGGTTTGTTCATTGAAGAACATATTACCTCCTCCAGAGAGTGGCCCTGGAACCTCCAGGCCCAGATGGGTTACCCAGTCAGCTCGAAGAGTTAGCTGTTTTGTGAGATGAAATACTGAAGAGAAACTTTGCTGTGTTTGCGTTCCGACATCGCCATCTAGAGGCAATGCTACGACCTCAAGCGAAAGGCAGACCTCACTCACTCAATTAAATTCTCACTCGGAATCTTGCAATTCAAGGATAAGGGAAATGTGAATGCGAAAATAATATGGCTACCGTCCAGCAAAAACAATATAATGTAGAAAATTGTGTGCTTTGGTATCAAAATGTTCGTTCCACGTACAGCAAGCCACCCCGGCCACTGCAATACTTTGTAACACACTTCAGCCTTCCGGGCCAGGCTCGGCCAAGAGGTAATAAATAAATATGCAACCAGCGCTCGTGGTTGATTGCAAGTACTACATATTATGCCTAGTGTTGTCCATTACCTGCTCCACAGTAGCGCCCTACAATAACTAGTGCGCCCCGATATACAGGGGCCCTCTACATTGGCGATGAGGAGGAGCGAGCCTGTCTCGTGTACTGCCCTGGAGCAGCGTCCACTTGACCCCAAAAAGAAGCAAAGTACTCCGCTGGCCATGGAGTTGGTACTGGAAGCAGGTCAGAGACTGGAGGGAAACAGTCTGCGCGTCTCTGCCAGGCATCGTGTGTGGTGACGGCATCCCGGTCATGGAAGTCCTCTGCGGCACCAGTTAGTGTGGACCGTGGCTGGTGGGAAGCCATGGTGGTGTGGGCTCAGCAGTGTGAAGGTGAGGCGGCTGGGTGGGAAGCCAGCCATGGACGGCTGAGTCCTCTCCGTGCCGCGTGGGTGTGGCCGCTTCCCAGGAGAATGTACGGACGCATGAGGACTCCGAGACCAGGGTGAGGTCAACAAGAGAGTGCACAAGTGACGGCTGTTTGAGGCCAGTGGCAGCAAGTGTGAGGCGTGAGTTCCCTCTGGTGGTGGTGCGAGAGGAAAGTGCTAGGCCATCAGACGTGGAAGCGAGGGCTGATGAACCAAGCTGTCTCCGCGTGCACATCTCCTGTCCGCGCATGCACAGCGAGCAGGAAACAGGGAGGGACAGGATATGTGCATGCGTAAACATGACCTGTACGGGACAGGAGATGTGCACGCGTACACATGACCCGTACGCGTGCACATCTCCTGTCCCCCTTCGGCCAAGAAACCGGCGACAATAGATCTCGCCAAGGCGAGCAGCGCATGCGCTGCGTTGCTAGGCGAGACCTAAAAAAAAGGAGGATCTGTTTCCGTAGGGTGTCATGAATTGCCCTCTCATACCGCAACCAATTAGGCTTAGGTTGGTTGAGGTGTCAGTGGTATTTCATGGTAGACTTCAAAAACAAGTTGTTCATCTTACATCCTTTGTTTCTTATATTTGACTCTGACCCAAAATCCAGGAGTCATTGTGGGCTGTACCTTTCTACTGACAATCAACTAAAGGGTGCTCTTGCTCCTGGCCAGCACCGATTTCAGAGTCAAAGGCCTGGAGGGCAAACATTTTCCTTGTCTATGGTCTGTTGTTTTGTGTTTTTTAAGAAGCACAAGTAAAACTGAGTTGAAAAAAGAGAATAGAAGTAAACACTAAACTAGTTTCACAATCAAAACATGTTCAGGAGTGCTGAAAGGTACCGCAGACATCCAAAAAAAACAGGTTTTGCCCGAGATCTTTAGCAAAATCAATAGTGTGTATTGATTTTCAAAGTACCAGTACTACCAAGAATGAAATCAGCAGCTTAAAACAGTTGAGCAAAATATTGACCAGCACGAGCTGCTACAGATTATTTTATTTTTCTGCTCCGGCAACAGACTAATCCTTTTATGGTTTTAAAATAATTTCGTATTAACCCCTTAAATTATATGTTGTTGTAAGTACAATTATGCTACGCTGTTCCACATGAGGAAGCCGCACCATCCCAGGCATGGAACCAGGACTGAAACAGGCAAGTTATTTCAAGAAGCACCTTTGGACACAGATTATTTTGCCACACCGGGGTGGATTCCATAACAAAAAATAAAAACACATTTTTTAGTTTAGATCTAGAGATCTGCTTAAGAAACAGAAAATCTTAAACCCCCCAAATAGCAATTACAAGTTGTTTTCCTCAAAAGCAGGCGTTTCCTCTCAAAAAGTACCAAAACGTAGATGTCAAGTCCTCAAAAAAGACAAAATCAGCTTTGCTCACCACTAGCCATTTAAGAGGCTCCTCTGATTTTGGATGGTACGAAATGAATGTAACTGGCATCGACAAAAGTCTGTTGCTGAAGGCAGTAATATACCAGAGTCGCTGCTCCTACAAGCATGCAAAGATTTGAGGTTCATGGCAGGAACATTTTAACATTTTTGCGCCATATGCTGTCATCCAAAATGCTCTTACCTTTGCCACCACTGCTTGAATGTCTTACAGCCCATCTACTGATCAGAACATTTGTTTCAGTAACTTTTCTGTGTGTGTCCCCTTTGCTGTGGGAGTGATCGACAGAACTTTACCACTAGAAAATTCCTGCTCCTGCAGCACTGTCTCACCTATGTTCAATATCTGATTGTGTCTCAAAAATCAGTTAACACAGAATATGCCTCCGGCACCAAACATGATTTGGCTATCACAGTGGTTCACCATATACTCTTCTCACTATCCTTAGCAATTATAAAAAATCTTACTGTAACCCACAGAGAGAGCTTCATCCTTACAAGTTATTACCAGCTACTTCAGCAAATCTGAATATGCAACTCTTTTTATATGGTTAGTAGCTTTTTGTTCCTTTTGTCTTGATGTTAATAATAATTTTTAAAAACTGCAAATTGATGACACTTTATGATTTCTCAATAGAGTAATCACAATGAGCAGGCAGTGAATTGGGTGATATAAAACAGTGGGAATTTTATTTTTCACAAATGGCACCAAGTGATCATTGTTACGGGTGGAAAGTGCATCTATCATTTAATGTCATCATATGGAGTTAGAGTGTGATGATGGACAAGACCCAGGACAAACGCAGATATGTTTTTATTCAGGAACGGCTGGTGAATTCCTTCATCCAGGAGCAGAGGATGAATCACCGCCGACAAAGGTGCCTGGGCTACACAAATGTGAAAAACAACAGGGTTAAAGATAGAAACCCAATATATTGGTGGAACGCAGGAGTCGATTCTGCTGTCAGGGTGTAGGAATTTTCTCTTTGTAAACTACTTCTATTTTTCTTTGTGTGTTGGGAATAGGGTCAGTTACCACTGCTAATTCGGTACTTCAGACAAGAGTGTTAGGAAGAGAAACATTTAACATATAAATACAGACATCTGGCGACTCATAGCCTACTCATTTATCACTGTTCACCTGACCTCACAAAATATTCCATGCACTCTACACTTGGATAAAAATGTGAAAAATAATTCTAGACAGTCTATGAATTTGTTAAGTGGTAGAGTTAGAAGCAATAAACAAACTATGGGCACGACTGTTCTAAAGTTAATGAATTTGATTTTAATCTAGCTCTATTTTTGATTTTAGTTAGATCTAGCAAGAGAAACCGTGCAATGCACTAAATAGTGTGCAGAAAAAAGCACGAGCTCTTGCAAATACCAGAATTTATTGAGATGTCGGTTTCCAAAGCCTGAAGCGGCAGTCCCATCTTAGGACATCTCCAGCCTCCAAAACCTCACATTGTATGAGCTCTGTGACTAGGACAAGTCTCACTCTGGCAAGTCTACAATGGTTGAAAGGACAGCCATCCACGGACAGAAGAAAGAAAACATAGGGTACAATCAATGCCACAACAGACAGTGCATTAGATGTACGAGTGAGTGCGGTACCGTAGCTTGGTTGCTGTGTTCTGCTGTAGGCCGCGGGTGGGCCGGCCTCGCCTCCCCTCCACTCCGTTGGCGTCCGCCTTGCAGAGGTGATGCACTCCAGCCACAGGGGGAGGAGCCGCAGGCCTGGCGCAGCGTGGGCGAGGCCGGCTGGCCATAGGTCCACATCCAGAGGCTCGGCCTCCTCAGAAGCCACCGTGGCAGGCCTCCCTCTACCTGCTGCGGGCCTCGTATTAACAGCCGCAACAGCCATGATCAGGGTGGGAGAATGGTCGGGGGAGGAGGAAAAACAGGAGGGGAGGTAAAAAAAAAGATTTACCATCACTAGTTTTGAAATTGGTTACTATATATTTATATAAAATACAAAGAGTACTTTTGAGGGTAACATTTTACTGCTACTTGGCCCAAATTGACAGTCACTATTTATCTTGTCTGGCACTCCTAGTCATTGCATTAGCTTCAAGGCTTTCATTGCGGTTTAGTCCACAGTATGGGATCTTCATCATAGATAATAACACCTACTCACCCACATTTTAATTTAATATATTTGGATTTTATTTTAAGTTCTGATCCTATGACGGAAATGCTTGTTTGTCATCTCTGTCATTTCAAAAGCTTGCAATGAGGCTGAAAGACAGGTGAAAATAAAATAATCACAACATTTGTTTATTGTTTCTTTTAATTCTACTTTTATTGTGGTCTTTATTCATGGTCAATATTTCCAAATTTCTCAAATGTCTCTTTTATAATCTTACATCTTTTTTCCTGGCTAGATTTGCATTCTTTTTTCTTTGATAGTTTGCTCCTTGGTGGTCAGGCAGTGCTCATATATGGGATGCGTTAGCAACCAATAGAAATTTAAGAAGAAAGAAGGTGACTAATGACATGTTGGGTACAGTAAAGGGTGGACCTTTGTTTTGGTAGTGCAGTACCTTAGAAATCAGGTGTAGGATGCGGTAATACACATTATAACCACACATTCACTAAATACAAATAATAAATGTTAAATAAGGACACCAGGATGTCGTATAGGTCTATGGCCGGCTGTGTACACAAGATATTCTTTCTCTATCCATTTACACTAGTTTTGTGCGTCTTTTCGAGACCCCATGGTCGTGAAACTGACCCCACCTTACCCCTGCTGACAAAAATCTGCTTTCCCATTACTGGATCTGCAGGTGTGCAGCATAAACCCCGTATCCTCCAACACACACACGCATAAATACTTCCAGTGAATTACACGTTCAAACTTGTCACCCACTTCCTATGTGTGATTGTATTTTTACTGTCTTTTACATGTTTTTAAAATTCGGCATAATACAGATTATTCTTGCCTCCTGTGATAGAGAGAACTTTAATATCTGAAGCCATTGAAATTTTAACTGGGGTATAGAGCTATGTTTTGTGTGTGTGTGCATGTATGTGGGTGTGCATGGATGTGGGTGAGAGAGACTTCAATAGCTCCACAAGATCAAAAAAAGGGCAATCACATCTGTTACAATTCTTTTTCACAATTTATTGACGTACATTTTTTTCTTCAATTTGGTGGCTATGTCTCCCTCTCTTTCAAGCATGTGCATCACACATACAGAATCAGTACACTCTGGCCATAATTTGAGACATGCTCACTGAAAATCCAAAAGACATTACAACATTGCACGTGCAATCTCAGTTCCTACATGGTCCACTGTTCCATAAAGACCATAATAATCCTACTAGGGCATTTGGTCACTTATGGAAATGACTTCCTTTTTGAATGGAGCACAAATGCACATTGATAAACGTGTCAAGAAGCCTTGAATAGCTGTGCACACATAGGTACGCTACACATATGTAGTATACTCTCAACTATTACGTATGAATTGCATAGACAACAGGTGTGGTCTCCTGCTTAAGCCACTAACTGAAACCTAAGGGCTTGAGACTGAATCTGAAAATCGTGGGATTCTGGGCAAACCATTAAAAAAATGCAACTATGTCAAATATATCTGAGTAATTGAAAGATGTTGATCCCCGCTTGGGGTACAGAATCTTAATCGTCTCCTAAAATCCCTCATATTGTGTTGCACTCCCAAGCTAGGTTTGCGCTATATATACACCAATGCATGCATTTATAAATACCTCTCCTTATGACATCGGGATGCACAAGCAAGGACACTCTACAAATGCTCACCTGCTCATACAATAGAAAACATGTTTAACTGCTCTAAAAAGACTGAATACACAGACCACATTGAAGTAGCAAGCATACTTACACACATGCACATAATCACAAACCCAAATCTATAACAAGTATTTATGTTTTTCTCAGAAATTAACAAGTTATGCACGTTTGTATAGTAGAAGAAGAGTATAGTGGGTTCCCACTACTGTATGGCTTAAATTGCTTTTGGAATCTGAGTACCCTTTATGTTTCAGGGATTCTAAGAGACTGGAGTCAATGGGTTAAGTGGATATTGTGTTAGGTGAAACCACTGATTTCTTATTTAGAATTTGATCTGATAAATAAGAAAAAAATCAAATACATCAACTAGAAAAAAAATCTTATAAACAAGGTTTACAGCAAGCATTAAAGTTGGAAAAAGTAGAACATAATAAGTAATGCAATTCAATGACATACTGTTGGGCACCTCACTTAGTGGAAATTGATTAAATGATTTTTTAAACAAAGCCAGCCCCTGAAAATTACAGCATAAAGTGTGCCCTGGGTTGGGAATATGTATTACACATCCTTTATGGTAGTCCCTTGCAAACTAATGCGCCCTCGCCCACTAGGACTGCTGTCAATATTTGGAATGAATCCCACCGAGTAATGGGATGGATGAAAAAAATACTACCACGGCAATCTCCACTATGGATTGGTACTCTCCTGCCACAGGTAGCCACCTAAGATGGATTCAAGAGGTGGGATAAACAGGGTATGACAAACATGGGACATGTTACCACCAATACTGTACTTATAAACAAAGCCGGGGCGTGACATTTGGGCCCGGGGCCTCCATGGATCCACGCCCCACTCCTGCTCTTGTGACTCTTTGCCCAGGAGCAGGGGAGGACAGAGATCGCAATTCTGTACTCAAAACATGGTCGACCTTACAGTTGTTGTTTGGGATCTTCTGGGCCCAATTCTTCTGCTAGCTACAGCTATAAAATTCTCTATCACCATAATGCCGACCTGAATGGCATACTATAATCAACCCACTATGGGTAAAAATCACATCGATATTACTGCCTGACAAAAATATATGAAGGATTTATAAAACCTTGGTTATACATACCCAGATATGCTTATGGAACTCAGATTGACTTAGCTCAGATGGATAATACTGACTGGCAACCATCATTAATGTTACTCACAAAATAGCAGTTTCAGAATGCTATAGATTAGTACAATTTAGGTATTCACATCGACTTTATAGTACGTAAGAAAAATGTGGTGCCTAGGCAGAGTCCTCCCTCACGTGCCTAAGGTATCAGGACGGAACAGCAAGCTTCTTACATTTGACCTAAACTGACATAAGAAAGCCTTTGAGGGCTTAGGCCAGGGCCACGAGAATTATGCGATACTGTAGTTGCAACGTTTTTCTCATAATTATGGATTTGCCACATAATCCATCATCTGCTGCACAATTTAAAGATTTTAGCCACAAAACCATTGTGTCTACCTTGGATGGATCAAAAGTTACTGATAATGATGTTGCTTCGCTGTTGAAGGAACATCACAAAGGTTGAATGGTTACCTTTAGTTACTTATTGCTGTATTTAGGCATTAAATGGGTACTAATGAGGTGAAGTCTTAGTCTATACATATTTAAAAATAACAATGAAATGAAGGTAATACTTTCACAAAATGTGGTGCATTTGCTGCTTAAATGTTTTTTTTCTTGAAGCATAATTTATTGAATCCTGATGCATAAATTGTCCCTTCCCCGCTGCATAATTTCAGTGGCCCAGACTTGGGCCTAATCATTGCTAAAAGAGATTTTGTACAAACTGGGAGGGCAGCGAAAGCTCCTAATGTAGCTATATGTAAAGTAGGGCTGGATCCTTGTAGGGTTGCAGAGAAGCAGATCTATAAACTGAGAGGTTGCTTTAAGAAACATGTATGGATAGGGTGTGTGGATGGAAGAATGCTAACTTTGGAGTACTGATTCTACCCTGAAAATATGAACCTATAAGCCAAGTGTTAATGTACCATGTATTTGTAATATAAATGCCTACCTATAAATTCACTTCTATGTTTTATTGACGCTCCTAACATGGAATGGAAATAATGTGGTTTATTAAATTGTTAAATACTTCAGTTAAAATGATAAAGCAACCTTAGCTCCCCATTGTTTAGTTAGTAGGTATAAAAAAGCACTATCGGATAAATACAATGAATCTCTTTAGTCTACATCAAACGACTCTAAAATTTAATTTTAAATAAAATGCATAGCAGGCATAAAAAATATTAGTAAATAAACAACGCCAAAACAATGACAAAAAGATCCAGCAACAGACCAAATACGTTTACAAACAACGCATAAAGCAATAAAATATTAAAAAGAGAACATTTAAAGGCATACACCAGACACTCCCAACAACATACAAAAAAAACACACTAAGGAGATACAAATGTAACAGAAATACCCACATAATGGCATGCAATATTCTTGCTTAACATTATATTAAAGCAATCTACATTACACTCCCGTACTAAACCAGATAACATTATAATATTGGATAAAGTAGTAATAAAAAAAACATCAACAACTGAGAATTAGGTAAGGCTGCATTAGTACTTTAACATTTGAATTTCACTACATTGCAAAATTTACTTCATTAACTTTTAATTAATGTCTGTTGTTAACTTTAACGTTTTTTCAAAAGTTATTTTTCTAATTGGATAGTGGGTCAAAGTATTCAACACTACTCTCAAAAAATTCACAATTTCTTCTGTCCCATTTATTTTAATTGTTTGCAGTAAAAATATAACTTACGTATGTACATTTCCTACTAGCTCTGACTTTCAAAACATGCTATAAGCAGAAGAATATTCTACGAGAGTATTAAAGTGCAAACAACATTTGTGTTGTTTTTCACTTAATTGACTTGAACACACCGTCAGCACTTTGACTAGCAGGGTCAGCCTCTTGATGTCACTATCAGTGTTGTATATATTATTCTGACATATACATAGAGCTTCTGTGCATCAGCGATAGATATTTCAAGTGCCTTTTCACCGAAGGGCAACTCTAAGCACAGTGCCACTCTTCTGCTCCTGGTGACAGAGACACCAGGTAAGAGACACCACTGACAGCAGGTGTCAGAAAGGAATGTATGGCTGATATGCAGAGGTTGCTTCATATTTCGAAATCCTTGTACCAATGAGATCCATGTGGTCCCTCAATGCAAGCAATGTACTCATAAAAAAACACACAACAGCTGCAGAGTGGGCCTTTTCCTTCATTTTTCCCCCTAGTCAACCCCAATGCACTGGATCCCCTTCCTCACCCCCACATCCTCTATGAAAGCATTTCCAAGCAATCACCAGCCTAACTGAGGAGGAATACATCTCATCCTTCAACTCCCACACTACGCTGTCTTCCACCATCTCTTCTAAGATTTTTTTTTCTAATTTACATTGTTTGTACATAAGATATATCTCTGCAGTGTTTCCATCTCAGTTGATAACAAATGATGCATGTAGAGGCCTGAACAATCAGTGCGCATAACTAAAACCAATGCTGTAACCAGTTATACATAGGTATAGCTTACATTGTGCTCCGTTGTCTCTTGCAAGTGACAGCATGTAGTCAATACTGTTCCTTCGTAAAATATACTTTTGGAGTTTGCTTATAACTCTCCTGAAAAAATACTTCTTCTTCAAATTGGAGAATCAAAAAAGACATTTTGTACTATTGTGCAGATCACATTTGATGATCTTTGTCTGATCCGTTGAAACAGCGGGAAGCAAAAGCCAGTGTCTTGCAATCTAGCCTTCCACATAAGTGCTGTCCGTATTTTCTAATGAAACAGCCTCACCCATTTGCTCCAAATGCCATGCACTCAAAGGAGTCCCTGTAGCTTGATGTGCATTCACGTGTGACATGTGACATGTACACATAAGCTTAATAACACTAAACGGTTTTTGTATGTGTAAGAAATGTGTCCAACGGATCCCCGTGTCCCACCGGTCCTTTGCTTTTCACTTTTGAAATAAGTGTTCGTACTTGTAACGTGAAACAGCTACACTGTCACACAATTATATACTAACAACATCAGAATCAAATGCCTACTGAGAATTCACATGCAGTGCCGGCACATTTTCCTTGAAGGCATCTGGAGTCCAGCAAGAATTAAACATTACGTTCTGTGTATCACTTCTGGGTAGTCCACGACCCCTCCCGCACTAACTATTCCATTCCATTCAGACCGGCTGACTGGACAGGGAAGTGGGGACATCTCCCGACAGGTGAAATATCTGGGGACATCTCCCGACAGGTCAATGTCTCTGCTAAACTATCTGGTGCAGTGCTGTCAGCCACATGCAGGCAGCCAGCTATATGGTTGTCTGTCACCGCGCCCTACAGGTCCTAAAGAGGCAATGGTCTATCAGAAAACTTCTTACATGTCCCTAGACAAATCATTTCTATAACTCGCTCGCCTATATCTCAGCACAATTCAAATGGAATGGAAGAGCACCGAAGAATCAAACCTACCAAAAGAAGGCAAATAATTCAACAGATAAAGCAATGGCTCACGGTTGCAGTCTCACCATAGAGAACCCTTAGCCACTCAGCGATATATCAAAGCAAATTACCAATTTCAAGGATATGTCATGAGCAACAAGCTTTGCATGTACCCATCGCTGTGCCATTTGCCGGAGCAAACAATCTCACAAAAATAATGAAATCTAACATCATGGCAGCCTCTTAACGTGAGCCAAAAGATGCAGAGTAGGTGAGACAGCAGGGATTGTTCACTAGCTCACCTATTAGCCCAATGTCAAGAATGTGTGTGATTGTGTTGAAGTAAAGCCTTGCCTTTCTAGCTAAAAGTTCTTCTGCAATATCATGTTTTTTTTTTGTTTTTTTTTACAATACCACACACTGGGGAATATACATACCTTTCTAAAGTCGTGCGTGCACAGCTACATCTAGGATATATTCGCTACTGCTCTTCATCTCTCCACTGGTTTACTCCCTCCACTAGTTAGTTCTGCTGCATACTTGTGCCATCCTTTCCCACTATATGCACATGGATGACTAGACAGTTATTCCTAGCTGCGTATCTTAAATTGATTTTGGTGGTAGATGGACATTACATTAAGATAGGAAGTTAGAAGGGGCGCCAAATGTATTTAGTAGATAATACCAACATGTAACGCCATCATACACTTAGAGAGAACCATAAGATTCCTGTAATAAAGGGCTGTCAGCCAGAGGAGGGCACAACAAAGACTTAAAGGGGGCTGCATGAGAGACACCTTCCTGCAGACCCAAGCAAACTTCTGCACTGTTGAAATGTTTGTTGCCTCTGTTCAAGGAGCCCTTTTGAACATTTTGATCCATCTCTTAAGTACTCGTGGTCCTAGTGCAATATCATTCAGTAACTCCATTTCCCCCACTTGAGATTCTATAATGAAATCAATTAAATAACCAGGTTCGCCCCAAACTCACAGCGGGCCTTTTTGTGTACAGTTTTATACTGTGACAAAAAGATTAACATTGATTTGGCCTAATTTTTTTAACGTATGGAATAAGGAACTGCTGAAACTGCTAACTAATTGTGTGCTGTTTTTAAAACGCGAAAGACAGGAGTAAATGGCAAGCACAGATTTCTTGTTTAGTAAGCAATAGAAATGAGAGCAAAATAAACTGGTTCCACGTTTGCTGTAGAGTAGCTAAGAACAGAACATTCTTCTGTTCTTCAAATGAGATGGGTCTAAGATTTGCACAAAGTGAGTCTCATTTCTTTGCTGACCTAGAGTCATGATGAGCTGATCTGGGTTTGTTTTTTAATCGTGTAGAATTAGAATATACATGGGATGTTCACCAGAACCTCAGATATTTTGACAGATAAGTGTTCAATTCACCCAACATATTTTTCTGTGCGCTCTGTCAAGTGTGATTTGTGTGTCAGTCTCGCCAAAAATGTTCTTGAAATTATGTCGGTTTTTTTTAACGGTCATATAGAAAACAAGTCTGTATCAAAGGGGTATCGACTTGGGACTGTGAGAGATGCTGCCTGCCAGTTTCTTTTGCGATGCAAACGCTGACCATAACAATGAACTACTTAAGCAGAAACAAGGGTGCTTTTTGCTTCAATGGGCAAATGGGATTGCCTGAATCAGACATGAAGTAACCATAATTCTGCTTAAGACGTTTATATCCATGATCTGATGTCAGCATCGCTAATAAATTTCATCTGAATAATCTGAAAATGGACAAATACCAAAAAACAGTGCCTTTAGATTACATTGAAACATGTATTTCAGCAGATACCAAACAGTAACATAAATCGGACTTCGCTATTAAAGCAATGTATAAAATCAAAAAATGACAAAGTTGGTAAATTTGTGATGGTTAATGAGAACTAAAACTGATTTTATGGAAGAAACAAAACCCTTAGAATAAACAACACCAACAGTACAGAGGTTTTTCTACAACGCTGCTTTTTGAATACATGAGCACTGCTAGTATTGGCAGTTACTACATGATGTGAAAACATTAAATGTTGGTATTTCAAGGCTATCTCGGTGAGTTCCCTCAGCAATGTATGGCTGAACAGTATAACACTAGCAGAAAAGCTGTAAACAATGCTTTTACAAAAACATGGCATGTGCAATGCAAACTAAGAGGTGTCCAAAAGGATGAGGTACTCACATCTGTCATTACGATCTTCTGGGCTAGAGGACGTCTCCCTGTCAGATATCAGGCCAGAGACAGCAAAGAGTTTTTTCCCTGTGTCGTCAACCTTGAGCGAACTGGGGGAGCCAGATGGTATCTGACTCCCAAACTCATACTCCTTGCCATCAGCGTCTGAAAAGCGCAGGTGTGGAGAGTCATTCTCGTGGCAGTTCTTCAGCCGCTTGGCAGGTGTGAAAGCGGACTGGTAACTCTCCCGCTCTTCGTTGGAGGCAAATGGCCGGAATGCACCAACACCGCTGTGGTTTAGCATGGTGATAGGGGTGCAATCCAGGTTCGGGGGTGCAAACTGGGGGTGGAGGTGCAGCAGTGAGGGTGGAAAGTCACGGTTAGGAAAGCCACCGGGCACGCCCCCTTGCCGGTGATACATAGAGGCAAAAGTGTATGAGCCATTGGTGAAAGGAATGTGCACTTCTTTGTCCACTGACACTGGTACACCAAAAGGCCTAGGTTGTTGGCATGAAATGGAGGCATCACGGCTGGCTTCAGCTGTGGAGGCCAGGACCATCAGGGCTGGAGATGCCAAGGGGTTGGGCAGATAAGACGAACTCTCCATTTTGAATGCAGCCCTGTGTAAGTCCATGGTTTCTCTTGGTCCTCCACGGGATCACTAGTGATAATTGTAAGTTTCTCTGGAAAGGCACAGTGGTTCTAGTGTCAGAGAAAGCAGGGTGGGATCACTGCAGAATCATGCTTTCCTAAACCTGCAGAGAACACAAAAGACAAAGTATTAAGGATCACCATGGGGCTAATTTATCATGCAATCAGCAATAATTTTACTAAAATCGGTTGTACTCAAATGCTGACTCTCAAACCAGAAGATGAAGGAAGCATGAGATCTGTGCACAGTGGCATGGGCTATGCCAAACCCAGACCAAGAAACAGAAGTTATCTGAAGAGTTGAATCAAGAAAATCGAATATCAACATCATCTGTTAATTGTTATCGCTAATATATGAGCCTTGCTGGGAAACATATTCATCTTTCCTTACTCTTCACATTTTTCCCATGTTCTAACAAAGCAAAAGCAGAAAGAGATAATATTTTTGGGAGGTTGTTTAAATAGGGTATGATAACAGCGATAAAATATGTAAGCCTTCCTCCAAAATGACCTTAAAGATAGGCATTGCTCCGTTTCTTTAACTATAGATTTACTATCGCTGGTTCCCTAATACAGAAATGCATATATCCGTCCATCCTTTCATCCCTCAAACCCCCATCTATTCATCAGCCGTCCACTCGCTTCTCCCTACACACAGGAAGTCTTTATTTTTTGGGGGGGTACATGCTTTTGTATACTTTTTTATCTGTGAATGTTAGGTTGTCCTGAACGTAAGTATTGTAATTCTGTTTTTGACAGGGTTTAAACTCTTTATCATCATCCATCCAATTGTCTTCCAGAGTATGTAACTAATGGACAGAGGATCGGTAGGAGACAGAGCTCAGTTCCACAGTTACTTATGAGAATATCCCTAACAGAGAGTCAAAATCAATGTTGAATCCATTAGGGTAAAGCTCATTTCAAAAGTAACTAAAATACATATAAATTGAATAAATTCAAAATATTAGTAGTACTATAATGTATATAAATGGTATTCTGATGCTTTGTGGTTTATATATTACAAGCCTTATATGTGGAATTCAAATCTAAAGGAAAGTATCTGTCTCTTTGTACATGGAGGAGATGTAGTTGTTAATACACAAAGTTATACTGAGAAAATGCATGTTACGTATGTGTGCAGGGTTTAAGTTCAGGGGTAAATTGATAAAGATGACTCAAGAGTTTGTAAACGAAACGTTAAAAAAGGAAAATTACTTATAAATGTAAAAATGTTTATATGTACATTTGCTCATTCTATGCAAGTGTTTTAGTACCCACGTTTATATTATTTACACTATGTAACCACTGAGATTGCTAAATAAATGCTTTACTGAGCAGGAAGAAAGGTCCTATTATTTCACCAACGACTGGAACAGAATTAAAAATACTATTAAAGTGTAAATGTCTATTTATTGTATTCTAAGTGTCTGGTATGCACTCACACTACAAATTATATATCTGTAGGCACTTGGTGCATTCACTTGCTGGCCACAAGTTGCTTAGATTTCCAAGCAGATTGCTGTAAGTCGGTAAGTCTCAAAGTCTTTCTCAGTTTCCTGGGTCAGATATGAATTTTAGGGTGATCTGATGTCCAATGGGGGGGCTTGAGAGAGCAATTTGTTAGTAGTGGGCCATGCGAGAAGAATGCCAAAACCACTTGAAGTGATGTGCAATGTCCATGAGTTACAGAAACAACTTTCAAATTGTATTTGTACTTCTTCAGAGCTAAGCATTTCAAACAGAAATTGTGCATGTTCCTATATGGTGGCACCTTAAGAACAACAGCAAATCGAAGGTACCATACAGAAAGAGTGTGAAAACATGGTTGTTGTGGAATGGGAGATGACAAAATATAAGGAGAAAAATACTACATTGACTGCATGTTACATTATCCTACAGTGGCCAAGGCAGTAGAGCGGTCTGCAGCATTGCTGTTTCTCAGACCCGAGGAGGTGTGTTTTGAGGACAGACTTGAATGCAGGAAGAAAGGGATTTGCCGACAGTTCATTAGGGAGGACGTGCCAAGCAGTTCAAAAGACCTGATCCTGGTTCTGGGGCTGGGTGGGTTAGATACAGGCCAGCAATTGGTGTCATAGAGCACAGAGAGCTTGAAGGGGCATATCCCGATAAATGTAAAGGGAGGAAGTCGGTAGGGTGCTTTGTGCTGCCTTGAAGGAAAGGGTGAGGTACTTTAACAGTAAACGAAACCTATTGGTCTGTTGGAAGAACATAAAAAGCTTTTCTGGCACAATGTTTGGAAATGAAGCATACTAATTTCTGAGTGGGTACTAATGACCACACATAAGGGACTGCAATATAGGATTGTTTAGCAGAACAAATGTGTTATTAGAGTACATGGCGACAACAACTATGATTAGAAGATATTGCGATGCAGGCATGAAAGAATGTCCTTTCTGAGAACTATTATTAGAAAAATCAAGTAAAACGCAGTTTTGACTGCAACCGTTTAACTTAAGGGCAATGGTGTTGCCCATTTTACTAATGGAGTAGGAACAAATGGTCTGGATGGGTAAAAAAAATGTAAAGCTGTGAAAATGTGTCTCTCAGAAAGAAGTCAGGCCCTCATTTTAGGTTGAGCAACCTATATTCCTCCCATCAAAAATCATAACCATCTTTGAAACAGTAGAGCTGTCAAAAGCATGTTTGCATTATGCCTATTCCTGACTTTGCCCATGGGTACGAGTCTAAAAGGAGTAACAGTCAGTCTCAATTTCCCCAGTGGGTTCTATTGCTAACCCGTCAGACTACACTGCGGACTTAGAATGTGCAGGATCAAGCAGAGTGCTCGACACCTCTGATTTAAAAATAAGGCATAGTCAGCGCCACTGGAATTATGTGATTTTGTGGCTGTAGTGTTTCTCGCAGAAATATGGATCTGCCATAAAACCCATCATCTGCTGCATAATGTGCAAAAAGATACTTGTTTTTAGCTCAAATGTATCAAACGTTAGTAAAAACGTGGTGAAAAGCCCTATGGCAGAGGTTGGCTGGTCACATTTCTATTTCTTATTGCTGTATTTGGGTGCTAAACTGTTAATAATGAGGTGAAACCCTTGCTCAGACAGTGTTAACATGTGTAAAAATGACAAAATAATGAAGTAATACTATCATAAAATAAGCAGCACAATTTGCCTTCTCTTGCTGCATAAATTAGTCGACCCTGCTCCATAATTTAATCCTCTGTGCCGCATAATTCCAGATGCCCTGGATATAGCAAACTGAATTAAAGTGTATTTAACGTGAGTGTTTGGAAACAGAAATTGAAGCGTATCATTACACCAAAGGCTGGGCAGTACATTGTTGCAGATAATAAGAAACCAGCATGTAGTATACTTCTACAATCATGGATTCTGTAACAAAAGAAAGCTTATTCCTTTTTAACTGATATTGCATTGTTTGTTTTTACATAGATGTGATAATGTTTCTCCTTTTTATAGTCGTTATGGGCATGGCTTTTGACACATTTTTTTAACGTAGTACTCTTTAGTATTACCAGTCACTACTCAAGAATTTAAGCCAGTAATTCGCAATAGCGTAATATTAACGAGAACAAAACGAATTTGTTTTTTATGTGTTTTACAGCATTTGCTCTAAAGGCTTTGCATGGCTGTAATAAAAGGTGTTGCAATGACCCTACTCACTCCTGCTATTTTTCACAGCCATCAAAGACTGAAGACTGAGTTCACATACACACAGACCTGCAGAGGGCGATTGGGACGTGCACTCTGCGAGCCAGCAGGGTTTTTGTCATGTCAATGTTGCTATACTTTGAAGTTGTGCTTTGCACTTTAGTAATACCTGTGTGTTTATTAGTAGTGTTGCCCTAGATAAGGTGTTATTGGGCAGCATTTGTTTTCACTGCTGGCATCAATATTACGCCCGGTCTCATCTGGGTTAACGGGCTATACGCCTGTGTATTGCTACGGCATGAATATAAATATGTGGTATTGGTGTAGCGCCACAGTAGACCACAAGCAGTAAGAGCTGTACGCACGGACGCATCCCGTCCTGGCGTCCGACCCCTCAACGCCACTGGTTTCATCAGCAGGAGTGAGAGGGCTCTTTGGGCGAGCTCAAGCCAAACCCGTGGAACCTCACAGATCTCCACCTCGGGGGTGCACTGGGCCGAAACCTCACAGATCTCCACCTCGGGGGTGCACTGGGCCGAAACCTCACAGATCTCCACCTCAGGGGTGCACTGGGCCGAAACCTCCCAGATCTCCACCTCAGGGGTGCACTGGGCCGAAACCTCACAGATCTCCACCTCAGGGGTGCACTGGGCCGGGTACCTCGGAGTCCCGAAGCCCTTCAAATTGCTCTGCTCAGGAGGCCGTGTGACCGAAGTCGGAGGGCTCATGATGAAGACATGTTGGCTTGGGCTTTCCACCTCTTTGTGCTGGGCTCTAGTCGGCTCTATTGAACTTGCTTAGCGTTTATGTTTTTTCTTTTTTGTCTGCCTGCATATTTCAGCAGTCTGTGTTTAGATGACACACAGCACTTTTCAAAACACCTAAATAAACCGATTCTGGAGCGACGCGCAGTTGCTGCACACAATTTGAGGCTCGAATGGTCATAAACCATAATGATAATGTGGAGAAATCTCTGCGGAGTAGTTTGCATCAGTCTGATAAAAGAGCAACAAGCCCCACCAGGTATGAAGTAAATACATCTATGACCACAGATATATGTGGTTACCCAGAAAGTAACCCTAAACTATGTGCTGTCGCCGGTGGGTGGGTGTACTTTGGGTCAAGAACTCAGGCGCGAGTCAAGAGCAAAGAGTTTTGGGAGACACGTAGATGAACGCGGAAGGGATAACGTCGGTACTATCTGCACATTCCTATGAGCACAGTGACGGCGTCACAGCATTTCATCCCTTCAAGGAAAGAGGCCGCCGCTGCCGGGGCCTCTGTCCCGCTGGCGAGGCTTGGAGCCTGCGTTCCGCTGCAGGCCGGTTGAGAGCATCACGGTATCCTGTTCCTCATCCCAGGTGCTCACACCTGCTGCTGGTGGTCTGTTAACCCCGTCAGTTGTAGCGTTTGTTTTAATACTAGCTCTTTTTAATTGTAACCTGCCTCTGCAACGTGTCCCATTTCTATTCAGGGTCCCGGGGCTTTCCTATGAAATGAGCACGCTCCTCTTTCCTTCAGCCAGCGCTGTGTCTGTGCGTGCAGTGCTGCGCGGCGCTAGCGCACGCGCCTCGATGTGCACAATAGCCCTCCTTGTGAAAATAGTACACACAAAAAACTCGCAACCAGCAGCTGTGCTTTGGGGCACTTGAGGGCATCTGGAGCCACGATATTCCGTCAAACCCCAAAATAGAGAAATTCTAAATTACGAACACATGATAAATAGGTTTCGTACAATATGTGTCACCGGCTTCAGGGCGTATAAGTAATACAAGTTACTGGTTTCTGTATTCTGTACCACGTGGCAGACGATGTATTTCAACAAGTCGAAGTAATCATAAGATGACAATACAAAACACTGAAATAAATACATCTGATTTGAGGGCTTCGGAGTTCACAACAGAGTTGGCCGGCTGGTGTGAAATATGCCAGCCTCTTTCCTGGTTTGCCCACGCGTCTTTGACACACATCTTTCTTCTGAGCCCTGGTAGGTCACGCCATCAGCGGTTCCCGTGCTCTGTGGTCGCCTTCAGTGGTAGGCAGGAGGCAGAGACAGGTTTGAATCTCCCCTTTCAAGTTAATGACTAGCCCCCCAAACCGGCTTCAGAAGGAGCCAACGAGTCGGATCAATAAAAGAAATGAAAACTCGAGTGATGGGAAAGACAAAGGGTTTCGTTAATGGCGTCACCGTCAGAACCAAAATGCTATTTTATATGACAACTCAAACAGCAGAATTGTAATGTAAATATTCAGAAAATGTTCGTGCTGCTTACACCATTAACAGACACACTCGGTAGACGCTCTGTACCCTGAAAGAAACGGCTCGCTTTCAGTGTACCTCAGCACACACAGAAACAGAGAGAGGGCCGCTACCCAGACAGGGAGCTGGGGTGCTTTGCATCAAGGAATGTGAATCAAAGGCTGGGGCTCTGATCCCAGCTCCCCTGGGACACCACTTTGTGGGATCCTGGGCAGATTCGTGTATCTCACCACGCTTCAGTTCCTTTATCCGCCGAGGAAGGCTGAACACCGTGTAAACAACGAGACACTGACGTGTACGGATGTGTCGGCAAACGCAGGTCATATGCAGAGTAGTGTCAGTGTAGACCCACGGATCCCCCGCAGCCAGTCACACAGCTGTGTGCAGCGTGTTTGTACACACTGTTGATCCCACGCAGGGGGCTGGCAGCCTTTCTGCCGTGTGCCCGGTATCCGGGCTCCCCCCGCTGCTGCCCCCTCGTGTGCACAGCTCAGGATACATCTCTGGAGAATGGATCAGGGGAGCCACTCGGCGCTCCTAAATAGATTTGTAAGCCGCCTCCGATGAACCATTAACATTTAGCACAACATGTTAGCAGCACTTCCGACTGCTGTCGTCCTGGGGTGCTGGCCACTTAGCCTGCATGAACAGAGGGGGGTGGGCGGAGGGGCAGAGGGCGCTTCGCATACATCGCAGCCTGCTCTCTATGCCAAGGCTGCGTCCGTTCGTAGGTGGCATTTCTTGCACGGGGCGTGCCTCGCACGCGCGTGCGTGTAATCACAGGCAAAAGGCGAGGCGAGTTGCAAACCCGAGGGACCTCTGACTTCGAGGCACCTGTGGCTCATGGGCTTCTTCCAAAGATGAGCGCTTTAACTAGTTCCCGAGGAAGAGCTGGTGCATTCCCCGGCACCAGCATCGCCTTCCAAGTGCCCAGCGCCACGCCTGCTCTAAAGGTGTCTTTCAGCTGGCTCTGAGGCCGGAAGTTTCTGCTCTCCGCCAGCTCATGTCCTAATCGTTTCTAGCGGATCTTGGAGCAGCCCCCTTTAAGGCACGATCTTTACAGCTCTCTTTCAGGCGCTGGGAGATGTTCTGGTTCCGATGCGTTGTTATTGTTTTAGAAGCCGTGTTAGCCGCTGCGGCTTCATGTACGTTGCTTCTGCTTTATTTGAAGTTTTGCTGCAGACGCTATTCCTTTTTCACACTCAGACCTGCAGTTCACGTCGTTTAGTCCAGTCTCCCCGCCAGGTCTGAGACGCGGCATTTCTCTTCGTTTATCACTGCCCTGTAAGGCGCTGCTATGAGGCGCTGTTGGAGGTTGTCCACGCGCTTATCCGGGATGCAGCGGGACTCATCACCGCTCGCCATCTCCGTATGGAGACCTTGTAAGGTTCTTGGGCGAGATTGCAGATATGACAATCTCTATACGTGCACTGCACGAATGCTGAAGCGCGCCTATGCTTAGAGCACAGGAGTAGTGTAAGATCTACGCGTGTGAGGAGAGCGAGGAGAAGTAGAAATGCCAGATAGAAGAGCGGCGGGGACAGGACAGGTCACTCCGAACCCCCAGCAGCAGACTCTCTCACAGGGAAAGACACACGGAGAAACACATCGCCGAAAAAGGATTTCACGTGGAGAGAAGGAGACAGAAAGTTAACCATACTCGGGGGCTGAGGGAAAGAGCAAGGATGAGATAGAGGGATGGATGGACGGACGGACATTCTCTCGTTGCCTGTGTGCACAGAAACATTTAACACCCTTTAAGTTCAGCACCCAAGCCCAATGGGACGGGTTCTGCCTTCACCAGGGGTCTAAACTTAGAACATCTCACGAGGCCAGCAATAGACCCGCTGGCCTGCATCGCATCGTCCCACGGCTCCCACGGATTCTTCCTGAAGAAGGCAGGTTCAGGTCGGACTTCACACGTGACACCGCCCGACTGCCCAAGAGGGCCGGGTCCTCAGAGCAGAACAGCTGAGGTCCGGCTTCAGGGCAGCGAGACGGGCCAGGGCTGGGGCCCCCGCGACGCATCGAGTGTGGCAGGGGGTTAAGGACGGGCTAACCCCAGCTCCCGTCATGCACGCCGAATCTTTTTAATTTAGCACTTCGTGCAAATCCAGATTAAAATAACTCCGGCTATTGATCCGGCCAGTGGAATTGACATTAATTTTAGTTCACTTCTCACTTTGCAAAGAGATCGATGCCGAGTAATAACAGCTGACATCTCTGCTGAAAGGAGGAGAAAGGAGAGCCGACCAGAGAAATCGAAAATGCAACCAAATAAATCACAGGCCACTTTCCGGGGAGCAGAGTCGGTTCAGGCATGGCCAGGAGAAGGGGCGTGGGAGCCAGCCTGTGGAGGGGGCTGCCGGGGAATAGGGGTAGGAGCCAGAAGGGGCGCGCGAACCTGCCTGTGGAGGGGGCGCAGGGGCACCCCCCCCCCCCCCACCCTATAGAGGGCTAAATAAAGGGGGCATCTATCGTGTCTGCAGTCGCCTCCGTGACCCAGCTCAACTGTGTGTATTTTATTAAAACTAATGTAAGGCACCTAGATTTATTAACGGCAATTCATTCTGATTGAACTTCTACATATTAATGAATATATGAAATACATATTTATTTTATCCTGATTTATTTGTCTTTAGTTCAGACGAACAATATAACTAGCTAGGGTACAAAGAAGCGGGCGAGAGAGGAACGAGTGCTCCCGCAAATGAGTACTTTTTCTGCAAAGAAAAAGTTAATTACCATCTTTTGGATCTGAGGTGAGTCATTTAAAACATTTGCAATCACACAGGTAAAAATGACTGTGTGCATGTACGTGGGCGCGTGTGCTCTCAGTGCCTCATGGTCACAGTGGGCAGGACCCGTGTAAATCACTCGATACACCAACACCAACCCAGCCACCAAGGAACTTTTCAACAACAAATCCACGGAGGCCGGACCCTGGGCGCACAGGCCTCGTCTCTGAGCCAGAGAGCAGAGCCGTGTCCCCGTGCCAGACTCTTAACCAGGGGTCATGCAAGGATGGTCTTGGAGTGCAGGCCCGGGTCACTCGTGTCTGCCTGGGTTCCAAACATATAAACATAAGCAAAGCTCTGATGCATTTAATGAGAGGGGCAACCAAGCGCTCTAAGGCAGCTGCAGCAACCCCCCCCCCCCCCCCAGGGCTCATGACATCTCCAAAATAAGGCAGTATGGCTCTTCATTGTCAGCTATATATTTTTTTTTTATAAAGGTGCGAAATACCTGTGTGTCTGTCTGTCTGTCTGTCTGTCTGTCTGTCTGTCTATCTATCTATCTATCTATCTATCTATCTATCTATCTATCTATCTATCTCTATCTAGCTAGCTAGCTAGCTAGCTATCTAGCTATCTATCTAATCGAGAAAGACAGAGGGCAAGGTATCCAGGTTAGATGAGATTCTTGATCAAGCAAAGTACACCGGCACATGGAGCCCTCAAGAGGGGTCATTGAGTCAAACTGGCACTGACATCTGCTGCGACCTGCAGGTCACGGGCTAATATTCTAGCAAGGCCAACTCAAGCTTCCATTCTTCCGACGTTGGTAAATCGAGAGCAGTTTTAAGAAGATCTTTTCTATGGATGTTCTTGCATTTATGAAATGGTTACATCCCAACTTCAAATGTAATATGCAGTTTCTGAAAAGCCCCTCCTTTCGGCTCTCAGAGTATTCTTCAATCGAGTAATAACACCTGTTAATTACAGGAACGGACAGGCTGCAAAACTGCATTATGAAACGTATAGAAAAGAAGTAGACACACACAAACAAGGCAAACGCGAGTACATACACATACAAACAAATAAATAGGTCATTACTTTGCTATTTAAACCTTAAAATTAACGTTGAAATCTCTAGAGCAGCTTCCTATGATTTCCCCCATTTTTAGTAGCAGGATAAAGTATTTAAACGTTTTTCTTTTTGCAGCCTTCTGTAATTTTTTCCCAGACACTTATTTTACCCCTGCGTCACAAACCGGGCTGGGCGAGTCAAAAAATAGCCACCAGCAAAGCCAATCGACAATGGGTCTGACACAAAACATTGCAGACAAATCGATGTATTAGTCAACCGATTTAAGTGTATTTTCCGATACCGAAAAACAAATAAAGCTCTTCGGCTAAACCGCAGCGTATCATATGTGTTCTGTTTTCCAGTATAGAGTATTTTGTATTACTGTGGACGAATGGCGGCTATTTGCACAAATTGTCCTGCAAGAAAATAATCTTAAATATGATGGGTGCAGAGATTCGAGACACCTTTAATGATATATGTGTGGACTCGCTCCTCATTTCGAAAATATATATAAACGGTCCATATTGTTAAAAACACTGAATGCGGACAGATTCACGGGAGCCCTCGTTAATAAACAAATTATACATCCCAAAAATAATTTAAAAATAAACAGACAAGTGGATTTCCCAGACGGCTGGGAACAAATAAAGTCTAAACGACTTCCTCCTTTTATATTTACAGCAAACTCATTTGGAAGGGGAGGCGGACTGTAGTAACCAAAATAAAGTTAAAATGACAAAAATGGTTCACAGGCAGTAACGTTTTAAAACGGGTTTCATTTGTTGGAATCGGAGGCGGATCTGGCTTGGGGCAGAGGCGCACCCCGGGGCTGGCTGGAAGGACACACTGACGTGGACGGGCTGCGGCTGCGGTCCGCAGGGGCAGATGGAGGCCGCGAGCATGCACCGCTCTGGCGGACGCAGGGCCTGATTTATGGAAGTAAACACGAACTAGTGCCATGACAATGTGTCTTGTCTGCTAGTCAAGTGAGCGGCCGGAGTCTGGCCTGTCTGGGTGAAAATGTAGAACCCGAATCTATAAAAAACTAAAATCAGTAAATAATAAACTGTTGCAAGCATGCCGATTTGGGGTGTAGAAAAAAACGAAAAACAGAGGAGGAAAAGGGAGGTCACAATAAAAGCTAAGAATACAGTTACTGTTTAAGTCCCTCTCCGCGCACCTACACACACTTTAGAACGAATCCCTTACTTGGCTCCTTACATCTACTTATAACAAGAAATACGTAAACCTGCGCTCTCAATGCTCTCTGGGAGGCGGGATTCCGTGTTGTCTGTCTGGCTTGTATTTTAGGCTGGCTTTTCTCCGTCCGAGGTTTGCTTCCTCCCCCGGCCTGTTGAGCACAGCCTCAGACGGCACCGCTTGCACTATCCGGGCAAGGGGCGAAGAGATGCGCTCGGAGACCGCGTGAACGCGTGTCCGGGAAAGAAAACATAAAAAAATAAATAAAAGCGAAGTAGAAGTTAACAGAAGAAAAAACAAACGTCAACAAAAAGATGGCAGTCCGGTGCCAGGGCCTAGGATTCGATTCAAATCAGCCGAGATAAATAGAGATGAAAAATAACAAACAAGCGACAGGCGGCCACCCCTCTCTGGCAGGGGTTAGCTCCGTTCCACGCGGGGCGTGGGGACCCCTATTTCACGTGTTTCTCTCCATCTTTCGATCTACGTTCATTTGTGAAGGATCCACACAGCGGCAACGAGAAGCTTTCCTAACATCCTCGGTTTAGAAAGTTACAAGGGACGATTATCGAAGTCTTCCCATAGCCGTGCCCCAGAGGTCCCCGTCCCCCTGCTAGGCTGGCACACAGGGACCCAGACCAAAAAATGCACAGCACCCCCACGAAGTAGTATGTAATGGACACTGTGGAAGGGAGACGGGGCGCGCACCGTTATCTCCTCCGTGTTTCGGATGACACGTACTGCCTGTGTGACTGCCTTTCCCATCACCTCGAAGGGTGTCTTCCCTGTGCAAAAAAACACACTGTTTCTACCCCCAAAAAGCAAGAAGGACGAGACGAGGGGCTTCATAGAGACAACACAATTCTCTTCGAGCCGCGGCCCCTTATTCTCGGCCCAAGTTCTCCGTGCCTTAAACCCCACAGACAGGGAGTTCCCGGTCCGCCGGCTCGAGCGGGCAGAGCTGAAGGTTTTATTGCAACAATAAGTGACCATGGGCGCTTCCTGTGTGGGGTGGGGAGCTCAGCCCTTAGCGCCCCTTGAATCAGACAGTCCTAATGGGCCCTTTGTGAGGCGCACAGATGGGCTTTTATGTACATCCAGTCCTGGAGGTGAGGATTTAGGCGCCCGCGCCCCCTGCTTATTTACAAACTTTCATCCACCGTCCTCCCGCTACAAAGTTCATAAAAACAGCCCCGCGGGGCGCGAGACATCTTGTGAACATCCTCCGGTGCACCGTTTCTGGGGGGTCTGCGTGATTCTCATAAAAGAGACACATGTCTCCCCACCTACCTTGCCCTACCACTTACTCCTGAGTGGAAGTGTGGGGATCGTATTAAGGTGCAGCTCTCACTCCCCGTTGTTACCCCCTTAGTACCCGTTCTTTAAACAACAACAGACATCAAAAGTACGTTTTTCTGTGTGTTGCTCGGTGGTCCGGGAATGATGCATTTTTCATCATTTGTTCACTGCTGGCAGCAGGGCTCCCTGAAGCGGACATGTTCCATGTTTCGGTTTCTTTTTAAGGTCCGGGCTGCTTTTTATTATCTGACCTGCCTTCCCTACTCTCATGTTTTGAAAGAAGTGTAAGGAAATAACACTAGAAAGTTTGAATTTTAAGCTCAGACTGAAAGGGGTAAAGGGGTGGGAGTGGGTCAGAAGTAGCGAGCAGTGCTGTATAGACAGCTAAAACTGCCTGGAGGGTGCCAGTAAGGGTGGATTACGATGGTGTACAGAGAGCTGCGAGTGCCTGAATGATCGGAAAGAACAGTACTGTACAGGGAGCGAAGATTGTCTGGAGAGTGCCTGCAGGGGTAGGTAACAACCCTGCGCCTGGAGCTCAGAGTACCCGAAGAGTGCCTGTACGGGTAGATAACAGCACTGCACATGGAGCTAACAATACCTGGAGAGTGCCTGTATGGGTAGATTACGGCACTGCACATGGAGCTAACATTACCTGGAGAGTGCCTGTATGGGTAGATTACGGCACTGCACATGGAGCTAACATTACCTGGAGAGTGCCTGTTTGGGTAGATTACGGCACTGCACATGGAGCTAACATTACCTGGAGAGTGCCTGTATGGGTAGATTACGGCACTGCACATGGAGCTAACATTACCTGGAGAGTGCCTGTTTGGGTAGATTACGGCACTGCACATGGAGCTAACATTACCTGGAGAGTGCCTGTATGGGTAGATTACGGCACTGCACATGGAGCAGAGAACCTGGAGAGTGCCTGTACGGGTAGATTACGGCACTGCACATGGAGCAGAGAACCTGGAGAGTGCCGGTACGGGTAGATTAAGGCACTGCACATGGAGCAGAGAACCTGGAGAGTGCCTGTACGGGTAGATTACGGCACTGCACATGGAGCAGAGTACCTGGAGAGTGCCTTTACATGTAACAGTGCATGCAAGGGAGCCAAGACTGCCTGTAGAGTTGGCAGTCTTGGCAGTTCCTGCACGAGCAGATAACAGTACTGTCCATGGAGCTAAGGTTGCTTGGACAGTGCCTCTACGGGTAGATAACCGTACTGTGGAGTTTGCTAAAAACTGCCTGTGTAGACTGTCTGTACTGGCAGATAACATTATAGTATAGGAACGTATTATTGCTTGGAGTGTTCCTGTAAAGGTGCAGTTCGCAGGTGCCTACTGCCTGTACGGGTAGATAACAGTGTTGTCCGTACAGGGAGGTTCGATTGTTTGACGGGTGTCTGTATGGGAAAATAGCGCTTTCCATTGAGCTAAGAGTACCTGGAGAGTGTCTGTAAGGGGGGCGAAGATTACATGTAGAGTGCCTGCACGTTTAGATAACATTACTGTGCAGAGGGAGCTAAGTGTCCCTTTTCGGGTAGATAACAGTGCATGCAGGGGAGCGAAGAGAACACAGACGCGGGACTAACAGGTCACATGCGGGGATCTGAGAGTGCCTTTAGGTGTTCAGACAACATATACGGCCAGCTCAGAGGACACGGGGCGTGGGGCTAAGTGTCTGCGCCGGGAACTAAGTTAACGTGCACTGGAACTCAGTATGCCTTCACGGGAGCTCAGTGTGCCTGTAAGGAGAGACTGAGCTCTACAGTGACTCCTGCCCAGCGCCTGGGCTCGCTGCCCCACACTCCTGACACTCACCACCACGAGCAGGGAGCAATGGTTCCCCAAACATCCACCCCACCGACGCTGCTCTGATGGAATCAGTCGGGTTTCCGTCAGGTGAGCTCTCTGAATGAGCGGCCTCAGTTCCGAGCCGGACCGGGACAAGCAGAGCCAGGCAGGAGCTGTTATCAATGGGAGAAGAGTTCTTTCCATTCCTCGCTCCCAGAGCCGGGGCGGCGGGGCGCGGTGCCTGCAGACCCCCACAACTGGCAGGGGCAGCACAGCCCGCAGGTACCCACGGGGGCTCCAGTCCTGCCCGACCAGGAAGCTGCAGCAACGCTGCAGATGTGCACGGCCGCAAAAAAGTTCAGCACTGACTTCCTGAGCAGGACAACACGCCTCATCCCCACAAGCCCGCTACCCCGTTAAAAAGACACACGTGCACTCCAGTGGAGAGCGCTACTTACTGCTAGGAGTCCTCTTCTGCCTGCACTTCGTGCGCTGCCGTCGCCGCGGGAGGGAGTCCAGGCATACACTGTCCTCTTCCTGGGTGCAAGTTGCTCGTCCCACTGGATGCCGATTGTGCAATAAAGCTTCACCAGGGACCAGATTCCAAAAGGGGGAAAAAACAGCAGGAAAAAAACGTGCTTGTGCGCCAGAGAGTGAGGAAGCAGCTCTGCCTGTCGGTGCTGCTGGCTGTGATCAGTGACTGAGCTGCTGCACTAGTCTCAGGAGACTCCTGGCAGCTCACACGGACAGGCACACTCCACACTGCATCTATTAACGAGCAGCGAGGCAGCTCGGGAAATGGAGTCCAGGCCAAGGGGCGCTCGCAGCTGCGGCTGGAATCAAGTGCCTAGCACTCCAGCCGCCCGCTTACACACACACACGGGCTTCTTTAGTCTCAGAAAAACACATCCCTCCCTCCCATCCCCTCCCCCTCCCTCAGACTCGAGGCTTAAAGCTTTAACTTGTGCATTTAAAACAGCCACCACAGCACCTTGAAACCGTCCAACTCTGGAGGGACAGATCTAAATATGGAACCAGGGGCAGTTCATTTTATGTGTATGTCTGTATTTAAGAGGTGAAGAAGGAAATGTTCTCTGTGCCTTCCCGAGCATCCAGCGCCTGCACCCTTCCAAATGTCTGGTGTGTACAGCTCGTGAAGCTTGGACAGTAACATTCAAGGAGCTGCTCGAGGAACGACTACAACGCCTGCCTACTTAACAGCAGCATTTCACATTCTTGCTATATATTTTATACATATCACAGAGTGTGTTCAAGAAGGCATCATTAGGCATTACTCACTGTTTTTACAATCCAGAAACTGGCCGCGTCCTATTCTTTTTTAATAAGTTTCAGCGAGACAGGGGTACAGTCAACCCATTGAGGGGGGTGGCCGGCCATTGTTGGTGTTTTAAGATACTTTTTGTTTCTGAACTCCTATCTGATTTTTTTTTTTAATTACCGACATAAGAGCCTGCCAAGAAGCAGGGCCACTCGCTCGAGGCTAGGGAGTCTACTGTCAATCACAATATATACAAAGACATGCTCGGCTGTGTTACTACCTCTTGCGACCGCCCTAGTCCTCGCTCCTCCGGGCGCACGGAGCCATCTGAGAGTTGACCTCGAGGTGCTACATACACTAGAATGGTCTGTCAACTGGCAAAAATGGCACCTACAGACTGGCAGGATTTCTTCCAGTGATTTCTTTCTGTAAATGTGCAGCAGCAGCACCCTGTATGCTGGGGAAGTGCCCCCTGCTCAGGGATTGTTCTGTGTGTCTGTACTAGTCACAGACTGCCTGTTTATGCGCTCCTGGCTCTACACGCTCGGGGTGCACGCGCAAACATAAATCTCTCTATTATGGATGCTAATTGGAGGGGGTGGAAGTAAATGTCGCCCCAGAACACAGCTAAACACATCAGCCTGCCGTGATTTGTGAAGGGCAGAGTAGAGCTCTATGCGCAGCCGCAACCCCCCGGCCCACAGGCCCACGGCTGATAACAGAGGGACTCGTTCAAGTGCCCTTTGACTGCACCCGGTTACCTCCAATGACACGGGCAGGCGAATCTTCATCATGGGCTGATGGAAAATGGGACTTGGCGACAGAGACTGAACATTGCGATCTCCTCGTGCAAGGCGTATTGATAGGGAGCAAGGCTTCTTTACTGGGCTCGACCACGACATCAAATTACACGAGACCCGCACAGTGGCCCGCACAGTTCACTCCTGCCGCGTCGCTGCTGGAGCAATGGAAAGCACAAAGCATATATGGGCGACGGGGCCTTTAGCAAAGACGCACACACGGCGGTAAACGGAGGCGGGAGCAGCAGGGACATAGATGGGCGCTCGGGCAATGGCCCGCAGACCGTCGAGAGGACGGGGATGGGGATGGCGGATTGTACACACACAGCCCGGTAAGCGGGGCTAGAACGAATGGAACAAGGGCATGCAGTAAATATGGACTATATATTCCATTGTACGGATCACACAAAGGTATATAAGGGAGGAGGTGATCCCGAAAAAATGGCGCACCGAGAGGTACAGAAGGCGCGGGTGCCTGAAACAATCGTACATGTAGGCGCAAGGTGGAGGGAGGGGCATCCAGCGGGGTATTGGGGAGACGGGTTTCGAATACCTGCACACGTGGCAGTATATAGGACGGCGGAAGTCCGGAAACAGTGTTACACACAGCTGTGTGTGGGTGTCCTATAATGACGGTTTACCTAGCAGTATATGGAGGCGTCATGTGGCGATGGTAAAAGGAGCGCACATCAGCATTTTGGAGGGTGTCTGGAGCAATGGTACAGACAGCCTTCTTCAGAAGAGGATGCTGGACCAATGGTAAACAGAGAGGTATAATGGGGCCTGACCTGGACACTATCACACAGAGCGGTATATAGGGCAGGATGGATTCCTGACCCACTTGTACAGACAGTGGTATACAAACACTTCTGGAAAGGTATCAAAGACTTTAATGGTCTAGGCATCGTCTGAGGCCACCATAGCATACATAACATACATAACAGACTGTTCTGGTTAAAACACAACACCTCAAAAAAAGTCAAGAAAATGAAAAGATTAAAAATTCCTTGGCAAATATGTTCATTTCTGGGGACCCGCACACAAGTAAAACCACGCTTGAAGATCTGACATCATATTGTAAGAACAAATGACACAAAAGGCTCTTTCCTTAAAGGCCCGACAAACTCGTGTGGTTAAAGTACAGGAGGCCACTCATACAAGGGAGACATACATGTTCTGCAAAAGGAATGCCTGCATATGGTCCCATGTTGGCACTAATGGAATACGATTAAATCTCAGCAGCATAATTATGCTTCAATACCTATATTCAAGAAATCATTTTAGAGGGGGCTTGGCTTATGCGCCTACGCAAGATGGTGGCGGACTGCTGAGCTCAGTCTCCTCACGGAGCTCATGAGCTGATCAGGGCCGGACTGGGAACCAAAACCAACTCTGGCATAGTTCTCGGCTGGCCCCCCGGGGATTGGGGGTACGGTCGAGCAGTTTGCAAGGGCCAGTTTCTGCCGATTTTGTTACAGGGACCGATATTGCAGTTATGCTGCAAAACCAGCCTGGTAACAAAAACGGCCCCTAGGGGCCCAAAACCACCCCCCACCCTGGCGGCCCACTGAGGAAACACCTAGTGCCCACTACGGCCAGTCTGGCCCTGGAGGTGATTTTCGGCCGCATTGAGTCCTCGTTCTGCACTCCCAGGCTGGTTTTATGCCTCGCTATGTGGCAGCACACATGTGAGTCAGCGGGTGAGTCTGCAGCTCGCCTTTTTACTGACTTCACTGAGATGCTGCTCTTCGGAAGTGAGCAGCCGCCATTTTGTATGTGCAACATTCGTAATATCTCCTTGTACTTCTAATGCAGCAATCTACGCTTAGGTGAGCTTATCTCAATTTCAATTAACCAAGAACTCTGTGTGAGGGAAATTATTATGATATCATAAAGGAAGAATATATTTGGAATTGGATGTTGTCACGTGAATAAACAGGCAGGTTGACTTCTCCAGAGGTTGTTTCGGTCTGTGTCAAGCATCATTGGCATGCGGCTGATGAGAAGTATAAGAGCATTTCAGCAAAGGTTCTAGAGGGCGCCTTTTGTGGATGGAAGAAGCGAATGGTGCGGGAGAACAAGGGGGGTCATTGTTCCCACCCTTCATTTGCTCAGGATGTAGACTGAGATGTCTTGGATCCTCACGGATAGAGGCGCCATTTTGTCAGCGCATTTCTCATAATGTATCTCCTTTGGTATTGAATTTGGCAAAGAACACCTGGATCCTTGCAAATGAAACTTCATCTCCAGTTTTTCTTCAACCTTTATGCCTAATAACCCTAATACATATACTAATATATATAATTATTGTGTATATGTGTCATAACGGAACTACTGATTTGGTCCCACTTTTTCCTTCATGAGTTTGAGCCTGAGGGGATGTGAGTAAATGCACACATTGTGAGGCGATACTTCAGAAGTCATTTCACATCCGGTTTCCTTGCATATTTACAAGTTAGTGTGTACCTTTATAATTATCTACTTCATAGCTTGCTATGTTGTTATAATCCTGTCACCTGAGAATTAATTGTGACATTCATTAATACAGTGACTGAACCACCTTATAACTTCATTGAACTTTCTATCATTAATCACCTATATTATGAGCAGGATCTCTACTATTAAAAAGCTACCTCATCGACAGGTACATATCGTCATTATGGCTAGTGACTCTCTTAACATCACAAAAGCATCTTCATCTGGCACTAAACCTAAAAGAGCCAAAAATGATACTCCATCTCCGGTCCAGTCATCTTCTAATCCGGTATTGGATTCAATTTTAGAAGAACTTTGTGCGCTAAAAACATTCTTGAATACCACTAATGTAAAATTACAACTGTTTTAAGACAGATGGATCAACATGGAAGGTAAAATGCTCGAAATGGAACAACGTATAAGTAGTCTTCAGGATGTGACTACTAAAATACCCTTGCTGGAACAAGAAATTCATAAACTTAAACTACATACCGAGGATCTTGAAAATTGCAACAGAAGGAACAATCTTCAACTGTATGGTTTACCTGAAAATGTTGAAGCTCCTGATCTTCTTTCCTCCTTAAAGGCATTTTTGCCTGACCTTCTCTACCTTCAATCTTCTATCCCTCTTAAGATCCAGCGGGCACATTGTCTTGGTCGCCCTCAACCTCAATCTAACAGACCACGTGGTATCATAATGTTCTTCTTAGAATTCACCGAGCCAATGCATGTATTAATAGATGCCAGAGAAAAGCTTTGAATTGTCTGGTCATAACATCTTTATATCACAGGATCTTTCCAACGCAACCAAAGCCAGACGTAAAGAATTCCTATCACTTCGTCCGCAACTAAGATCCATGAAGATCCGTTATGGCATATTACATCCGTGTCTATGTAAAATTACATATGAAGGTGTCTTTCGCTCATTCGAAGATCCATCTAAGCTAAAATCGTTTCTGTAAACAATTACTAAGACACCTATGGACACAAATGCTCAATGTCCTTTACGAAAAAGTTACTTACTTACGGTAACAATATATCTGTAAGAGACATATATTAGTTATAGATTCCTTACCTTGTGAATTACCCCCAGGCGTCAGACTGGATCCGCAGAATTTTTCATCAGCAGTACCCCTGCGCGTCAAAAGGTGTCGTCGGTCGGCTCCATGTTTGTCGTTGGCATAGTGGTCGCCAGGATGACATCGCGGCAGCTACTTAGATGCCGCCCTCGCCCGCTGACATCAGTTCTGTACATGCCAGAAGCGCAGAGCCATGCACGACACTGACCACTGGTGCGCAAAACTAGGGCCCTGAAAGGAAATCCTTAACCCTAGAAGTCAGTTCGCAGAAACAGGGAGGATGGGTGGGGTGGTAAGGAATCTATAACTAATCTATGTCTCTTACAGATATATCATTATCTTGTTCATCTGAAAGAGACAATTAGTTATAGATTCCTTACCTTGTGAATAGATACCTTAGCAATACCAACCCCGGAGGTAGGTCTGCGAACCAAGTTCACACCAGAAAGTCCTGGAGAACAGAACGGCCAAAAAAGCCATCTCTCCGGACATGGCTGTCCAGACAGTAGTGCTTCGTGAACGTGTGCAGAGATGCCCGTGTCGCTGCCTGACAGATATCATTGAGGGAGGCTCCCCGTCCCAAAGCAATGGTAACTGCAGTCACCCTAGTGGAATGGGCACATAGCCCCACAGGAGGATCCTTCTTTGCCAAAGAATAGCAAGCTTTGATACACAAAACAACCCATCTACAGGGTGTCCTTTTGTGTATGGCCCGACCTTTTTTAGCACCCACGTAGCCAAGAAAGAGCTGATCATCCACCTGGAATTGTTTTGTGCGATCCAAATAAAAGGAAAGCGCACACTTTGGATCCTGACGGTGGAGCATCTCTTCCCCCTTAGAAGGATGCGGAGGCAGAAAGAAGGTGGGCAAAGTGATGGTTTGATCAATGTGGAAAGAAGTAACCACTTTGGAAAGAAAGGATGAACGAGTTCGAAGGACAACCTTGTCTGGATGAACAGCCAGAAAAGGAGTGTGAGGCGTCGGACGATCTGCCAGCCCGGAAGTGGGGAGAAAACGGACAGAACGCACACCCGACCCGAGAGACAGTCAGCGGTCTAGTAGCACTGGGGAAGACGACGGAACTCCCGTGATGTCATCGGCGGGAGTCCAACAAAGAGAGAGTGATCCGGAAGGAAAGGGAGCCGACGGCGAAAGGAGCGGAGCAGAGGAAACCAAAACGGAGGCGGAGGTGCGAGGAGAAGAAAGCGAAGTTTCTGAAGAGCTCGAGGCAGAAAGAAACAGCAGGCGCAAGACCACAGGAGTAGCGGATACAACGAGCGAACCCGGCGGCCCAGAGAAGAGGGAGAATGCCCCGGGTCCCTACGCCACGACCCAGAGTGCGGGTCGTGGCATAATGCGAGTACCATTGGGTGGAGCATTCTGGTGGGGGTGGTGGGAAGGTACGGGGTTTCTAAGACACAGTGTTACGATTAAAGATACAAACGGGCCAACCTTCACTGCTCACCTTGTCCCCTTCCCACACAACGCTCGGTGGTGGTGGTACCTAGAGTAAAAAGCGAAGAGCTTGGCACTAAATCGTGTTTATCCTTTGTCTTTTCCTCTCCCCTTTATCTCTTAGTGCCCTGGAAAGACGTGACAGAAACAGCCAGACCAGGACCAAGCCCTAAGAAGCCTGAGAAGACGGCCAGGGAGAACCCCTCCTTCAGCCCTGATCCAATTTAATTTAGGTTATACCTGACGTAAAGGACCATTGTTTGTTTGTTGTGTACAAAGGACAATACGGACCTTATGGGACTGAGAAACACAAGAGCCCGGAAATCATTGTCAAATAAAAGAATAAAACCCCTGAAATCCCGGTATTTTACACATGTGGTGTATTCTTCTGCTACCCGCGTCCCTGTCCCTCCTACAAGGAGGTTTTGAAGAAAGAGCTTGAAGCTCACTCACCCTGCGTGCAGAGGTGATGGCAACCAGAAAAGCAGTCTTCAAGGTCAGAAGCCTAAGAGGACAGTTGTGTAGAGGCTCAAAGGGAGCGCACATAAGATAAGTTGGAACTAAGTTCAAGTCCCAGTGGGGCATTACGAAGGGAACAGGAGGAAAAAAATAAGTAATGCCCTTAAGGAAGTGATTTACAACAGGGGACTTGAAAAGAGAAGGCTGATCGGGAAGCCTAAGGAAGGCTGAAATGGCTGTGAGTTAGCCCTTTAGAGTGCCAAGAGAACCCCTCCTTCAGCCCTGATCCAATTTAATTTAAGTTATACCTGACGTAAAGGACCATTGTTTGTTTGTTGTGTACAAAGGACAATACGGACGTTATGGGACTGAGAAACACAAGAGCCCGGAATTCATTGTCACATAAAAGAATAAAACCCCTGAAATCCCGATATTATACGCGTGTGGTGTATTCTTCTGCTACCCACGTCCCCGTCCCTCCTACAAAGTGGTGTCAGAAGTGGGATATCCCACCTATACCTGCGTGTTGCACCATGACACAGACCATGCCTGTTGAGGATGTCATTGCCCAATTAGCTGAGGGGCAGCGGCACCTACAGCTGGTCCTGGAACAGCTGGTCCTGGAACAGCAGTTCCAGACGGCACAAATGGACCGAGAAGCCCTGCAAGGGGCCCTTAGAAACCAGGCCGACTTGATCACTACGAACCAGCAGGTGCATGACACAGCAATCTTGAGCCTTACAGACGCCATTGTTAGTACCCGAGTTCACCCTAATGTCCCCAGCATGGTCCTTCATAAATTCCAAGAAGGGGACGATCCGGATTATTATATTTTTTACTTCGAAAGGGTAGCCACTACAGCAGCCTGGCCCCAAGAAAGGTGGAGTCAGTACATTGCCCCACTCCTTTCAGACGAGATACAAGCTGCTTATCAAGCAGCGAATCCTGCGGGTACCACAGCCTATGAGGACGTGAAAAGGCTATCCTCGAGAGGTTGGGATGCGACCAAGAACACTACAGGAGCCGATTCCGAAAAGAGAAGTGGGGACCGGGAGATAACCCTTGTGCCCTATATTACCGGATTAGAGACCTTGGGAATAGGTGGTTGTCTCCCCATACCTCATCGGTAGACGAAGTAGTAGAGAAAGTACACCTGGAACAGTTCTTGGAGGCCCTACCCCCCAGTACACGGTCATGGGTGAAACAACACCCCAACCTCTCCTACACGTCAGCGGTAGAAATTGCTTGTTCCTATCATAGGTCGCCTGATTTTAAGGATGGAATAGCACGGCCCCAGTACTACCCAATCTCAAAAGGCACTCCTAAACCTGAGTTTAAGCCCCAGTTGCCTCCCCGCTCGGTCCCTAGACCTGCATACCCGCCCCCTGGTCCTAGCGGGCAGGGACCACAGTGTTACAGTTGTGCGGAATGAGGGCATATAGCCAGACAGTGTCCTCACCGCATCCCAACAGCTGGACCAATGGAGTTGGGATACTCCCGGGGTCGTATATACGTAACAGGTAAGGGCCCTCATCAGTTTAGGAAGGAAGCCCTGCTTAATGGGAAGAGACAACAAGCCCTGCTAGACACCGGGTGCCACGTTACAGTAGTGGACGGCTCTTTGGTTTCCCCTCCCCAGTTAAAAGATACAGAACAAGTGAGGGTAACCTGTGTACACAGCGACACCAAAGCCTACCCAGTGGCTGAGGTCCTGTTAGAAGTAGACCAGGATCCCCAGTTATGAAGGGTAGGGGTGATACCCACCTTACCCAAAGCCGTTATCATAGAAACCGACCATCCTAAATTCCAGGAATATTTGGACAACACAAAAAGGGACGACAGGACCTGGCTGCAGGAGGCCCCTTATTGTGGAGTAGATTTAGAGGCCCCTAGTCCAAGACAAGAAAAAGCAGACAAGAGAGAAGAAAAGATAAGAGAGACTTTGCCCTTTCACAGCTATCATGTCCTGCCTTTCCTCTCTCCCTTACAGACACTGACAGAAAGAAACCAGCTAGCTTCCGTATGGCACAACGGGAGGACAACACCCTTACACATGCCTGGGAGCAAGTCCACAAACAAGAACCAGAGCAGGTAGGACCCTATTTCTTTGTAAAAAAAGGTCTACTGTATAGAGCTGTTAAAGGGGGGACACAGACGTGTACACAGTTGATAGTACCAACACCATTCAGGAAGCACGTACTTCTTTTGGCCCATAACAAGAGAGGGGGAGGACACTACGGTAAAGAAAACAAATTGAAATATCTCCTAGAGAAGTTCTATTGGCCAGGGCTATATAGGGACGTGGCCAAACACTGTGCTGCATGGGTTCGCTGCCAGTACACCAATCCTGGGGGGGTGGTTAAAGCCCCGTTACAGCCACTGCCCATCATAGATGTCCCTTTCAAGCGGGTGGGGATTGATCTGGTGGGACTCCTGACACCCTCGGCCAGAGGACAACGCTACATCCTAGTTATGTTGGACTACGCCAGCAGATACCCCGAGGCCTCCCTGCTATCAAGTATGACCACACCTGCGATAGCCCAAGCCATGATATCATTTTTCTCAAGGGTGGGGTTTCCATCAGAGATACTAACCGATCAAGGGACCCCCTTTATGTCTCGTCTAATGACACAAATGTGTACAATACTGGGCATTGATAAGATAAGAACCTCCGTTTATCACCCCCAAACAGACGGCCTTGTGGAGCGCTATAATAAGATGATCAAGAGCATGCTCCGCAAGGTCATCTCAGAGACTGGGAGAGATTGGGACCAGAAACTACCCCGGGTCCTCTTTGCGTTAAGGACCCACGAACAGCAGTCTACAGGATATTCTCCCTTCGAACTGGTGTTTGGACGGAAACCAAGGACCCTGCTTGACATGGCGGCAGAACAGTGGGAGGAGGAGGAGGACGAAGAGGGGAAACCCCTGTCACACTATGCCGCCGACCTTCGGTCTTCCCTAACTCAGTTATGGGGCCTTGTGCACAAGCACATGGAAGAGGCCCAAGGGGCCCAGAAACGGTATTACGACCGAAACAGTCGCCTACGCAAATTCTCCCCTGGCGACAAGGTCCTACTGTTGCTTCCTTCTATGGAGGACAAATTATTAACGAAGTGGCAAGGGCTGTATGTCATAGAAAGAAAAGTAACCCCAGTCACCTATAGCGTGTTGCTACCCCAACGAATCGGGGGACAACAGATATATCACATCAACCTGTTAAAAAAATGGGAAGACCCCTTACCATCCCACACCCCGGGAACCCCTGCTCATCTCACCTGTACCAATAAACCCTTGGAGTTACCCATCCTCTCGGTCCAGAAACCGGGGATCGAACCGGTACCCAAGGGAGACTGTCTATCATCCACACAAACTAATCAACTAACGTCACTACTAGAGACCTTTCCAGGTCTCTTTTCCACCAAATCAGGATTAACCACCATGGCCCACCACAACATTGTGTCCTTAGACAAAAAGATCGTACAACAGAAACCCTATTGTATCCTGGTAGCCCGTAGAGAAGCAGTAGAGAGGGAGTTTTCGGACATGCTTAATAAATCTAAAATCATCGAACCCTCCAGAGCAATTGGTGTTCCCCAGTGGTGCTTGTACCGAAGCCAGACGGGAGTCTGCGCTTTTGCATAGAATTCAGACAGGTAAACGCCATCACCAAATTCAATACATACCCCATGCCAAGAATAGACGAGATGGTCGAGCGCCTTGTAACGGCCAGATACATGTCAACCCATGACCTCACAAAAGGGTATTGGCAGATCCCTTTATCCCCCCGAGTCCAAGGAAAAGACAGCGTTCGTGACTCCCTCCGGTTTATATCACTTTAAGGTGCTCCCCTTTGGGTTACATGGGGCTCCGGCGGTGTTCCAAAGATTGATGGATCGCATACTCAAACCCCACAAAGGATACGCCGCAGCGTATCTTGACGACATCGTCATATACAGCCCAACGTGGGAAGAACATATCCAACACCTAGCGGCCGTATTCAGAGCAATTCAAAGAGCTGCCCTCACCATTAACCCAAAGAAATCACTGCTAGGGACCAATACGATCCAGTATTTGGGTTACACCAACAAGGAAGGACAGATATTTCCCCAGTTGGACAAAGTAGAGGCTATCAGAGCGCTTCCCAGGCCCACAACCAAACGAGACGTCCGTTCATTTTTGGGATTTATAGGCTACTACCGTAGATTCATACCCAATATCTCGTCCCCAGCCAGTCCCTTAACCGACCTCCTAGAAAAAAACAGTCATCCCACATACACACCTGGACACCAGAACACTAGACCAGCTTTACCACCCTAAAACATGCCATTTGTACAGCCCCAGTGTTACACTGCCCTGATTTCAACCACACGTTTGTTCTCCAAACCGATGCTTCAGGCCTCGGTCTGGGTGCCGTGCTATACCAACCTGACCATAGCAATGACCTAAAACCAGTATTGCATATCAGCAGGAAGCTCTTTGCACGAGAGGTGAACAATTCAACAATTGAGAAAGAATGCTTAACCATAAAATGGGCCATAGAGGCCCTACAGTATTACCTATTGGGATGGAGATTCATAGTTCTCATTGATCACGCTCCCCTTACCTGGCTCGCAAATAACAAAGACACCAACCCCTGTATCCTAAGATGGTTTCTTGCTTTACAACCCTTCTCTTTTCAGACTATCCAAAACCAGGGGACAAGACACCTGTTTTCTGAATGGCCCCAACGTCCATTCCAATGGGGGGAGATATGTGAGGAGTCGAACGATCTGCCACCCCGGAAGTGGGGAGAAAACGGACAGAACGCACACCCGACCCGAGAGACAGTCTGCGGTCTAGCAGCACTGGGGAAGACGACGGAACTCCCCGTGACGTCATCGGCGGGAGTCCAACAAAGAGAGAGGGATCCGGAAGGAAAGGGAGCAGACGGCGAAAGGAGCGGAGCAGAGGAAACCAAAACGGAGGCGGCAGTGCGAGGAGAAGAAAGCGGACAGAAAATCATCCCAAAGAGGCAGTCGGATCGGAGGATCGATGGCCATGTGTAACAGCTCGGGATACCAAACTCTTCATGCCCAATCCGGAGCCTGGTCGCGCTTGATCTTCTTCAGCACTCTAGGCAGAAGTGGTATAGGCGGAAAAGCGAATAGAAGACCGCAACTCCACTCGCGACGAAAAGCGTCGCCTAGCAAATGCCGCCTTGGAAATTCCAACATGCAGAATTGCTGACATTGCGCGTTCTCTTCGGTGGCGAATAGATCTAACCAAGGCTCTCCCCACTGCTGAAAGAGACCATGCGCCACCTCCAAGTGAAGATGCCATTCGTGATTCATCATGCACCTGCAGCTGAGTTCGTCCGCCCTGGCATTCAGAGGACCTGTCAGGTGTTGAACCACCAGGGATATGGCCTGATGCTCCAGCCATGTCCAGAGATGGAGATCCTCGTGATATAGGGTCCACAACCCCACCCCGCCCTGTTTGTTACAGTACCACATGGCGGTGGTGTTCCCGTGAACACCTGCACTACTCTTCCCCAGACAGAGGAAAGGAGTGCTTTGAGTGCAAGACAAATTACCCAAAGCTCCAGAAGGTTGATGTGGCGCCTTGACTCCGCCGGAGAACAGAGGCCTCTGATCTCCACATCCCTCATGTGGGCGCCCCATCTCAGAAGTGATGCATCGGTCACTACTATGAACTCTGGTTGGGGAAGGGAGATGGATCTGCCGTTGACACAATCCCGGTTTGTTAGCTACCATGGCAATTGGCGTGCAGTGCCCTCCAAGATCTGGATGCTATCGGACAGGTTCCCCTGATGCTGTGCCTACTGGAACTTCAAGTCCCACTGCAGAGCCCACATATGCCATCTGGCATGATCCACCAGCAGGATGCAGGAGGCCATCGGGCCCAGTAGCCACAGGGTCACCCTGACCGAAACCCGGGATAGAGGCTGAAAGATCCGAATCATAGCCTGAATATCCCAGACTCATTGCTCGGGAGGATAGACCCGAAACTGCGTTGTGTCCAGAACCGCTCTGATGAAAAGGAGCTTCTGAGAGGGAGTCAGGTGTGACTTTGGCACGTTGATCGAAAACCCCAGGGAATGCAGGAGGTCCGCAGTAGTCTGGAGGTGGGAGATGACAGCCTGGGGCGAGCCTGCCTTCAACAGCCAGTCGTCGAGATAGGGAAACGCTGGAACCCCTGATCTGCGCAGATGAGCTGCGACCACCACCATCACCTTTGTGAACACCCGAGGGGCACTGGTAAGGTCAAAGGGGAGCACGGTAAACTGAAAGTGCTCGTGGCCTACCGTGAACCGTAAGTAGTGCCTGTGGGCCGGCAGGACGAGGATGTAAAAATAGGCGTCCTGCAAGTCCAACGCTACCATCCAGTCTCCAGGGTCGAGGGCAGAAAGAACCTGAGCTAGCGTCATCATTTTGAACTTCTCCTTCAGAGATCCAAGATAGGACACAGGACTTTGTCCTTCTTGGGCACCAGAAAGTAGTGGGAATAGCAACCATGACCTACTTCCGGGGCAGGAACTCGCTCGATGGCCCCCTTGGCCAAGAGAACCATAACGTCCTGTATGAGAAGGGCCAGATGATCCTCCGACATGCAATGGTACTGAGGTGGCATGGCTGGGGGGGTAGTCTCGAAGGGGAGGGAGTAGCCCCTTCGGACTATTTGCAAAACCCTCCTGTCCGACATGATGGTGCGCCAGTGTGGGAGGTGATGGCAAATCCTGCCCCCCACTGGCGATTGGTGGCCCTGAAAGGTCGGATTATGAGGGTGGCGGTGGTGGACTGGCCTGCTCGCTGGCCCCCAGACTCATGACGGTGGGTCCCACGTCCCCGACCGCACAGAGGCTAAACAGCTTGCGCCGGCCTGTGGCTCTGGGTGGAACATGGCGGGGCACCCCTTCCGTAGCCACGAAAGGGACGAAAAGCAGACTGCGCAGGGCGGGTGGTGGAGAGGCCCAGGGACTTTGGCGTAGCCTGAGAGTCCTTGCAGCGCTCCAGCGCGTTGTCTACTTTGTCGCCGAACAGGCGACAGCCATCAAAGGGCATGTCCATAAGGGTCGCTTGGACATCCCTGGAAAAGCCAGTCGACCTCAGCCAGGCATAGTGTTGAAGGGCTACCGACATGGAAATCGTCCTGCCTAGCGTGTCAGCGGTGTCCAGCACACATCGGATGGTAAACTTGGCTGCGTCTCTCCCCTCGGCGACTGCACTGGACAGCATGGCCTGGGCCTCCTCCGGGCACTGCGGCAGCACCTGCACTACCGTATCCCACACAGAGTGGGTGTAACGGCCCAACAGACATGCGGTGTTTACCGACCCCAGTCCGAAGCTGGAGGAAGAAAACATCTTCTTCCCAAGGTGGTCCAGCTTTTTGGATTCCCTATCAGGTGGTGTGTTAGGGAATGCGCCTTGGGACATTGCGGCTTGGACCACCAAGCTCTCAGGGGTGGGGTGTTGGGAAAGGAAAGTGGGGTTGCCAGGGACGGGCAGTGGCATTGGGCAATCAACCTATCCACAGGAACCCCTGTGTTGTGCCTGGACAAGGTGCCCAAAAGGATGTCGGTAAAGGGCTTCATTAAATGGCAGCAGGGGCTCCAAAGAGCTCGCTGCCGGTTGACGCACCTCTGTCAGGAGGTTAGTCCTGACTGCCACCGTAGGTAGCTTGAGGTTGAGAACCTCATTCGCCTTGCGCAACACCACTGCGTAAGACGCTCCCTCCTCCATAGCCACGGAGGAGGAGACAACATGCCAAGGTCTGGGGAGGTATCCAGATCACTGGTTTCCCCCAGTTCCTCTCTCCAGTCCGCATCATATTCCAACTGGTCAGTCAAAGGGTCTTCAGACCCTCCCAGTCCTCCTCACCTTCCTCTGGTTGCCAATCTGGCCTGAAAGGAACACCAGGGTAGAACAAGGGCACAAAATTACCCGTCGGCGCTGGATTTGGCGTCGGTCGACACCGGTCCGGCTCTGTGTCTACATCAGGATGGAGGCCAGGGTCCACACCGGCTGGGGACACAACCGGCATCTGCTGCGGACGCGGTGCCAGTGGAATCAGCGCCAGAGGTGTTACAAGGTCGACAGGTGCCGATCCGGATCTAGGCCTGGATCTAAGGGGACCCTGCGGTGCTGGGGCCGGAGCCGCCGGCGTCGAAGGCCCAGGACCCCCAGCCGAGTCCGCGGGGTGCAAAGGAGCGCCAGCGGAGTCGGGCTGCCCACAGATGGCATGCATCGCTTCGTAAAAGCTTCAAAGCTGGGCAGGGGTCACTCCGTGTCCTGGGAAGGGAGGGAAACTCAGAGTCGAGCCATCGGGCTCTGCACACAGAGCCGCTGGATGGGCACCGCCCGCATCCCTCATTGCATCAGCCGACGGACGGGGAAAAGTCGAAGAGCGACGATGATTCTTCGACTTCTTCTTGTGCTTCAACTTACCTGAGGAGTGCGAAGACTTTGAAGAAGACTGGTGGCGGTGGCTCTGCGACCGGAACCTTGAACGGCGTGGAGCCGACTGCCGGGCTTCGAGAAGATTTCGGGACCTCTCCCGCAAAGACTTCGGATTCATGGTCCGGCAGTCGGAACACGACTTGGACTCGTGGTCGTGTTACAGGAAAAACAGGCCCACGCGGTGTGGATCCGTCATTGACATCAACCGTCGGCAGGAACCGCAAGCCTTAAAACCGGGCATCCCTACGCGAACCAGGAGTCGAGGACTCAAAACGGTGTAGACAAAAATGGCTCAAAAAAGTCAGTCAAAAAGTGACTGGAGCTCCACTCTCTCCGGATCTGCGCTGGCTGGCTCGGAAAAAGAAAGAACTGACGTCAGCGCGCGAGGGCGGAGTCTAAGTAGCTACCGCGACGTCATTCCGGCGACCACGACGCCAACGACGAAGGCAGAGCCAACTGATGCCACCTTTCAAAGCGCAGGGGTACTGCTGATGAAAAATTCTCCGGATCCAGTCTGACGCCTGGGGGTAATTCACAAGGTAAGGAATCTATAACTAGTTGTCTCTTTCAGATCTGTTAAATTGTTAATGCTTCTAGGCTTATTGTTTCTGGTTGTAATCTCTACTTTCTGCCATTCAAATATGGGTTATGCGGCCTGAGCAGCTCTATTTTTTACCTCTCTCAGTTTCCTTTCTCTCCGTTGTTGTTCTTGTTTCTGGGTGCTGACACGCCCGGTTCACGTTTCTTTCTCTTTTTACTTCAGATCTGGCTTTATGTCCTTGATCTGTACCTTTTTTTCTTTATTTCCTTTATTCTCTTCTCATTCTCTCTATCCCTATATCCTCTCTTTCACTCTCCTCTTTCTCTCCTACTTCCCTTTTCCTGTCTTTATATTTATACAAGTGCCTATTCGTTTTACTTCCTTATGTTCTTATTTATTTCGTCATGTTATTCGACTTTTGACGACCGGTATCTTTTTGTTTCCACTGTTGTCTTTGCCATTCGTCATCATTGTGCCTGTACCCTGTTTTTTAAACAACAACAGGTTTAATGTTGTATTGTGGAACGTCCGTGGTCTGGGTCATCCTGTTAAACATCAAAAGGTACTTTCTCACTTATCGAAACTTGATTGTCAAATTGCTTTTTTGCAAGAAATCCACTGTAATGATGTTGAATCATTCGAACTCAAATGTCAATGGGTGGGTCGGGTTGTTTTCTCTCCAGCTGTTAACCGTAAGGGTGGTGTAGCCATCCTATGTCATAAATCTCTGAAAATACAAACGAGAGGACGATGGGTAATGCTACGGTCTATAATAAACAGGTCACCTTCTTCAATATTTATGGGCTGGTTAAATCTGATCTGGATTTTTGGCACACTATTAAACTAAAATTATCTTCAATTTCTAACCCCAATATTATTGTTGCTGGAGATTTCAACAATTGGTTAGACCCCTTATCTGATAGAAAATCAAATTGTTAATTTAAACCAGAAAAATCATGTTAGAAATGGGGGTCTCTAGTTGGCAAGGGCTTGCACCATTGTCCAAATAGGGACCCTTCTTCCTAGTCAGGGTAAGGGAGTTACACTCCTAAAATAACCCCTGTCACCCCCTTGGTAGCTTGGCACAAGCAGTCAAGCTTATCTTAGAGGCAGTGTGTAAAGCATTTGCACATAACCCCCAGTAATACAGTGAAAGCACTACAAAAGGACACCACACCAGTTTAGAAAAATAGCCAATATTTTTATATACTTTAAGACAAGACCAAAAACAATAAAAATCCACAATACAGTACTTAAAAATCTACAGCTGTCAAAATAAGCTTTAAAAACTGTTCCTTGATGTTGATAGCTCCGTCCGGGGTTATCACGGCATTGTGAGCAAACAAATCCAAACAGTTCTGGCTGACCGCGGCGTCGTGGGTCAGCTACGGTGTAGGGAAGACCCGCAAACAGTACCTTTAGGAATGCAGGGCGTCGATGACCTCTCGTTGAGCTTCCAAAAACACGGCGTCCACAGGCGTCGGTTCCAGAGGTCGGTGCAGGTATCGTCGGGGCCCTCAAAGTCACACATGTTGCAAGTCGATCTCCTCTCTGATGGAGTTAGGAGCGCTGGCGATGACAGGCGTCGGGTGCTGCAGTGCCCTCAGGTCGCGGTGCGAGCACCGGGTCGGTGGCGGCGTCAGATGGCGTCATCGGTGAGATCAGAGTCGTGGTGCGAGATGAAGGCGGTGCTCATCAAGGTGCTGGCAGGTCATGGTGCAGGCATTGGCCTAGTAGTTTCTGAAGCGCTGTCGTCGGCTGACGAACTGGACTCGATTGCGCCGGCATCGTAGGCCAAGGCTGCGGTATCGGGATGAGGGCGGTGCGTCGTGTAACTTTATGAGCGGTGCCCTCGAACCACGGTACAAGCAGCGGCGTAGATTTCGGCATGGAGCGTCGTCGTCGGGGATACCAAGGCGTCGTCGTGAAGCGAAGCGGTGCGGAGTGCGGTGCCCACAGGTCGCGGTGCGAGCAGCAGCTCGGTGGCAGCATCAGCAAGCGTCGTCGGTAAGACAAGGGTCGTGGCGTTGTGGCAGTGCCCTCTGCGGTGCCACGGTGTTGTTGTGAAGCGAACTTGGTGCGGAGTCCACAGGTCACGGTGTGAGCAGCGGCTCGGTGGCGGCATCAGCAGGCAGCGTCTGTGAGACCAGGGTCACAGTGCGGCATTGCGGTGGTGCCCTCTGTGGTGCCTTAAAGACACGGAGTCGGCAGCGGCGTCGTAGATGTGGTCAAGTTGCTTTTCTTCTGTTGCAGCACAAAACACACAGTCCCCAATGGCAGAAGAGCTTGAAATCTTTGTAGGTCCTGAGACTTCTTGAATAAGGGGCAAGCTCTACCTCAAGCCCTTGGAGAAACTCTCAAAAGCAGATTGCAGAAAGTTCAGTCCAGTCCTTTCACTGCCCAAGACAGAAGCAGCCACTGCAGGTCCACACAGCAAAGCACACAGCAAAGTGGTAGTTCCTCCTCACAGCTTCTTCGGCTCTTCTTCTTGGCAGTCTTCTTGATCCAAAAGAGTTCTTAAGTTCAGGGGTCTGGGCCCCAATATTTATATCCAAAAATCTTTTGATCTCTTAGGCAGAGAGTGTCTGTGCCCAGCCAGAACCAGTTCTGCCTTCTCTGGTGTGAGTTCCTGGCAGGAGGTGGAGACGGCATTGTCAGACGCAGACCAGGCCGTTTGAGGTGCAAGAAATCTCCTCCCTCTTCCCCCATCGCAGCCCAGCTCTATCTAGCCCTTTCCTGACCCACCTAGACTATCTGGAGCCACTCTTGCTCCCCAGCCTTCTGTCATCCAAACCCAGACAGGCAATCCACATTCCAGCTGAGGCACACAGGATGACTGAGCAAGTAAAAACCTACTTTCTAAAAGTGGTATTTTCAAACACAGAATGTAAAAATCACCTCCACTAAAAGATGCATCTTTAGATTCTGAGTTCAGGTATACTAAACTTCATTTTCTTACCTAATTCCCCGGGCTCGTTATGTTTATAAGATGTTATCAACAAACTTCCCATTCTGTCCTATGGGGAACAGGTAGCTTTGCAATAGTGAAAAACGAAATTGGCTGTAATTCATTATCTGAGCATGCCACACACACCAGGGCATGTTCTGCCTTTCACATACACTGCACCCTGCCCACAGGAGTACCTTGGGCCTACCTTAGGGGTGCCTGACATGTAAGAAAAGGGAAGGTTAGGGACGGGCCAGAGAGTGCACGAGCCAAGTCGACATGGCAGTTGCAAACTGCGCACAGACTCTGCAATGGCAGGTCTGAGGTACCTTTTTCCGGGCTACTCACATAGGTGGCACAATCTGTGCTGCAGGCCCACGAGTAGCATTTGATTCACAGGCCCTGGCACACTCAGTGCACTTTACTAGGGACTGACAAGTAAACCAAACATCCAATCATGGAAACACAAATCCATAACATACTTTACCACAGGAGCACTTGCACTCTACCACTGATCAGCAGTGCAAAAAGTGCACAGAAACGCAATGCCAGCAAAAACAGAGTCAAAACTGGGAGGTCAGAAAGCAAAAACTCAGAGGAAACACGCCAAAAAGATGCCAAGTCTAACACATGTCCCTTCCAGCTGAAAGTAGGGAGAACAACCCATCCTCCTGGGAGTTCTCTTCACAAAGGCGGAAGAATCTGGACAGACAATCTGTATTGGTGTGTTCTGTGCCAGGACGGTATGGGAGATGGACCACCACAGTATCTTTGGATTCTCACCCTCATTTGCATCAACCATCTGAGGGGCCTGTGGTCTGTATGAACCCGGAGGTGAGTCCCTAACAGGTATGGTCTCAGCTTCTTCAGTGGCCAGACCACAGTGAAAGCTTCCCTTTCTATGGCACTCCACCTCTGTTCCCTGAGGAGTAGTCTCCGGTTAAGGAAGACTACAGGCTGGTCTAGGCCCTCTTCGTTCAGTTGTGAGAGCACCGCTCCCATCCCGTGCCCTAAAGCGTCAGTCTGCATGACAAATTCCTTGGAAAAGTCGGGTGCCTTGAGCATGGGTGCCGTGCACATGGCGGCCTTCAGGGCATCAAACACCTTCTGGCAGGACTCAGTCCAGATCACCTTCTTTGGCTGCTTCCTGGAAGTCAGCTCCGTTAGGGGGGCAACAATGGTGCCATATCCCTTAACAAACCTCCTGTAGTATCCGGTGAGTCCTAAGAATGCCCTCACCTCGGTCTGGATCTTGGGGGGTTCCCAAGCCAGAATGGTGTTAATCTTGGGTTGTAGGGGCACCACCTGGCCGCTTCCTAACTGGTGTCCCAAGTACACCACCGAACCCTGCCCAATCTGGCACTTACTTGCCTTGATCATGAGGCCTGCCCTCTGCAGCGCCTTCAACGCTTCCCCGAGGTGCTGCAAGTGTTCTTCCCAGCTGGAACGGAACACTGCGATGTCATCCAGGTAGGTGGCACTGAACCCCTCCAGCCCAGCCAACACCTGGTTGACCAGCCTCTGAAAGGTGGCAGGGGCATTCTTCAATTCCAAAGGGCATCACCCGGAACTGGTAATGTCCTTCTATGGTTGAAAATGCTGACCTCTCCTTGGCCCCATCGGTTAAGGCAATCTGCCTGTACCCGGACGTTAAAGCGAACGTGCTGAGGAACTTGGCAGCTCCCAACCAATCAATGGGCTCATCAGCTTTAGGGACGGGGTGGGCATCAGTCCTGGTGACAGCATTGAGCCCACGGTAGTCCACACAAAACTGCAGTTCTGGAGTAGCACCGGGTGTAGCAGCCTTTGGAACCAAGACCACTGGGCTGGCCCAATGACTGCTGGAAGGCTCGACCAACCCCTAACGCCAACATCTTAGAGACATCCCCTTTGATGCTGGCCTTGACCCGGTCAGTCAACCTGTAAATCTTATGCTTCAGAGGCGGGCTGTCACCGGTGTCCACGTCATGGGTAGACCAGTGAGTAACACCTGGGGTCAGGGAGAACAGTGGGGCAAACTGTCCCAGCAACCGGTGACAGTCACTCTGCTGCTCGGCGGTCAGTGTAGGGGAGAGGATCAATCAATCAAATCATTTGTAAAGCGCACTACTTACCCGTGAGGGGTTCAAGACGCTGAGGGGGGGGGGGGTGCTGCTGCTGCTACTGGTCGAAGAGCCAGGTCTTGAGTCGTCTTCTGAAGGTCAGCAGGTCTTCAGTTTGTCGTAGGTTGAGGGGGAGGGTGCTCCAGATCTTGGCGGCACGGTGGGAGAAGGACCTGCCTCCGGATGTGGTTCTGCGGATGCGCGGGACCGTTGCCAGGGCGTGGTCAGCGGAGCGGAGTTTCCTGTTGGGTACGTAGAAGGAGAGTCGACTGTTGAGATAGGCTGGGCCGGTTTTGTGGAGTGCCTTGTGTGCGTGGACCAGGAGCTTGAAGGAGATTCTTCTGTCGACGGGGAGCCAGTGCAGGTTTCTCAGGTGGGGGGTGATGTGGTCGCGGCGCGGGACGTCGAGGATTAGGCATGCAGATGCGTTCTGGGTTCTTTGCAGTCTGTTGATGAGCTTGGACGAGGCTCCGGCGTAGAGGGCGTTTCCGTAGTCGAGTCTGATGCTGACTAAGGCCTGGGTGACTGTTTTCCTCGTGTTTGTCGGGATCCATCTGTAGAACTTGCGGAGCATGCGGAGGGTGTTGAAGCAGGTGGAGGAGACTGCATTGACTTGTTTGGTCATGGTGAGTTTTGAGTCGAGGATGACTCCCAGGTTGCGTGCGTGGTTGGTAGGGGCTGGGGGTGTCCCCCGTGATGCAGGCCACCAGGAGTTGTCCCATGCTAAGGGGTTGGGCCCGAGGATGAGAATCTCCGTCTTGTCTGAGTTCAGTTTAAGACGGCTTTCCTTCATCCAGTCGGCGACGGCCTTCATTCCCTGGTGGAGGTTGGATTTGTCGGTGAGAGGGTCCTTGGTGAGGGAGAGGATCAGCTGCGTGTCGTCAGCGCAGGAGATTATGTTGAGGTTGTGCTGTCGGGAAATGCGTTCTAGTGGTGCCATGTAGACGTCGAACAGCATCGGGCTGAGGGAGGATCCCTGTGGGACGCCACAGATGATCTCGGAGGCTTCAGATCGGAACGGGGGGAGGCGGACTTTCTGAGTTCTGCCGGTGAGGAAGCACGTGGTCCAGTCCAAGGCCTTGTCACGGATCCTTGCGTCGTGGAGGCGCGTGCGTAGTGTGCGGTGGCAGACGGTGTCGAAGGCGGCGGAGAGATCCAGGAGGATGAGGGCCGCCGTCTCGCCGTTGTCTAGCAGGATCCTGATGTCGTCTGTGGCGGCGATGAGGGCGGTCTTGGTGCTGTGGTTGCTGCGGAATCCTGATTGGGAGGGGTCCAGGATGTTGTTGTCTTCGAGGTGACGGGAGAGCTGGATGTTAACTATCTTCTCGATGACCTTTGCTGGGAACGGAAGCAGGGAGATGGGCCGGAAGTTCTTGAGGTCGCTCGGATCCGCTTTGGGTTTCTTCAGTAGGATGTTGATCTCTGCGTGCTTCCAGTTCTCAGGGAAGGTAGCGGTCTCGAAGGAGAGGTTGATGATTGGATTGGGAATATGGTGTCGTCCATTGCTCCAGCAAAACGCACAATGTCCAAGAGGGAATCCCCTTCTGCTCCCTGGTTTTTGCAGGACCTTAGAGTAGAGAAGGCAGCGTGTAAGAGGCTAGAGAGGCTCTGGAGGGTAAATTACGGGACTCTGGAAAAATCCTGATACAAGGAAGCCTCCTATAAATTGCAGAAGGCTGTTAGAAAGGCCAAAAAACAGTTCTTTGCGGCTTCGATTAAGCAGGCAGAACATTCAAGCAAGGAAATCTTTAAGGTGGTTCAGTCCTTTTTTAAACCCAGGTGTATTGAGAAGGAGATACCTCCGTCGGTCACTTTGTGCAATAGCATTTCTGACTTCTTTGACCAAAAAATTAAGCGAGTTTATGAGTCCTTCGGCTCAGAGAGGAGGACGGTGAAGACAGATCGGGCTGTCAAAGAGCTGACTGGTGAATCTCTGGCTCAATTTCAGCCTATAGCTCTGACCTCGGTCATGCAGGAATTAAAACGCTGTAAGTCAGGATTACCTGACTGTGAGAAGTTGGCCTGATATATGATGTCACTAATTCCAGTGTACACCTTGTATCAGTCCAAACAACCCTTAAGGTGATTGGTTGTAAAGTCAACCTTATAGACCAGCTATCCTAGTGGTAACATGGACAAGAGCAGTCTTAGGCTAAACTCTGAATGGCATGTGAAGCCAGCTGTGATACCATATATAATCCCTTGAATACCAAATGAAAGGACACCACAACAGAAACCCTCAGCACTCTTTATGAGATTCGAGGTAAGTACAACACAGTCTTATTTAAGCATACATTAAGTCACACAGGTAAGTAATACAGTTAGGCCCTAGGGGCCACGCAAACCATATACTAAAGAAGTGGTATAAGGACCACTGTCACGGAAATAGAATAGGCCTAGGCCTAGGGAATCGCTGGGGCTACACTACACTACCTACAGTTAGGAAGGGGGAGGCCCACGGGATTCAGGTGCAGAGTGGAAACACTCACGCGTAATGCGTAAAAGTCAATAGACTCACTAGCAGTTAGAAATAAGCAGTTTTAGGACACTTCTGGTATAGCTAGAAAGTCGAGACTCGGAAACTAGACCCTAGGATAGTCAATACCCTTGTGAGCACCGAAGTACCCAAGTTACCTAGCCCACGGGCTGCGGGTGCATAGGTGTGAACTTGCGTCGGGTTTCGTCGTGGACTTCTATGAATGCCTGAAGGAAAGTTGCTGACAGGCAGTCAGTGAAGAGTGTCCGGTGGATCCCAAGGCTGGGATCAAGAAGAGAGGATACCTGCAAGCAGAAGGGACAGAGTCTGGGTCACTAGCCAGTGACCACGTGGAACCAGGAAGGAACCAGGCGATGTCGTGAAGATTGCAGGTGAAGAGGTGAAGCTTGTCGCAGCAGCCACGGGTACCAGGAGACGTCGAGGACGACCAGGACCAGGAGGCGAGCTGTCCCACGAAGGCTCTTGCTGTCGGCGGCATCGAAGTCGAACTAGGACTCACCAAGCCTTGGCAAGTGGAACCCACGAAGAATGGAGGACTTGCTTCTGGTGCAGACCAGGAAGGTCTGGGGTGCTTCTCCTTTGCAGAGGAGCGGGAGCCAGTCTGGAGGAGCCAAACCAGCAGTGAAGATTCAAAGGTGTGTCGTCGCAAAGGCCGCTAGCCAATGGGCAAGCAACTGGACAGACGCGGCAAGCAGGAAAATGCAGAAGAGCCCCACGCAAGACTCGTGGAGTGTGGGGGGCTGATCTTCGGTGCAGATGGTGCTTGGGGTTGGGGCTTCTCAATCCCCGGTGCACAACTTCGAGGGTACCTCAGAAGCTGCGCTGGAAGATACTCGCCACTTTTCCCAGGTAGCCGGTCCCACGTCTCTCGTCGCCTCCACGGATCTCAGCTCGGCTGTGGATGTGGATCAGGGTCGGAGAAGTCTGGAAGTCAAGGCTCTGGTCGGGCTCTGCAGTCGGTCCCTCGTAGAACTTCAGCAAAGCAAAGGGTAGGTCTCTTGATGGTGCCTGTTTGCACAGGGTAGCCACTCCTTGGCCACAAGGGAGATTCTTCAGTCTTCTTCTTTCGTCGAATGTCGAAGGTCCAGAGTTTCTGTTCAAGTTGCAGGTTCAGGATAATCTAATCTCCTGGGGCCCAGCTACCACACTTATACTAATCTGGGGGGCTGGGTTGCCTGCTAGGTCACGCCTTATGGGTGGGACCTGGGAGGGGGGCGGTTACACCCCCTTCCCTTTGTCCAGTTTCGCGCCAGGACTGGGGCTGGAGTGCCCCAGCACCGGTTTGAACTGGACTATACATGGGACACCTTGTGTGCCCCAGGCAGTGTCTCATTTCTTTCATCCCTCCCTGCCCCAATACACCAAGGCCTGTCTGGGGTGGTGCTCGCACCTCCCAAGGCAGGAAACCTATTGTCCAAGCCTCCCATGCCGGGATCACTCCCAGCAGCAGGAGGTCAGACTTGTGTCGTGGCAGCAGCATCCATTTTGTGATGCTGGGGCTCTGGTTAACTTTAACCGGGTAAGTAGGTTTCAACATGTCTTCTCCCTCTAGAAGGGAGGGATAATATCCTCATCTCCAGAAATGGGATGGGGGTATTATTCCAAAGTGTTAGACACCTTACACGACATGTTTTGATAAAGCCAAACCATAGTTACCAAAACCGTTTAAGATTATAAGGCACTTTAAGAGTATATGGTAGGCCATATCATAGAACAGCTATAAGGACATGGTTCCGAAAGCTGCAGACAGGCTCAGCTCATGCTAGAGCACCATCTCACATGTTACCAAGCACTCTGCCTCCAGGATTGTTAAGGCCTGTTATAGGAGTGGCTGATAGGTACACATGTGTCTATATATCAGGTAGGTATAGGAATACTACACCTAAGCAAGGGGTGATTACACAACCTTGCCCCAGCTGAGTGATCAGCCAGTTGTGTCAGAATGGAAGGCCAGGCCAGGGGTGGCATAATACATGCTGCAGCCCCTGGTAGGCCTAGGATACACCTATGCCCTTGGTACCTAAGGTACACTGTACAGGGGCCAATAAGGTGACCCTATCCAAATGGGTTATGCACCTAAAGTACATAGTATTAATTTAGAGAGAGAACAGCAGGGCTGTGGGTCTGATCAGCAGGCCCACAGCCACATCTAAGTCGAAAACCAGTAAAGCAAAAGCAAAAAGTGGGGGTGAACATAGAAAGCAGACCCTACTCTCCTACACAACCTCCCCCCCCCAAACTTAGGGACTTTAAACTAACCTTGACCAGTTGAGTCTTCATGTTCTAAGTGGAAATATCTGGAGAGTTCATCTGCATTGGCATGGTCAGTCACAGGTCTATGTTCCACTGTGAAGTCCATCCCCTGTAGGGAAATGGACCACCTAAGAAGTTTGGGATTTTCACCCTTCATCTGATTTAGCCACAAGAGGGGGTTATGGTCTGTCTGAATCTTGAAGTGAGTGCCAAACAAGTATGCCTCAGCTTCTTCAGGGCCCAAATAACAGCAAAGGCCTCCCTCTCAATAGCTGACCAACGTTTCTCTCTAGGGGTCAGCCTTCTACTTATAAAAGCAATGGGGTGGTCTTGACCATCTATATTAAGTTGTGAAAGAACAGCTCCCACACCCAACTCAGAAGCATCTGTCTGGACAATGAACTCTTTGGAGTAGTCTGGACTTTTCAGAATAGGTACACTGCACATGGCCTGCTTCAGGTCATCAAATGGTTTTTGACAGCTTACTGTCCACTGAACTTTCTTTGGCATTTTCTTGGAGGTCAAGTCATTAAGTGGTGTCACAATGGACCCATAGTTCTTAACAAACTTTCTGTAGTACCCAGGCAGGCCCAAGAAAGCTCTGACCTGAGTCTGGGTAGTTGGAGGAGTCCAGTCCTTTATGGTCTGGATCTTGCTCTCCAGTGGTTGAACCTGACCCCCACCAACTAGGTGGCCCAGGTATACAACCTTGCTCTGCCCTATCTGGCACTTAGTGGCCTTGATAGTGAGGCCTGCCTTTTGCAGGGCCTCTAAAACATTCCTCAGGTGGACCAGGTGATCCTCCCAGGTGGAGCTAAAGACAGCAATATCATCAAGATAAGCTGCACAGTAATCATCCAACCCAGTAAGGACTTGATTCACCAACCTTTGGAAAGTGGCAGGTGCATTCTTCAAACCAAAGGGCCTTACCACAAATTGATAATGTCCTCCTGGGGTCGAGAAAGCAGTTTTGGCTTTTGCATTCTGAGCTAGTCTGATTTGCCAGTAGCCTGCTGTCAGGTCAAATGTGCTCAAAAACTTAGCAGCTGCCAGTCTGTCAATGAGCTCATCTGCCCTAGGTATTGGGTGGGCATCTGTCCTAGTGACAGCATTGAGACCTCTGTAATCCACGCAAAACCTCATCTCTCTCTTACCATCTTGGGTGTGAGGTTTTGGCACAAGAACTACAGGACTAGCCCAAGGGCTCTCTGAAGGTTCAATGACTCCCAGCTCCAACATCTTTTGTACCTCAACTTTTATGCAGTCCCTGACATGGTCAGGTTGCCTGTAGATTTTACTCTTCACAGGCAGACTGTCACCAGTGTCCACCTCATGGGTGCACCAGTTTGTCTGACTTGGGGTCAGAGAGAACATATGTCTGTAGGATTGCAGAACTTGTCTGCAGTCCTGTTGCTGATGGACAGTGAGGCTGTCAGAAAAGACCACACCATCAACTGAGCCATCATCAGGGTTCTGAGTCAACAGGTCTGTGAGAGGGTCACTCTCTTCCTCCTGCCCCTCATCTGTAGCCATGAGTAAGCCCATGTCTGCCCTGTCAACATATGTCTTCAATCTGTTGACATGAAGCACCCTGTGGGGGCTTCTGGGAGTCCCAAGGTCCACCACGTAGGTGACTTCTCCCTTTTTCTCAACAATAGTGTGGGGTCCAGACCATTTGTCTTGGAGTGCTGCTGGGGCCACGGGCTCCAACACCCACACTTTCTGCCCTGGCTGGTAAACAGTCAGCACAGCCTTTTGGTCATGCCAAGCTTTTTGGAGTTCTTGGCTTGCCTCAAGGTTTTTAGAAGCCTTCTTCATATACTCTGCCATCCTGGAGCCGAGACCAAGTACGTAATCCACTATATCAAGTTTGGGTTGTCTGAGAGGTCTCTCCCATCCTTCCCTTACTAAACATAGGGGTCCTCTTACAGGATGCCCAAACAAAAGCTCAAAAGGGCTGTAGCCAACCCCCTTTTGTGGGACCTCTCTGTAAGCAAACAGAAGGCAGGGTAAAAGGATGTCCCATCTTCGCCTAAGCTTGTCTGGTAAACCTTTTATCATTCCCTTTAGGGTCTTGTTGAATCTCTCAACAAGCCCATTGCACTGTGGGCGATAGGGTGTGGTGAACTTGTAGTTCACACCACACTCCTTCCACATTGCAGTCAAATATCCTGACATGAAGTTGGCACCTCTGTCAGAAATGACCTCCTTTGGAAAGCCCACTCTGGAGAATACTCCAAGTAGGGCCCTTGCCACAACAGGAGCTGTTGTGGTCCTCAGGGGAATAGCTTCTGGATACCTGGTGGCATGGTCCACTATCACCAGTATGAATCTGTGCCCAGATGCTGTTTGTGGGTCCATTGGTCCTACAATATCTATGCCCACTCTTTCAAAGGGAACCCCCACCACAGGTAGTGGTATGAGTGGGGCCTTTGTGGTGCCACCTGATTTGCCACTGGCTTGGCAGGTGACACAGGAGCGACAAAACTCCTTGGTATCTTCTGACATATGGGGCCAGTGAAAGTGAGGGACAAGCCTGTCCCAAGTCTTGTTCTGGCCTAAGTGTCCTGCAAGGGGAATATCATGGGCCATGGTAAGAAGGAAGCCCCTGAACTTCAGTGGTATGACCAACCTCCTGGATGTACCAGGCTTGGGGTCTCTAGCCTCTGAATACAGCAGCCCTTCATCCCAATACACTCTATGGGTACCTTGAGCATTTCCTGCAGCCTCAGCAGCAGCCTGCTGTCTGAGGGGTCCAAGAGAGGGGCAGTCTAATTGTGCCTGCCTCAGATCTGCCCTTGAAGGTCCCCCTGTCCCAAGAAACTCAACCTGATCAGGTTCAAGTTCTTCTAGGACAGTTCCTTCAGGGCTCTCAGAATCATCCTCCTGTGAGGGCTGATCCACTACCCGAGGCAGGGTGGAAGGCACAGCCTTTACCCTACTGCTCTTTCTCTTGGGTTGTGACTGGTCCATAGTTCCAGGATCCAGCACTTGTTCAGTGGTGCACTTTTTGGGCTGTGACCTGGTCACAGCAAGGACATGTGCATCTATCCCCAGCATTTCTGCATGGGTCCTATACTCCACTTCAGACCAAACTGAAGTTTCAAGATCATTGCCCAGTAAACACTCTACAGGAAGGTCTGAACTAACAACAACGTTCTTGAGGCCAGTTACCCCTCCCCAGGAGAAGTTAACAATTGCCAAACTATGGGAGGTAGTGGCATTGCTAGCGTTGGTCACTAGGTAGTTCTCACCTAGTATGATCTGTCCAGGGTCCTCAAAGGCAGGTGTCATCATTGTGACACTAGCCCCAGTGTCCCTGTAGGCCTGAGCCATTCTTTGGTTGATAAAAGGAGTCTGTCTGTACTTGCCCAGGTTACTGGGGCCTACAGTAGAGGACAAAGCTAGGTCCCCATTACAGATCAGAACAGCCTGAGTAGGTATTCTGACTAGGCCAGAATCCTCCTCAGTTCCCAGGGTTAACCCTACTACACCCTTTTGCTGGGAACCACCACTTACAGCTGAACTAGGGGGTACAGTTGCCTTAGGGGCAATGGTGGCTGGGGGCTTATCCTTTTTGGTGCACTCACTAAACCAATGTGAGTTGGACTTACAATAGTTGCACCATGGTTTCTTTTGGCCATCTTTCTTTTTATCCTTTTCGGGACCACCCTCCCCCTGAGCCTTTTGGGGGCCTGGTGAAGACTTCTGGTCTTTTTGTTTCTTATCATTACCCTTCTGGTCTGCCTTTTTCTGATCACCTCCCTGGTTCTGGTTTTTCTGCTTAACTCTTGTCCTGACCCATCTATCTGCCTTCTTTCCCAATTCTTGGGGAGAAGTCAGATCAGAATCAATCAGGTGTTGATGCAGTAGCTGGTTTTGACAGTTGTTAAGGATTTGTTCTCTCATGATCAAATTATACAATCCTGTATAGTCCTTAACCTTACTTCCCACTAACCAGCCTTCCAGAGCCTTAGTAGCACAATCTACAAAGTCAGTCCAGTCCTGAGTCTGTGTCTTCTGGGTATCCCTGAACAACAACCTGTATTGTTCAGTGGTTAGACCAAACCCATCAATTAGAGCACTCTTCAGGACAGTTTAATTGTCTGCATCCTCATCACTAACTGTGAGGAGCTTGTCTCTACCTTTCTCAGAGAAGGAGAGCCACAAGATAGCTGCCCACTGACTTTGGGGTACCTGCTGTACTTTGCAAGCCCTCTCCAAAGCAGTTATCCATTTGTGGATGTCATCCCCACACTTGTAGAGAGGGACAATCTTGCTCAGGTTTCTATTATCATAGTTCCTGTCTCTATCCTTAGGGATATTGCTGCCACCACTTAACTTTTGCTCTCTAGCCAGAGCAAGCTTCTCCTTGGCAAGGGCAAGTTCTTCCCTCTCAATCCTTAGATTAGCTTCCCTCATTCTGGCTTCATGCTCTTTTCTCTGGGGGGAAGTCATTCCCCTGTGAGAAGAGGCATTAGAGATGCTAGAGACATGGGAGTGGATGGATTCCCTTGAAGGGGATCTGTCTCTCCTGCTTCTCTGGTTAAGCCCACTTGGGGGTCTGTATGGGGGGACCCCATGCAAACTCCCATGTAAGCTTAGGTTAGCCTGGCTAAGTCTTCCTACTTGGCCCTGGCTGTATACCTCCTCATCTGAAGTCCCATCTGACTCATCTGTAGTGGGTAGACCCTCCCCTGTACCTAGGGTACCAGCCTGTGAGGCCCTAAGAGCATCATATTCCTCTAGGATCTGTATTAGCTGAAAGAGGGTAGGGTTTGCACCCTGTTTTAACTTTCTGGAGGTACACAATTGTCTCATCTCCTGAAAAGTTAAGGTATCATATCTAGAGGGGATCTTTCTCAGACCTGCCCCTCCTGAGAGAGAATCTCCTTGATCTCCTCCCAGAGACATGATCTAGTGAGGGTGTGGTGTGTGCACCTACCTACACTAGTTGTTTCTACTAAACCTCTCTAGTAGTTGTAGTCAGGGTGTGCTAGGCCCTTCAACATACAACAACTAAGTCCAGTAGGACTTAAGTATTCTAATCTATGTTATATGTACCTAAACAATATCTGTGTGATCTTTTAATTTAGTATCTCAAGATTACAATGGTATTACAACAGCAAGCTCAGATCCCAACCGCTGCTCACCAATGTGAGAAGTTGGCCTGATGTATGATGTCACTAGTTCTAGTGTACACCTTATATCAGTCCAAACAACCCTTATGGTGATTGGTTGTAAAGTCAACCTTATAGACCAGCTATCCTAGTGGTAGCATGGACAAGAGCAGTCTTAGGCTAAACTCTGAATGGCATGTGAAGCCAGCTGTGATACCATATATAATCCCTTGAATACCAAATGAAAGGACACCACAACAGATATATATAAAATAAAGTGTATTTATTCTAGTCAAACCCTCAGCACTCTTTATGAGATTCGAGGTAAGTACAACACAGTCTTATTTAAGCATACATTAAGTCACACAGGTAAGTAATACAGTTAGGCCCTAGGGGCCACGCAAACCATATACTAAAGAAGTGGTATAAGGACCACTGTCACGGAAATAGAATAGGCCTAGGCCTAGGGAATCGCTGGGGCTACACTACACTACCAACAGTTAGGAAGTGGGAGGCCCACGGGATTCAGGTGCAGAGTGGAAACACTCACACGTAATGCGTAAAAGTCGATAGAATCACTAGCAGTTAGAAATAAGCAGTTTTAGGACACTTCTGGTATAGCTAGAAAGTCGAGACTCGGAAACTAGACCCTAGGATAGTCAATACCCTTGTGAGCACCGAAGTACCCAAGTTACCTAGCCCACGGGCTGCGGGTGCATAGGTGTGAACTTGCGTCGGGTTTCGTCGTGGACTTCTATGAATGCCTGAAGGAAAGTTGCTGACAGGCAGTAAGTGAAGAGTGTCCGGTGGATCCCAAGGCTGGGATCAAGAAGAGAGGATACCTGCAAGCAGAAGGGACAGAGTCTGGGTCACTAGCCAGTGACCACGTGGAACCAGGAAGGAACCAGGCGATGTCGTGAAGATTGCAGGTGAAGAGGTGAAGCTTGTCGCAGCAGCCACGGGTACCAGGAGATGTCGAGGACGACCTGGACCAGGAGGTGAGCTGTCCCATGAAGGCTCTTGCTGTCAGCGGCGTCGAAGTCGAACTAGGACTCACCAAGCCTTGGCAAGCGGAACCCATGAAGAATGGAGAACTTGCTTCTGGTGCAGACCAGGAAGGTCTGGGGTGCTTCTCTTTTGCAGAGGAGCGGGAGCCAGTCTGGAGGAGCCAAACCAGCAGTGAAGATTCAAAGGTGTGTCGTCGCAAAGGCCGCTAGCCAACGGGCAAGCAACCGGACAGACGCGGCAAGCAGGAAAATGCAGAAGGGCCCCACGCAGGACTCGTGGAGTGTGGGGGGCTGATCTTCGGTGCAGATGGTGCTTGGGGTTGGGGCTTCTCAATCCCCGGTGCACAACTTCGAGGGTACCTCAGAAGCTGCGCTGGAAGATACTTGCCACTTTTCCCAGGTAGCCGGTCCCACATCTCTCGTCACCTCCACGGATCTCAGCTCGGCTGTGGTTGTGGATCAGGGTCGGAGAAGTCTGGAAGTCAAGGCTCTGGTCGGGCTCTGCAGTCGGTCCCTCATAGAACTTCAGCAAAGCAAAGGGTAAGTCTCTTGATGGTGCCTGTTTGCACAGGGTAGCCACTCCTTGGCCACAAGGGAGATTCTTCAGTCTTCTTCTTTCGTCGAATGTCGAAGGTCCAGCGTTTCTGTTCAAGTTGCAGGTTCAGGATAATCTAATCTCCTGTGGCCCAGCTACCACACTTATACTAATCTGGGGGGCTGGGTTGCCTGCTAGGTCACGCCTTATGGGTGGGACCTGGGAGGGGGGTGGTTACACCCCCTTCCCTTTGTCCAGTTTCGCGCCAGGACTGGGGCTGGAGTGCCCCAGCACCGGTTTGAACTGGACTATGCATGGGACACCTTGTGTGCCCCAGGCAGTGTCTCGTTTCTTTCATCCCTCCCTGCCCCAATACACCAAGGCCTGTCTGGGGTGGTGCTCGCACCTCCCAAGGCAGGAAACCTATTGTCCAAGCCTCCCATGCCGGGATCACTCCCAGCAGCAGGAGGTCAGACTTGTGTCGTGGCAGCAGCATCCATTTTGTGATGCTGGGGCTCTAGTTAACTTTAACCGGGTAAGTAGGTTTCAACATGTCTTCTCCCTCTAGAAGGGAGGGATAATATCCTCATCCCCAGAAATGGGATGGGGGTATTATTCCAAAGTGTTAGACACCTTACACGACATGTTTTGATAAAGCCAAACCATAGTTACCATAACCGTTTAAGATTATAAGGCACTTTAAGAGTATATGGTAGGCCATATCATAGAACAGCTATAAGGACATGGTTCCGAAAGCTGCAGACAGGCTCAGCTCATGCTAGAGCACCATCTCACATGTTACCAAGCACTCTGCCTCCAGGATTTTTAAGGCCTGCCATAGGAGTGGCTGATAGGTACACATGTGTCTATATATCAGGTAGGTATAGGAATACTACACCTAAGCAAGGGGTGACTACACGACCTTGCCCCAGCTGAGTGATCAGCCAGTTGTGTTAGAATGGAAGGCCAGGCCAGGGGTGGCATAATACATGCTGCAGCCCCTGGTAGGCCTAGGATACACCTATGCCCTGGGTACCTAAGGTACACTGTACAGGGGCCAATAAGGTGACCCTAACCAAATGGGTTATGCACCTAAAGTACATAGTATTAATTTAGAGAGAGAACAGCAGGGCTGTGGGTCTGATCAGCAGGCCCACAGCCACATCTAAGTCGAAAACCAGTAAAGCAAAAGCAAAAAGTGGGGGTGAACATAGAAGGGAGACCCTACTCTCCTACACTGACGACCCATGTCCCCCCAAGCTTTGGAGCACAATGGCTGACTTTGTGGCTCCCACTATACAGCACATCTGGAATACGTCCATTTCCTCCGGGGTGTACCCGGAGATATGGAAACACGCCACCCTCCTCCCATTAAAGAAAAAACCAAATGGGGATCCCACGGACCTCAGTAACCTTCGTCCAATTTCTCTGCTGGCTGCCCGGGCAAAATGCTTGAGAAAGTAATCCAGCGGCAGCTAAGTAAATTTACGGAGGAAAATAGGATACTGCACAAGACGCAGTCAGGTTTTAGACCTGGCTTTAGCACCGAGACAGCACTGATTGAGGTGGCAGAGTCAGTAAGGTGGTCGATGGATTCAGGAGACTCAGCTATGCTAGTGCTCCTGGATCTATCGGCAGCTTTTGATACAGTTGACCACGCAAGGCTGTTAACGCGACTGGCAGAGGTTGGCCTCCATGACCAAGCGCTGGGCTGGATACAGTCATATCTGTCTCAGAGAACCCAGAAGGTGGCACTGAGGACGGTCTCTTCAGCACCTAAGGTGCTCAGTTGTGGCGTCCCTCAGGGATCGGCACTTAGCCCATTATTAATTAATATTTACCTGGCTCCGCTTTTTACGTTGATTGCCAATTGGGTGGTCAAGGCAATATCCTATGCCGATGACACCCAACTGGTATTTCCATATTCGGAGGTGTCAGAGGCAGCCTTGTCAAGCTTCAAGGGCTGTCTTCAAGACGTCGCGTGTTGGATGAACACCAACAAATTAAAACTTAATGCGGACAAGACGGAAGTGATTTTCTTCGGAAAAGGCTCCCCTCCCCCCTCTGAGCTTTGGTGGCCGACGGCAATGGGACCGGCCCCTTCTCCTAGCCAAACGGCAAAAAACCTGGGGGTGCGTTGGGACAATAACCTGTCCTTCGCCTTGCATATCCAACAGGTTGTTGGTTGCTGTCTAGGCAAGTTGAGGAATCTTCGGAAGATTCTGCGACTTCTACCAGAGAGTTGCCGAAAAACAGTAATCCATGCTACAGTAACATCAAGACTGGATTACGCTAACGGCCTCTATCTGGGCTTGCCAAAGTACCTAACTCAGCGATTGCAAATGGTCCAGAATGCGGCTGCGAGACTGTTAATGTGTATTCCATTCAAGCATTCAGTCTCTCCGCACCTTCTCTCACTTCACTGGCTACCTGTAGCCAGCAGGATCAAATTTAAGGCACTCACGCTGGCCTTTAGATCTTTGTATGGCACCTGCCCAAACTACCTGAGAGTTCGGTTGCCAAGATACACCCAGGCCCGCTCCCTTCGCTCCAACTGCCGCGTTCAGTTAGCAGTTCCACGAATAAAAAGGGCTCGGCTGGGAGGAAGAACCTTCTTGGCCAATGTGGCGGCGCTATGGATTTCCCTGCCCCCAAAGCTTCAGCAGGCCCCCCCGAATCCTGCTTTAAGCAGATGTTGAAGACTTGGCTCTTCACCCAACCACGCTAATTGCTTAAAATCGTATCTGTATCTATGCCTGCTCCTAGCGCCGGGAAAATGCTGTATTATTATTATTATTATGATGTTGCGCAGGTGGGGTGCGATGGACCTGCCGGCTTTGTTGAAGATGTGGTGTGGGAGTGGGTCGGACAAGGATCCGAAGTGGATTGTGCCCATGGTCTTGATTGTGTCCTCGATGCTCACGTTGGCCCAGGTTGTCAGGGAGTCGTGGTTGGTGGGGTGCGGTGGGTCTGGCGTGTCGAGGCCTGTAGGGGTCGTCCGGGGGTTGAAGCTGTCATGGATGTCGGTGATCTTGCGGTGAAAGAAGATGGCGAGGGAGTCGCACAGGGCTTGCGATGGCGGGATGTCGTTGGCGCTGGAGCTGGGGTTGGAGAGTTCCTTCATGATGTTGAAGAGCTTCTTGCTGTAGTGTGCATTGTTGTCAAGGCGGTCTGAGAAGGAGGTCCTTTTGGCGTTCCTGATGAGGTGGTGGTGGTTGCGGATGGCATCTTTGTGGGCAGCGCGGCTGTCCGGCGTCTTGTTGCTGTGCCATATGTTCTCCAATTTCCGGCAGGTGCGCTTTGAAGCGAGGAGTTCCGGGGTGAACCAGCTAGCTCTTTTGCTGGTGTCTCTGTTGGTGGGCTTTTTCAGCGGGGCTAAGGTGTTGGCGCAGTCGTTCATCCAGCGTCTGAGGGTGAGTGCACCATCGTCGGGGTTGGTGGGGTTGGTCGGTGGGTTGAATGCGAGGCTTGTCTGTAGTTGTTCTTCAGTGACTTTGCCCCAGCAGCGGCGGGGGATCTGTAGGGTGCGGTGGTGTGTGAGGGGTTTTCGGAAGAAGTGGATGCAGTGGTGGTCTGTCCAGGTGAGTTTGGAGGCGTGGCTGAAGGCAACGTGGGGGCTTGAGGAGAAGATGGCATCAAGCGTGTGACCGGCGATGTGGGTCGGTGTTGTGACAAGCAGTTTTAGTCCGAGGTTGGCGAGGCTGTCGATCAGGGTGGAAGAGTTGTTGTCGTTGTTGTTCTCCAGATAATAGTTCAGGTCTCCGAGGAGGATGTAATCGGTGGGGGTCAGCGCGTGCATGCTGATGAGGTCAGCGATGGAGTCGCAGAATTGTGGCCAGGGTCCTGGCGGTCTTTAGACGAGGGTGCCTCTTAGGGTGGTCTTGGGGTCCGTGTGGATCTGGAAGTGCATGTGTTCGGCAGTGCTGAGAGTGTCGTTGGTGTTTGTTGAGACCCTGATGGTGTTTTTGTGGACAATGGCGATTCCTCCTCCGGCTCCGTTGGTGCGGTCTCTGCAGGTGATCTTGTACTCGTCGGGGATGGCTATGGCGATGTCTGGAGAGGAGGCTTTGTTCATCCAGGTCTCGGTCAGGAAGGCGACGTCCGGGGATGCGGTGTCGAGTAGGTCCCAGAGCTCGACGGCGTGTTTGCGTGCGGAGCGGGTGTTGATCAGGATGCATCTGAGCTGGGTGGGATCCGTCATTGCGGGTGTCTCGGCGCCTTCGAGGCAGGAGAAGCTGCAGTTCCGGCAGGCGAAGGGACCGTGGGTGCGCTTTGGGGCGGCCTTGCAGCAGGTGTGGGTTCTTCCTGGGTTGAGAGCGACGAGAGTGTTGGCGTTGTAGCAGACGCGGTCTTCCTGGCTGGTGCGGGGGGCAGGGGTCAGGGAGAGGCTCACTCTCCTCTTCCACCCCGTCATCTGTCGCCAAGAGCATGCTCACTTCGGACCTCTCAAAGTGGGGTTTGAGGCGGTTCACGTGGAGGACCGTCAAAGGGTTCCGGGGAGCCTGCAAGTCCACCAGATAGGTGACATCACTTTTGCGCTCCACCACCTCAAACGGCCTAGTCCACTTGTCCTGCAAGGCACAAGGTTCCACTGAGGCCATGACCCGCACTTTTTACCCAGGTTGAAATTCGACCAGAGTGGCATTCTGGTCATACCACTTCTTCATTTCTTCCTGGCTTGATTCTAGGTTCGCCTGAGGGAGTCTCCTGAAGCGGGCAGTTTGGTTCCGGAAGGCCTGTATGTAACTAAACACATCCTGGGGATTTTCCTGGGAGCTGTCCCCCAGCCCTCCTTCACCAAACTCAGAGGTCCTCTCACAGGGTGACCATACAGAAGCTCAAAGGGGCTGAACCCAAGAGACTTCTGTTGAACCTCCCTGTAGGCAAAGAGAAGGCACGGCAAGTGGACATCCCACTTACGCCTCATGGGTTCTGTTAGACCCTTAATCATGCCCTTCAAGGTCTGGTTGAACCTCTCGACCAGACCGTTACCTTGTGGGTGGTAAGGAATGGTGAACTTATTTATTTTTAAGGTTTTATAGAGCGCAAACAAGATCCTTGCGGATATCAGAGCGCTTTACATTAAATCAGGCTAAATATACAAAACAGATAAATGCAGATAAGTCACGTATACATAACAACTCGTGCAAAGGGAAGCAATAGGGTACAGAACAAAACATATCCGTTGAGTCAGGTCAAGGTCAGATAAAGTGACTAGAGTGTATAGTTGGACCCTTGACATAGTAGGGATTACTGGTAAGGGTACAATTGATCTCCGGGTCTCTTTAGTCTATGATCAGGTGAATTTTGCCATGAGAATGGCTTTTACTTCCTTTTTGAAAGATGCGGTAGAAGCATTCAGTCTGGTTTCTGGGGGAAGTGCATTCCATATCCTGGGCGCCATCCCAGAGAAGGATCGTTTATACGTTTTTTTCTTGTTGAATCTTTGAGGTTTCAGTAGCAGGTTCGATTTGGGAAAAAGGGGGTGGTGATGGACAGAGTTTCTGAATGATGCAGAATACTCTTACCAAGTCAAGAGATCATGGTTTTAATCCATCACCGTTTTTTAGCTCACTGCACCATCCCAGCTCAGAACCTGGCTACATGCAAATTAGTCTGTACCTGTGCCAGTGCATGATGGGAACAGGGCAAACCAAACTACCAAGCCAATTCTTATACTGGGAAGGAAACAAGCTTCCGGGGACCGGTTTCTGGCATCACAGCCTTCGTCGGCCCGGCTTGCCTGAATCCTGATGGTGCAATGAGCAAGGGACTCACGTCTGAGCATACCCTCCCACACTGAGTGTGGATAAAAACGATTTGGGAAAAAGGGGGTGGTGATGGACAGAGTTTCTGAATGATGCAGAATACTCTTACCAAGTCAAGAGATCATGGTTTTAATCCATCACCGTTTTTTAGCTCACTGCACCATCCCAGCTCAGAACCTGGCTACATGCAAATTAGTCTGTACCTGTCCCAGTGCATGATGGGAACAGGGCAAACCAAACTACCAAGCCAATTCTTATACTGGGAAGGAAACAAGCTTCCGGGGACCGGTTTCTGGCATCACAGCCTTCGTCGGCCCGGCTTGCCTGAATCCTGATGGTGCAATGAGCAAGGGACTCACGTCTGAGCCTACCCTCCCACACTGAGTGTGGATAAAAACGATTTGGGAAAAAGGGGTTGGTGATGGACAGAGTTTCTGAATGATGCAGAATACTCTTACCAAGTCAAGAGATCATGGTTTTAATCCATCACCGTTTTTTTAGCTCACTGCACCATCCCAGCTCAGTAGCAGGTTCTCCACACTTCTTGAAGATCTTGACCCCCCAGAGATCGTCAATTTCTATGTGAGGTAGCTGTGTGTATTGTGATGTATAGCCTTATGCATCATGCAGGCTATTTTTAGGTGACTTCTGGCTTCAATCGGTAACCAATTCAAGGCTTTTAAGTCTGGGGAAATGTGGGATCTTCTTTTGGAACCGGTGATGAGTGTCGCTGCAGCGTTTATTGAGGCTCTTAGGGGTGTTGTTGTAGTTTTTGAGAGGCCACACAGAGAGACACTTCCGTACTCTACACGAGGGATGACTAGAGCTTGTACTGCCAGCTTGAAGTCATTGACTGGCAGAAATGGTTTCAGCTTCCTCAATGTGTTTATCTGGAAGTTTGCTCCCTTTGTTGCGTTGCTAATGTGTTTCTGCATAGTAAGGTTGCTGTCCAGAGTTATTCCCAAGGATTACGCTGAGTCCACAATGTTTGGTTGAACATTGAATGCAGTTAGATGTTTGATCAGGTCTTGCATAATGGGGACTTTGGCAGGAGGAGCTATAAGGAGAATTTCGGTTTTTATAGCGTTCAATTTGAGATGGCTTTCTGCCAGCCAAATCTGGGTGTTCCTGAGTGTTGTGTTAAGCAAATTAATGTCTTCTAGGGTGTGAATCTTAAAATAAAGTTGGTTGTCGTCGGCGTACATATGATATTGCACGTTAGACGCACGTAGCATTTTGGTGAGAAGTTCCAGGAACAGGTTAAACAGTGTCAGAGAAAGTGAGGACCCTTGCGGGACCCCCAGCGTAACTGGTACGGGTTTGAAAAGAGAGTTGTTGACCTTGAATTTTTGCGTGTGATTATGGAGAAAAGAGGTAAACCAGTTTAGCACTGATCCAGAAAGGCCCATTCTATGTTTCAGAAGATATATCAGAGTCTCGTGTTTGACAGTGTCAAAGGCTGAGGATAGGTCAAGCAGGATGAGTAGGCATGATTCGTTCTGATCAAGGATTTGTAGCGCATCATCAATAATGTGTGTCATAGCTGATTCAGTGCTGTGACCTGCTCTGAAGCCTGATTGGTGTTTGTTAAGAAGGACAAAGTGATCAATATGTTTAGTCAATTGGTGGTGTACACATTTTTCAAGTAATTTGGCCACGGTAGGAATATTGGAGATGGGACGATAGTTGTTTAGGTCCGTGGGGTCAGCTGTGGGTTTCTTTAGGACGGGTGATACCTGTCCGACTTTGAGGGAGTCCGGGATGCAGCCTTGTAGGAGTGAACTGTTAATGATTTTGGTCCAGAGAGGCAGAAGCCATGGGGTTAAGTCTTTAACAGCATTTGCCGGGCGAGGATCGGTGAGGTGATTGGCAGGCTTCAGGGCATTAAGAATCTTGCCTAAAGCTTCTTCACTGTAAGTAGAAAAGGATGACCAGGCTGCGCCGTTTTGTAAGTCAAACTTTGATGGGATTTGGTGTGGCGTGGTTGGTAGTGGAGGGGGGGGTGTTTGTGGGAGGACCTGAGAGTAGGAATAGGTCATTTAGGAGATCCTTCTTGATGTTGTCTGTCTTCTGATTAAAGAAGATAGAAAATTATTCGCAGTTGGGTTGCGGGCGGGCTATGTCCTTTAGCCGTTGCGGACCATCCTGAGATTGGGTATTGATAAGCTCAAAATGTTTTTGGGGACGATTTCTTGCTTGGTCTAGTTGGTGGCTGAAAAAGTCAGCTTTAGTGCGCTTAATCTTTCTATAATAAGCATTTCTCTTTTTCCTTAGTAACTTGAGGTGAGTAGAAGATGGGATTGATCTCCAGGTGCGTTCATGAGTTCTGAGAGACCGTCTATCCTCGTTAAGTAGACTGTTGTACCAGGGCTTAGAGTCTTAAGTGGAAACTCTCTTTAGTTGAAGGGGTGCTACCTCGTTAATTATCAAGGTCATAAAGTTGAGGTAGTGGTTGGTGAGATCATGGACGTCGGAAGATCCTGCGGGGGGCAGAAGAAGGTTGTAGCTGGAGGAGGGTAGTATGTTGGGGTTGAGTTTTTTCAAGTCTCTTTTCCAAATCTTTGGTTTTGTGGATTGAGTCGAGTTAAGTTTCAATGTTTCGTTGATAAAGAATGTGATAATATAATGGTCTGACCAGTCACAGGGTTGGATCGACTTCAACTGAATGACGTCACTTTTGGAGATTATTAGATCCAGGATTGAACCTTTTTTATGTGTAGGGCTGTTGCAAATTTGGGTAAGGGCTACATCATCGAGGAAGTGTTTGAGACTATTGACCACTGCATCATTGTGGTCGTTCCAATGGAGATTGAAGTTGCCCAGGAATATTTGGGTATTTTGCCATACGGTGTTCGTTGAAACCATATCCATGAGGTGTTCGGTGAAGATGAGGTTGTCCCTAGGTGGATGATAGATGATGTGTATCGAGCATACTGGTTTGCCGTTGCTGCTAATGTCGAGGCATAGGTATTCGCAAGAGGTGAATACAGGGGATATGGCTCTGTTTACATTGATGTTGCTACGATGTATACAGGCGATACCTCCCCCTATCTTATTGATTCTATCCAATCTAATGATGTTGTAGTTAGGGGGCACTAGAATGTCGATGAGTGGAGGATTCCGTTAGCCAGGTTTCAGTTAATATTATTAGGTCCAGGTCCTGTGAGATGATGAATTCCACTATATCCACTGCGAGTCTAGAGGCAGATCTACAATTTTGGAGAGTGCATTTAAGACGGGGTGTGATGAGGGAAGAAGTGGGGTCCTGAATGAGGGGGGACTCTTCTTAGGTTGTTATCGATGATCCCTCTATTGTTGTATGTAGAGGGCCTGTGTGGGTTGAGGGGGATAGTAGGTATGTACCTCTGATTGGGAGCTAAGGGGTTGGTAGGAGTGGGTTCATAGGAGTGAAGTAGAGAGAGAAGATCGCTCCCCGAAAACGGATTGATGCTTCGCCTTGGGCGGGTTAAGATATTACGGGAGGGAACTGTTTTCCAACTGGGTGGAGTGAGTTTCGAGGTGAAAGTTGGGTGATTCGGGCGCTCGCTAGATGTAGAAGTTCTTGGGGGAGTAGTGCACCATGACTGTCTCGACAACACCTCCTTAAAAGATTGGAGTTCCTTTTTTGATTTGGTGAAGTGCGGTCATAATCTCATCCAGTCTTGGGTCTGATGAGGTTAAGAGTGAGGTTGGTGGCTGTGATATGCGCATGTGAATGGCTGAGAAATGGTCCGGTTGGGTGTGTGACCCGGTGCAGGTATGAGTAGTGTTGGCGGCAATGTTGCGAATGTGGATGGATGAGTTGAAGATGTAGATGGTTGTGTTATGCATGTGGATGGTTGCGAAGTGGTCCAGTTGGCAGTGTGATCAGGTGCAGCTATGAGTAGTGTTGGAGGGAATGATGCGAGTGTGGATGGATGGGTTGTGGATGTAGATGGCTGAGTTGTGGGGGTGGCTGACTGGAGTGTGGGTGTGGGCGGGGTAATTGGGAGCGGGGTGTGTTCTGAGGGCAGCGAGTTTTCAGAGTGGAAATGGGGTGTCCTATTATGTGCAAACAACTGAACTGGGGGGGTGGCCGTGATGGGAGAGTACGTGTAATATGTAAGATTATGAGGCAAGGATGAGGTAATAGGGGAGATGGATTTGGGGTGGATGGTGTGAGGGGGATGGGAACTATGATCTTACACTGAGGGGGTTCACTATCAATTGGGGGAGCGTATGCTGTCTTAGACGTGCTGGGAGGTAGGATGTATGGGTTAGGTGAGGAGATTTGAGGTGTGAGGGGTAGTCTGTGTAGAGGTATCGTATGAATCAGATGCCAGAAGTGGGTGGGGTGGTAGAGGAGAGAGGTTTTCCGACGGGGTGGGAGGTGTTAAATCTTGTGTACTGGAGATGGGAGTAGAGTGGGTAACAGCTTGGGGTTTAGACACTGATTTTTTAATGATGGGGAAGATGTTGTCCAAGAGATTTAAACTACGATCAGTGGCTTGAATGAGGATAGTTCCGTTGTTGTAGATGGGGATGGTTGCAGTGGCTTGGAAGAGCTGGGAGGGGGAAATACAAATAACTAGACCATGCGCGATTTTCCTCGTGGAAGAGATTGATAGTGCATCTAGGAATGCTTTCCTCCATTGGTAAGAAATAGGGGTCAGCGAAGAGAGTTTCAGGGTAGTGTTTTATAAAATTGTGCTTGAATCGTTTGGCTGATTTTTTTGATAGGTTGGGGGGATAGATGATCTTGTAGGTGTGTGTGCCTGTGAGCTCCATGCTAAGACCAGCACAGAAGGTGAACTGGGATGGGGCACAAGGTGGGTATGAGCCTCGTAGGGGTGCGTGGAATGGGGCGAGGAGTGCATGGTGGTGGGAGGGTAAAGAAGGGTGAGGACAGCAAGAGGAGGTGGCTAACAAGTCATGGACTGAAGGAGAGATGGAGGGTTGGATCTCAGGTATACTGGTGGTTGCACCAAGGGTGCCGGGAGTAGAGTAGGATGGGGGAAAGAAAAAAGAAAAAAAACTTGTAAGTTACACCACACGCCTTCCACCGGGATGTCATATACGTAGATATGAAGTTGGTCTCCCAGTCAGAAACCACCTCTCTGGGGAATCCCACTCGGGAAAAGATCCCCATTAATGCCCGGCCCACCACTGGCGCTGTCGTCCTGAGAGGGATTTCCTCCGGGTACCGGGTGGTATGGTCCACCAAAACCAGGATGTACCTGTTGCCCATGGCTGTCTTGGGATCCAGTGGCCTCACAATGTCCATCCTTACCCTTTCAAAGGGTGGTCCAACAACCGGAATCGGTTGGAGAGGAGCTTTGACCTTCCTCCCACTCTTACCACTTGCCTGGTAAGTTTGGCAAGACCGGTAATGTCCATATGACTGCCTTCGCATTTGGCGCCAGAAGCAGTGGGTGACAAGCCTGTCAAAGGTCTTGTCCTGCCCAAAATGTCCTGCCAAAGGCACGTCATGAGCCAGGCCCAGTAGGAAGGTCTTGAAATGCTGAGGTACCACCAGCACATGGGCTGACCCAGGCTCAGCGACCTTAGGCTCACTATACAGGAGATCATTCTCCCAGTAGATCCAATGTGATCCGGACTGATCACCAGCTGCCTGGTCTGCAGCCTGCCGCCGCAGCCCCTCCAGAGAAGGGCACTCTTTCTGCTCCTTGCAGAATTCCTCCCTGGTGGGACCCCCTTTTTGCTGCCAATGGGTAGCCTCAGAGATCTCCCCCAGTTCAGCTACCTGCTCCCCTGTAGGCACTGGGGCGTCCCCCTCAAGGTCCACCTCCTCCCAATCCGGGGGAACTTCAGGAGCCGGTTTCCCTTGCCCCTTGCCCTTTCTCTTGGCAGGGACTTGGGCCACTGTTTCAGGCTCCAAGTCCTCTTGACCACCCTCTCTGGCGGCCATTGACTGAGTGGAAACACATGCCCACTCTGGCAACCCAAGCATCTCCAAGTTTGACCTGAGCTCAACATCCTTCCACAAGGACTGCTCCAGGTCATTACCTAGCAGACAATCTACAGGCATGGAAGGGCTCACAAACACCCTCAAAGGACCTGAGACCTCCCCCCCTTAAAGGGAACCTGCACGCCAGACACTGGCGCTCTGAATTGTCTACTGCAATTACTTGGTGGAATGCCCCTGGGACTACCTATCTCTCAGAGACCAGGTGACACCAGACTGAGGTCACACTGGCTCCAGTATCTCTGAGAGCCTCCACCCTTTTCCCATTGATGGTTACCGAGGTGCTGTATTTCCTTGTGTTAGGGTGCACCTGGTTTCCTGGGACCATCTCACTGTCCCCTAATGAGATGAGGGTCATTTCTGCGGAGTCCCCACCCTCCTGTCGGTACTCCTCTTCCTCCCCAAGCGCTACACTACCCAACACCTTGGACTGCCCATCACTGGGTGGCTGCGTCCCCTTGGTACACTTGGGGTCCCCCTTCATGTGGCCCACCTGGTCACATGCAAAACACCTGCGGGGGCCGGTCTTGGCAGGCTCCGGGGGGATGGGAACCTTTACCCTGGGTGTTAGTTTGGGGCCCTTTAGAAAACTCCGGTGCTTTACCCTTGTCCCCCCCACTATTCTGCTGGGGACCCTGCCCATCTTTGGCTGAGTCTCCCCCAAACGCTTTCTTGTGGACCCGGGTACTCACCCAGTGGTCCGCGTCCACAGCAAGCTTCCTGGGGTCAGTGATCTTACTATCAACTAGGTGCTGGCGCAGATCTGCAAAACATAGACTAGACAAGTGCTCCCATGCAATCAAATTGTAGAGCCCCGAGGAGGAGCCTAGCGCGCATCCAAGATGGTCGCGTGAGCACAGGGCTCCCCGGACCCTCGCTGCTCCTCGGAATTTATCCTGATAATATCCTGATGTGGTTTATGGAATCTGGGAGATGAAGACCGGCTGAGCACGTATCTCTTTTCAGAAATTGAATCGGACCTGGGAATCCTGAGTTATCGTTGTTAGAACTTTTGGGACCCACCCGACGGAGGTGCCCGGGGCGAAGGTGAACAGTGGAGCCGTGTCGCAATTGAACAACAGCGGCTGCAGCGCGGTGCCAGGGGCCGCTCGACCACTTTCGGTTTCACTTTCGGACCTCGGGGGGCTGGCCGGTGGAGCGCTTGAGGTGGCGGGGTGTATCCTTGGCCTCTGCACGAGGCTTTGTCTCCATCTGCCACTAGAGTGCCTATCGCCCTGGGTCCCCCCGCACCGCCATATTGTGGTCTCGGATGAGGCGCTAGTCTCCGGTGCCGGTGCCTCTGCTACTTTGATCGGCGGTCCCCTTCGGTGTCCGTGACCACATGGGGGGCAGGGGGGGCCCCGAGGGGCGTAAGACTAAGGCCTCCCTCCGTGGGGGATCGGTCCAGACCAACAACATGGACCGCTACACTCAGGGCAGAGGCTCCCCTGGAGCGGCCGGTCCCCCCCCGGACGCCACCGGTGGTGGCACGTCCGTCTCTTCGGAGCTTTCCCTACAGGATATCATGGGCGCCATTGATGGCATCAGGGAAACCATCGCCACGCAATACGAGGCCCTGGCCCGTAAAATCGGCACGGTGGCAATTGATGTCACCTTAATACGGGCGGATCTCTCCAAAACAAATGAGAGGGTTCAGGCTCTCGATGCGCGGACCTCCACCCTTGGGGCGGATGTGTCGGGCCTGCAAGCCGCGCTTGGTGACATCAAGGTGGTCAACGATCAGATGGCCCGGCGGCTGGAGGACTTCGAGGGACGGGCCCGACGCAACAACATCCGTGTCATAGGCGTACCGGAGTCCTCCGACGACCGCCCGGTTGACCTCCTGGTCGAGGAGCTCATCCTCCAACAATTGACCCCTGCTGGCTTGAGTAAGTTCTTTGCCGTGGAGCGGGCCCATCGAGTTCCGGGCGGTCGACCACGGCCGGGGGCCCCCCCGAGGCCTATCGTGGCCAAGCTGTTTTACTACAGAGACCGGGATGCGATTCTGCAGGCCTCACGTGTCCATGGCCCGGTTCGATATGAGAACTCATCCATTAACTTTTATCCGGACTTTACCCAACTGGTCCAGAAACAGCGGATGGGATTCCAGGGGGTGAAACGTCGTCTTCGTGAACTGGGCCTAAAGTACTCTATGCTCTACCCTGCAAAACTCCGAGTGGAACATGAGGATCGGACTGCCTTTTTTGACTCTCCTGTGGCCGTGAGTGACTGGCTGGACTCGCTGCCGGACAGAGGTGGCCGCCCCGGGCCCTCTGCAGGTGCCAACGGTGACGGGTCCCCTTTGGAGTGACTTTTGGTCCTTGATTTTGCCATTTTGCACTGTTCAGCTGGGTTGTACTTCTTTGGTTCATTGTGTCTTGCTAGGACCTGTGTGGGGGGCGGGCGGGGTCGGGTCCCTTTCCTCCTCCGGGGTCTTTTCGTAGAATGGGGTTAGTTGGGCGACAGGCACACTGCAAGTTGGGGGGGTTTTTTGGCCCGCAGGGGTGCAGGGTGGGGGGAGTTGGATGTTGGGGGGGGTGGGGGGGAAGGAGGGGTTGTTTTGTTGTGTGTTTTTTGTTTGTAGGGCGAGGTATTGATTTTTGTCCACCATCGGGAACTGTGCTGCTTACTGGGGGACCTTTGATTTATTGGAGGGGATGGGGGGGGGACGGGTTGAAGCTGATGTCATGGAACGTCAATGGGTTGGGGGACCGTATCAAACGGGGTGTAGTACTGCAGTACTTGCGTCGTCTGACTCCTGATGTGGTGTTTATCCAGGAGACGCATCTGGTTGGTAATGTCTGCCATGCAATGAATAGGGGGGGATACCGCCTCGTGGCGCATTCTGGTTTCACAACTGGCTCCAGGGGGGTGGGCATTCTCCTGCGATCCTCACTTCCGTTGGAGATCACCAGGGTAGTCTCAGATGACAGAGGGCGTTATGTGTGTCTGACTGGGAGGTGGGAGGGGCATCCCCTTGCCCTGGTCTCAGTTTATGTCCCCCCGGGCCTCCAGAACTCCACCTTCGCGGACTTGGGTCGAATGCTGCTTGAACTTCCGGACAGCCTTTTGCTTATGGGCGGGGACTTTAATTCGGTGGTCTCGGGTGACCTGGATCGTCACCCACCCAGGGCCCTCCCCGCTGCCCAGGCATGGCTAGGTGGTCTGTTGGAGACCTTCGGCCTGGTGGATAGTTGGCGATTAATGCATCCGACCCAATGTCAGTACACCTTTCACTCTGGGGCACATGGGAGTCTTTCTAGGTTAGACTATTTCCTTATGCCCGCGGCGCAGACTGGTCGAATTCGAGAGGTCAGGCACCTGGCGAGGGGTATCTCCGATCATTCCCCGCTGTGGCTGCTCTTTGACACCGAGTCGCGGTCTGCAGGGCGGATCGCCCCCATTAACCCGTGGTACTTGCGAGACCCTACGACTCGCGATAGCCTGGTTAAGGCTATGGACCAATACTTCCTTGAAAACGAGGGGTCGGTGTTGTCTGCAATGTCCCTGTGGGAAGCCTTTAAAACCGTAATCCGCGGACACGCCCTCTCCCAGATAGTGGTGGCTAAGAAGCTCAAGAGTGAGGCAGTGGTGAAGCTGGAGACTGACATCTCTGGGCTGGAGTCGGCCTTGGAGGAGGGTGTCACTCCGGACGGACTCCATGCCCTCAGCCTGAAACAGTTTGAATACAGGTCTCTTGTCACTGACGCTGCCAAAACTATGTATAGGGAGCAGCAGGGTCGATTGTATGATGCCGGTGACAAGGCGGGTAAGTTGATTGCGTGGCTGGACAAGAAGGAGAGAGTGAATCGTGTTGTCCCGGAGCTGCGTGTCTCGGATGGAGTGTGTGTGACTGAGCCTGGTGAGATTGTGGAATGTTTCGCCGACCACCTCCGGGCCGTGTACTCCCCGGTGACTGATAGGGATGAGGAAGACTCTTGCCTTCTACTGAGGGATATTGCTTTGCCCGGCCTGTCCGTCGAGAACCGTGAGCAGCTGGACGCCCCCTTGTCGGTAGATGAGATAGCAACTGCGATTCGATCCCTTCGCTCGGGCAAGGTCCCAACGGTCTACCTATCGAATTATATAAGTTGCGCCCGGATAAACTAGCGCCCTTCCTCCGTCGTATGTTCCAGGAGTCCCTTGAGGCAGGTTCCCTTCCTGTCGACCAGCGACTGGCCACGATAGTCGTGATCCCCAAGGAAGGTAAGCCGCGGGACCGCTGTGCCTCCTACAGGCCTATCTCACTGCTAAACGCAGAGCCTAAAATCCTGGCTAAAGTCCTCGCCAATCGTTTGTTGAGCGTCATCTGCGATCTGATTCATCCTGATCAATGCGGCTTCATCCCGCATCGCAACACCGCCCTCAACTTGCGGCGTCTTCATGGCGCCCTCGCCAGGGCGGAGTACCTCTCCGAACCAGCCGTGCTGGTTTCTTTAGACGCCACGATGGCCTTCGACACCATCGAGTGGCCGTTCCTCTGGGCTGTCTTGACCAAATTCGGCTTTGGGGAGGGGTTTCTTGGCTGGGTGAAGCTTCTCTACACGGGACCCATGGCTCAGGTGGTGGTGAATGGGCGGGTCTCTCGGCCCTTCGCGCTCGGTCGGGGTACGAGGCAGGGGTGCCCGTTGTCCCCTCTGCTCTTTGCTCTCGCCCTGGAGCCACTCGCCGCTTGGCTCCGCTGGGAGCCCTCGATCAAGGGGATCCGGTGGGCCCCGGGCTTCGAGGATCGGGTCTCGTTATATGCTGACGATATTCTCCTGTATCTTACCTCGCCGCGGCAGTCGCTTAACGTTCTCTTTGATGTTCTGACTTCCTACGGGAGAAATTCGGGTCTCACGATTAACTGGTCTAAATCCTGTGTCTATCCTATCTCCGGTGGCCCTCCTCTCTTGCCGCCTCGGCTTCCGATCCAAGTATCTCTGGCCGGCTTTAAATACCTGGGGATATACGTCTGGTTGGACCCGGTGGCTCGCTATGAGCAAAATCTCCTGCTTCCACTGCGGCGTTTGAGGGAAGACACGGCTCGGTGGTGTAGGCTGCCCTTGTCCCCGCTGGGTCGGGCAGCACTGTTTAAAATGATGTCCCTTCCCAGATTCCTCTATGCACTTCAGAACTCCTTCGATGTCATTCCAGTGGCCTACTTTCGGGAGGTGGAGAGCCTGCAGAGGAGACTGGTGTGGGACGGACGGGCGCGTATCGCCCTGGCCAAGCTTACTCTCCCCTGGTACGACGGGGGCATCGCGCTTCCCGACATTCGCAGGTATTATTGGGCCTCGCAGTTATCGGCCATTAACCATGCCACGTATGCGCCTGGCTTGAATCCGGCATATGAGATGGATAAATTCTTGCTTCCCGGCGGGAATTATAACAGGGCGCTTTACTCCCGCTCGGCTGGACGGACCCTGACGGGCCCTACTAAGATTGCGGTGCGGACCTGGAAGGCGGCCAATGTAGCCATGGGCTGGAGTGAGCGACTAACATGTGCTACTCCTTTATTTGCTTCCGACCGACTGGGGAGCCTCTGGACGACGAAAGGGTTTGACCGTTGGGACACGATTGGTATTAGTAGAGTGGGAGACCTATGGAGGAAGGGCGCGGTTAAGACCTTCGCGGCGCTCCAGAGCGAATACGAACTCACGGACAGGGAGTTCTTCCGATATGCCCAGGTTCGGCACGCCCTGCTCTCCGTCTTTGGGGAGGGGACTAATATCCCTGCCTCTTCGCCCCTCGAGGACCGCATACTCGATGGTCATGTCCCCGACAGTACTATCTCTTTAATCTATAAAAAACTTATTAATAATCGGGCTGACCTATTGGTGCGCCTTCGGGAGACGTGGACGGGGGATGGGGTGGAATTAGACGATGAGGACTGGCAGTCCGCACTGTCGTCCCCTAAGGAAGTAGCCATTCCAGCCCGTCTCCGCCTGGTCCAGTTAAAGATTCTCCACCGGGTGTATGTGACGGGTCCCCGTTTGGTCTCGATGGGATTCTCGGAAGATGGGCTCTGTAAGCGGGGTTGTGGGCTCAGTGCCACCTTTCTCCATATCCTTTGGGAGTGCCGCGAGGTGGCGGAATACTGGCGTCGGGTTCATGGGGTCATGGGACAAGTCACCGGAGTTGCGCTGCTACCGGAGGTGCGCCGCTGTGTCCTGAATGTGTGGGAGCCCAATGATTATAACGCGGCTCAGACTCGGTGGGCGGCCCTGGGGAACATGATTGCCAAGAGGGATATAGCGCAGCTTTGGGGCTCCCAGCGGCCTCCCACCGTGTCAGTATGGAAGGAGAACATGGACTGGTGTATGTTCAGGGAGAAGACTGTGTATGTGGCCCGTGGTAAACCCGGGGCATGGGGTAGAATTTGGGGGCAATGGAACGCATATCGTGGGGGTATCTGTGCTCCCCCCCTTGTGGACACCGATATTGCCTTGTCCCCCTGACCCTTGATAGTTCCCTGCAACTTGTTGTAATAATCGAATATAGATGTTCCTCTAACGTTACCCCCCCCGACCTTTCAGTGCTCCTTCCTCTTGATAGCTAATTGAAGGTCCGAAGTAGAGTCCCCCGGATGTAGCCTGACCCACGTTTTTTGCCCTTATGCCTCGCCTTTTGTTTTTTAGTTGTTATTTATGTTAAATTTATGTCTCCTGCCTCCTTCGAACTATCCGGAGCCTTTAACGGGGCTGGGCCCCAGGAGTCGCCTACTGCCTTAACTAATGTACGATCCTTTCTGAATCTAGCGGCCGGCCCTGGTGGTTGTAGGCCCATGCTTGTAACTGATTTATTGTTCAATAAAAATTTGGAAAAAAAAATAAATTGTAGAGCCCCTGAAAATCTGTCACATTACAGCCCTTCACCCAGCCATCCAGTGACCGGCAAAACACATCCACACATTCCAACCAAGTGTTGGCATTAGACTTCTTACTGGACCTGAACTGATCCCTGTACTTTTCAGGGGAAGACCATACTTAGTAAGAAGGGTGTCCTTCATGTTTGGATAGGTGAGGTGATACCCCTTACCCAAAGATATTAAAGTATCCCTTGCTTCTTCTGGGAAGAGAGGCCACAATCCTGCGCCCCAATTCTCCTCAGGGACCCCATTCATGTGGATTGCTGCCTTGTACCCTTGAAACCACCTTTGTAAGTCAACCCCTTTCTTGAATGCCTACATTCTTAGGGATGTGTACAATTCTGTCTGCCTGTCTTGATGAATTGCTGCCACCGTCTGAGCTGGGCCTACTTCTTAGCTCCAGCTCCTTAAGACCTCGCTCATGGTCTAAGAGCATCTTCCTTTCCTCCATGGCTATTCTTTTGTCTTCCCTCTCACTTTCTATCCTGAGTTTTCCAACTCGAACTGCCTTGCTTCCCGCCTGTCCTCCAGCTCCTCTGGGGACAGGCTACTGCTGCCTGGCCTGGAGGGTTCCCCCTCCCAAAAGCACATCCACCCTAGAAATAGGCTCCTCTGCCTCTCCCCTGAGATCACCAGATTGCCCACTTGCATTTCTGGCTGCTTTTGTAGCTCGTCCTTCCTAGTGAGGCCTCTGACTTGGACTTTAGGTTCTTGCAAATTGATTTAAATTCCCTAACATTGTAGGATTCCAACCTATCCTCCTCAAATGCAATTTTCCAGGGATGTAATAGATGATGCTCTTGATTCCGGCATGATGAAGTAGCAAGTTCAAGCTGGCAAGATCAAAAATAGGCCAAAAAGGAAATAGTATGTGGTACGTAATGGTCTGTGATATGGTAGTAGTGCACACCAATCACTGTAAGTCAAGTGCAAACGCAAGTCCTATCCTCACCGCTGACAACCAATGTTAGAAATGGGGGTCTCTAGTTGGCAAGGGCTTGCACCTTTGTCCAAATAGGGACCCTTCTTCCTAGTCAGGGTAAGGGAGTTACACTCCTAAAATAACCCCTGCTCACTGTAGGAGAGTAGGATCTGCTTCCATGGTTACCCTCACTTTTTGCTGATGATTCACTGTTTTTCGACTTTAGTCTGGCTGGGACCATGCTATTCAGGGCCCCAGCCTAGCTTCTTCCTCTCTAAATTGATTGCATGTACTTTAGGTATACTCCAGATTGGATTCTGGGGTACCCTTATAAGTCCCTAGTATATGGTATACTATAAACCCAGTGCATAGGTACCCCAGAGGCCTACCAGGGGCTGCAGCATGTATTGTGCCACCCCTGGGAAGCCATTTAAAATGACACAACAGGTCTGCTACAGCAGCCTGTGTAAGGTGGTGTATGCACCCCTTACTGAAATATAGGTTACCTATATCTCTCCATATCACTGCACATGTAAACCTGTCAGTCACCCCTATGGCAGGCCTTAACAATCCTGAAGGCAGGGTGCTGGGTTTCATGTGAGAGGGTGCCCATGCATGAGCAGAACCCCTCTGCAGCTTTCGGAACCTTTATTCCGGGGTTGTTTGTGATGCAGCCAAACCATATACTCTTAAGTGCACTATAACCTCGCAGTAAATGCTAACTTTGGAATGGCTGCATGGAAACATGTCGTGTTTGGTGTCAAACACCTTGGAATCATACCTCCACACCATTAACTGGTGTGGGAGGTATGATTCCACCCTACTAGAGGGAAAAACATGGCACCACCGATACACCCGGTACCATCTTAACAGACCCTGGAATCACAAAATGGATGCTGCCAGCCACAGACACGAGTCTGCCCTCCTGCTGCTGGACGAAACTCCGTCAGGGGAGGCCTGGACAATAGGTTTCCTGTCACAGGGAGGTGTGACCACCTCCCAGACAGGCTCTAGTGTATTGGGGCTGGGTGGGTGCACTCCAAGAGTGCTTTGATGTCTGCACTGGGAGCACATTTGGAATCCCTGTGCATAGTCCAGCACAAACCGCTTGCAGGGGCACTCAGCCCCTGCTCTGGCGCGAAACTGGACAAAGGACATGGGTGTAGCCAACCCTCTGTCCTGACTCTCCCACAGCTGGGTCCCCAGAGTTTGTCCCACCCCTTCCTTGGGTATACAGTAGGAAATCCTGACTACAGGACTTTAGATTTACCTGGACGAAACTCTGCAACAGAATCCCAGAACTCCTACTATCTACACGACGTTGGATGACCGAAGAATCTCCCTTGGAGTAAAGGAGTTACTCCCCTGCAAGGCAGGCACCAAAGGCGCATCTGTCCGGTTTGCATCGACGCGGCTCCTGAAGGACACCGACAATTTTGCAACACAGGAGGTGGGTGTCCAAGCTTCCCCGAGGCCGATCCGTGCTCCCAGCAACTCTGAGATCCAAAGCCCTTGTGGGGATCGTGCAACCCGAACCCCTGGACACTGTGCACATTTGCAGCAGCATATGCTTCTTGGCTATCCCTGAGGCTGTGCTTTGGGCTACTTGTAGTCCAGGCCCCAAGCAGAGATTCCACCGAAGATTGCTGGCCTACGCTCCTCAAGTGACCCGTGGGCTGGTGTACGAGTTACTTACCTTCGGTAACGATGTATCTGGTAGAGACGATTCTAGACACAGATTCCTTCACGTAGAATTATCACCAGGCGTGAGACTGGATCCGGAAACGTTTTGCCACAGCATCCCTGTGCGCCGGGGCGACACCACGCAACTCCGCCCAGGCATCGTCCGCGTACATGACGTCAGCGAGGTCACATAAGACCCGCCCCGGCGTGCCCACGTCAGTTTTCCGCACCACAAGGCGGAACCAGCAGATAAAAAACTGTGGGAGCATGGAAACAGTGTGCGAAGAGCAGAAAAATTGGAAAGAAACAGTGACTAACAACCCCACCAGGGTAGTGCCAACACCGCAGACCCCAAGGGCAGGGAAAGAGGAAGAACGAGCAGAAACCCGCACAGCCACCCTACAGCACATAGACAACCCCCCATCCCTGTGCCCCGAAGGGAAGAAAAGGCATAAAAGTCATGGCACATGGAGGAAGCCCACCCCCCTCATCCTGAGAAAGGAATGGGACCAGTCCCAAGACAGACAGGGACAACAAACCTCCAGCCACCCCAACCTAGAGGGTAACCACCCACAAGGTACAAGGGCAAGACAAGGCCAGATGGCCCTTAATCAGAGGATAGCAATGGAAGGAAGGGAGGGGAGGGAGGACAGGGAAAGCAATCCCCCCAAACCTGCAGTAGCCAGAGCAGTAGGGCACCGGAGCACCGGAACCCCATCCTCCAAAGAACCAAGGGAGGAATGAACCGCCCCCAGATGGAGCCACCCATCTAAAACAAGGAAGGCACTCACAGGAGACACAGCCCCCCACGGGAGGCGAGTACCGAAGACCAACCCAAGGGTCCTTGCAGAATAGGGGAGGAAGGGCGGGCCGTGAAAGAATCTGTGGCTAGAATTGTCTCTACCAGATACATCGTTACCGAAGGTAAGTAACTCGTATATCTGATAGAGACTACTAGCCGCAGATTCCTTCATGTAGAATAGATACCCTAGCAATACCCCCGGGAAGAAGGGTCTGCGAAAGGACCCCACCAGCCAAAGCAGAACAGAGGGCCCCACAGGGGACCAAATCTGTGGGCCAGGTAGAACCTCACCCCTGCCAGGCCAAGGGAACTCCCACAAGCAGAACCCCACCGACCCCAATAGGACGTAGGAGGGAAGGAAGGCTGAAGAGGCTCATACAATCACAGCAGAGGAACCAAGGGCAAGGACGGAGAGGCCGAAGCACCCCACTCCCCCACAAGGCAACATAGCTTCCGCCAAATGCCGAGACAGGAAGACGGAAGAAGAAGAAGAGGAAGCCTAGAGGGCCCAAAGAAACCAAGGAGAAAAAGGCGAGCCCATTCCAGATTGAGAGCAGCCTGCCAGCCACAACAAAGCCGGCAGCCAAGGCCAGAAGCAAGAAGAACAGCAGAGGCCCCAGGAAGATCAAGAAGGCAAGGGAGAACACAGTGATATCCCAGACCGCAGAACGGAAGCAGAGAGAGGCAGAGAGGCCCGGGCCACCACCACGAGTGGCCGCACACACGACCTCAGGAAGCAAAAGCAACCTACGTAAACACCATGGAGAACAGGTACCCGAAGGCGACCAGAACTCTCCAGCAGAGCGTGAGCCATATGACAGCTACCATAACCCCACATAGGGCACGTGAAGTCCCAATATATGGGAACCCGCTTTGGAAGAACTTCCGCAGCAGAGGAAGAAACAAAAGAACCACCGGGAAAAAAAGCATCCCAGCTACAGGCTTGACAGCAGCCCAAGCAAAGCAGAAGGCCCAATCTCAGGGCCAAGTCTGGGCAACAACTCCTGCACAACTCTCACACAACAACAAAGGGGCCGTCCAGCAGCCAACAGTGCCAAAGTCCCAAGGAAGGACGGAAACGGATGGAAAAACCTACTCCACAACTAGAACTGCCGGCCTAAGAAGGCCCAAAAGCAACCCTAACTCAGAAGTCACTGAGGAGGGGACAGAGGAGGACGGAGCCCTGCCAAGAGCCTCTAGATGGCAGAGTCGACTAGCGCATGAAACAACAGACTGCCATCAAATGGGAGATCAATGAGCCTCTACCGAATATTTTCGGGGAAGACGCTGTCCCAAAGCCATGAGGAAACCATGGCAAGGCCCAGCGCCTCAGAGACGTCAAGAGCGGAGCGGAGAATAAACGCCGCAAGCTCCCGGCCATCCAATGCATGGTGCCGCAAATCCACCTGAGCAGGCTCCTGGAATGCTGAAGACCCCAGAGACTCAGCCGAGTCCCATAAACAGGAGGAGGCCTTAAGGGCCTGCAGGGCTGTGCTGGTTGAGGCGAAAATGTTGCACCCCCAAGTGTCCAGCCAGTGGGCCTCTCTGGACGGCGGGGCCAACAGGGGCGGCAGGGAGGGAAAAGCAGCCCGCAGAAGGGGACTTATGGCTGAGGGGTGAACGGACAGGCACGTCGGTTCACGCGGCGTCGGAAGGTGCCGATGCAGGAGAAGCGGAGGCACTGGGTCCCCGGAGGCAGGACGCCTCCAAGCCCCCGTCAAGGCAGAAAAGAGCAAACCTTCAAAGGGAAGCAAGATTTCCCTTCAACCAGAGCCCTGGTGGAGGAACTCCAACAGATGGTCAGCCGGAAAGTAAGCCACCGGGTCACCCATGCGTAGGATGCCCACAGCCACATCCGTAGGGCCCCAAGGTGGAGAAAGCAGCTCTTCTGTGGGCGACGACTGCAAGCTAAGGCGGCCGTCCCCGAGGCCAAGCGGGGCGGGCAAGGGCCAGACCTGGAAGTCAGGAGGAGCCGAAGAATGAGGGACCTGCCGCTCTTCCAATGAACAGCCCTGCCTCCGGAAGGGCGGCAAGCCACCCTTCGACGCCAGTGAAAAGGACACCACACGGCGACCAGTCTCCGGGGAGGACAATACCAATATGAAGCCTGCCTCCGGAGAAGAAGGAGCGTCCGCAGACGAATCCGCGGTACGACCCCTGCGTGGAGCCGTAGAGTCCGCTGCCTGAGGTAGGACACCGGCACCATCCTACGTCGCCAGACAAGGGACCTCCAAGTCACCCCGCACCAGAGACCGGAGACCGGAGCGGGGACCGGAGTAGAGCTGGAGCTGTACTGGCCCCGGAGCGGCGCCGGGACGGCGCTGGTCCGACCCCCGCTGAGGCAACCACCTGCGTGGGGGAATGGGATGGGCCCGGGGAGGGGCCCGAAGCCCTCACCGGCCGCGGGCCAGAAGGAGGCGAAGGTCGCACGGCAACCCCTGTGGGGGCGCCGGGGATGATACAACCTCCGATTTGCCCTCCAATGAGGCAGCCGCCTGCGAGGGAGTACGAGAGGGGCCCGGAGAGGGACGAGGGGTCTGCCCTCGACCTCGACCCGGAGCGGGACGAGGAGGGGCCACTGACCCCTGTGGCTCTGCACAGTCCAACTGCTGCCGGCGCCATAGCGGCGTCACTTCGTCCTTAGACAGGACCACCCTGCCACGGGACCGAGAGGGGCTCGGGGATGCAACCTGAGCCCCGGCGACCTCCCGCGACACCACAGGGACCCAGCGGGGTTTGCGGTGAGGCAGAGATGCCGTGGCCTGAAGGAGGTGCCCCAGAGGAGCCGCACCGCAAGAGCACCACATCCTCCAAGCCTGGATCCGACATAGTCGGCGCCGGGGCCGGAGCCACCGGCAGCACCGCAGAGGGCCCTGCGCCAGGCGAGGGATCCGCCAATGTCCCAGGATGGGAAGGAGTAGGAGACACCAGCGAGGCATGCAAAGCCGCCGTGTAAGTCTCCATCTGGACTCTCGATGCCCCAACACTAGGAAACGGTAGATAGGACGACACGCGGGGCCGCATCACCCACGGAGAGTCCACGCCCCCGGTAGGCCGGAAACCAGCCCCCGGGGACGAACTGCGACACTTACCCACTGGGGAGCGACGCTCACGTGACATCGGAGAAAAGCGAGGACGACGACCACGGCCGGATCTGAAGCCGTCCGCCGAAGCAGACAGAGGGGAGGACGTCGACCTGGAGAGACGCGCCGAGAGAAGTTTCATTCAGCGCTCCTGCCACGACATCGGCTCCAACTTTTGGCACGCCCCACAATCTGAGGTGCTGTGATCCTCCCCCAAACACCACATGCAAATGAGGTGAGGGTCCGTCGTCGACATAAGACGCCCACAAAATGTGCAAGTTTTAAAGCCCGAAGGCATTCGTACACTGTTTTCACCAAAAAAGAATGGAAGAAAGGGGGCCTTAAACAGGCCTGCAGCAAAGAACGGATCCACGTTGTACGTGGAAAAGGAAAAAAACTGACGTGGGCGCGCCGGGCGGGTCTTATGTGACCTCACTAACGTCACGTACGCGGACGACGCCTGGGCGGAGTTGCGTGGTGTCGCCCCGCCCCCGGCGCGCAGGGATGCTGTGGCAAAAAGTTTACGGATCCAGTCTCACGCCTGGGGATAATTCTACGTGAAGGAATCTGCAGCTAGTAGTCTCTATCAGATATCTAGTGATTCCTCTCGAGGTCCCTTTGCGATCCCTTGTCTGTCAACTTGTGGGTCCCTGAGAAGGGTACTTTGACTTTCAATGGGCTTACCTGGTTTCTCCAGATGTGCCCTGACTCTCCATTGCTTGGGGAGTCCACAGGACCTTGCTGGTCTACACCAAAGCAATTTATCTCTCACCGCGTGGGTTGCTGTTGCCAAGGCTTATTGGTCTCCAGTCCGGAAACGGACCCCCCAGCACTCGACATCCTTCGTGGGACAGCTCGCCTGTGGACTGTGGTCATCGTCGACGCCTCCTGGTCCCCGTGACAGTGGAGTCAAGCTTCATCTCTTCGCACCTGAAACACCCGACATCTGTGGGCATTCGTCTATCGTGCCCCTGGTCACTGGCAAGTGACCCAGACTCTGTCCCATCTGCTTTCAGGTTCTTCCCATCTTCAATCCAGGCTTGGCTCACCCCGGACACTTCTCCTTTCCACGGCCGCAGCACTTTGCAGCACATCGCCATTAAAATCATTGACGAATCCCGACACCATTTGACACCTATGCACCGGCTTCCCTGGGTGAGGTAACATGAATGCTCCCATGGGGGCTGGCCCTTGAACCTCTAAGTCTCAAGATGTTTGCTCAAAGTCCTCTCCTGAGTGTCCTTATTCTTTAAAATTCCAACCGCGACTTTCCTATTGAATTTTACGGGGCTCGCGGCTGTGTTCTCACACTGCACATGTCCCCCGTGGGTCTCCTGTGTCACTGCCTTGCGTGGTTCCTTGTGGTCCCAGCGATTCTACGCGCTCTAGGCACTGTGTCTAGTCAAGTCGTGGTTCTTATACCACTTTCTTAATATATGGTTTGGTCTCCCCCTGGGGCCCATTGTATATTGTGCTATTTGCTGTCGTTTAATAACTGTAGTATTGTGTTACTTGCTCTCTAACTTCATAAAGAGGTTAGTAGAGAGTATTTAGAAATAAATACATATATTTTATATATATACCTTGTGTGGTTCTCATTTCTTTTAGTTATTCAAGAGGCCATAATCTGGTAAACAAGCTGCTTTACACTCCTTCAAGACTTAGCCTGAAGGCTGCTCTCCGTAGCTACCACTAGGACAGCTTTCAATAAAGGTTGTCTTAAACCTAATCATCAATAAGGGTTGTTTGGACTGGTGCAAGGTGCCCACTATAACTAGTGGACAGCATAATCCAGGCCAACTTCTCACACTCACCCCCTTGGTAGCTTGGCACGAGCAGTTAGGCTTATCTTATAGGCAATGTGTAAAGCATTTGCACATAACCCGCAGGAATACAGTGTAAGCACTACAAAAGCACACCACACCAGTTTAGAAAAATAGCCAATATTTTTTCTATACTTTAAGACAAGACTAAAAACAATAAGAATCCACAATACAGTACTTAAAAATCTACAGTTGTCAAAATAAGCCTTAAAAACAGTTCCTTGATGTTGATAGCTCTGTCCGGGGCTCTCACAGCGTTGTGAGCAAACAAATCCAAACAGTTCTGGCTGACAGCGGCATCATGGGCCAGCTACGGTGTCGGGAAGATCCGCAAACAGAACTTTTAGGAATGCAGGGCATCGATGACCTCTCGTTGAGCTTCCGAAAACACGGCATCCACAGGCGTTGGTTCCGGAGGTCGGTGCAGGAATCGTCGGGGTCCTCGAAGTCACACGCGTTCAGGTCAATCTCCTCTCTGATAGAGTCAGGAGCACGGGCGTCGGCAGGTGTCGGGTGCTACGGTGCGAAGTGCAGTGGTGCGGCGCGCAGTGCCTTCAGGTCGCGCTGTGCGAGCAGCGGCTCGGTGGCAGCATCAGATGGCGTCATTTGTGAGACCAGGGTCGCGGTGCGTGATGAAGGCAGTGCTTGTCACGGTGCTGCAGGTCACGGTGCAGGCAACGGCGTCGTCTTTGCTGAAGCGCTGTCATCGGCTGACGAACTGGAGTCGATGGCACCGGCGTCGGTAGGCCAAGGATGCGGTGCGGGATGAGTACGGTGCCTCGTGTAACTTTACGAGCGGTGCCCTCTAACCACGGTGCAAGTAGCGGCATAGATTTTGGCGTGGAGCGGTGTCGTCGGGGATACCAAGGCGTCATCATGAAGCGAGGCGGTGCGGGGTGTGGTGCCCAGAGGTCACGGCGCGAGCAGCGGCTCGGTGGCCGCATCAGCAGGCGTCGTCGGTGAGACCAGGGTTGCGGTGCGGCACTGCGGCGGTGCCCTCTGTGGTGCCACGGCGTCGTCGTGAAGCGAAGCCAGTGCAGAGTGCGGTGCCCACAGGTCGCAGTGCGAGCAGCGGCTCAGTGGCGGCGTCAGCAGGCATCGTCAGTGAGACCAGGGTCATGGTGAGGCGTTGTGGCAGTGCCCTCTGCTGTGCCTTCAAAACACGGAGTCGGCAGCGGCGTCGTAGACGTCGAGTTGCTTTTCTGCAACCCTGGGCAATGAACTCCGCTCCGCTAGCGGAAGCTGCGTAGATTTGATAACTACCATTTCATTGAAAACACAGAATTCATGCAAGAATTTTCATTCCTTTACGCAATGGAGTTGCCTTTGGTAAATCAACTTTACCTTTACATGCTCAAAAGCATATAACCAATTCACTAAAGTGAATTTTGAAAAACACCAGGCAATGGAAGAGGTGATTATTTTGGGGTCACCCCTTACCGATGCCTTGAACACAAAGAGCATATAATGCTGAACGGTGGTGGTCCCATCCTCCTAGGACCACCCCAAGCAAAGTTATGGGCAAAAATACAATGCCAACCAAAGGCCCAGCAAATCATTATGGGGATAGATTCTACAGTTTAGTGAATATTATAGTATTAGCTCTCAGCTGAGCCCAAGAGCCTACCCCTTGAGGAATGTTTCGATATTGGATTCTATAATATTCACTGCACTCTAGAATATCGTCCCATAATGCTTTGCAGGGCCTTTGGTTCGTATTGTATTTTTGCCCATATCTGTGCTTGGGGTGGTCCTAGGAGGATGGGACCACCACCGAATCATTTCAGCATGATGTGCTCTTTGTGTTCAAGGCATCTGCTTGGTCCTCTTCCTAGGTTAGGAAGGACCCCAAAATCATCACATCTTTCACTGCTTGCTATTTTTCATTTTTACTTTTGTGAGATGACTATATGCTTTTTAGCATGTAAAGCTAGAATTATTTATTGTTTAATTAAAGGCACTGCTTGCAATATTTTCATTTTTGTGAGATGGCGATATGTGTTTTAGCATGCAAAGATCATTTTTTTTGTTTTTACTAAATATATGTGAGATTTCTGTTTGAAACTTTTATGAATACACGACGGAAGTCATGCATAAACTCTGGAATAAGCTACTGCACTCACATTCCATTAATAAAACAATTTTACCTTTACATGCTACAAAGCATGTAACCAACTCAGAAAAGTGAGCTTTGAAAAATATCAGTCAATGAGATAGGTGATGATTTTGGTGTCCCCCGTAACCTACGGGGAGGACAAGCAGGTGCCTTGAACACAAAGAGCATATCATGCTCAACAATTGTGGTGGTCCCATTCTCCTATGACCACCCCAAGCAAAGTTATGGGCAAAAATATAATGCCAACCAAAGACCCAGCAAAGCATTATGGGGCGAGATTCTAGAGTTTAGTGAATATTATAGTATTAGCGCTCAGTTGAGCCCGAGAGACTGCCCCTTGAGGAATGTTTTGATATTGCATACCATATTATTCACTGCACTCTAGAATATTGTCCCATAATGCTTTGCAGGGCCTTTGGTTGGGATTGTATTTTTGCCCATAACTGTGCTTGGGGTGGTCCTAGGAGGATAGGACCACCACTGATTCATTTCAGCATGATGGGCTCTTTGTGTTCAAGGCATCTGCTTGGTCCTCTCCCTAGGTTAGGAAGGACCCCAACATCATCACCTCTCTCACTGCTTGCTGTATTTTTATTTTCATGTTTGTGAGATGATTATATGCATTTTAGCAGTGTAATAATAGAGTTACATGTCGTTTTACCAAGGGTATGAAAACAAGTTACTTACCTGTAACTACAGTTTTCCAGTATTGGTATCTTACATAGATTCACATGCCTGAATCATTCCCCGTCGCTGAGGCGGGAGTCCCACGGTAAATTAACAAAAGTAGTGCCGTAAGTAAATAATAGTAGTAGGCTAAAAGAAAAAAGTCTAAGGCCTAAATCTTAGTAACCTATCTACATCCGTATAGTAAAAAGAACCAAAAGTCGGCTCCAACCAATCAGCTACCAGCACCCTCTAGAACGCTCTCAGCGGAGGCAGTTCTCCTCAGATTTTCTTAGCACAAGTGGGAATAAGTATCCCAAATCATAGAGAACTGACTCGCCGGGAAGGAGGGTGGGTGCATGTGAATCTATGAAAGATACCGATACCAATACTGGATAACTGTAGTTACAGGTAAGTAACTTGTTTTCTTATCCAGTAATGGGGTATCTTTCATAGATTCACATGCCTGAATCAGAGTAGCAAGCAGTATACCAAATGTACTGTTGTTTGCGGATGGTGAGAGACAAGTGTTCATAAACTCCCAATCTGCATCCACAATAGTTGAACATTTTAAAATGACCAAGCCTTTAAGAAATCAAAAGCCATCGTAAAAGACATTACCGAAATAAAACATGAATACATAAATATTAATATATGGTTATATATATATATATATATCTACTTCTCTTTAAACATATAAATATGTATGTTGCATGAAACATGGTAGCATGAATATTGAAAGCAATAGAACAGCATAGAAAAAGAGAAAGAGTACCTGAAGCTGACCTTAATGAAAAAGATGGCGTAGGACAGCCTGTCCAACCGCTGCATCTTCTTGTTTTGCAGATTGAAGACAGTAATGCTTCGTGAACGTGTGGACATTTTTCCATGTCGCAGCACGACAGATATTTTCCAGAGTCACTCCAGCAAACAATGCTGTAGAAGATGCCATAGTTCTTGTAGAATGAGCTTTGGCTTTTCACTGTAAAGGTTTGTTGGCCTTGTCATGGCAGAAATGAATCGTAGATGCCAGCCATCTGGCAATTATTGCCTTTGTCACTGCAGCTCCAAGTGTTGCTTGACCATAGGCCACAAACAGTTGGTTGGAACGTCTGATGTCTTTAGTCTTCTGTAGGTAGAATTTTAAACAGAGCTTAACATCCAGAGAGTGTAATGCTCTTTCAGCTGGAGTGGATGTATTCGGAAAGAAAGTTCTTAATCTTACCTGTTCATTCAAATGAAATTGTGACAGTACTTTAGGGATGAATCTAGGATTTTTTCGAAGAGTTGCGTAGTCCTGAGTAAAATGTAAAAAGGGTTCCGTGATAGTGAAAGCTTGGATTTCACTAACCCTTCTTGCTGAAGTAAGAGCCAGTAAAAGGGCGACCTTCCAAGTGAGAAATTTGAGATCAGCTTTGTGGATCGGCTCAAATTGACTTTTCATTAATTGCGCTAGCACGGTGTTGAGTTCCCACTCTGGAGGGGGTGCCCGCACTGGAGGGAAGGCTCGGAAAAGCCCTTTCATGAATTGTTTGACAAGTGAAGACGAACAGAGAGAAGGAAGTTTAGCGCATTTTCTGAATCTGGAAAGAGCAGCAAGATGGACCTTGATCGATGAAAAGGTAAGCCCAGACTTAGCTAGAGAAAGCCAATAAGGGAGAATTTGTTCCGCAGGAGCTTGAACTGGGTGAATGTTATTCGCATCGCACCAACAGCAAAATCGCTTCCATTTTAGGCGATAAGTCTTGATTGTGCTCTGGGCACGAGATTTGGCCAAACTTTCACGACAGTCTGGTGAAATGTTGAGGTCCTTGAACTCTAAGAAATCAGGAGCCATGCGTGCAAGTGCAGGGACTGTGGGTCCGGATGAACCACTTAGCCTCTGTCCCTCGACAACATCGTAGGTGTCGGAAGAAGGTGAATGGGCTTGTCTTGAGACAATAGCAGAAGCACCTGAAACCAACACTACCTTTGCCAACGGGGTGCAATCAGAATTAGACGGCAACCCTCCAGCTTCATCTTGCGGAGCACTTTCAGGATCAATGGTATTGGGAGAAAAGCGTTTGCACAAATCCCTGACCATCGCATGGACAGGGCATTCCCCCTTGAGACCTGTTAAGGGAACCTGCTGGTATAGTATCGGCATTTCTTGTTCTCCCTCGTTGCGAATCGATCCAGTGCTGGTTTGCCCCAAGCCTGGAATACTCTGTTCGCCTGCTCCTGCTCCAGCCACCACTTGTGACAGTCCGATTGAGACCTGCTCAGCGTGTCCGTCAGAGTATTGTGGAGACCCCTGATGTGCTCGTCTCTCAGGGTTATCCCGTGGAATGTGACCCACTTCCACAATTCCTGAGCCTCCTGTGAGAGCGTAGCTGATTTTGTTCCTCTTTGCTTGTTGATGTAATACATGCTGGTCGTATTGTCGGTATGGACCAGCACTGAGGAACCCGCAATCCTTGGGAGGAACGCTTGCAGAGATAGAAAGATGGCACGGAGCTCCAGTCTGTTGATATGCTGCTGTTTGTGTACTTGAGACCATTTTCTTTGAATCTACAAATCTGTCACCAGGCAGGTCGCTCTCCCCATCCGCCACGCAGTCCCCTGTGGGTTGAACCTCCGTTGCCGCTTTTGCCGCCTGACTGCTTGCTCCCTTTTCTATTCTGTACCCCTGCGCTTGGCTTCTGTGCCACTTTGTTTTTTTCATTCTGTGCCCCTGTGTTTTGCTTTCTGTACCCCTGTGCTCTGTTGTCCCTCTCCCGCCGTCTTTTCCCGCCGTTTTTTTCCCTGGGTTTTCCCCGGGTTTTCCCCCACCGCTGAGCCCCTGCGGCCCCGCCCCCTTCACTCCCATTGGCCGCCCCGCTCCCACCTCCCAGCTGCTCCTCCCTCCCTCTGCCCTCATATGGAGGCCGCGAAGCGGTGGTAGAGAGTGACCTTTGACCCTGTCACCAGGCAGGTCGCTCCCCCCATCCGCCACGCAGCCCCCTGTGGGTTGAACCTCCGTTGCCGCTTTTGCCGCCTGACTGCTCGTTCCCTTTTTTATTCTGTACCCCTGCGCTTGGCTTCTGTGCCACTTTGTTTTTTCATTCTGTGCCCCTGTGTTTTGCTTTCTGTACCCCTGTGCTCTGTTGTCCCTCTCCCGCCGTCTTTTCCCGCTGTTTTTTTCCCTAGGTTTTCCCCGGGTTTTCCCCCGCCGCTGAGCCCTTGCGGCCCCGCCCCCTTCACTCCCATTGGCCACCCCGCTCTCACCTTCCACCTGCTCCTCCCACTGCCCTCATATGGAGGCCGCGAAGCGGTGGTAGAGAGTGACCTTTGACCCTGTCACCAGGCAGGTCGCTCCCCCCATCCGCCACGCAGCCCCCTGTGGGTTGAACCTCCGTTGCCGCTTTTGCCGTCTGACTGCTCGCTCCCTTTTTTATTCTGTACCCCTGCGCTTGGCTTCTGTGCCACTTTGTTTTTTCATTCTGTGCCCCTGTGTTTTACTTTCTGTACCCTTGTGCTCTGTTGTCCCTCTCCCGCCGTCTTTTCCCGCCGTTGTTTTCCCCGGGTTTCCCCCCGCCGCTGAGCCCCTGCGGCCCCGCCCCCTTCACTCCCATTGGCCGCCCCGCTCCCACCTCCCAGCTGCTCCTCCCTCCCTCTGCCCTCATATGGAGGCCGCGAAGCGGTGGTAGAGAGTGACCTTTGACCCTGTCACCAGGCAGGTCGCTCCCCCCATCCGCCACGCAGCCCCCTGTGGGTTGAACCTCCGTTGCCGCTTTTGCCGCCTGACTGCTCGTTCCCTTTTTTATTCTGTACCCCTGCGCTTGGCTTCTGTGCCACTTTGTTTTTTCATTCTGTGCCCCTGTGTTTTGCTTTCTGTACCCCTGTGCTCTGTTGTCCCTCTCCCGCCGTCTTTTCCCGCCGTTTTTTTTCCCCGGGTTTTCCCCCGCCGCTGAACCCCTGCGGCCCGCCCCCTTCACTCCCATTGGCCGCCCTGCTCCCACCTCCCAGCTGCTCCTCCCTCCCTCTGCCCTCATATGGAGGCCGCGAAGCGGTGGTAGAGAGTGACCTTTGACCCTGTCACCAGGCAGGTCGCTCCCCCCATCCGCCACGCAGCCCCCTGTGGGTTGAACCTCCATTGCCGCTTTTGCCGCCTGACTGCTCGCTCCCTTTTTTATTCTGTACCCCTGCGCTTGGCTTCTGTGCCACTTCGTTTTTTCATTCTGTGCCCCTGTGTTTTGCGTTCTGTACCCCTGTGCTCTGTTGTTCCTCTCCCGCCGTCTTTTCCTGCCGTTTTTTTCCCCCGGGTTTTCCCCCGCCGCTGAGCCCCTGCGGCCCCGCTCCCTTCACTCCCATTGGCCGCCCCGCTCCCATCTCCCAGCTGCTCCTCCCTCCCTCTGCCCTCATATGGAGGCCGCAAATCCCAAAGGCGCGCCTAAGGCAAGCCCGTGTGCGCCGTCCGCCTGGACCGCACCCAGCGCCAGAACCCCTGGACCCCGCACCCCCGCAACGCCAGACTGCACTACGACGCAAGCACCCTCCACGCACTCAACACCAGACGAGACCACCCCTGCTACCGGGCCACCCCGAAACGCACCCAGGGGCCTTTCACCTGCCGGAACTGCAGATTCACCAGCATCCAACCATCCACACCACCAGCCAAAGAACCCAACCACCTCCGCTGCATCCTCCTCAAAACCCGCTCCGCTCGCAAGCACGCCATCGAACTCTGGGACCTCCTAGACTCCACCGCCCCCGACGTCACCTTCCTGACGGAGACCTGGCTGAACGCCACCTCAGCACCAGACATCGCCATAGCCATCCCACAGGGCTACAAGATCTCCCGCAGAGACCGCACCAACGGAGTGGGAGGAGGAATCGTCATCATCCACAAAGACTCCATCAAAATCTCAACGAACACCGATGACACCCTCACCACTGCCGAGCACATGCACTTCCAGATCCACACCGACCCCAACACCACCCTCAGAGGAACTCTCATCTACAGACCTCCCGGACCCCGCCCACAGTTCAGTGACACGATTGCCGACCTCATCAGCAGCCACGCCCTGGCTTCCATGGACTACATCCTCCTCAGGGACCTGAACTTCCACCTCGAGAACAACAACGACACCAACTCCACTGCCCTGATCGACAACCTCGCCAACCTCGGACTCAAACAGCTCGTAACGACACCTACTCACGCCGCTGGACACACGCTCGACCCCATCTTCTCCGCAAGCCCCCACGTCTCCTTCAACCACACCACCGAACCACACTGGACCGACCACAGATGCGTTCACTTCACCTTCAGAAAACCCACCACACACCACCGCACCCAACAGCTATCATGCCGCTGTTGGGGCAAGGTCACCAAGGACCAACTGACTACCGCCCTCGCCATGAGACCACCCACCGACCCCACCGACCCAGACACTGCTGCGACCAACCTCACACAGTGGATCAACGACTGCGCCAACACCCTCGCCCCTCTCAAGACCTCTACAACCAACCACACCAACAAGAAAGCCGCCTGGTTCACCGAGGACCTCCGGATCTCCAAGCACACCTGTCGGAAGCTGGAGAAGAAATGGCTCCACGACCGAACACCAGACAACCACACAGCCCTCAAGAGCGCCGCCCGCAGACACCACCAACTCATCAGGACCGCCAAGAAGACCGCCTTCAAGGACCGCCTAGACAACAACGCACACAACAACAAAGAGCTCTTCAGCATCGTGAAAGAACTCTCCAACCCCAGCTCCAACACCAACGACATCCCGCCATCTCAAGACCTGTGCGACTCCCTGGCCACCTTCTTCCACCGCAAGATCACCGACATCCATGACAGCTTCAACTCCGACCCCCCCCGCACCCACCACTGAGTCCACCACCCCTGCGACTACCACTCGCACCAGTCGCCTGACCGTCTGGTCCAGCGTCAGCGCCGAAGACACCATAAAAACCATGAACTCCATGCACTCCGGATCCCCATCGGACCCCTGCCCTCACCACGTCTCCAACAAAGCCAGCGCAACCATCGCGCCCCACCTCCGGAAAACAATCAACTGTTCCTTCGAGACAGCAACCTTCCCAGAAAGCTGGAAGCACGCCGAGATCAACGCCCTTCTGAAGAAGCCTAATGCGGACCCCAAGGACCTCAAGAACGTCCGGCCCATCTCCCTGCTCCCTTTCCTGGCAAAAGTGACGAGAAGATTGTCAACAAACAGCTGACCCGCTACCTCAAAGTTAACAACATCCTGGACCCTTCCCAATCCGGTTTTCGCAGCAACCACAGCACCGAGACCGCCCTCATATCCGCCACTGATGACATCCGGACCCTGATGGACAAAGGAGAAACAGCCGCCCTCATCCTCCTGGACCTATCAGCAGCCTTTGACACGGTCTGCCACCGCACCCTATCAGCACGCCTCCATGACGCCGGTATCCAAGAGAAGGCCCTGGCCTGGACCACATCCTTCCTCTCCGGCAGAACCCAGAGCGTCCGCCTCCCACCCTTCCGCTCCAAAACCACCGAGATCATCTGCGGCATCCCACAGGGATCCTCCCTCAGCCCGACGCTGTTCAATATCTACATGGCCCCCCTCGCCCACGTCGCACGACAACACAACCTCAACATCATCTCCTACGCCGACGACACCCAGCTGATCATATCCCTCACCGAAGATCCCCACACCGCCAAAGCTAACCTCCACAGAGGAATGAAGGCCGTAGCCGACTGGATGAAGGACAGCAGACTGAAGCTGAACTCAGACAAGACAGAGGTCCTTTTTCTCGGACCCACCCCATCAGCCTGGGACGACTCTTGGTGGCCCACATCACTAGGCACAGCCCCGGAACCCACGGACCACGCACGCAACCTGGGGGTCATCCTCGACTCCACTCTCTCCATGACCAGGCAAGTCAATGCTGTCTCCGCGTCCTGCTTCAACACCCTCCGTATGCTCCGCAGGATCTTCAAATGGATCCCCCTCGACACGAGAAAAACCGTTACCCAGGCCCTCATCACCAACAGACTCGACTACGGGAACGCCCTCTACTCAGGAACTACAAACAAGCTCCTGAGATGACTCCAACGCATCCAGAACGCCTCGGCCCGACTCATCTTCGACGTCCCCCGCCGCAGCCACATCACACTCCACCTGAGAGGCCTGCACTGGCTCCCCGTCAACAAAAGGATCACCTTCAAGCTCCTGATCCACGCACACAAAGCACTGCACAACACCGGACCCACCTACCTCAACAACCGACTCAGCTTCCACACCCCCACCCGAAGCCTCCGCTCAGCCAACCTCGCCCTCGCCACAGTCCCTCGCATCCGAAAAACCACCGCCGGCGGCAGATCCTTCTCCTACCTCGCCGCCAAGACCTGGAACACTCTCCCCACCATCCTACGACAGACCCAGGACCTGCTGGCCTTCAGAAGACTCCTCAAGACCTGGCTCTTCGACCAGTAGCACCCCCCCCCCTCCCCAGCGCCTTGAGACCCACTCGGGTATGTAGCGCGCTTTACAAATGCAGTGATTGATTGATTGATTGCAGATGATCTCCCCATCCCTCCATGGAGGCATCGGTCGTTAAAACAAAGTCTGGAATGGTTTGTAGGAATGTGAGACCTTGGGCTAGATTCGTTGTTTGTGACCACCAATGCAGAGAATCTATCATGCCCGGCGTGATCTTGATGGAATCGTCGAATGAATCCAAACTTTGTTGCCATTGAAGGTGTAGCTCCTCCTGAAGAGGCCTCATTTTGAGCCGTGTCAAGGGTATGAGATTTATTGCAGAAGAGCACATCACCAGGAGTGAAGCAAACATCCTGACAGAAACTGACCTTCTTCTTGAACTTATAGTTGCTAATTTTTTGAGACGTTTTTGGCGGTCGTGTGAAAAGAATGCTTTGCACTGGACCGTGTCTAGCATTGCTCCATGAAAAGGAATGACTTGAAGTGGACGCAACTGCGCTTTGCTCTTGTTTAGAGTCAGCCCCAGAGAAGCAAAGAGATGGAGACATGCTGTTGTGGCAACCTTGGATTCATGTTCCGAAAGATCTTTGAGCCGACAATCGTCTATATATAGGGAACACTTGGATTCCTCAAGATCTCAATGCTCCTGCCACTGGTGCCAAGCACTTCGTGAAGATTCTTGGTGCAGATTTCAGCCCAAACGGGAGCACTTTGAACTGATAGTGGGCGCCAGCCACTGTGAAGCGAAGATATTTGCGATGTTTGGGGTGGATAGGGATGTAGAAATACGTATCTTCCATATCCAGAGAAGCCATAAAATCTCCTTTGTTTAAACAGCTTAAAATCTCGGAAAGCGTGACCATCCGGAAACTTCGCTTTTTGAGGAATTTGTTGAGCTTGCGTAGGTCTAGAATCGGTAGCCATTTCCCTGACTTCTTTTTGATCAGGAAGAAACGAGAATAGAAACCTGTTCCTTTTTGAGATGATGGAACCTTCTCTATCGCATTCTTGAGGCACATCGTTAAGGCTTCTTTGAATAATAAATGAAGATGAGGGGGATGGGGACCCCTGGGCGGAGTAGTAGGTGGGGAGGTGTGGCTCACTGGTTAGAGGCGGCAGATCCGCAAGCAGAGAATCGGCCAGGGACCAGGGTTCAATTCCCGACGCGGCAGGGTCGTGGACCAGGGTCAAAACGGACTTGATAATTCTCGCCTCGCTACCTACTCTAACCAGGAACACACTCGGCAACTCTGGGCATTAGCTTGCCTCATCTCCACAACGGCCCCCCACATTCGCCGGGGATGCCTGGTTTCACCTTGGAGATACCCAGGAGGGACCATCTCACAGGGATAGCCAGGACGGGTTCCCCAGCGGTCTACAGCGCCACGACGCCTCAGGGCAGCAGTGCGCTTTACAAGACACATACATTTACATTTACATACATTTTGTTTGATAAATTCCAGGGTGTGGCCGTTGGCGACTAGGTCCAGAGCCCATCGGTCTGAAGTAATTTCCTGCCACTTGTGAACAAAAGCTGAAATCTTCGCGCCCACGGGTATGGAGGGTAATTTGGTTGGCGCCCTGTGGAGATCACTGTTTCCTGTTAGCGTCTCTACTTTGATTCTGTGATCGCTTTCGACCACCCTGATGAGAGAAACTAGCCGTAGAGGATTGGCGGTATGACGACTGGTTGTAAGGCTGTCTATACTGAGATTGATACTGACTGTGTTGTTGGTTTTGGTATCCTCCTCTTGATGTAAAACCACGTCCTCTTGCGCCTCTGAAATATCCGCGGCTGTATTGAAGGGCGCCTAACGATCTAGCGGTAACCATTTCAGTTTTGATAGCTAGGAGGGCCTCATCAATGTGCTTACCAAACAAAGACTCTCCGTCATAGGCCATGTCCAGAATCTTTGTTTGTACCTCAGGTCTGAAAGTAGTGGCTTTAAGCCAGCCCTGGCGTCTAAGCTCTGCAGCCCCAGCGAAGTTGGTGTTCGCAATGTCCAGTGCGCAATCTATAGTTTCAGATGCAGCACGTTCTCCTTCCAACAGAATTTTCCTGGCTTCCTGTCTATGGTCTTCAGGGATAAGGTCAATGAGACCCGCCATATCTGACCACATTTGACAGTCATAACGGCCGATTATCGCTAGAGAGTTAGTAGCTCTAATAGAGGCCACTGCCATGGTAGAGAATTATTTGCCTATGAGATCCAGGCGACGTCCTTCCTTGTCAGGCCGTGTGGTAATAGGCACTGCAGGATTTTAGATCACTGTTGGGCGGCTTGCGAAATTACCGAATCTGGTCGTGGATGACCAATAAGACAAGATGGGCTGTTAGCAGGGGCACGTATTTTTTCTCTATGCGAGGAAGCACTGCCGGAATGGAAGCAGGCGTCTTCATGATCTTAACCCCCTCCTTCCAGATATAGTCTATGATGGGTACAGCTCGCGTGGTTTTCCTGGACTCCTCCTTGAAATCATGTAAAAAACACTCTGTCTGTTCGACCGTAACAGGCAGTTGGAATCTAGCTGCTGCCCACTGCATTAAATTATGAATGCCCCCGATGTCCTCAGGGGAGAATCAGAAGGTAGAGGAATAGGTGGAGAAGGCATCGGCATTATATAATCGTCCCAGGGATCTGTAATATGAGTATTTTCAGGTAATTCGCCCTCTTCAACCTCATCTTCAGAGGAGGTAGTGTCATGCTGCACCTGCTCAGAAGGACCTGAAGTATGAGCCGGTGTAACAGGAAACTCAGACTGAGGTAACGGATCAGGAACTACCACTGGTGGGGGTGGATTTTCTGAGACAGCCTGTTGTGGGGGAAACCTTTGACGGTAATCCGCCAGCATGGCCTGGAGATCCTGTATGAGCGTTGGAGGGAGGTGACTCATTTCCCTCTGGCGTGACTCCCTTCGATGAAATCTATGATGCGGAACCATAAGTTGTTCCTGGTAATATTGTCCCTGGTAATCATCTTCGTCGTCGTCATCCTGACACTTGATGTTAAGCTCAGAAGGATAGTGAGCTGTGCCAAATGGTCCCTCATCATCTTCGTTCTTATAATCATCATCTTCAACGTAAGTTTCTAAGAGGTGTGAAGGCAGAAGCGGAGAAATTTTACTATAATCCTGATGCCTTTGAAAAGTCTTGAGTTGGAAAGTCCAGACGATATGGGCGTTGACTGTGAAGGTATAACTATCAGCGTCGATACATTAGATTGAATTGGTAAATCCTTCGTCGACAGGCTCTTCGTCGACGGGATCGTCGTCGACGGGCTCTTCGTGGATGGTGTCTTCACTGATGGTGCCGCTGTCAACGGAACGGTCGTCGACGGAACAGTCGTCGATGGTGACATCGTCGACGGGACACACGTCGACGACGTAGACTTCGTCGATGATGATATCTTCGTTGACGGTGGAGGCTTCGTCGACGGTACCGTCGTTGATGGACTCGACGTCGACGTGGTCATCGACGGGGACTTCGTCGATGATTTCCTCATCGACGATTCTTCAAAAACAGGCTTTTTGGTCATGATTAAGATTCTGGTAGACAGAATAGGTGATGTAATGGCCGTCGTCGAGACAGTAGCTGTCGACGATGGAGCAGAAGAAGTCACAGAAATCGTCGACGATGGAGTCAAAGTGACAGATTTGACATGGCTTTTACTCATGGTTTTTGAAGTAGATGTCTTCTTAGACTCCTTGACCGATGTAGAGGGTGGAGACAGCGTTGACCCAGAGGACAGCTTAGGTGACCTCTGTGAATGGACAGAAACATCATGGGAAGATTTATGGTGTTTTCTTCCTTCACTTGAAGAGCTGTCATGGGATCTAGCTCTTTTGCTAGAAGTTGAGGCTCGGTCATCCTCCTCAGCCAAAGAGGATTTGAGCCATAAAAGCAGTCTTGCCTCTCTATCCCGAAGAGTCTTGTTAGGGAAAGTACGGCAGATCTTGCAATCCTTTGCCTCATGCTTAGGATAAAGGCAATAAATGCAGTCCTTATGTTGGTCATCAATATGGACCCTCTTCTTATCACAGGTCCTGCAGGGTTTGAACAGAGCTTTTCTGTCAGACATTCTGAAGAATTGAAGAGAAGAGACTGAGTGGCACTCAGGGAGACTCCTTTCCACAGGACGTGCGGTGAAAATCTGAGGAGAACTGCCTCTGCTGAGAGTGTTCTAGAGGGTGCTGGTAGCTGATTGGTTGGAGCTGACTTTTGGTCCTTTTTACTTTAAGGACGTAGATAGGATACTAAGGTTTAGGCCTTAAGCTTTTTTCTTTTAGCCTACTACTATTATTTACTTATGGCACTACTTTTGTAATTTACCGTGGGACTCCCGCCTCGGCGACGGGGAATGATTCAGGCATGTGAATCTATGAAAGATACCCCAATACTGGATAAGTGAGGTTTCTGTTTAATTAATTGTGGTGAGACAGGATGGAGTTGCGGAGCGGAATGAAATTCATGGAGTTTTTGATCAATTTCGCAGAATTCTGTGTAGTGGTATTCCGCCAACTACGCCCACCCTTACTTTTCTTCTGTTGCAGCACAAAAACACAGTCCCCAGTGCTGAGGGCAGAAGAGCTTGAAGTCTTTGTAGTTGCTAAGACTTCTTGAACAGGGGGCAAGCTCTACCTCAAGCCCTTGGAGAAACTCTCAAAAGCAGATTGCAGAAAGGTCTGTCCAGTCCTTTCACTGCCCAAGACAGAAGCAGCCACTGCAGGTCCACACAGCAAAGCACACAGCAAAGTGGTAGTTCCTCCTCACAGCTTCTCCGGCTCTTCTTCTTGGCAGTCTTCTTTATCCAAAAGAGTTCTAAAGTTCAGGGGTCTGGGCCCCAATATTAAATCCCAAAATCCTTTATCTCTTAGGCAGAGAGTGTCTGTGCCCAGCCAGAACCAGTTCTGCCTTCTCTGGTGTGAGTTCCTGGCAGGAGGTGGAGACGGCATTGTCAGACGCAGACCAGGGCCTTTGAGTTGCAAGGAAATCTCATCCCTCTTCCCCCATCACAGCCCAGGTCTATTCAGCCCTTTTGCTGACCCACCTAGACTACCTGGAGCCACTCCTGCCCCCCAGCCTTCTGTCATCCAAACCCAGACAGGCAATCCACATTCCAGCAGAGGCACACAGGATGACTGAGCAAGTAAATACCTACTTTCTAAAAGTGGTATTTTCAAACACAGAATGTAAAAATCACCTCCACTAAAAGATGCATCTTTAGATTCTGAGTTCAGGCATACTAAACTTCATTTTCTTACCTAATTTCCCGGGCTTGATATGTTTATAAGATGTTATAAACAAACTTCCCATTCTGTCCAATGGGGAACAGGTAGCCTTGCAATAGTGAAAAACAAAATTGGCTGTAGTTCACTATCAGGGCATGCCACACACACCAGGGCATGTCCTGCCTTTCACATACACTGCACCCTGTCCACAGGGGTACCTTGGGCCTACCTTAGGGGTGCCTAACATGTAAGGAAAGGGAAGGTTAGGGACGGGCCAGAGAGTGCATGAGCCAAGTCGACATGGGAGTTACAAACTCTGCAATGGCAGGTCTGAGGTATCTTTTTCTGGACTACTCACGTGGGTAGCACAATCCGTGCTGCAGGCCCACGAGAAGCATTTGATTCACAGGCCCTGGCACACTCAGTGCACTTTACTAGGGACTGACAAGTAAACCCAACATCCAATCATGGAAACACTAATCCATAACATACTTTACCACAGGAGAACTTGCACTTTACCACTGATCAGCTGTGCGAAAAGTGCGCAGAAAAGCTACGCCAGCAAACACAGAGTCAAAACCTGGAGGTCAGAAACTAAAAACTCAGGAGAAACACGCCAAAAAGATGCCAAGTCTAACAAATCACATAAAGCATTTCAAACTGTATTGCGTCTCGGCCACTTTATGATGCATGGAAAACTAGTAATCCTGATAAACATGAGTTCACATTCTTCTCAAATGTTCATCACATCATGTCTCGCATTGATTACATTTTGATCTCAAAACCTTTACTCCATTCTCTCCAATTTTCTGAGATTGGCTCCATTTTTATTTCTGATCATGCCCCTGTCTCAGTCTCTCTTGATTTGTCCCTCGTTACCCCCAAACATGCAAAATGGAGATATAACAAATCCTTACTATCCGACCAAACTTATATTTTAGATGCTACCTCCTTTTTAAGAGAATTGTTTCAGCTTAACAAATCAAGTGATACCTCTGTTCACAATAACTAGGATGCCTTTAAAGTCTCTTTTAGAGCCTTTACCATCACCTATACTGCCATAAAGAAAAAGTTATTAAATTCCCAATACCTTTCCCCCTCATACATTTCAAGACTCTTGAACACTCTTACTATGCTTCTACATCCCCTGTTCACCTCCAAGATCTCATCAATGCTAAATCTGAATTAAACAAGTTAGCTACAATTGATGCTAGTAAAATTCTACTTAAAATCAAATCAAAATATCATGGGGGTCAGAACAAAGTGGGTAGAATGTTGGCCAATTATCTAAAAGTCACATCGGAAAGGAAAACCATTGGACTTATTCGTAATGCCCTTACTAACAATTTACTACACTCTGACTCAGACATTTGTCAATGCGTTTCAGACCTATTATCACTCATTATACATGGGGGATACCCACCGTCCCGAAAATGACACTCAGTCGTTCTTTGATGATATCCCCTCTCCTCTCTCTATACTGGATACTATGACCCTCCTTGAAAAAGATATAACTCTTAAGGAGGTTTTCAATGCAATTAAATCTTTAAAGAGAGCTAAGGCTCCTGGTCCTGAATGTTTCTCTATTGAACTTATTTCTTCTTTTTCATCTAGTGTTGCACCACACTTACTTGAACTTTTCACCTCTTTTCTATTGCAATCTAAACCTGAAGGTTCCTTCCTTTATGATTTTATTGTAATTATACCCACATCTGATAAGGATTATTTCCTTTGTTAAAATTATTGCCCAATATCATTAATTAACTATGACTGCAAACATTTTGCAAAAATCCTTGCTAGATGATGTTGTACCCCTACTTATTAAATCTGATCAATCTGGTTTCATTAACGGTAGGCTCACTTCAGATAATGCTAGAATATTCTCTAATATTCTTGCTCTGGGGAGAAGATATCCTGACCTAGAAGTCTCTATGCTTAACTGTAATAGAGAGTGGATATATCTTACCAATATCTTTGTATACTTAACTCTCTGTACTTTTGTGTAGAACTTGTAATTCCAAAAAACGAAATAAAGAAAGAGTATGCCAATAACATATAAACTATCAGTTCTGTCTCTCCATGACTGACTTTGAAGCTATGTACTCTCGTGAAAGATGAGTCACAGTTTCAACTTGACATTTGTAGAGCTGCAACGTAACAAACAATTTACATTTTCTGTCATTCCCTAATCTTGGAAATTCATGCATGCATGCTAGAACTCTAATTCATTATTCGTGACATTTATATATACATGCACAACACAGGCCAGCCTAAGAATCCTACCTGTTTTGCTACACAATAAGCTTGGTAAAATTGATAACAAATCAAAGGCTGAGAAGAGTTCATACAAATGTTCCAGAAATGGTTTGTTCTCTTCCAGGGGATCCTCATTAATAATCATAAGCACAGAATAGTCCCGCCCACGCACGGTGACTCCGGAGCACTTATAAAATACATGTATGCATACATACACTAATCTAACAAAAACAATTTATACTCACAATTGCAGTCTATAAACAGGCTAAGAAGTCCAAATTTTATTTAAATTTTAACGAAGAAACCATTTAATTTTATATAGATCACTATAAAGTATAAGTGAACACAGTAATCTTCTCACAGACCTTTCTTCAAAATGAAAAAGAAATTAAAGAAAATAATTAGCCAATAAACTGCAAGGAATACATTCAGCTCGTACAACTGGTACTGTGACTTTAAAAACCTCACAGTACCCTTAGTATCCCATCATGCCCTGAAGGTGACAGTTAGGTTAGTTTGCTGGGCACTACACTTCCTTTCCTTAACCGACTGCAAGTGCTATGTCCAAGGCACATTGCTTTCACTATTTATCATGCTTCCATACTGATCTGCTGCTAAAAATGCTGATCGCTGCTTAAACCTATGAGTGTTGCTAATCACAAATACATTTGATCTGTTTTAATATTAAATTTGAAATGAAGTTCGTCCGCCACTTTTAAGGACTGTTTGGCTGCTGCTAATCATTTTTTATTCTGCTGTTGAAAATCCACATACATGTTTCATGTGATAATTATAGCACCGTCACTTCATCTATGTCAGTGTCTTAGACAGCGCATTGACATCTCAGGGGAAGCTCTTGGTCGACTCTCGGACTGCTCCCCTCCGCTCCCATCTCGCAACCTCGAGGGTGCCGCACTAGTTGTTGGGCCCAGGAGGAGCTTAGGAGGCGGGGCCTAGCTGAAGCTTTCCCTTATGTGAAGGCCCACGGCACAGACGCAACCACTGGGCAGTGTTGCCAGATTGGGCTACTTCCTGCACAATTGGGTGAAATTTTTCCCAATTGTGCGGGAAAAACCCATGCCTGGCAGGGGGCTACTTTTGGGCTGATATTAAGCCTGAGTGCGGAATTTACTGGCTGGGGCGGGCGCCGACCACAATGAGTCCGTGGCGTGCGCCTATCACAATGGCGCAGAAGGTCCAGTGGCAAATGAGCGCGCAGCGCGTGCTAACATCAGTGCAGCACAGTGCAAATCATTGGAGGAGGGCCCACCAGGGTTTGCCTGTGCGCACATGACCCCACCCACCCTCTACCCTCCCATCACACGAGTGCAGCCTGCACGTGAAATTGTGAAGTGCAGCGCTGCACACCTGCTGCTACACTAGCACATGCGCAGCGCTGCACCAGATCACCACCACCTAGCTTGGTAGTAGTGTGTGCGGGCCGATGTGAATCCCCAGGGCTGTCAATCTTGTGGCGCGCAAAAGTGCTACCAATGATTGACAGCCCTGCATGGCGCTGTTCCTGAAAATGCTGGCTGCCGCTGCAGGCAGTCTCGGCGCGCGCAGCACACTCAGCAGGGTGACGACTGGCGTCCGGACCGCACAATCGTGTCACAGTCATACTGTCTCGTCGTCATGGAAAAGACTGAGACAAAGTAAGTGACTGAGTGTGCCCACCAACGCTGCAACGGACAAGAAGAGTCCCACTCCAGGCCGGGGCCAGCCTGTGACTTCACTCCGAGTCCTCATTGCTGCCATAAGCAGCCCATTATGAATTGCCACGCTCGCCAGCTTTAAATTGCAGCAAATAGTAAGTGAAGTAATATATTCTCTGCTTTTGTTTTGTAAATCAGTCATTGTTATGCGGCTGGTAATTGTTGGCAGGGCAAGCTCCTTTCAGTGTTCTCATGACTCTGCACGTGTCTAACACCAGACAGGATCGGGCATTTGTGTTTTTCACAAGTCCTGCCGGGTCCTAGGATGTCATTGCTGCGATCCTTTTAGGGAGGGCATAGGCAAAATAAACTAATCGACTTGTTTCCTATCACGGTGAGGCTGTTTTTAAAAGACACACATAGCGCACTGTGTAAACTTAAGTTCTACTGCTGCTAGCATTTGCTCTTTGTGACTAAGGGTGGGCGTAGTGGGGCTACGTGAAGCAGCACGTAGTGTGCCCAAATCTACGCACACTACGCACTTCGCGTAGCCCCACTACGCGCCACCCGCCACCCACCCACCCTACTTTTAAAAGATAAAATGAATTTGTAATAAAGCAAATTAAAGGCACTTACCTGACGCGCGGCGTCTCCCGGGGCTCCCGCTTCCTGTTTTTCAATTTTCCTGACAAATGCGCATGCGCGGACGCCCGCGCATGCGCATTTCTTGCGAGAAATGCGCATGCGCGGGCGTCCGCGCATGCGCATTTGTCAGGAAAATTGAAAAACAGGAAGAGGGAGCCCCGGGAGACGCCGCGCGTCAGGTAAGTGCCTAATTTGCTTTATTACAAATTTATTTGAGCTTTTAAAAGTACGGCGGGCGGGAGGCGGGTGGTGGGCAGCAGGCAGCTACGCTTCGCCCACGTAGTGTACGTAGGCGCTGCCTGCTTCGCCTACTTCGAAAACTGCGAAGCAGGCAGCGCTACGTACACTACGTGGGCGAAGCGTAGTGTCGCGCCCAGGGTTATTTGTGACCCAGTCATGGTCTGGGAATTTTACACTGTCAGTGCAATTTCTCGGTGGTTCTGACAGCAGCAGTGGTGATCACAAGTGTAAAATCATGTAGGATTAGATTGTGGGTATACAATTGTTTGTCAGTAGGATCAGGTGATTTGCATCAGTTTCATTTTCTTTTTATAGCTTGTTCTTGCTTAAATGAGTGTCATTTCTTACGTCTATCTGTTTACATAACCTTAATTTCTTGTTTTAGCTCGCAAAAAAGTGTCACTCTTAGTGTCACACATTTAACAGTTGAATGTCATTCATAAGTACTCGGAAACCTTGAAAATGTCACACATAAGCACTCTTAAAACGTGGCAACTATGCAGTCTGTTTCCAAGTTGAATAGTGCCCTTCCATTTCAGGTGCTTTGCAATAGTTTTAAAATCTTCGTAGAGTTTCTCGTTGCTGAAATGGCTGCTATGCACTGTGTCACTTTTCTCTCGGGTCTCAGACTGTCTGGTGGTGCAGCCCTGTGCTGCTGTGGCCGTCAACTCGTGGGGCCTGGCCGCAGCATGTAGAAGCAAGCACAAATTGAAGTAAGTTCGTTTATAGTAAGAGTAGGAATGAGTGCTATAGGATAAGTAAAGCACTCTGAATCAGATGTTCTGTATAGACTTTTCATCTTTCATGTGAACATTTGCTGTTGTAAAGTGTTCTGCTAACTGTGGATCTAGCTATTGCTATATAATAATCTCAAATAAATAAGTGAAGGTTGCTGTGCTACTGTCTGTGTGTTACCTGTTCTGTGTGAGGGAAGCGCACATCTGCTGCCTCCAACACATGGCTGTGGCCGTAATGCCACATCCTCTCCCATAGGTGGTATTATTATTCAATTTAGGCAGAAGACTGCACATTTTGGAAGCTAAAAATTGTACTATTTTACATAATTACCTCTTAAAGTACCCCCTCGAAACAAAATACAAGTTAAAGGAGTAATTATTTTAACATGGGTTTGTCAATAAATCTCCCTCTTATTTGTTTCCAAATGTTGACAAATATGCTGTGGATGAAATAGAAGTGGAGGATGTCAGACTCCATTCGGGAAGGAGAGAGGGGGCTTGAGGGCTATGGGGTAAACGGGGGCTACTTGGCATTAACTTTGGGAGTTGCTTAAAATACAAATTAGAGGGAGCATTAATTAGCACATAATACTATTTCTGCCTTTCCTCAATCTCTGTGTTGTCTACTATTGTAGCTTTAGCAGTGCCTGTTACAAATTGCAATGTCACAGTGGTGACGGGTCATGTCAATCTTACAATCAACTCCCAGAAAACCCTCCCTCGGCCTAAAGAAAAACCCCCACCATTCTCCAAAAGTGGGGAACCATGAAAAACAACCCTAACCTCTGCACCCCTCTACCTTTTCCAGATGGCTAAACAAAGACCATAAATCCTTAAATTCATGGCTCACCAACACAGCCAATGAACTTGCACCCCCTGTTCGTCCCAACATGCGCCAGCCAAAACATTCTGTATCCTCATTCTCCCTGGCCCAAGTGGAACAAAAACTTAATTGCAAGTAGCTCGAATACAAATGGCATCAGGCCTACAAACCAGAAGATCTTTCCCAATTCAGCGAGGCAGAGAAAGCGTATCATGAGCGATTTCTGGCTTTCTTCGAGGACAAGATTCAGTCCATAAAAGACAAGTTCATTCCCACTTCCTTAATCGACCTGTTAGGCAATCCCCACTCTAGCAGCCCCCACAACACCTCACAGGTCAGGTTAAAACGCATTCCAGGAAACCTCCCGACTTCAATCGCCCCAAGCCATCTTCTCCTGCAAATCTGTCTCTCCCCGTGACCCGTTGCTTGCCATCCATACTACATGCAACCACAGACATGGTCAACCCAGTAATCAACCAGATTCTCAACCTATCTCTAGCCACAGCGGAAGTCCCCTCCACCTGGAAACTGGCAGTCGTTAAACCTCTTCAAAAAAGCCCCAAGCAAATCCTACCACCCTCACAAACCTCAGGCCTGTCTCCCTTCTTCCGCTATTAAGAAAAGTGCTTGAAAAGCTAGCCAATTACCTTCCTTGAAAATTCTAACTCACTTCACTTCTGATAATTCAGTTTCAGACCCAAACATTCCACTTAGTCAGCTCTACTTGAGGTCTCTGAAACATTAAATGACTCTGGATGCAGGGAACAATGCGGTGCTGATACTGCTGGATCTCTCTGCAGCATTCAATACCATCTCCCACCACATCCTTCTTCAGCGGATTAAAGAGATAAATCTCTCATAAGGCTTTCTCTTGGACCAAATAATTTCTGACTGATAGGAGACAAACAGTTATCTGGGGACAATTCTTTTCAACCAAAAGATCAGTTACCATGGGAGTGCTACAGGAATCCTACCTTAGTCCTGCCCTTTTCAATATCTAATTATTTATTTATTTATTTGATTTATTTTAAAGGTTTTCTATAGCGCTGGCTAGACCCAGAGGTATCAGAGCTCTTTACAGGAATGTGGGGAGGTACAGTATACAAAAACACTTGATAAGAAACATTGCAATAAGAGTCCATATAACCAAGAAAGCAGATACATATGAATGCTATTTTACAAAAGAACTCTATTAGGTAACTTGGGTAGTTCGAACTTAGGCTAGAGTAGGTGGGAGAGGGTGAGAGAGAAGAGATAGGAGGGAAACAGAGAGAGTAGGAATTAGGGGGGTTGAAAATCAGTGGGAGGTCGTGCTTGGGGCTAGAGGTCGTATGTAAATACAGAGAACAGGGAGGAGGGTTAGGGGGAAAAGAGTAGCATGAGGGTGGGGGGGTTAGGAGGGAGAGGGTGGAGAGGATAGAATTAGAGGGAAAATAGAGGGGACCCTGACGGGAGCGCAGAGTGTGAGAACAGTGTCAGAGGTAGGAAAATTATGGACCCCAGTATTTGTTGAGGAGGTATGTTTTGAGTTCTTTTTTTAAGTTGAAGTAGGAGGGGTTACAGCGTAGGTCTTTAGGCAGGGAATTCCAGATGGAGGGAGCGTTTCTGGAGAAGGAGCGAACTTGTGTGTGTTTCTTCTTTAACGGGGGGGGGGATAAGAATGAGGGCGATGGTGTTCCTCATCGGTCGGGCGCAGCCTGCTTTGTGGATTTTGTCTGAGTGGTAGCGTGGGGTGTTTTGGTGAAGGACTTTGTGCGTGATACATGCGATCTTATAGGTGGATCTGCCTTCAATGGGTAGCCATTTGAGGGTTTTCAAGGTGGGGGAGATGTGGTCGAAGCGTTTGTAGTCAGGGATGAGTCTAGCAGCTAGGTTGAGCACCGATTTGAGTGGAGCAAGGTGAACTTTTGGAGTCCCGGCGACGATGGCGTTACCATAGTCAATTCTCGACAAGACCAGTGATGGGACTATAGTTTTAAAGTCATCAGCCGGGATGAAGGGTTTAATGTTCTTGAGATGACGGAGAGTGAAGAGTGCTCATTTTGCTGAGGTTTTTATGTGTGGGTTGAGGGCAAGGCTATTATCAATGGTGATGCCAAGTGACTTAACTGAATTAGAAGTGGTGAGAGAGCAGTTGAGAGCATTAAGATCAGAGATCCAGTCTTGTATGGGGAGAGGGTTGTTTTTAGGCGAGAAGAGAATGATTTTGTTCTTTTAGGGTTAAGTTTGAAATAGTTATGGTGGAACCATGATTGGATCTTGGTCAGAGTGTCATTTAGGTGGAGGATATCAGAGTGGGATTTGATCTTATAGTAAAGTTGCTTGTCATCGGCATAGAGGTGGTAATTGATTCCTGCTTGTTTGAGGGTGAGGGGTTCCATGAAGAGGTTAAAGAGAGCAGGAGAGAGAATGGATCCCTGGGGGATACCGAGAAAGATCGGAGTAGAGTTGGAGAGGCAGTTCTCGATTTTGATTTGTTGGGTTCTGTGTTGGAGAAAGGAGGAAAACCAGTTGAGGACAAGGCCATTGAAGCCAAAGCGGACTTTAAGGGTATTTAGTAAGGCAGTGTGCTTAACAGTATCAAAAGCAGCGGATAGGTCGAGGAGAATGAGAAGGCATGACTCACCTTTGTCAAGTGAATGATGTATGTCGTACACTATATTGAGCATGGCAGATTCTGTGCTGAGCAGGGCGCATTTTTCTAGGGCTTTGGAGAGAAGAGGGAGGTTAGAGATGGGGCGGAGGTTATTTGGGTCGTTGGGATCTGCCTTAGGATTTTTGGGAATGGGTGTGATTTGAGCCAGTTGGAGGGAGGCGGGAACACACCCCGTGGCCAGGGAGGAGTTAATAATGGTGGTCCAAAAAGGGGCAATGATATGTTTAAGGTCTTGGACAAGGTTAGGGGCAGAGGGTCTTTGGTGTGGGAAGATGGTTTCAGCTTAGCGATGATGTTATAGCCTTTGTGTTCAGTGACAGGGAGAAAAGTATGCCAGGAGGCACTTTTTTTTTATGTTGCTGGGGGAGAGAAGGGTTGGGTTCCAGTGGCAAGGAATCGGAAGGGAGATGGGCAGGGACAGGGGGAGGATTTGGATGGGATGGAGATACTGGTGGAAAGTTATAAGAAGGTAGTGGGTAAGGAGAGAGCAGATTTAAGAGGAAGGTTTGGTCTATTTTGGTGATTTTATCAGAGAAGAACTTAGCAATTTCTTCACATTTCTCGTTTAGAGGCCGTCAGCTTTTGAGGGGCAGAGGATGTTTGGTTTTTGACGATGCTGAATAGTTCTCTAGGTCTATTTTTAGCCCTATCAAGCTGTGTGCGGAAGAAGCGGACTTTTCATTGAGGATGTGTTTTTTGTAGTTGGACCTAGCAGATCAGATGAGGGCTAGATGAGAGGGGGACGGATGTTGCCTCCATGTTCGTTCAGATTGTCTAAGAGAGCGCCTTTCGTTGTTGAGATCAGAGTTGAACCAGGATTTAGAAGGTATGTTTCTTGGGGTTTTAAGTTTGGGGGGGCAATTGGTCTAGGATCTCAGTAACTGAATTATTATAGTGTTCGGTGAGGGCGTTAGCATATGGGAGGGGGGTTAGCAGGAGTTGAGTTTTGATTTTCATTTGAGGTCACCGGGGGGGATAAGATGAAAGTTTCTGGTCAGTTTCTTGAGTTTGGTGCTTTTGGTGTTGGTGGGGTGGTCATGGTGTTGATCGTGAAAAGGATGAGGTGATGGTCGGACCAGTCGATCGGGATGATGCTGGCAAGTGACGACGGCATCGAGAGTGGCCCCTTTGGAGTTGGTTGGAGGGTGACAGATGTGCTTCAGGTCACTGATCGCTAGGAGATTCAAGAGGAGATAAACGGCATGGTCTTTGCTGTCATTCCAGTGGAGGTTGAAGTCTCCAAGGAAGAGGTTTTTGGAGTTGGAGAGTGAAGATTGGGTGAGGAGGTCAGAAAGTTCCTCAGCGAAGGGAAGGGATTCACCAGGAGGATGGTAAATGTTATGTAGGCGAATAGGGGGGGCGCCCTAGATTTTAAATGTGAATCTATGAAAGACACCAATACTGGAGAACCACAGTTTACAGGAAAGTAACATTTGTTCTTCTCCAGTAATGGGGTGTCTTTCATAGATTCACATGCTTGAATAGACTAGTGAGCAGTACTCTGCAGCCCGAAGAGGCAGTATCAAAGTTGTATGAAATACAATGACATTGTATGATAGAATCACAAAACGGATAACAACCCAAGGAGGAGAGAAGTAACAGAGGCTCACCTTATTTAAAGAGATTGCGAAGAACTGCTTGGCCCACTGCTGTATCGGCTTCGTTGATTGCATCCAGGCAGTAGTGCCTCGTGAAAGTCTGCCTGCTGGACCACGTAGCTGCCCGGCAGATCTGATGACTGGGCACACCAGCGAATAAGGCAGTGGATTAGGACATCGCCCTTGTAGAATGCACCCTCACTCCGGAAGGAAGAGGCTTGCCAGCTTTCTGATGGCAGAAAGATATCGCTGAAGAAATCCAACGTGCAAATGTTGGTTTGGTAACAGAATGTCCCCTACAGGTTCGCCCATAGGCAACGAACAGTTGATCAGAGTGGCGAAAGGGTGCCGTTCTGCTGATATAAAACTTGAGGCACCTCTATAAGTCCAAAAAATGCATATTCTGTTCCGCTGGAGATTGCGGATGAGGAAAAAGGTTTTTAAAATCACAGGTTCGTTAAGATGAAAGTCGGATGGCACCTTTGGCATGAAAGCTGGGTTAGTTCGAAGGATAACACAGTCCGATTTAAATTGGAGAAAAGGAGGCTGGATTGTGAAGGCGTGAATGTCACTTACACGACGAGAGGAAGTCAGAGCAAGCAGGAGGGCAACCTTCCAGGTCAAGAATTTTAAATCTGCTGAATGGATTGGCTTAAAGGGTGCCTTCATAAGTTGCGCCGAATGGGTGGAAACATCCGGAACAATCCCTTAAAGAATTGCTGAATCACTCTAGATGAATAGAGAGAGGAAGAGCCGTCCTGGCAAAAATGAGAAATTGCTGCCAAAAAGACTTTTAGAGTGGAATGAGACAGTCCTGACTGTGCCAACTGCAAAAAGAAAGGCAGAATCTGTGCCGGAGAAGCGTGCACTGGGTGGATGTTAGCAGATGAACACCAATGACAGAAATGTTTCCACTTTAGTTTGTATGTCTTCACCGTGGACGGTGCCCGCGCCCTGGTAAGAACCTCTCTGCAGGCAGGCGAAATATTCAAGTGAGCAAATTCAAGGTGCTCAGGTTCCAGGCCGACAGTTTGAGCGAACTGTGATTCGGATGGCAGATCCGACCATTGTTCATTGTTAGAAGGTCCGGCCGGGGGCGAAGAAGGATGGGCTCGCATTGTGAGAGGAGCAGTAACTCCGAGAACCATGCCTGCCGAGGCCACCGGGGAGCAATCAGGAGAATGTGACATGGTTGTCTCCGCATTTTCCACAACACTCGAGGTACCAGAGGGATTGGCGGAAAAGCGTAGGCAAATATCTTGCACCAGTCCATCGAAAGGGCATTCCCGCACGACCCGCTGTGGGGAAGCCAACTTGCGTAAGACTGGCATTTGCTGTTCTGTGGAGTTGCAAAGAGATCCAGGCCCGGGTGACCCCAGAGGCTGAAGACAAAGTCCAGAGTCGGCTGATGCAACTCCCACTCGTGGGTCGATGACGCGGACCGGCTGAGAGAATCCGCCAGAATTTTGGAAATGCCTTGTAGGTGGACTGCTGTGAGTGTGATCTGATGGAGTATGGCCCAATCCCAAATCTTCTGAGCCAGCTGGGAAAGCAGCGGAGATTTGGTACCGCCCTGCTTGTTTAGATAGTGCATGCTGGTGGTGATGTCTGTTTGAATGACCACTGATTCCCCTTGAAGCAGAAGTCGGAACGATTTGAGTGCAAGGAAGATCGCCATCAGTTCTAGCCTGCTGATGTGCCAAGAACGTTGGGACAGGTTTCATTTGACTTTGATGGACAATCCTTGAAGGTGACCGCCCCACCCTTCCAGGGAGGCCGAGTTCTGGAGCCTTTGCCAAGAAAGAAGTGCCGGCTGCGATGTTGCGAGGTTGCGTCCACCAGCACAGAGCTTGTGCCATGCGAGCGGTTACGAATATCCGGTCGCTGAATGAACCGGAGACCTGACGCCACTGCTTGTCCAGTTCTTCCTGAATTGAACGACTCTTCAGTCTGCAATTCGGGATCAAAGAAATGCAGGAGGACGCCATCCCCAGAAAGGACTTCAAAATGTGGACTGAAACGGACCGTTTTGATCTGATGTGAGCTGCGAGCTGCAGGATCCGTTTCTGCCGGTTGTCGGAAACAAAAGCCATGGCCATGGAGGTATTGAGAGTAGCGCCCAGGAAAGTTCTGTGAAGAGCTGGCGTGAACTGAGATTTTTGTATGTTGACTGACAGTCCCAGAGAGTGGAACAGAGTCCGACAAAACTGAGTGTCTAAGGATGCCTGATGTGGTAAATATTCTATTACCTGGACTGAATTTCATACGGAGTCTTAAATAAAATAGCTCAGAATAATAAGAGGCAGAATCCGTGGTATAAGAGGTTTCTGAATGGGCTTTATTCCAAAATGGCCGACTCGAGTCGCGGCCTTCAGGTTCCGTCACCACGGGGGTTCAGGAAGTGAAGTACATACTTTATTGACAGGAAATTGCTTTTATAGAACATACATTACAATGAAACCAATGTAGAAGGCGTAACAATTGATAAGAGAAACGATACTGTAAGTGCGTAACCGAAAATGGGCGTAATAAGGAGTAAAAAGAAACATGATTGGTTATGATGTTATGCATAGGTGGATCTATAAGATAATACTTGGCATAGATGCGCGCGCAGCGGCATGACGTGTAATTGACGTGTAACTAGGGGGTGAAGGGGACTTGACATTTAGCTCTACATGTGGAGACAAAAAGTCTGGGGGGTCAAGTCAACCTAATCCCAAATCATATCTAACATCCTATGTTTAAAGAACTATGTTATCCACAAGGAAGGACTCTCGGACAAAATCTATTCTATACTGACTGTGTGTGCGTGCACAAGCGTCTAAGTGTCTATATGAGATGCGAGAGGCAGAAACTTTCCATGGCAACAGGGCTATGATTTACTTGCATGAGGACAGAAAAAAACCGAGCCCTTTGCTTGGGAGCAAAAGGAAATGTTTACCTAAACTACTAGACAGGAATGCATCGGCTGAGGAGCAAAGTAGATAATTCGAAGGTGAAATACAGCTTCTTGGCAGGCAGGCGAAACTGGCCGAGGTAGGCACCGTTAGCTGCACAGGAAGTAGGACAAAGTTCATGGATACAGATGCGAGCTTAAACTGATGCTGTTAGAGGCAGAGAGCAGGGAAAGGCTTTGAGGACAGAATCGGGCCTACTCTGCCTGAACTGCAAAAATGGAGTAACTTAGCCATATAAAGTCGGTGGCCTTTCATACTTAGGAATCGAATATCCAGCCCATTGATGGCGGATCTGACAGAGGACATGTTGATGGTGGACGCACATGTGTTTGCGTCTTCGAAACTGGAACTGGAGGAAACATACATGTGTTTGTAACATGCACATAGAACCGTTGGGGTCCAAGATAGGGGACATAACTGATCAGGAAAATCCACATTTCCACATTCCCTCCTTGTCCCCTACTTGCCCTTCAAGAGATATCAATCTTCATTAGTCCATCGATTTGCTCATGGAGCATCATTTCTTCTTCTTTCTTCTTCCGGGATTTTGAACGAAAACCTTGATGTGGAATACACGATGTGGCACACAGACCACAAATCGCTGGTCCACATTGCAGGCATAAGCAGCAACTGAATAGTATAAGAAGGCCAATACCTAGGAAGGACAGAACTCTCCATCCCCAGGCTGATATCACACTCCAAAACCACCCGGACCACGTCCACGTGCCTGGATTCTCGTGTATCTGGCTCACAATCTTATGAAGGCGTGTTATAGCTTTATATACAGATGGCGAATTTTCTGGTATGAATATGCAGCAGCTGGATCCGATGACCCTACAAGCTCCGCCCCTATCGGCCAGGATGACGTCAAGGACAAGACGATTCTGGAGAACAACAATTCTCATCACCGATTGTTCCTCTGTCAGATTGCCTAGGGCGGCTATAGTCTCATTCACTACAGCTTCAAGAGTCTTGGTTAGCCTACGTATCAGCTTACTATTTGAAATTGTACCTATATAGGGAAAGATACCTTTATTGAAATCTACATACTTGTCCCATGCCGTCTCAGTATAATCGACAACTGGGAGATCTCTTCGCTCTCTATTGTGTACTAAATGAACATTTCGATAATAATCAGGAGGAGCTAGGAAAACAGGTGGCAAAAGGAATGCTATGTAACAGGTACCATCCCAATCTAGAGGCAGACGTATATATGCGGTCTGATCACATATAAAGTAGGAATGGCGAGAAGCTCTAAATGAAGATTTACCTTGATCACTATATTCTACTGTAGTAACGCATTTGCTATGGCCCATATGTATGGAACCAACTTTTCTTACACATAATTCACCCTTAACTGGAAATACTGACATAGTGGGCAGAATTAGTTCAACTTCGGATTCGACATTCAGAATCATAAGATTAGGTGTAAAATTACCTAATCCATACACTTCATTTTCTAGATCAGTTCCTGTTCTACTGGGGTGACCCTTCTTATCAGGGTAACAGACTTTGAATAAAACTAGATTCAGATTTCCCCATATCCAATGGTGTTGATAAACTGCTGTGTCTGAGTCTATGGAATTTAGTAAACTAAACCATGCTCCACAGGAGCCATTATGTGTGAACGGATGGGGGAAGAAAGGCAGAACTCCTTTGTTATTCTGATAGGGAGGGAGTCGGCCACACACCCAACAATTAGTGGCATTACTAGTCTGATGGGAATGGTGTAACATACTAATGAAAGTGTTATTACGCAGCGCAAGTCTATAGGATAATTCATGTGGGGGTAGGTCACTAAAAGAATGTTCATTAGTTATATTGAAAATATGTTTAGAAACAGGATAATACATATGCAACAATATACTTGCAGTAATTATTATAAAACTCAAGAAAAACAAAATTAATAATGTCACTATACAGTGGCTACGCAGTGCTTTACAGTATGCATGTCGTTTCAACATTGTTCTTGATTGTTCATGATTCAGACTCAAGGGATACATGTCGGGGACAGATTCAACCGCTTCACCTTGGAGAGGACTTAAACAATCAAATCGGCCGACGGCCTGGGTCTGAGTTTTAATTTATAAAGGTCTGTGCTACTGGCCTCAGCCAAAGGTAGCTTTGAGTCAATGGGTGAAGACACACGAGGAGGACTGTTTATATCCGAAGGAAGTCCATGAAATTTCTTGATGTGGCTTGAATGGATCCAACCCTTTCTTCCTTCGATCTTCACGGCTGTCCTTGTGGTCAACAGGACCAGCTTAGGTGTCTTCCACCTGGGCTCCAGTTGAGTCTTTCTGTCAAAGTTCCTCACAAGGACATAATCGCCCGGGATTACGTCATGGGGTTTCACCTCAGTGTTGTCAGGAAAGGCTGCAGCTACCTGTGAACGACAAGATTGTAGTGCAGACATCAAGGAAGCCAGGTAATCTGTCAGCATATTACAATCAACATCAGTTATTTTACGGGGTATAGGCGTCCCCCACATATTCGGTGGTCTACCAAAGATCACCTCATAAGGGGATAGCCCTGTTCGAGAGTGTGCTACCATTCTTATGTAAAATAGTGCAACTGGTAAGGCTACTATCCAGTCAACACCTTTCTCCTTACATATTTTTGACAATCTGATTTTCAAAATTTGATTATGTCGTTCCACGAGACCTGCTGCCTCGGGGTGTCGGACACAATGAAACTTCCACTGATATCCCAGCAAAAGTGAAACATGTTTCATTAATTCGGATGAGAAAGGCTGGCCGTTATCCGAATATACAACACGTGGTAAACCGTACCGTGGGAAGAATTCTCGAACTAGCTGCTTGGCAGTAGTCGGGGCAGTGTAATCCGATACTGGGTACGCTTCAGTCCATCGGGAAAGAGCGCAGACAACTACAAGAACATATTTGAATCCTCGACATCGTTCCATCTGGATATAATCCATCTGGAGGACTTCAAAAGCATGATCGGGAGGCTGAAATCCACCCTGCTCTACGGGAACACTTTTTCCTGGGTTGAACTGACAACATATCATACAGGTACGGACTTTTTGTTTAGCTGCAGTTCGTAGATGTTTATTAAACCAAATGTGTTGAATGCTGTCTAGCATAGCTTTTTCTCCTAAATGCGCCGGACTGTGAATTGTAGCTATAATGGCTTGGACCATAGAGTCAGGAAGAAACCATACAGATTTCTCCTTTGTCACCCATCCCTGATCTGTCTGGATCCCTCCTAGTTCAGTCCATTTCTTTATTTCTTCTGTTGTGGCATGTGACTGTATGTCAATTATATCAAGTGCGGGATCCTTAATCGTCATACACTGTATTGGTGTCCGAACTATTGTCTTTGTCATGTCGGATGTGCGAGTCTGAGCAGTCTGTTTAGCTGTTCTGTCAGCTAAATCATTGCCTTGAGAAATGATATCAGTAACCTTCATGTGTGCTTTACATTTCATAATCGATATAGCTGTGGGCAGATGGATTGCGTCTAACAAAGCATGAATGAGAGACCCATGCTGAATATGGGTCCCATGAGAAGTTAAATAACCCCTCTCTCGCCAAAGCACCCCGAAGTCATGTACAACTCCGAATGCATAACGTGAATCAGTGTATATGTTAACTTTCTTACTTGTGGCTTGAATACAGGCTTGTGTTAGAGCAATAAGTTCTGCTGCTTGGGCTGACAAAGTATCTATACAGTTTGTTTCAATAACCTCAGTGTCTGTTGTGACTGCATACGCGGCCACTAAATCTCCTGTACTTGTTCTCATGCACGATCCATCTACATATAACGTCAGGTCTGGATCTAACAATGGAACGTCTGTTAAGTCTTGTCTGGGTTTCGTCTTTATTTCAATAACTTCAACACAATCATGAGCTAGTGGGTCTGTTCCAATTACAGGTAAAAGTGTAGCAGGATTCAATGTATTACAACGTCGGATCTCTATGTGTGGCTGAAACAATGTCAGTTCATAACCGGTAAGTCTTGCTATGGTCAAGTGTTGTGTTTGCGTTCGGTTCACAAGAACTTCTACTGCATGTGGTACTTGTACTGTCAATGGATGTCCTAACACTATGGCATCGCTTTGTCTGATTGCTAAAGCTGTTGCTGCCACTGATTTCAGGCACGCAGGCAAAGCCTGAGCTACGGGATCTAATGTACTAGAGAAATAAGCACATGGCTTGTGTGATCCTGCTTGTTCCTGAGTGAGTACTGACAAGGCAGTACCTTCGCGTTCTGTAACAAAGAGTGTAAAATGTTTGCTGTAACATGGTGTCGCTAAAACAGGTGCTTGACATAGAGCTTTCTTTAAGCTTTCAAAAGCTTGTGTGTGATCCTGAGTCCAAGGGAGGACAGTCGATGTGGCTGCCTCCTGTGTTGTCAACTGAATGAGTGGTTTTGCTAGAAATGCGTACTGAGGGATCCACTGCCTACAATATGAAGTGAGGCCTATGAAAGCCCGCACCTCCTTTTGTGTCTTGGGTATTGACATGTTAGCAATTAACTGAATGCGATCTGGTGTAAGCTGCCTTCCCTCCTTGGACAGCGAGTGACCAAGATAAATAACTCGCTGGACACAGAATTGCAGCTTAGAAGGGGACACCTTGTGCCCCTTGTCGGCTAGAAAATGTAAAACTGTCAGAGAAGCCTTTTCACATTCGGGTTCGCTTCTCGCGGTGATCAGCAGATCATCGACATATTGAAGCAGTGCAGTGTTAACTGGCATGTGGATACTGTCGAGTTCTCGTTTCAGTGCTTGGCTATAGATGCTGGGGCTTTCTGTAAATCCTTGAGGAGCGCGTGAGAATTTAAAACTGCGCCCATTTAAACTGAATCCGAACAAATATTGACTTTCCGGATCTATGGGGACGCTGAAAAAGGCATTCTTGAGATCAATTACAGTAAAGAATGTTGCTTCGGAATCAATGGCTGTCAATAATGATGAGATATCGGGGACCACAGGGAATTGTGGCACAATGCATTTGTTTAATTCGCGTAAATCAATAACCAATCGATATACTGGCGGGGCTGTAGGATCTGTTCGTTTAAGAATCGGAATTATCGGTGAATTACATACATTGGAGTCTGTTTCTACAACTACTCCTTGGGCAATTAGCTCGTCAATGATTTGTAGTAAAGCCACTACAGCATCTTGTGGTAATTTGTATTGTCGCATTCGTGGTAGTACCACTCCTGCCTTTAATGTGACTCGGTATGGTGTAATGTTCATGCAACCAACATCAGTAGGGCCTTGTGCCCATAGATGTGCTGGTAAAGTCTGTAATCGGCGATCCATGTCTCTGGATACATAATGACCTTTAAAATCACGTAAAAACAATCTTACTCCTTCCGGAGAACAACTGATAATAGCCCCTAGGGCTTTCAATGTCTTTATACCTAACAGGTTTTCTGGACAAGATTTGGTAAGCAATAAATCAGTAGTTCGTGTCAAGGGACCAATCGTAAGTGGAAGTGGCTGTGATACCTCATTAACAATAGGCTTTCCTGAGAAACCAAGGGAAACATTTTGAGAGCCTGAGAGGGGTGCCCCTGGAACTTCACTACGCTTTATTGTTGTTCGACTTGCCCCCGTATCGAGTAAGAATTTTCTATCTTGACCTAATAATTCACTATGTACATAAGGTCCTTCTTGATCTACAGGAATCTCAATAAGGGGTAAGTCAACTTCCCTCTCTAGGCTAGTTCATGCGTAACGCTGATACTCAGGATATTCATACTGTGCAGTCTGATACATTTGTCGTGTTGTGGTTTGTGTGGCAGTAGCAGGCATCGGTGGTGCAGCTGGCACAAACTGTATGGGTTGTTGTGAGGCTGGCATAGACTGTTGCTGAGCTGGCATGGACTGTCCATGCTGCGTAGCTCCTTGTTCATTCTGATCCTGTTTGAGTGGTCGTGGTCTTTCTTTCGCAATACCTATAGCTATATTACGCTTCAGGACTTGACAATCGTGTACATAATGGCCTAGTTGTTTACAGTAATTGCATGTTCCCTTTACAGGAACTGCTGAATCTCCGGAATGTGTCACACCCTTTTTGTGACCATCCGCTGGTACTGTCTGGGAAACTAGCATTTTCATTTTTGTATCCTTCATACGTCTTTGTTCGTGTTCTTGTTCATCTCTAATTCTATTGTGATGATACTGTAACATTTGTAGCATTTGTGACGGAGTGTTACTTTGCCAGGTACTCTCAAATTTCAATATCCTATTCTTCACTGGAGGCAATGCATTTTCCACTAATTTTGTCACAAATAAATGTGGGTACGACTCACTACTTGCTTTTATACCACTATTTACACCAAAACATTTTTCAAATCGGGCATAATAATCACTTGTGTCTTCATCATGCTTTTGTTTACAGGCTGAGATTGCACCCCAATCTTCCTTTTTCGTAGTTAATAAACGTGGCAGTACTTGTACTAGTAAACCTGGTAATGCTTTAACTTTATCCCCGAGCCCTGAACCTGCAGTTCGGGCCCTTTCCTCTGCTTCTAATGCTGTCCAATCTATTTTTTGGTCTCCCACTTCGCACTCTTTTTCTTTCAGCTTTTCATAAATGCCAGCAGGCATTAGCACCTTTAATATCGTCATAATATCAGGATAGGTATACTCTCCCATCAGTAACATGTCTTTAATTTCTCGGTGAAAACCCGCTGGGTCTTTGTCATGACTGGGTACTACTTTCTTCATTTCTAACAATTCAATTTTTGTTATGGGTGTGTATACAAATACACGGTGAAACTGATTGTCTTCGCCTTTTATTGGGTGCACTTCTCGTAAGGGATTTTGTCTATCCATGTAATACGGCATTCTTTCCTTGCTGGGCAGCGAGAAAGGATCTGGGCTTACAAAAAGGACGTACTGTTTACGTGACACTAATATTTCTTTAATTAACTTGTTACTAGAACCTCTCCATCTATTCGTGAGTAGTTCAGTTAATATATCAGGTAAAGGACCAGGATCAGCATGTTGGCTCTTATATAATATAAGGAGTTGCTGAATCATATAGATTCCAGCTAAACGTTGTTCATCTGGACTGAGGTTAAAAAACGTGTGTGCTACGGTCTCATCACCGTATTTTCCAGGACTGTCAATCCAGTGGACGGCTGATCTGGCTAATTCTTGCTCATCCATGGAATCGAGGAGGTGGTAACCCCTTCGTTCTCGGAGTATTTTATCTGCGGCTTGAAACAAATGTTCAGGAGACTTCAGATTTATTATTGGCGTCGGATACGTCCTGCTATTATTTGGACATACAGAGTGTATTGGATCAGAAAAACATCTAGTATTATTACAGGATCTTCCTCTACCTACATAGGCTATGGTGTCTGACTGTCTTACGGAATCCCCTGATTCGGACATTTCATCTTGCTCGAACTCGTCTGTTTCCAATCTTTCTTCATGAATACGTTCTATTTCTTTACGGATCTTTCGGCACATGGCTATTATACAATTTTGCTTATCGTGTCTCCCTTCTGATATATTCTGGCTCCATCTTGTAAGAATAAGCATTGCATTCGGGTCTACCCCCGGTCGGTCTTGATTTCTGATCACACAGTTTATGAGGAAACGTAACAGTTCCCCCTGTATCTCTACTTTCTGGAATTCCATAGCTCTATTAATACATTCTGGATCTCGCCCTGTTTGAACAAAATGATATATTTTCTCTAGATGCGCAGTCATTCCTGGTAACTTCGCTAAATATCCTGCGGCTCGTCTGATGCGTAATGATGCCAGGACCATTTCGTCCTCTTTACCGACCACTGGGTCATATCTACAATCTATAAGAAGTTCCTTAAGCGCACGTTCACTTACGAATTTGGGTGTACGTGAATGCGCTGACTCTTGAAAAACAAGTTTATTTATTCTAGGTGGCGTAAAAGTATTGCTAGCACCTCCCGTGGCCCCATCTGGGGCGTCGGGTGTGAATGGATTCGTCGAACGTGACACAGCAACTATAGGTGTGGACACAGCCATGGAAGTACCTGTAGGGACAGATGCGGAGACAGATGTGCTTGCCGGAACTTGTGACTCGACTTGTTGCTGTAGGGATACGGGTGCTGGATCTTGGCGTTGGATCTCCCTGGTATGCAGTCTATGTGGGGCGGAATTAGCATACTCGGGAGCTACGTCATCTAAATATGAGGAAAGAAAAACATCTTCCGCTGTTCTAGGGTGCCCCTTAGGATGTGCCTTGATTGGAAACAATGGGGGTGGCAAGTCTTTTGGTATCTCTGGAGCAGCCTTAGGTAATCCTTCGGCTAGAAGGGGATACATACCATTCATAAGGGCATTTCTCTGTCTATCCACTTGTTCTGATTTCACTCTGATACCTTCCTCAATTAATAGATTTTCTTGGACTTTATTTGAACTTTCTTTACTCTTCTCTTCCTGTCTACGTGCTTTTTCTGTACGTCTATGAGATTCTTTACGCCATAACTCAACAGCGTCTTTCTGTGACTGTCTGACCTTTCTTTTCCATAATTCTTCCTCGACTTTCATGATGCACTCTGCATCCCAGGTTCCCGCTGCGGGCCACCTTTGACTTTCTGGCAATCCCTTGGTGTAATCTACCCATAAATCAAGAAATAATATAGCGTCTAAGCCATGTTTGTGATACATGAAGTGCCCTGGAGTATCCCTAGGAGGAATAGGGACGGCTTCTTCGAGTACCCCTTTCCTAGTAGTGATCTGTCTTAATTTCGAAAAGAGCGGCATATTGACAACTGATCCGATACTTAATTTTGAACACACTTAATACAAAAGCACACTAATGAACAACCATTCATACCACAATATGCAAGACGTTTAACACATTTAACATTAAACATTAAGACATTTTTTTTTTAACCTTTAAAATAAGCAGCAATGATGATCGTCTGCATGACTAAATCACCAAGCATAATTCTTGACAATAACTAGATACCTCGGAATACTTGATATACTGCTAAACAGTACATATACACTGCTAAACAGTGCAGACCGGATTTGTGTACCCAAATCCGTCTTGACCGGCACAACCTATGTGCGCGTCAACACGCCTCCCCGGCGATGGTACTCACAGGGTAGCTCCTTGAAACGGAAGGCCTCGGAGAATGGACTGGACTCGATGACTGCGGACATCGGACCCTCTGGACATCGGGACTTCGAAAACCTGGTGGGCCTCTGTATACCTTGGATCTTGCTCTCTCAGCTAGGCTCTGGTCGGGATACTTCGCACTTCTCACCGCCTCGTCTGGGTTGATCGCAGCCTCAGTCGCCCCCGCTTGACCGGAGGGAGCTACAGGAAATCCTGCTGGTACGCGTTATGGTCCGTCCAGCTGTGGCAGGAGACCGGGCCTGCAACGCACCGCCGGCGCGTGAGATGAGAAAGTGTCCCTGTTCGGGCGCCATTATGTGGTAAATATTCTATTACCTGGACTGAATTTCATACGGAGTCTTAAATAAAATAGCTCAGAATAATAAGAGGCAGAATCCGTGGTATAAGAGGTTTCTGAATGGGCTTTATTCCAAAATGGCCGACTCGAGTCGCGGCCTTCAGGTTCCGTCACCACGGGGGTTCAGGAAGTGAAGTACATACTTTATTGACAGGAAATTGCTTTTATAGAACATACATTACAATGAAACCAATGTAGAAGGCGTAACAATTGATAAGAGAAACGATACTGTAAGTGCGTAACCGAAAATGGGCGTAATAAGGAGTAAAAAGAAACATGATTGGTTATGATGTTATGCATAGGTGGATCTATAAGATAATACTTGGCATAGATGCGCGCGCAGCGGCATGACGTGTAATTGACGTGTAACTAGGGGGTGAAGGGGACTTGACATTTAGCTCTACATGTGGAGACAAAAAGTCTGGGGGGTCAAGTCAACCTAATCCCAAATCATATCTAACATCCTATGTTTAAAGAACTATGTTATCCACAAGGAAGGACTCTCGGACAAAATCTATTCTATACTGACTGTGTGTGCGTGCACAAGCGTCTAAGTGTCTATATGAGATGCGAGAGGCAGAAACTTTCCATGGCAACAGGGCTATGATTTACTTGCATGAGGACAGAAAAAAACCGAGCCCTTTGCTTGGGAGCAAAAGGAAATGTTTACCTAAACTACTAGACAGGAATGCATCGGCTGAGGAGCAAAGTAGATAATTCGAAGGTGAAATACAGCTTCTTGGCAGGCAGGCGAAACTGGCCGAGGTAGGCACCGTTAGCTGCACAGGAAGTAGGACAAAGTTCATGGATACAGATGCGAGCTTAAACTGATGCTGTTAGAGGCAGAGAGCAGGGAAAGGCTTTGAGGACAGAATCGGGCCTACTCTGCCTGAACTGCAAAAATGGAGTAACTTAGCCATATAAAGTCGGTGGCCTTTCATACTTAGGAATCGAATATCCAGCCCATTGATGGCGGATCTGACAGAGGACATGTTGATGGTGGACGCACATGTGTTTGTGTCTTCGAAACTGGAACTGGAGGAAACATACATGTGTTTGTAACATGCACATAGAACCGTTGGGGTCCAAGATAGGGGACATAACTGATCAGGAAAATCCACATTTCCACAGTAAGACTGAGACTTGATGAGACAATCGTCCAAATATGGGAAGATTTGAATACCTCGCAATCGCAGATAGGCCACCACCGGGGCGAGGACCTTCGTAAAGACCCGGGGGCGGAGAGGAGCCCAAAGGGCAGGACTCTGAATTGAAAGTCTCTCTGGCCTACACGGAAGCGCAGGTATTTCCTGTGGCGTGGTAGAATCGGCACATGGAAGTAGGCATCCTGAAGATCGATTGTTGACATGAAGTCGTCCTGACAGAGGAGCTGAAGAATTTCCCTCAGTGTAAGCATGCGGAAAGTCTGATCCTTTAGAAACTTGTTCAGAGCCCTCAGGTCGAGGATGGGGCGCCACTCTCCAGACTTCTTTAGCACGAGGAAAAAACAGGAATAGAAACCCAGCCCCTTCTGAGTCTTTGGAACCACTTCGATGGCTCCTTTTTTGAGCATGAGTTTGATCTGTTGGAAAAGCTCCTTGAGATGAGCAGGAGGAGGACCGGTTGGGGGGGTGTTCTGAGGGAATTTGACGAATTCTAGAGCATGGCCTTTTGAAACAATGTCCAACCCCAACGGTCTGAAGTTATTAGTGACCAATTTGAAAAGAATTTTGAGATTCGTCCTCCAACACGGAAAGGAGGGGCCTTGAGAGGAGGGGGTGTAAGCAAAGAAAGTCATTGTTTTTTGGAAGTGTTTCCTCGATAATTAGACTTTCCCTTGTAGGACTTATTAGTCTGTTGTCGATAAGACTGTGGGCTCTGGGAGGAAAAACGCTGATTTCCCTGACTGTATGAGCGGTATTGTGTTGATCCGCCACAAAAGGAGGAGGTGGTGCTGCGTCCGCGAGCACCCCGAAAAGCCTGTCTTTTAAACTGCAGCGTGCTAAGGGAACAAGCTGTTTCTGTGTCCTTCTTTATTGTTTGGAGCGCCTCATCCACGTGCTGGCCAAACAACGACTCCCCATCAAAGGGCATGTCAAGGATCTTCGCCTGAACTTCCTGACGAAAAGAAGTAGAGCGAAGCCAACCCTGCCTCCTTAAAACAGCTGCCCCAGCTAGCTGGCGAAAACTAGTTGAGTGGATATCCACAGAGCAATCGATGATCTCTGAAGATGCTCTTTCTCCCTCCTGAAGAATTTTGAGAGCGTCCGCTCTAGAGGGTTCTGGGATGAGGTTGATGAAAGTCGCCATGTCGGACCACATTTGGCGGTCGTAGCGACCCAAGATGGCCAGGGAATTCGCCGCCCTGACAGTTGTCGAGGCCATGGTTGAAAATGTTTTCCCAATGGCATCCAAGCGACGCCCATCACGGTCAGGTGGAGAGGTAAGCGGTGACGAGGGATTCTTTGAGCGACGCTGTGCTGCCTGGGTGATTACGGAATCCGGCTTTGTCTGGGATACCAGGCAAGCTGGAGAAGAGTCTGGAGCCTTATATTTCTTCTCCAACCGCGGGAGAACTGCCGGAATTGAATTTGGTGTTTTCATCAATTTTATACCCTCATTCCAAATGAAGGCAACTATGGGCACGGCTCGAACCTGTTTCTGCGGCTGGGTTTTTAAATCATATAGAAAACAATCCTCCTCTCTCACGACCATTGGGAGATGAAATCGCTGTGCCGCCCTTTCCATCAACTGATGGAAACCTGTAATATCAACCGGAGGAGAATTCACTGGTGACCTCGGAGGCGGAGAATGCGAATTGATCTGGTAATCGTCCCAATCGGCCATAGTGTCATCGTCATCACCCAGGAGTTCACCGTCTTCTGTATCAGGGTGACGTCAGCGTCACCCTCTGCAGGAGGTACTAGTATAGGAGCAGATGGTGTTGGTTCCACCGGCGGCTGAGGAGGAACTGGAATGTTCAGAGGCGCTTCTCATGGAGAGCCATGGGAAGAAGATGGGAAACGGCGATTGTAATCCTCTAGCATAAATTGGAGATTAGAAATGAGGGATAATGGCAACTGAGCCATCGGAACCTGCGCAGGAGATTCCTCCTCTTCCTCCTGATAGAAATGGTCCTCCTGGTCCTCATCGTCGAAATCTTGACATTTTATGAAAAGTTCCGATGGACTGCGTGCAGCCCGGAATGTGGTATGAATGTCATCATCCGAGGCAGAATCATCGTCATTGCCAGAGGGAAACAGTTGTGGCGGTGGTTGAGCGGCCGGTGGCACTGTAATGGACTCCAAAACAGTGTGACGATGCTGTAGAAGCGAATCGTCGACAGGAACAGGCGTTGGCGTAGAAACAGGCACCAATGGAAGAGATGCAAAATGTGGCGTGGACGAGAGACCTGCCGTCAACGAAAGAGCCAACGCCATCGACGAAACCACCGCCGACGAAGTCACCGCCGACGAAGCCACCACCGTCGATGAAGCCACCACCGTCGATGAAGCCACCACCGTCGACGATGCCGCCATCGACGCAGCCGCCGTCGACGAAGTCACCGTCGACGAAGCCACCACCGTCGACGAAGCCGCCATCGACGAAGCTGCCGTCGGCGAAGCCTTAGTCACCGATGACGAGGAGGATCTCTTTTTCTTGATCGTCGATGAAGATTTAGACGTCGACGGGACAGCCACAGGTTTCTTCGTCGTCGACGAAGATATTGGAATCACCGACGAGACAGCTTTCAAGGAGACACAAACTACCGTCTACGAAGATAGCGTTGACGAAGCCGCCGTCAACGGCATAGGGAACCTGCTGGAAACCGTCATCATGGACGATGTTGTAGAAGCAGCAGATTTCGTCGACGGAGTGACCGTCGACGAGCCCGTCGACGTTCTGGCACGTTTATGAATAGAAACATGCGCTGGGAGAGCCACAGTCACCTGAGAGTGAGATCTCGGGGGCGTGGGCGTAGCAGCAGAGTGTATTGGCACCTTACTAACCTCCAAAAGGTGAAGCTTTCTCTTTTTAAGAAAGGGGGAGGGCAAGTCCTGCACACTGCTACACTTAGAAGAGGCTCCAGTGCGTGTAGAAGCCACACTTTCGGCGTCAGAGAGAGGATTATCTGTAACCTTCAACTTCTGTTGCCACAGAAGGAGGCGGCCCTCTCTATCCTTTAGAGTTTTTCTTGAAAAAGTCCTCCAAATTTTACAGTTGCCTACCTGATGGTCAGGGTAGAGGCAGTATATACACTTTTCATGAGGGTCCTCTGAATAGAGCCTCAGCTTCCCACAAGAAGCACAAGGACGGAAAAGAGACTTCTTACTTGAAGACATCAGGAAAAGTTGAAGAAATCCAAAACCAGAGAAAAAACTGAGCAGAGCTCAGGGAGACTCTGTTCACACGACGTGCGGTAGAAAATCTGAGGGCCTGAGCTTCTGAGGAGAAGGTTCTAGAGGGTGCTTGCTCCTGATTGGCTGGAGTTTGGACTATAAAAACGACATGGATATGTCAGTAAAGTGATTCCGTTTTTCAATGCTTTCCTACGTGTCAATGTTATCCTATGGCACTTTTGACTTGGTATGTTATTTTAAACTATATGATGTTTATTTATATATGTATTTTATTCTTATATATTTATGTATGTATCTATATACATGAGGCTTATTGCTTTTTATGTACCGTGGGACTCCCACTTCGACGACGGGGAAAATTTAAGCACGTGAATCTATGAAAGACACCCCAATACTGGAGAAGTAGAGTGGTCATTGAGCCAAGTTTCCGCGAGGAAGGCAATGTCAATATCTTCGCTGAGGATGGTTTCAGCTATTTCAGTCGCATGCCGGACAGCTGAGCGGCAGTTGACTAGCATGCATGCGAGGGGTATCAGATTGTTTGTGGGGGGGCAAGTTTGAATAGTGGTAAGTTGTGTTGGGGGTCTAGGGGAGATGGGTGATGAAGGGATTCTGCTCGTCCCCAGGATCACGGGGATGGTAGAGTGTGGGGTGGAGGGGTCAGTAGGATAGTTAGGGAGGTAAGAGTTACAGAGGTCAAGGAGGTCTGACGGGGAGAGGTGGTTCGCGGCACGGGAACAGTTGCAGGAGGTGAAGGATCTCCAATGTTGAGGTTTAGAGGTGTTTGGTGAGTCATGGCTTGGGAAGATCCTGTGGTTAAGACGGATTTCAGAGGAGAGGGAGTTAAAATCTTTCCTGAGTTGAGCAAGTTCGGGCGACAGGTTAAGATTGATCCTGAGCTGGGAGAGTTCAGATGACAGGGAAAGGAGAGAGCTTTCAATGTTGGATAGAGTCTGAGTTAAAGGAGTGGTAGGGGCTGGAGGAGAGAAGGGGTTGGGGGAGGAGTAGGATCATATTTGTCTGGGGAGAGTGGTCTGTGGAGTATGAGAGTTGGGAGGCCGGGAGAGGGGTGGAGGGGTGTTTTCAGATTGGTGGACGAAGTGAGGTCCGAGTGGGCAGAAGTGGAGTGCAAAGAGTCGTAATCGGTGCTCTGAGATGCGATAGGGTCAAGAGGGGTAAAGGGGGAATAACAACCTGGTTAAGGGGGGGAAGGCAGTTAGGGAGAGGTGAAGTTGGGATGGGCAGTTGAATGATAGGAACTACGGGAGGAGGGTGCTGGGAGGGGGCATTGAGGTAGGGGGGTGTCTAGTGGTGGGTGGTGAGAAGTCATTAGGGAGATGAAGGGTTTGGGAGGCTTGGCAAAATGTTGAGGTGGACGAGGTATCTGTAGGGTGAGGGGTTTAGGGCAAAGAAGGGGAGGGTGTGAGGGGGTCAGTCAGTTAAGAGGGTAAAGAGTTAAGAGGAGGGATGGATAGCAGGGTTTGTGAGACATCATCATACGTGGTGGATGTGTCGGTGGGGTGAGGGGTTGAGGGTAAGGAATGGGAGGGCGAGAGGGAGTCAGTCTGTTGAGGGGGTGAAGAGTTAGGAGGTGGGATGGATAAAAGGTAGGAAAAGGTGTTCAAAGATAGTGAGGTCATTTTCAGAAGCCTGGATGAAGATGTTACCGGATTTGAAAATGGAGATATCTATTTCGCCAGGGAACGCATGAGAAGGGGAGGTGGACAATTTAAAACCGTATGGGATTTTACATGATTTAGTGATGGGGAGGTGGTGGAGGAAGATGCTTTTCCATTTGGAGGGACATTTGGAGTAAAAAATATAGTTGGTTTTAATTAAAGAGGAGAGGCTAAAGTAGTTATCGACAAAAAGATTTTCATGGTGACCAATAAGTAGTTTGTGTTTAAAGTTTTTCTTGGCGTTTTTGGAGAGATTAGGGGGGTAGAGGATGGACCATGAGTTCGGGCCATGTCTAGTGATGGGTGAGTCCTGTGGATTGAGTCTGTAGTCAGTTGTATTGTAGGGGTGTGTGAGGGGGGGCATGGTGATTAGGTTAAGGAAGCGAGGTGATGGGTAAGGAGGAGGGAGGGGAGGACTAGGTATAGATCATAGAGAGGTTGGAGGGTCAGAGTAGGAGCGGGGTGCAGGTGAGTGATTAGGGCCAGAGCCAGTAGTGGGGGGGTATAGAACATAGAGAGGTGGGAGGGTCAAAGTAGGAGCAGAATGCAGGTGAGTGGTAAGAGCCAGAGCCAGTAGTGTGGTGTGGGCCACGAAAGGGTGCAAGAGAAGAGGTGTAAAAAAGAGGGTCAGAAAGAGTATTAATCAGAGTAACAGAGGGGAAATAATTACAAAGAGTGAGAGCTTGTGGAGGTAAACAAATTTCGCTTAGAAGAGAGCAGGCTGGGGTCAGGGGAACATAATAAGGGGGTCGGTACAATTGAGGATTTAGTGAAAAACCAAGGGTGATACAGGCAATAAATAGTGAGCAATAGGTAAAATAGATAATAATTACAGTCGCATCCAATTTGAAGAAAACCACAATGGAAAACAGTAGAAAGAATACAGTGGATTCAGCCCATCGATAAGAGAGACAGTAGTTCTGCTTTTGTAGAATAGTTAGGTAGTAGGCCTATTAAAGGGAGTGGGGGTGACGGAGAGGAGGATTGAATGTCTGGAGCCCTGACATCAGCAAGGCTCAGGCAATGAGACCCTGTGTCTCAAGAGCGCAGCAGGGAAGTCTCACAAATGCTCAAGTAGGGGTAACGGAGGTGAGGAGTGAGTGTCAGAAGTCTCACATGCGCAAGTAGGGGTCACGGAGGAGAGGAGTGAGTGTCAGGAGCCGGGACATCAGCTAGGCTCAGGCATGGAGACCATGCATCTCAAGAGCGTTGCAGGGGTGTTAGACCTGTCAGCCCTTTGGGTGGTCCCTCCTCATCATTATTTATTTTGTCCCACTTTTGCCTCAAACCCTGTTTGAATTTTTCCTTTTTGGGAACCACCAGACTTTTTCGTGTTGCTGCAGATTCAGGGAGCCATTTTAGCTACCCCTGAAACTTCTGTCTGAGGGCCTGGAGCACAAAATGGTGGCCACCTGTGACATCACCAGCATCCACTGGAACCTACCAGCACCTTCCAGAACATTCCAGAACCCTGTGACAGTTGGAGGCGGTTTAGAATGTTGGGAAGCTAAGACAGAGAGTTGGCAGTTGGAGCTGGCAGTTGGCACCTGACTGGTGAAGGGTGAGCAGCACAAACTTGAAGGAGGAAGGAGTGAAGCAGCAGGGGTGGAAACTTGTGCCTGGAGTGGGGTCCATAAACCCACCCTTGATACTAGTCCCTACTGACGGAGCCCAGCCTAGAGCCCTGTGTGGGAAGAAGTCAGAAAAACCACCCTGAGGACCTGGACAGCAGGAACAGGCCTTAGAAACAAGAAAACAGCAAGATCCTGACCTGGAATCTGGTTTCCCTGAAGTCCGACGTCGAGTAGCCTAAGACCTGGAGCCCGAGGTGGAGAAGCGGCGCTGACTGGAAAAGCAGACGTCGTACCCGGAGCCGCCAGAGGTCGAGAGAGGGCGCCGTCAGAGGTCGTGAGGAATACCAGAGGTCGAGGAGGAAGTCACCCGAGGTCGAGTGAGCGGCGTCATCGGAGGAGTGAAGTCCGCCCTCCGGAGTCGTCGGAGACCGAGGTGAAGTGTAACGGAGGTCGGGAGTGAGGATCGCACTCCGGAGTCGCCGGAACCTGTAAGGATCGTGCCGGAGGTCGGGAGTGGAGGTCGCACTCCAGAGTCGCCGGAAACCTGAGGAGAGGAGCACCGGAGGTCGGGAGTGAGGATCGCACTCCGGAGCCGCCGGAAGTCGACATCGAGGCAAGGCCGGCCGACGTCATCGTATCCGAGGTCGCCATCGGACCGGAGCCGCCCGAAGTCGACATCGAGTAAAGACTGCCCGACGCCATCGAATCGGAGGTCGAGATCGAACCGAGGCCGCCGACATCGAGACCGGAGCCGCCTGCCGGCGTCGTCAAAGAACTGACATTGTGCCGAGGCCGCCGACATCGAACCGGAACCGCCTCACGGCATCGACACGACTCCAGCGGCGTCGGAGCATCAGAAAAAGGGCAGTAAGTGGAGTAGAGGGCGCCTAAGGCCCTGTGGAGACCTGAGAGACTGCTCTAAGGTGCCAGGGGTGAACTGGGACTAATCTAGAGAGGTTGTGTGGAGAGAGAGAGCCAGGTCTCTGGTATTTTCCCCCTTTATCTACCTCAGTTTAGGCCTCAGCCTTGTCCAAGCCAGGGAGTAGACACCCTCAAGCCTTCCACATCCCCACAAGCTGTGCCTGGGCCAAATCAGCCCTTAGGAATTCAAAAGTGATCTGATTCCATGAGTGTCACTGTCAGCTTTTAAGTATTTATTAGGGGCACTGTATTTATTGTATTTAACCTATTTATTGTTCCATTGTATTTATTGGTCCACAGTATTTATTGATGCACAATATTTATTGGTTACAGTATTTATTGCCTCAGAATATTTAATTGCCTGTCTGTATTGCACTTGTATTTATGCCTTCAGTATTTATGATCACCCCTATTTATTGAATCATTAAGCCAGTATTTAATTGACCTGCACTTTCAAAAAGTTTGTATATTGTGATTGTTATTTATTTTATCCAATCAGCAACTAAGAGAAAAAGAAGATAAAGAAAGGTATTTTCATAATTTTTACGGTGTAGAGTCGTTTTTGGAACGGATGCACGCATGGTTATTGTATGGGTATGTCGTATGCTTAGCACGGAGCCTGATTCCTGACCACTCGAGCCAAGCTACCACAGTGTGTCCGGAAGACCACCACCACCCTTCCGGTGTGGGAGTGGGGGTTTCCAACATAAATTGGTGTTCAGTGGTGGGATAGAGCTGTGCCTACGTATACTCAACAATAACTGTGGGTAGTCCATAGGCCTACACCGGGAGTTTTCTCAAAGCGGCCTTCCTAATTGTGGGTTTTTGTTTTTTCCAAATTTACTCTGGTGGTGGGAGGAGGTATTATTAAAGGTACCCCCCTGCATAGTTACTGCACAAAACCTGTCCTCTAACCTGAGTGGGCGAGATGGAGTTTGTACTAGAAAATCTAGAAACGTACACTGTGGCCCAACTCAGGGAGTTTTGCCAGCGGGAGGGGGTGTACTGTCCCCCAGGAGCAAAGAAGGGTGCACTCCAAACCAGCTTAAGGGCTTGGGGGGAGGCACGCCGAGAAAGCAAGGCTGAGGAGGAGGACAGGGATAGAGAGCCTGACACCGAGGGGGCTGAGATGTACCAACCTGAGGTGGGGAACCTGTCAGCAGGGCCCAGAACCATTTCTAGGAAGGGCAGCAGTGCCTCTAGCGGTGGCTTGTCTGAAGTGGAGCTAACAGACCGGAGGGAGAAAAGACAGCTCACATGGGACTTAGCAAGGCTGGAAAAGGAGAAGGAGGAGCAGAGGATGGCCCATGAATTACGACTGAAAGAAATAGATCTTCAGATCCTGAGAATCGGGGCACAACCTGTTCCTAATGGTGGCAGCCAAACCCAAGAGATCACCAGGGAACCTAAACCATACCTGCCAAAGGACATAGTAGCTAGCTATGGAGTGGGCGACGATATCGCCAAGTGGCTAGCGGCCTATGAGGTCTCGTTGAGGGCCCATGGGGTTCCAGAGAAGTACTGGGGAGGGGGATTGTACAAGTACATGCCTCCAGCTGGTAGGGATGCTTTATTGGCCCTCGAAGAGGATGAGCAGACCCACTACCCCACCATGAAACTGGCGCTCATAAGGAAGTTTGGACTAACACCTGAAAAGTACAGACAGAAGTTCAGGGGTAGTCACAAACTGGGCACACAGAATTGGGTGGACTTCCTGGACTATGCAAAGAAGGCACTGGAAGGTTGGATTCAGGGCAGTGAAGTGAGGAACTACGAGGGGTTGTTTGACCTAGTACTGAAGGAACACCTGCTCGAGAAATGTTTCCCTGAACTGCGGCAACACCTGGTGGATAGCAAGCTGACCAGTCCCCGGAAGCTTGCTGAGGAGGCGGACATTTGGGCTAGTACCCGGGTGTCCACAAGGGGGACTGGAGGGGATACTCAAAAGGCCGGACAGAAGAAAGAGGGAGGGGAAAAGAAAAAGGAGTTCTCCAAAGGCCCCCAAAATAACTTCCAAGGGAAGGGAACAGGATTCACCCCTAGGGCTAACCCACCCAGAAACCCTAATCCTGGCCAGAGTCAGCAGCCAAGGGTTGTCCATTGCTATGAGTGCGGTGGCGTTGGACACTATAAAGGAGATCCGAAGTGCTTGAAACGACCACCCCCTCCCATTGGAGGAAAGACCCCCGGAGTAGCTAGTGTAGTGCTCGGGGAGGAGATGCCCTTAACTAAGGGAAGGGAGTGGGCGGGTGTCACTTTAGTGTCCCTGGGAGAACGGGAGATGGTTCCTAAGATCCAGGTGCCCGCAAATACCGCAAAGTATGGGCAGTGGGTCACCATCAACGGCCAAAGAGGGGAGGCTCTGAGAGACACAGGAGCCAGTATGACTATGGTGCGTAGCCAACTGGTGTCTCCAGAGCAGGTAATTCCCGATGTACTCCACCCAGCCGCGATGGCTGACGGCAGAACAGGCCACTATCCAGTGGCCGAGGTTCCCTTTGAATGGGGGGGGGTTGCAGGTTCACTTCGAGTTGCCGTAAGCCCTGCCGTGCCAGTCGATTGTCTGCTGGGGAATGACATGGAGCACAACGCTTGGAAGGAGGTGGAATACCGGACTCACACCGAGATGCTGGGTACACCTGACTGGGCCTGTGTTAGCACAAGGTCCGCGACTACCCGAAGAGGGAGTTCATTTCGGCTGGAGCCTGGAACAAAGGCCCAGCCAGCTGCCAGTCAAGGGAAGAACCGAGGACAGGAGGAGCCTGCCTCGGCGTCCCCACCCCGTAGGACGGATAGGCCACCGGAGGTGGTGGACCAGGAGTCTGCGGTGGGGGACGTTACCAACCTGGAGGACCTACCCATCCCGGCCGGGTGGCACGTGGAGGGAGGCCCGTCCAGGGAGGAATTCTGCCAGGGCCAGAGGGAGTGCCCTACCCTTGAGGGGCTGAGGCGACAGGCCGAAGCCCAGGCAGCAGGGAACGTTGAAGGGAACTACAGTGTTTACTGGGAGGATGGCCTCCTCTACAGTGAACCCAAGGCACCCCTACACGGATCGTCACGAGCCTTGGTAGTTCCTCAACGTTATCGAGCCTTCCTTCTGGAGTTGGCTCACGAGATACCATTGGCAGGACACCTGGGGCAAGACAAGACCTTCGCCCGTCTTGTCCCACACTTTTATTGGCCTCAGATGAAAGTGTCGTCCGATACCTACTGCCGGACATGTGTGTCTTGCCAAGCCAGTGGGAAAACAGGGGTGAAGCTGAAAGCTCCCCTGGAACCACTTCCTGTCGTTAGCACCCCCTTTGAAAGGGTGGGCATCGACATTGTGGGTCCGTTAGATCCACCAACTACAGCTGGTCACAGGTTTATCCTGGTCCTGGTGGATCATGCCACACGGTACCCAGAGGCAATACCTCTGAGGACCATAACAGCACCTGTTGTGGCTAGGGCCCTGATGGGAATCTTTACCCGAGTGGGTTTTCCCAAGGAAGTTGTGTCCGACAGGGGGACCAACTTCATGTCAGCGTACATGCGGGCGATGTGGAAGGAGTGTGGAGTGACCTACCGGTTCACAACTCCTTACCACCCCCAGACAAATGGTCTGGTGGAGAGGTTTAACAAAACCTTGAAGGGCATGATCAGAAGTCTGCCTGAAAGCCTGCGGAGGAAATGGGACGTCCTCCTACCCTGTTTACTTTTTTCCTACAGGGAAGTGCCACAGAAGGGAGTGGGCTTCAGCCCCTTCGAGCTTCTGTATGGGCACCCTGTACGTGGACCTCTCAACCTGGTGAGAGACGGATGGGAAAGAACTCCCAGAAAGCTTCCCCAGGATGTGGTGAGCTACATGCTGGCCTTCCGGAGCCAAATGGCTAAGTTGTGGAAGCAAGCTTCTGACAACTTGGAAGCCAGCCAAGCAGTGATGAAGGCGTGGTATGACCACAATGCTCACCCGGTGGAGTTGGAGCCTGGCCAGAAGGTGTGGGTGATCGAACCAGGAGAGCTTAGTGCCCTCCAGGATCGCTGGTCAGGACCCTTTGAGGTGTTGGAGAAGAAGGGTAAGGCTACCTACTTGGTGGACCTGAAGACCCCTCGTCAGCCCCTGCGGGTGCTGCATGCCAACCGCCTCAAACCCCACCACGAGAGGCCCGAAGTCATCTTGATGATGGTGACTGACGGAGGAGAGGACGTGGAAAGCGAGCCTCTCCCTGATCTGTTTGCGTCTCAAGAGAAGGATGGGTCGGTGGAGGGAGTGATTCTCTCCCCATCTCTAACTCCTGAACAGCAGGAGGACTGTCGCCAGGTCCTGGGGCAGTACTCTTCGTTGTTCTCCCTTGTCCCGGGTAGGACTCACCTGTGCGTCCATGACGTGGACACAGGAGACAGCCCACCTGTGAAGTCCAAGATCTACCGGATGTCAGACAAGGTGAAGGCCAGCATTCATAGTGAAGTCACTAAGATGCTGGAGCTAGGAGTGATCGAACCTTCTAGCAGCCCCTGGTCCAGTCTGGTGGTGTTAGTACCAAAAGCTGCACCACCGGGTGCCCAACCAGAACTGAGGTTCTGTGTGGACTACCGGGGACTGAATTCAGTGACCAAAACTGATGCTCATCCGATCCCTAGGGCGGATGAATTGATTGACCGGCTAGGAGCTGCCCAATATCTAAGTACCTTTGACCTTACTTCAGGGTACTGGCAGATCTCTTTGACTGATGGAGCAAGGGAAAGGTCAGCCTTCTCCACGCCCAATGGCCACTACCAGTTCTGTGTGATGCCCTTTGGGCTCAAGAACGCACCTGCCACGTTTCAGCGCCTGGTAAACCAGATCCTCACCGGAATGGAGAGTTTCTCTGCTGCTTATCTGGATGACATAGCTGTCTTCAGTAACAGCTGGGAGGATCACTTGCGTCACCTGCAAGCTGTTCTCCAGGCCCTGAGACAAGCTGGATTGACGATCAAGGCCAGCAAGTGCCAGATCGGGCAGGGGTCGGTAGTGTACCTTGGACACTTGGTGGGTAGGGGAGCGGTGCAACCCCTCCAGGCGAAGATCGAGGCCATCATGGCCTGGGAACCCCCCAAGACTCAGACTGAGGTCCGAGCATTTTTGGGCCTCACGGGATACTACCGTCGCTTCGTGAAGGGATACGGTACCATCGTAGCCCCCCTCACGGAGCTCACGTCCAAGAAACAACCTCGACGGGTAGTCTGGACGGAGGCTTGTCAGCAAGCCTTTGAGAGATTGAAGAAAGCCATGTGCGAGGCCCCGGTCTTAAGGGCCCCAGACTTTTCCAAGGAGTTCATTGTCGAGCCAAGCTACCACAGTGTGTCCGGAAGACCACCACCACCCTTCCGGTGTGGGAGTGGGGGTTTCCAACAAGGGGACTCACAAAAGCGCAAGTAGATGTAGCGGAGGAGAGGAGTGAGTGTCTGGAGCCAGGACATCAATGAGGCTCAGGCATAGAGACCCTGTGTCTTCTAAGCGCAGCAGGGTTGTCGGCAAGAGAGCTTGGATTCCGTGTGCAGTGAGTCAGGGTGCCAAGGCGCCGTATCTCAGATCTCCATCAAGGTCTGGTCAGTGGGGGTACCAGGCTGTCGAACCGGATGCTGTGGTAGCGGCCATGGGTCTCACCTGATGGCGGTAAATGAGGAGAGGCTGCGCATCAGCGGGAGGCTGAGAATCCTAACAGAACAGAGTTAAAATATAATCTGAGGGAGTGCTAGTTGCCATTTTCTTTTTTCGAGCGTTTTAAGCCCGCTCGGTCCAGAGGTAGCGGCTTAGGATCTCACCTGATGGCAATAAATCCGGCGAGGCGGCACATCCGCGGGAGGCTGAGACCCTGTTCTGGGTCAGTGGAAGTCGCCATTTTCTTTTTTGTGGATTTAAGACCCGCTTGGTCCAGAGGGGTGCTCTTTCTCAGTGAGGCCCAGTGTGTCGTGGAAGCAGCACCACCGCGACATGGCCGGCGCAGACGCAGAATCGACGAGGCATCAATGCTTTTGAATCATATCCGGTAGGCGGGTCTCTGGGTCCACCGGGCCCTTCTGGGAGTGAGGAGGAAAGACGCCAAGGTCCAGACCGGTCGTGGCACTGTCCAGCAGGGCCAGTGCATAGCCAACCAGCCATGGCCGAGGTCCTCTGAAAACGAGAGGCCGGCTCCAAGAGGGAACAACCTCTCCAGAAGGGCCGTGAGGGAGATCCAGGCTCCTAGGCAGTTAAAACCAGTCAGGGTTAAGCAGATCCAAGGGGGTATGTCTCCGGCCCAGATCGGCCGCCTTTCTCTGCCCACAGCCGCAAAATGTCCCCCTGGTAGAAGGACGCCACAGGACCATGCCGGTGAGAGCGACGGAGGGCTCCGATGGTTGGCTTTGATCCAGATGCTGGTGGATGCAGTACGTTCAGGGCGCATTCAAGGAGTCTCCAGAGGTCGTGAGGAAGATCCTGGCTCTAGGTGGCTAAACCCAGTCGGGCCTAGCAGATCCACAGGGGGACGTCTCAGGTCCAAATCGTCCGTCTCTCTCTTCCCACGGCCGCAAAGTGTCCCTTTGGGAGGAGGGCGCTTCAGGACCGTGCCGGAGAGAGCAGCGGTGGGCTCTGACGGTCGGCCCCACTCCAGGTGCCGGGCGATGCAGTGCACCCAGGGCGCGCTCAAGGAGTCTCTGGAGGTCGCAGGAAATGGTAAGAATTCAATCCGTAGATTAAAAGATTTGTGATTCGGATGGGGGTCGGATGAGGGTCGGATGGCCGGGTAAACCAGGGGATAATTACCGATTTGGGAGTTCTCAACCCCGGAGCTCTTAGGTAGAGCTCCTATTCGGCAGACATCTTCCTTCTAGAATCTATGTGGCTCTCCTCATCTCCCTAATCACATCATATGGGATTGGGACCACTTCCTATGCTGATGACACACATTTGATTCTATCCATAGACACAAAATCATTGACCTCGAACTTCATTTTCAAAACTGTCTCTCTGATATCATCATCTGGATGCAAAACAATCACCTCAAATGCAACACCGACAAAACCGCAATGTTCCTCTTGGCAAATCCAATCCATTCTCCCCCATACAATGGTGGCCTAACTCTGTACACTCACCCCTGGCCACATGGAAGTAGCAAAATTGACACCGTCCTCTCATTCCAACCACGAGCCATGGCAGTGACAGGCATGTGTTTCAATCTAGTCAACTATCTACAAAAATACTTTCACTTCCTACCTCTAACTGTCAGGATGACTGTTGCATTCACCCTAATCACTTCAAGACTCGACTACTGCAATCATCTTTACGCAGACTGCTCTAAATTGCTAATTCACAAGCTCCAGATGGTTCAACATGCTGCAGCAAGACTGGTGCTGCAACTTTCTAAAGAATGCTCTGCTTCTGCAGCCCTGAGAAAACTACACTGGTTACTGATTCACAAAAGAATCCTTTTCAAGATCCTATTACTAGTCTTCAAAGCATTTAAAAACACTGAACCCAAATATATAATCTCTCGGTTCTGTCACTACAGGACCCAAAGAACGTTGAGATCCTCTGACGCAAACCTTTTAAGGCCTCCCTCTTATAGACTCAAATCCTAGGAGGGGGGGAGCCTTCATGGTGCTGGGCTCCAAAGCCTGGAACCAACTCCCCATCTCTCTCTGGGTCATCGACACCTGTTATGGAAGAAATAAAAAATGAAAACACGGCGCAACAGCAGACAACAGCAAAGATCGTCAGACAGCTATACGTGGTGAAAGAGCAGTGCAGGCCAAAAATGTGTGCTGATGAAAAAGAGGTGAAGAGTTTACTTGAGAACAGAGTGCATGACCTGTAAGGCCGTAGTTAATGGAAAACAAGTGTTTGACAAGCTTGAAGGAATTTATGGCCTTAGCACATATGCACACCAGCATGTATTCTGTGTTTTCAATATACTGAAACATGATTAGACAATGGGAGCAGGAGATGAATTAGCCAATGACACACAGAATCTGATAAGGAGCATGATGATTGAGCACACACACAAATAAACATGCATTCAGGGGGGAGGAGCCAAGCGCCGGAGCAAGATGGCCGCTTGATCTCCGGGCTCCGTAGCCGCCACCCCTGGGACCTATTATTCTGCCTGTGATCCTGTCCTGTAATGCCCGTATCTGGGAATAACCTTGCGAGCGGTGCTGAAGCCTGAAACTCCGGGGTCTGTGCCCCCACTGGCAGCTGAGTTCTCGGCGCTGTGGGCCGGGGCCTGTTCGAAATTCCTGAGCCGGGGGCTGGAGTGCTGAGGGAACTGCGAGGAAGTGTGGTGGAGGCGGCGGCATGGACCGGAAGTCGCCAGTCCGAGAGACGCCACTCCGCGGCAAGCAGCCGGCGTTCAGAGGCATAGAGATGGTCTCTTCCCTTCCGTCCCGCTGCGGAAACAGATCGTGACTTTCCCCTGGGTGGAGCGGAGACGCGGCGCGATATACGCCGGGGGACGCCACCGAGTGAACGTGAAGCCTGCGGCGCCGGCGCCGGAGGGAGCAGACACTCACTGTGTGGCTGGTGACTCGGCAGGGGCGTGCCGGGGCTGGGAGATAGACTTGATGTGGCCTCCCCTTCTGCTACCGGGGGCTAGGTGGCCGACTCTACCGGCGAGAATCGAATGAGAGACAGGAGAGCAGTGGCGACGCCAGAGAGGTGAGGCTGAGCTGTGGGTTCGGGCCGGAGGTCGCCGGTCCCGGTGGCAAGCACAAGCAAAAGGGCACTGCAGGCGGCGGTGGAGGGCGTTGGGGAGTTCGCTCCCCCCCCTGAGCTGGGACTACCCAAGGCGCTACACGGGAGATCTGGGAAACGGTGGCACACCACGGAGATTGTGGGAGACGACGGGGCGCAGCGGGGGACCTTCATGCCCTGGACCTCGAGCGGTGGGTGCTTGAGTCAGCCAGACGCCGCGGTGCGCTGCCGGCATACCGGAGAGGATCCCTTCGACTGGGGGCACGCACCGAGAGGTACCATCAGTATTGAGGCCCTGAGGGGGCTACAGAGGGATCGCCCCAGCCACGGGAGAGCAGTTACCGGCGGCAGCGAAATAAGTCGGAGGCCTGCCGGCGAAATGGGGAGCAGGGCGGAGGCCGAGAAGTCCCAGCCTAGAGTTGACAAGGGGACCAGGAAGATTCAGTCCACCAAATTAGACCGCTACACGTTGCCGAAGGACCCGTCGTCGGATCAGAGGCAGGGACTGAGTACCGGGAGGGACTCCGTGGGCCCCCCTCCGGAGCTGACTCTGCAGGATGTAATGGCCGCCATAGGAGGGGTCAAGTCATCCCTTGAACATAAGTTGGAGTCCGTGGAACACAAGCTGGACACGGTCTCCATAGAAGTCAATCTCATACGGACAGACCTCAATAAGGTAAACAAGAGAGTTAAAACTCTTGAGAGTAAAACGACCGGTCTGGTGGAGGATGTGACGCAACTCCAGCGCGAAGTCCAGGATCTCAAGAGCTTCCGTGACCTTGGACGATTATGAAGGGAAGTCTCGACGGAACAACGTCCGTATTTTGGGGGTGCTCGAAAAATCAGAGGGGCCCGCGCCGGACCTCTTTGTGGAGGACTTGGTTCTTAACCACCTTAAGCCCAAGGGGCTCGGAAAATTCTTTACCATCGAGCGGGCGCACCGGGTCCCGGGTGGGCGATCCAAGCCCGGAGCACCCCCACGCCCGCTGATCGCGCGAGTCCTCAATTTTAGAGATAGAGACGCTATCCTGCAGTCGGCCCGGGCGTCGGCCCCTCTGCGCTATGAGAATGTCACCCTCTCCTTCTTCCCGGACTTCACTCAGCTGGTACAGAAACAACGTAAGACATTTCTCGCTGTTAAGAAGCAACTCAGGGACAAAGGAATTAAGTACTCTATGATGTTCCCGGCGTGTTTGCGGGTGGAGAGTGAGGGGAGGGTGTGGTTCTTTGACACACCTGAAGTGGCTGCGGACTGGGTTGATGGTCTACGTGCTCACGGAACTGGAGGGCACCGCGGAGGCGAGGCTGAAGAGATGCAGCAACAGGTTTGAAGTCAGAGAGCGGACTAATGGGCATTGTGCAAGTGGTCAGGTATGGGGGTTGCGGACCCTGGACAGAGACATAATCAAAGGAAACATGGCATCGCAGCAATGGACAACTGGGGGACATTCAGGGTATAACTCCGTTAGAGATTGGGGTCCTGGGGGCGGTGGCTGGGCTGCCTCTTCGTTACTACATTTAGTTCTTGTTGGGGAGAGGATATGGGGCGACAGGCACTCTGCCAGTTTGTTATGGGGGACCCGATCAGCAGGGGTGCAGGGAGGGGGGGAGTGGGGGTGGGTGGGGGATTCGTGTTACAGTTGTGTTGGTTGTTGCAATGTGTTTTTCGACGACGTCAGAATGGTTAGCAGAGCGAGAGCGACTTCCGCAACGAAATGGTGATGAGCAATGAGCGGGGTTTGGGGTCAAGATCCTCAGCTGGAACGTAAACGGGTTGGGGGACAAATTAAAGCGGGGGATGGTGAGCCAGTTCGTCAGGGGACACGCCCCGGACGTAGTCCTCCTACAGGAAACACACCTAGTAGGGAATAAATGCATGGCCCTGCATAGGGAAGGGTACAAGATGGTGGCACACTCGGGATTCACTTCGGGGTCCCGAGGGGTGGGCATACTACTTAAGAATTCTTTCCCCTTTACAATCAAGGCCTCCTGGACGGAAGTCCGTGGCAGATATGTCGGGATCTCGGGCCAGTGGGTGGGGAGGACGGCTATGTTTATCTCCATTTATGTCCCACCCGGCTTGCAAGCAGACACTTTCAAAGATCTGGGCTCCATCTTTTTAACATTCCCGCTGGGTATCCTGGTGATGGGGGGAGATTTTAATGCGATGGTAGCTGGAGAGCTGGATAGGCACCCACCGTGAGACTTGCGACCCTCTCAGAAGTGGCTGGCAACCTTTCTGGACACAATGGGGTTGGTGGATGGGTGGCGTACCCTCAACCCTGATAGGACACAGTATACTCATGTATCGAGTGTACATCGCAGTCTGTCGCGCATTGAAAACATCCTTGTCCCAGCAGCGCAGGCCCATACCATTCAAGAGATTCGTCACCTGGGGCGGGGTATCTCAGATCACTCCCCCGTGTGGCTTCAATTGGAGATGGGACGCATCACGGTGGGCAGGATAGCTCCAATAAACCCATGGTACCTTAGGGATCCGAACATCCGCAAGAAAACTATTAAGGCTACTGATGATTACTTTCAAGAGAATGGGGGCTCGGTCGATTCTGCACAGGCGCTGTGGGAGGCTTACAAAACAGTCATTAGGGGAGAGGTTGTTTCTTCGATAGCAGGGAAAAAGAGGGAGAGACAGGCGGATCTGGTGAGAGCGGAGGAGGATGTGTTGCAGTCGGAGGAGGAGATAGCCCAGGGGGTGAACACGGAGGGCCTCCACAGGCTGAAGTTGAGGCAGGAGGAGTTTAATAGCGTTGCCAGGGATAGAGCGCGGGCGCAGTGTAGGGAGGTTCAGAGCAGAGTGTACGAACTGGGTGACAAGGCCGGGAAGTTGATAGCATGGCTGGATAGGAGGGAGTGGGCCTCGCGTTTGGTGCCCGAGATACAGGGAGACGGCTCGCTCCCTATCACCGAACCGCAGGCCATAGCTGACGCATTTGCCAACTATTACCACTCGGTCTATAGTACCTCCGGGGTCCACTCGGAGGAAGAGAAGAAACGCGTTACTTACCTGTAACAGCAGTTATCCAGTATTGGTGTCTTTCATAGATTCACATGCCTGAATCATTCCCCGTCGTCGAGACGGGAGCCTCCAGTACATAGAAAAGTAATGTCCTATAGACATACATAGAGAAAAATAGGCCTAAGGGCCTCCCCTTAGTAGCCTATCCTTGTCCTTATGTAAAAAGGACCAAACTCTTAGAGCCAGCCAATCAGCTATCACCTCCCTCTAGAACCTTCCTGACAGGAGCCTCAGTCCCTCAGATTTTCGTACGCACCAAGCTAGGTAGGCGTAATACAGTTAGAGAGAGACGTGAGTCCTTCCAGGGGAGGCGGGAGGGTTGCATGTGAATCTATGAAAGACACCAATACTGGATAACTGCTGTTACAGGTAAGTAACGCGTTTCTTATCCAGTATTAGGGGTGTCTTTCATAGATTCACATGCCTGAATCAGAGTAGTCAGCAATTCATTATGCACATTTCTGATGTAATCATGCCATATAGTCATTTTAGATAATACACATATTACCATGCGACTTTGAAACATTGGCATACATCAATATATCATAGCAGCAAGAGATGTGCATACCAGGATGGCGGGATGTTGGAAGGCTCACCTCACTGGAATAGATGGCGAAGCACCGCCTGGCCCACTGCTGCATCCTTCATAAGTTCAGCATCCAGGCAGTAGTGTCTGGAGAAGGTGTGCGGTGACTTCCACGTTGCCGCTCTACATATGTCCAAAATCGTCACTCCAGCGAACAGCGCTGCTTATGTGGACATCGCTCTGGTGGAAGGCGCTTTAACCCTAGCTCTCAAAGGCCGTCCGGCCCCGTCATGGCAGAATGCTATCGCTGAGGAGATCCACCTTGAGATGCTCTGTTTCGTTAGAGGCATACCCATCCTTGGCCTACTGTAGGCCACAAATAGCTGTGATGACTTCCTGAAGCTCTTTGTTTTGTCTATGTAAAACTTTAGACACCTTTTGAGGTCCAAGGAGTGTAGCGTCCTTTCTGCTGCGGTGGTAGGGTTTGCAAAGAAGGAACGTAGAACCATCGGTTCATTAAGGTAAAAGTCTGAAGGCACTTTCGGTATGAACTTGGGATTTGTCCTCAGCACCACCCTGTCCTGTTTGAACTGCATGAAGGGTTCCTGAATGGATAGAGCCTGTAGCTCGCTGACTCTCCTGGCAGATGTTAGAGCGAGCAGCAGAGCCGTTTCCCATGAGATGTACTTGATGGATGCTCGATGAATGGGCTCAAAAGGGTGCTTCATGAGTTGGTTAAGGACTAAATTGAGGTGCCATGTCGGTGGGACCCCTCTAGGTCTTGGGAAGGATCTATATAGTCCCTTTAGGAACTGCTTGATAAGCCTATTGGACCAGAGAGACGGTCCTTTGTAAGTCCTGGTGAATCGTGAAATGGCCGCCAGATGCACCTTTATGGATGCGTGCGCCAATCCTGACTGTGCCAAGTGTAGTAGATATGGCAATATCTGTTCGGGTGTGATATGGAGTGGTCTCAGGCCTTTCTCTAAACACCATGTGCAGAATCGTTTCCATTTTAGAGAGTACGTCTTGTTGGTACTGTCCGCTCTTGCTTTTGCCAGCACGTCCCTGCATTCCTGCGGGATGTTTAAATGACAGAACTCTCTGTGCTCAGGAGCCAGGCCGATAACCTGAGCGATTGCAGGTTCGGGTATTGCACCTGCCCGTTGGACATTGTCAGCAGGTTAGGGTGCTGCTTCAGACGAATCAGTGTCCTGATGGAGAGGCGATGAAGATCCGAGAACCAGTGCTGCCTCGGCCAGAACGGGGCAATTAGGATCAGGGTACAGGGCTCCGCCTTCATCTTCCTGAGAACCCTGGAAATCATCGGAAACGGTGGAAAAGCGTACGCAAATACGCTGAACCAACCTATGGAAAAAGCATTTCCGAGTGACCTTGGTTGGGGACGCCAGCTTGCGTAGTTTGGGCATTTGGCGTTCTCCTTGGTGGCAAACAGGTCGATTCCTGGGACTCCCCATTCTGAGAATATGTGATCCAGCGTACTCTTGTCGAGCTCCCATTCGTGGGAGAGGGATTTCTGTCTGCTTAGGGCGTCCGCAATGGTGTTGTCCTTGCCCGGGACATAGTCCACCCTGAGCGTGATCCCATGGAGTACAAGCCAGTTCCAGACCTTTTGCGATTCGCGTGATAGAGTGAGCGAACGCGTTCCTCCCTGTTTGTTGAGATAGTGCATCGTCGTGGTGTTGTCCGTTCTGACGAGCACATGGGAGTTCTGGATGCGTGGTAAAAAGGCTTGTAGCGCCAGATACACAGCCCTCAGTTCCAGAAGATTGATATGGAGTTGCTTCTCCTGATTTGTCCATTTGCCACTTACTTGGAGGTCCTGTAGGACGGCTCCCCAGCCTTCCAGGGATGCATCGGTGGTGATCACCAGAGGTGCTGCTGGAAGTAGGAATGGCAGTCCTATAGACAAATTCTTGTGATCTCTCCACCATTCCAGGCTCTTGGATATTTGCGGTGTTATCTTCACAATGTCTTCGAACGAACCTGTACTCTGTGTCCATTGGTTCGTGAGGGCTTCTTGCACTGGACGCATCCTGAGTCTGCAGTGAGGGATGAGGAGTATACAAGAAGACATCATTCCTAGGAGTGATTTGTAGGTTTGAACTCTTAGGGACTTCTTTGATGCCACAGCCGTGGCCAGAGATATTATTTTGTTTTTCCTTTCCTTTGAAGGAAATGCCCTTGCGCATTCCGTGTTCAAGGTCGCCCCGAGGAAGGTGATGTTTCTTGTTGGGGACATGCAGGATTTCTCGTGATTGAGAGTCAATCCTAGTTGTTGAAAAAGATTGGTGCAGGCGTTGGAGGATTCGGTCGCGCCTGCAGCTGAAGGTGCCTTTACCAGCCAGTCGTCGAGGTAGGGGAAGACTTGGTGACCCATTTGACGCAGGAAAGCTGCCACAGGTGAAAGGCACTTGGTGAAAATCCGCGGTGCGGATTTGAGGCCAAACGGTAGGACTTTGAATTGGTAGTGCTGTCTTGCCACCTCGAATCTCAGGAATTTTCTGTGCCCCATGAGTATCGGGATGTGGTAGTAGGCATCCTGGAGATCCAAAGATGTCATAAAATCTCCTTTTTCTAGAATGCCTAGTATTTCTTGGATCGTCACCATCCTGAACGACTGACTCTTCAGGAAAGAGTTGAGTGCCCTGAGGTCTAGTATGGGCCTCCACTTTTTCTCCTTCTTGCGTATTAGAAAGAAGCGGGAATAGAATCCTTTCCCTCTTTGAGACGATGGAACTCGCTCGATCGCTCCTTTCTTCAACATCGCAGATATTTCTTGGAGCAGCAGTCGTAGATGTTTGTGCAGAAGCCTGCGGGGAGGGGTTGCAGGTGGGATGGTGGTGAATTCCAGGGAATGGCCGAATCTTATTAATTGGAGTACCCAGCGATCTGTGGTGATGAGATGCCAATTTTCTAGGAAATGGGTACATTTTCCTCCAATCTTTAATGAGGGATATAGTTGCTGGACTGGCTGGAGTAATTGGTCACTGGCGTCCGCCAGTGCCCCTCTTCTGGTTTTTGCCCCTGAAGTTTGATCTCCCATAAGAAGTCTGACGACCTTGTTGCTGCTTCTGTTGGTACTGGGATTTATTCTGGTAGGAATACGAGGACCTATTTTGATAGGATCCCCTGTAGGAGGACTGGCCCCTGGATTTGTTGCCTCGAAAGGACTGACTCCTTGCCTGCAAAGTACCAAGTGCTCTAGCAGTATCAGTGTCTTTCTTGATCGCTTGGAGCGCCTCGTCAATCCTGTCCCCGAAAAGGTGTTGGCCGTCGAAGGGCATGTCCAGCACCTGAATGATGTTGCCTTCCATTATGACACAACTGGCTGATCACTCAGCTGGGGCAAGGTCGTGTAATCACCCCTTGCTTAGGTGTAGTATTCCTATACCTACCTTATATATAGACACATGTGTACCTATCAGCCACTCCTATGGCAGGCCTTAACAATCCTGGAGGCAGAGTGCTTGGTAACATGTGAGATAGTGCTCTAGCATGAGCTGAGCCTGTCTGCAGGTTTCGGAACCATGTCCTTATAGCTGTTCTATGATATAGCCTACCATATACTCTTAAAGTGCCTTATAATCTTAAACGGTTATGGTAACTATGGTTTGGCTTTATCAAAACATGTCGTGTAAGGTGTCTAACACTTTGGAATAATACCCTCATCCCATTTCTGGGGATGAGGATATTATCCCTCCCTTCTAGAGGGAGAAGACATGTTGAAACCTACTTACCCGGTTAAAGTTAACCAGAGCCCCAGCATCACAAAATGGATGCTGCTGCCACGACACAAGTCTGACCTCCTGCTGCTGGGAGTGATCCCGGCACGGGAGGCTTGGACAATAGGTTTCCTGCCGTGGGAGGTGCTAGCACCACCCCAGACAGGCCTTAGTGTATTGGGGCAGGGAGGGATGAAAGAAACGAGACACTGCCTGGGGCACACAAGGTGTCCCATGCATAGTCCAGTTCAAACCGGTGCTGGGGCACTCCAGCCCCAGTCCTGGCGCGAAACTGGACAAAGGGAAGGGGGTGTAACCACCCCCCTCCCAGGTCCCACCCATAAGGCGTGACCTAGCAGGCAACCCAGCCCCCCAGATTAGTATAAGAGTGGTTGCTGGGCCCCAGGAGATTAGATTATCCTGAACCTGCAACTTGAACAGAAACTCTGGACCTTCGACATTCAATGAAAGAAGAAGACTGAAGAATCTCCCTTGTGGCCAAGGAGTGGCTACCCTGTGCAAACAGGCACCATCAAGAGACTTACCCTTTGCTTTGCTGAAGTTCTATGAGGGACCGACTGCAGAGCCCGACCAGAGCCTTGACTTCCAGACTTCTCCGACCCTGATCCACATCCACAGCCGAGCTGAGATCCGTGGAGGCGACGAGAGACATGGGACCGGCTACCTGGGAAAAGTGGCGAGTATCTTCCAGCGCAGCTTCTGAGGCACCCTCGAAGTTGTGCACCGGGGATTGAGAAGCCCAAACCCCAAGCACCATCTGCACCGAAGATCAGCCCCCCACACTCCACGAGTCCTGCGTGGGGCCCTTCTGCATTTTCCTGCTTGCCGCGTCTGTCCGGTTGCTTGCCCGTTGGCTAGCGGCCTTTGCGACGACACACCTTTGAACTTCCACTGCTGGTTTGGCTCCTCCAGACTGACTCCTGCTCCTCTGCAGAAGAGAAGCACCCCAGACCTTCCTGGTCTGCACCAGAAGCAAGTCCTCCATTCTTCGTGGGTTCCGCTTGCCAAGGCTTGGTCAGTCCTAGTTCGACTTCGACGCCGCCGACAGCAAGAGCCTTCGTGGGACAGCTCGCCTCCTGGTCGTCCTCGACATCTCCTGGTACCCGTGGCTGCTGCGACAAGCTTCACCTCTCCACCTGCAATCTCCCGACATCGCCTGGTTCCTTCCTGGTTCCACGTGGTCACTGGCTAGTGACCCTGACTCTGTCCCTTCTGCTTTCAGGTATCCTTCCTTCTTGATCCCGGCCTTGGGATCCACCGGACACTCTTCACTGACTGCCTGTCAGCAACTTTCCTTCAGGCATCCATAGAAGTCCACGACGAAACCCGACGCAAGTTCACACCTATGCACCCGCAGCCCGTGGGCTAGGTAACTTGGGTACTCCGGTGCTCACAAGGGTATTGACTATCCTAGGGTCTAGTTTCCGAGTCTCGACTTTCTAGCTATACCAGAAGTGTCCTAAAACTGCTTATTTCAGAACTGTACTATTTCTATCGATTATACGCATTACGCGTGAGTGTTTCCACTCTGCACCTGAATCCTGTGGGCCTCCCACTTCCTAACCTTGGGTAGTGTAGTGTAGCCCCAGCGATTCCCTAGGCCTAGGCCTATCCTATTTCCGTGACAGTGGTCCTTATACCACTTCTTTAGTATATGGTTTGCGTGGCCCCTAGGGCCTAACTGTATTACTAACCTGTGTGACTTAATGTATGCTTGAATAAGACTGTGTTGTACTTACCTCGAATCTCATAAAGAGTGCTGAGGGTTTGACTAGAATAAATACACTTTATTTTATATATATCTGTTGTGGTGTCCTTTCATTTGGTATTCAAGGGATTATATATGGTATAACAGCTGGCTTCACATGCCATTCAGAGTTTAGCCTAAAACTGCTCTTGTCCATGCTACCACTAGGATAGCTGGTCTCTAAGGTTGACTTTACAACCAATCACCATAAGGGTTGTTTGGACTGATATAAGGTGTACACTAGAACTAGTGACATCATACATCAGGCCAACTTCTCACAGGTGGCACAATACATGCTGCAGCCCCTGGTAGGCCTAGGGTACCCCTATGCTCTGGGTACCTAAGGTACACTATACAAGGGGCATCAAGGTGATCCTTACCAATTGGGTTATGCACCTAAAGTAAATAGTATGAATTTAGAGAGAGAACAGCTGGGCTGTGGGTCTGATTGGCAGGCCCACAGCCACATCTAAGTCAAAAACCAGTGAAGCAAAAGCAAAAAGTGGGGGTGAACATAGAAAGCAGACCCTACTCTCCTACACAACCCCCCCCCCCAAACTTAGGGACATTAAACTGACCTTGACCAGTTGAGTCTTCATGTTCTAAGTGGAAATATCTGGAGAGTCCATCTGCATTGGCATGGTCAGTCCCAAGTCTATGTTCCACTGTGAAGTCCATCCCCTGTAGGGAAATGGACCACCTAAGAAGTTTGGGGTTTTCACCCTTCATCTGATTTGGCCACAAGAGGGGCTTATGGTCTGTCTGAATCTTGAAGTGAGTACCAAACAAGTATGGCCTCAGCTTCTTCAGGGCCCAAACCACAGCAAAGGCCTCCCTCTCAATAGCTGACCAACGTTACTCTCTAGGGGTCAGCCTTCTACTAATAAAAGCAATGGGCTGGTCTTGACATCCCAACTCAGAAGCATCTGTCTGGACAATGAACTCTTTGGAGTAGTCTGTGTAGGAGAGTAGGGTCTGCTATCCTATGGTCACCCCAAATTGTTGCTTTTGCTTCACTGGTTTTATGACTTAGTGTGGCTGTGGGCCTGCCAATCAGACCCATAGCCCTGCTGCTCTCTCCCTAAATTAATGCCAATGCACCCTAGGTGCATAACCAATTGGAACTGGTTCACCTTATTGGACCCTGTAACAGTGTACCCCAGGTACCCAGGGCATAGGTGTGTCCAAGGCCTACCAGGGGCTGCAGCATGTATTATGCCACCCCTGGCATGGCCTCACTATTTGACACAACTGTCTGATCGCTCAGCTGGGGTAAGTTGGTGTAATCACCTCTTACTTAGATATAGTATATCTATATCTAACATATATGGACACATGGTAACCTATCAGCCACTCCTAAGGCAGGCCTTAACAATCCTGGAGGCAGAGTGCTTGGTTTCATGTGAGATGGTGCTCTGGCATGAGGTGAGCCTGTCTGCAGCTTTCGGAACAACGTCCTTTAGCTATTTCATGATATTGCCCTACCATATACTCTTAAGTGCATTATGTACTTCGCGGTCAAATGCTAACTTTGGTTTGGCTTTATCAAAACACGTCGAGTAAGGTGTCATAAGGTGGAATACTACCCCCTCGCCAGTTCTGGCGACGGGGGTAGCATTCCACCCTTCCAGAGGGACACGACATGTACCTAACCTGAAACCCGGGTAAAGTTAGACAGAGCCTCAGCTTCACAAAATGGATGCTGCCACCACAGACACAAGTCTGCCCTCCTGCTGCTGGGAGTCCTTCCAGCTTGGGAGGTGTGGACAAAGGGTTTCCTGTCAGGGGAGGTGCTTGCACCACCCCAGACAGGATTTGGTGTAGTGGGTTAGGGAGGGCTGAATAGATTGAGACATGCCTGGGGCACACAAGGGGTCCCTGTGCATATGCCAGTTCAAACCGGAGCTGGGGCTCTCCAGCCCCAGTCCTGGCGCGAAACTGGACAAAGGAAAGGGGGTGTAACCACCCCCCTTCCTGGTCCCACCCAGAGGAGGGACCTAGCAGGTAATCCGGCCCCCTAGATTTGGAATAAGAGTAGGAGCTGTGTCCCAAGACTTCAGATCATCCTGAAACTCGACTTTAATGAGAAGAACTACTGGACTTCGACGTTCTGCTGCACAGAAGACTGAAGAGAATCTCCCTTGTGGCCAAGGAGTGACCACCCTTTGAATACAGGCACCATCCAGCAACTCAACGACTGCTTTGCCGCCGCCTCCCGCCGGAGACCGAGCCCAGAGCCCGACAAGGCCCAGACTCCCAGACATCTCTGAGCCAGATCCACAGTCCCTGCAAAGAAGAGACCCGTGGAGGCACCGAGAGACGTGGGACCGGCCATCTTGAAACGTCCATAACAAGCTGACTGCGCAGCACCTGAGGCATCCTCCATGCTGTGCTTTGGGCCCTGAGAAGCCCCAACACCAAGCAGCATTTGCACCAAAGATCAGCCCTCCAGCATCCACGAGATCTGCGTGGGGCCCTTTTGCCACTCGACGCGTCATCCCGGTTACTGGCCCGTTGGCTAGTGGCCATCTTGGCGACGAAATCTACAAACAATACCGCTGGTCTGGTTGCTCCAGACTGGCCCTTGCTCCTGTGAAAAGGAGCAGCCCCTCTGACCTTGCTGGTTAGAACACCAAGCTTTCATCGACTCCTGCGTGGCTTGCAGAAGCCAAGGCCTGTTTTCTCCAATCGAGAAGCTGACACCGCCATCAGCTAGAGCCTTCGTTGGACAGCTCGTGAGTGACTCCTGAACATTGTCGATCTCTTCACTTCCACGTGGCTGCAGAGACAAGCTTCCCTTCTTCACCTGTTGGCACCCGACATCGCCTGATTCCTTCCTGGTTCCACGCCGGTCACTGGCTAGTGACTTTGAACACTGTCCCCTCTGCTTACAGGTCGTCTACTCTTCAGATCCATCCTTGGATCCACCCGAACTCTTCCTGCCTGGCTGCCTGCAGCATCTTCATCCTCAGGCTCCATAGACCTGCACGACGAAACCCGACGCACTTTGACCCCTATGCACCTGCTTCCTGTGGGTGAGGTAACGCTGGCACTCCAGTGCTCCTGGGTAGAGAAACATCTCTAGTGTCTAGGTTTCAAGTTGTTAGGATCTGGTCCATCCGGAAGACTCCTTTTCCTTTAACTTTGTGACTTTTACGCACCCATTGAAATCAATAGGTGCGCGCGTGTAACTTTTAACACTGCACACGTATCCTGTGGGCCTCCTGGTCACTAACTACAGTTAGCTCCTTGTCGTCCCAGCGATTTCCAAGGCCCTAGGGCTTCCTTCCTTTCTATTCGTGGTTCTTATACCACTATTTTAGTATATGGTTTAGCTGGCCACCTGGCCCATCCATAATTGTGCAACTTTTGTATATTTAAACACTGCCTTGTTTTAACGAATGTGCTTCTGTGCTCATAAAGGGTATAGGGGATACTTTTAAGTAAATAAATACATATATATTTTGAATATATATCTGTGTGGTGTCCTTTCATTTGGTATTCAAGGAGGTTACACATGGTAAAACAGCTGGCTTCACATGCCCTCAAGACTTTAGCCTGCAGACTGCACTGTCCACGCTACCACTAGGATAGCTGGTCTATCAAGGTTGATTTCAACCACCACCATAAGGGTTGTTTGGCATGGTACAAGGTGATCACTAGAATTAGTGAGCAGCATATACCAGGCCAACTTCTCACAGTCTGGACTTTTCAGAATAGGTGCACTGCACATGGCCTGCTTCAGGTCATCAAATGCTGTTTGACAGCTTACTGTCCACTGAACTTTCTTTGGCATCTTCTTAGAGGTCAAGTCATTAAGTGGTGTCACAATGGACCCATAGTTCTTAACAAACTTTCTGTAGTACCCAGTCAGGCCCAAGAAAGTTCTGACCTGAGCCTGGGTAGTTGGAGGAGTCCAGTCCTTTATGGTCTGGATCTTGCTCTCCAGTGGTTGAACCTGACCCCCACCAACTAGGTGGCCCAGGAATACAACCTTGCTCTGCCCTATCTGGCACTTAGTGGCCTTGATAGTGAGGCCTGCCTTTTGCAGGGCCTCTAAAACATTCCTCAGGTGGACCAGGTGATCCTCCCAGGTGGAGCTAAAGACAGCAATATCATCAAGATAAGCTGCACAGTAGTCATCCAGACCTGTAAGGACTTGATTCACCAACCTTTGGAAAGTGGCAGGTGCATTCTTCAAAGCAAAGGGCATTACCGCAAATTGATAATGTCTTCCTGGGGTTGAGAAAGCAGTTTTGGCCTTTGCATTCTCAGCTAGTCTGATTTGCCAGTAGCCTCCTGTCAGGTCAAATGTACTCAAAAACTTGGCAGCTGCCAATCTGTCAATGAGCTCATCTGCCCTAGGTATTGGGTGGGCATCTGTCCTAGTGACAGCATTGAGACCTCTGTAATCCACGCAAAACCTCATCTCTCTCTTACCATCTTGGGTGTGAGGTTTTGGCACAAGGACTACAGGACTAGCCCAAGGGCTCTCTGAAGGTTCAATGACTCCCAGCTCCAACATCTTTTGGAGAATTCTAAAGGTGTGTCTGGGCGAGAGTTTTGAGTCTTAGGTTACAAGGGAAGAAATTTCCAAATCAGTGCAGGTAGATTCGATGATGTTTATTCATATATTCGTACTTTATTCGTCAAGTGTGAATAAAGAGAGAGATGGCACAGCCAACACGTGTTTCGCCCCCTACACAGCCATCCGGCCTGGGGCTTCCTCAGGGCTGTACATAAGCAAAGTAATATAACAATTTAAGTAGGATTCAGTTAGTGATGTGCGCATATCACACAAAGTTGTGGAAGGTAAGTATTGTGGGGTTAGTAGGAGGGAGAGATGAGGAAGGGAGAAGAGAAGTACAGAGTCAAGGTGCGAGAAGTGGAAGAGGTATATTTACAGGAGGTTAATGTAAAAATAACGGGAAGCATATGGGTGAGGAGTCACGATTTAATGGGGGTGTTGGAGCAGGGTAAAAAGTGAGGTTAAAAAGAAGTATGGTTGGAGTGGGAAGGAGTGGGTTAAACACAAGAGTTAAATTACATTGGATAATATGTATGCGACAGGGGAATTGCACCGGGTATTAGTCGTAGAAAGGTATAGGTTTTATGAGGTTTATTCATATTTATATCGTACCCAAAGTAAGTATAGGGTCATGCAATCGAGAATGAGTGTAACGGAAAGATAGAGTGTGTGGTAGGTTAGCAAGGAGTAACGATAGAGGTAGATTAGAGAGAATAATAAAAAGAAGAGAAGGTTGGCATTATACATATGTATGTCAATTATTACAATTGTAGGAGAAACGGGATTTAGAGAGAGATCAATTCAGGGTACATGATATACAGGGAGAGAGAGACAGTGTTACATATAATACTATTGACAGACCAACATACAAGAGGCGCGCGTATGAAAGACGCGTCAAAATAAAGGGAGAGTTGGCATTACACATATATTTGACAAGAATTACAATCATTGAAGAACGGGATTAGAGGGAGGTCGAATTAAAGCATATGAACATCGACGAGAAAGAGACAGTGTATGATATAATATCATTTACAGACCAAAAGAGAAGAGGAGCGCGTTTGAAAGACGAATAGTTAAGGATTTGAAATAGTTCCAGGGCAGTCGCGCAATCACCACAGAACAGGTTTTGTAGAGAGTACAGGCATATATGAGAGAAATGTTACCACATTGTATCCAAGCGTTATGTTTAGAGATTTTAGAGTTAGTAAGGACAGTCACAATGAAGTTGAGTAACAAAAGCAAGCGTATATTTACAGTATGATTGCGGCATCAGGGGCAGCAGGGTCATGGTTGGTATAGATTCATTGAAAGAAAAGAGATCGAAATTAGTATCTCTTGCTACTAGAGTCGGTTGAGAGCGTGGAAAAAGAAGGGGAAAACGGCGTGAGGAAGTGATCACGACTGGCAATGAGAGGGTGATTAAATAGATCGAGAGATCTGAGCGTCACATAATAAAAGCCTATTGGGGAGATGAGGGTTAAGTAAACGGTATCATGCATATGGATGTGGGAATGATAGTGACTGTAAACCAGTGACGGCAAATAGATAGAGACGGTCGCAAAGGATCGAATTACATGTGACTTCTAGGGTGGGGCGGTATTGGGAAGTGAGATGTGCTCATAACCGGTCGAAAACGACAAAATTGTGACACAAGACATGGTTGCCAACCACTCAGCAAAAATTGATCGTGGTCAGAGTGTGTTTAAGCTAAGAAGTGCACTTCGGGACATAGGTGGAGAATATCGTAGGGAGCTCATAATGTGATCCAAGGATCACTTACCGGGTAGTTTCGTAATGGTATTTCAATGAGGATAAAGGGTTTGTAAACCAGGGATTCTAAAAGGAAGAAGAACAAAGTTAAACTAATGTGACGAGTAAACTGAAAGTCTACTTGGGCACTAGGCTGGCAGTGGTTGTATTGCTTACCTCGAGTCTCGGCAAATGCCAGATACAGTAAGTTTCTTCGGCTTTACGCGGGTAGTGAAACCAAAACCAATGGCATCCATATACAAGTCGTGTGTTAGTGCTTCCGGGCGGTAACCCGGAAGGGACGAGGTTCATGCGCAAGGGCGCCATGTTAGAACGGGGTGATTTTGATAAAGAGACCGAACGGGAGGGTATTAGTAGGTAGGGCCATATTGGAACGGGGAGATTTCAAATAGGGAGGCCGGGCGGGAAGGTTTAGAAAAATTGGGCAAGACTGAATGAAAGTTATGAGTAAGTTATAAATGTGTGAGAAGAGTATTATTAAAAGAATTACGAGTAATTTGCATTTCAGGACATATCTGAGTTAAGTCAAACAGAAATAAATGGTAATAATTAAAAAAATGACAAGGTAAATACAGTAAAGCCAATCAGAGTACAATGAAGAATAGCACGGGATCAGGAGGGATCCAAGGTTGTTGTATAGGCAGTCCAATATTCGTAATATGAGGGTTCCTAGGTCTTATTCATTCACCAGATGGATGAGGGGTGTTACGATCGTACAGTAGGAATGTACAGTAAGGGAATAGTCTGGCTAGGAAGACGAGCTCTGCATTATGACTGAACAGAGTACAATTATGAAATGTTAGTCATCTCCTAGCCATACATGCATTTCCGCGTCTTTGTTTAGTCCCAGATCGGTTGTTTTATAGTTCATGATCAATTCACTTTCGCGTCTCCGTAGTCTGAGTTCACGGTTTCCCCCTCTCTTGGTTTGGTGTACAATTTCCAGACCGAAGAAGCGGAAGTCCTTTTGGTGGTGGTGTTTTTCCTCAAAGTGTTCAGTTAGTGGGTGGCCAGAGGTATGTTTATGGATATTGCGATAGTGTTCCTGAATCCGGATTTGTAGTGGTCGAATCGTGCTGCCAATGTATGGAAGGTTGCAGGGACAAATTATCACATAAATGCAGAATTTACTATTGAAGTCAATCCATTCTTTTATGACAAAATCCCTCCCTTGTGTTATTGGTATTCTTGGCATTTTATTACGACTCAGTTTGCAGATGCTGCAGTTTTTACATGTGCGGTATCCTGGGGGTCTGTCCAGGAATGTAGTGACTGTGTTCCGTTTGTCTACAAATTCGGACTTACATAGGATACCTTTCAGGTTTGGTGCACGTCTGAAAGTGATTTCTGGGTATGTTTTTAGATCTTTACTCAGGTTAGGTGTTTGTTTTAATAAGTGCCAATGTTTTTTTAGGCTTTGTCTTATTTGGTGATGGCCAATGTTGTAGTCGGTTATAAAGTGCATCATAGAATCATTCTTTTTTTCTTCTTTGTTTTGTAGGAGCATCTGTTTTCGTTCTATTTTGGCTACTGTGGTCATTGTGTTTTTTAATGTTGATTGTTCATATCCTCGTTGTGTTAGTCTTGATACAATTTCTTCTCCTTTTGTTTTAAAAACCTCGCCTTCGCTGCAATTTCTGCGTGTCCTTAACAGTTCCCCTTTTGGGATATTCTTAATGTTGTGTCGTGGGTGAAAGCTATCACGTAGAATGGAGTTTGCTGCTGTTTCTTTCCGATATAGTTTACTTTGTAAGGTGTTGTCCTTGACATAGAGTGTTACGTCAAGGAAGTTGATCTCTTTTTTGGAGAAGGTATGTGTTGTTTTTATTCCCCATGGGTTTTTGTCTAGTTGTTCCAAGAATCTTTTCAGAAGTGTCTCATCTCCTTGCCAGATACACAGGATGTCGTCAATGTATCGTTGCCATAGTACAATATGGGTGATGAAATCGGCAAATTCTGGGTCCCACAGCCAGAATTTTTCTACATGGCTCATAAAGATGCATGCGTATAGCGGCGCAAATTTGGCTCCCATGGCGGTACCGCGTCTCTGTCGGTATATTTTTCCATTGAAGCTAAAGACATTGTTTTCCAAACAGAAGTTCAGCATTTCAAGGGTCATTTTGTTACATTCCAGTAGGTTGGCTGATTGTGTCCATAGCGAGAGTTGTGCTGCAGTTAGACCATCGTGGTGCTCAATAGATGTATAGTGGGCTGACTATGTCTATGCAGACCAGTATGAAGTCTGGTTCCCAGGTTATATCTTGAAGTTTGTCAAGGATATCTTTTGTGTCCCGAATAAAGGATGGAATCTCTTTCATGAGTCCTTGTAATTTCCTATCCACATATTCGCCTATCCTTGAGCACGGTGAGTTAATACCTGCTATGATAGGTCTTCCAGGTGGGGGGGTAGATGCCTTTATGAATCTTGGGGAGGAGGTATAAAGTGAGCATGGTAGGATATGGAATGTACAGGAATGATTTCTCTGATTGGGATATGAGTCCCAAGGAGTACCATTTGTCAAGCATAGCAGTGATTGATTTAAGGATGTCTTTGGTGGGGTCGCTGGTGAGGAGTTCATAACAGGCGTTGTCAGCAAGTTGTCGATTCGCCTTCAGGATGTAGTCATCTATATGTAATGTTACTGGGTTTCCCCCCTTGTCTGCTTCTATAACGATCAGGTCTTTTCGTTCTTTTAGGTTTTTTATTGCCCTGCTCTCCTCTTGTGTGATGTTTTGTGGTAGATATTTAGATTTTCTTTGGTATTTGATGTGTTCGTGTTCTAGGTCGCGAATGACTGCCAAACGAAAGGCATCTATGCTACTACCTGCAGGTAATTGTGGTAAGAAGGTAGATTTTTTGGTTAATCTGCTATCTATGGAGAGATTAGTTTCTATTTCAAGTTCTAGTGCTGTTGTGGTGAGTGTGTCCGGATCGTCGTTTACCTCACTGAGGTCCACATGGTCTAGTTCTTGAATTGATAGTTCTGATGTTGTGGTCGTTACTGAAGGCTCGTATCTCATATATTTGTCAGCAAAGAACACTTTCAGTTTCAATCTGCGGATGAATTTGAACAGGTCTATTCGTGTTTTAGTTAGATTCCATGGGGCCGTTGGGAAGAACGTTCAGAAAGAGTTGAGGAAACTTTTTCCACTGAACCTGTAACCAATAGAAGCACAACGCCTAAACCTAACCCGACATCGGCAAGCAACACATTCCAAAACTTGGAATGTGCAGTCAAGAGAGAAACTAGTAAATGGTGGGAAGCAGAATCCCTCAAAAAATACCTTGAAGCTGACCGAATCCCTCGGGGGCTAAGAATACTCATCTTTCCCCCGTCTGACACCACCAACCCCCAATATAATAGTAAATGGGAAGAGAACCTCAAAGAATGTTCAAATAATATGATCAGGCAACTTATTGATCACGCACAAGAAGAATACAACCTAGCCAAAACTGAAGTAGACAACCTTAGCAAACACATTGAGGATTCTAATTGGGGAGAACTCACAAAAAAGAACTATGAGATACTCAACCAAATAATTGACGAATTCGAAGAAGATATCATTAAAAGAAAGAACCGTAAATTCAGAAGGGACCAACTTGATTATCAATTTGGAAGAGTATATACTTTTGCAAAAAAGTACGACACAAAACCACAGGATACATCCAATACCAATACTGCGGAACAACAGTCAGGAGCTACCACCAGCTCAGATATTGACTCACGCGCACCGGTACCAGAAGGCGACAATTCAAGATGCAAGGTCAATTTTTTAGAGGAGGTACTACGTTATCGACTCGGTATCAAAACTTCAAACACCACAAACACTTCAACCATGGGAGGATCCCAGCAATTTGGACGCCAACAGACCCCAACAATAGGCGTCACTACGAGATCAAGAAAAAAGGAGATGGACCGAAGGACATAACACCAACGAACCTTGTAAAGAACTTATCCCACATTCAACTATCAAACCAGGAAACTAATATTCTTAATAAAGGACTTTCCTTCTGCCCAACGGCCCCATGGAATCTAACTAAATTACGAATAGACCTGTTCAAATTCATCCGCAGATTGACACTGAAAGTGTTCTTTGCTGACAAATATATGAGACATGAGCCTTCAGTAACGACCACAACATCAGAACTATCAATTCAAGAACTACAACATGTGGACCTACTGACACACCTCAGTGAGGTAAACGACGATCTGGACACACTCACCACAACAGCACTAGAACTTGGAATAGAAACTAATCTCTCCATAGATAGCAGATTAACCAAAAAATCTACCTTCTGTCCACAATTACCTGCAGGTAATAGCATAGATGCCTTTCGTTTGGCAGTCATACGCGAACTAGAACACGAACACATCAAATACCAAAGAAAATCTAAATATCTACCACAAAACATCACACAAGAGGAGAGGAGGGCAATAAAAAACCTAAAAGAACTAAAAGACCTGATCGTTAAAGAAGCAGACAAGGGGGGAAACCCAGTAACATTACATATAGATGACTACATCCTGGAGGCGAATCGACAACTTGCTGACAACACCTGTTATGAACTCCTCACCAGCGACCCCACCAAAGACATCCTTAAATCAATCACTACTATGCTTGACAAATGGTACTCCTTGGGACTCACATCCCAATCAGAGAAATCATTCCTGTACATTCCATATCCTACCATGCCCACTTTATACCTCCTCCCCAAGATTCATAAAGGCATCTACCCCCCACCTGGAAGACCTATCATAGCAGGTATTAACTCACCGTGCTCAAGGATAGGCGAATATCTGGATAGGAAATTACAAGGACTCATGAAAGAGATTCCATCCTTTATTCGGGACACAAAAGATATCCTTGACAAACTTCAAGATATAACCTGGGAACCAGACTTCATACTGGTCTGCATAGACATAGTCAGCCTATATACATCTATTGAACACCACGATGGTCTAACTGCAGCACAACTCTCGCTATGGACACAATCAGCCAACCTACTGGAATGTAACAAAATGACCCTTGAAATGCTGAACTTCTGTTTGATAAACAATGTCTTTAGCTTCAATGGAAAAATACACCGACAGAGACGCGGTACCGCCATGGGAGCCAAATTTGCGCCGCCATACGCATGCATCTTTATGAGCCATGTAGAAAAATTCTGGCTGTGGGACCCAGAATTTGCCGATTTCAGCACACATATTGTACTATGGCAATGATACATTGACGACATCCTGTGTATCTGGCAAGGAGATGAGACACTTCTGAAAAGATTCTTGGAACAACTAGACAAAAACCCATGGGGAATAAAAACAACACATACCTTCTCCAAAAAAGAGATCAACTTCCTTGACGTAACACTCTATGTCAAGGACAACACCTTACAAAGTAAACTATATCGGAAAGAAACAGCAGCAAACTCCATTCTACGTGCTGATAGCTTTCACCCACGACACAACATTAAGAATATCCCAAAAGGGGAACTGTTAAGGACACGCAGAAATTGCAGCGAAGACGAGGTTTTTAAAACAAATGGAGAAGAAATTGTTTCAAGACTAACACAACGAGGATATGAACAATCAACATTAAAAAACACAATAACCACAGTAGCCAAAATAGAACGAAAACAGATGCTCCTACAAAACAAAGAAGAAAAAAAGAATGATTCTGTGATGCGCTTTATAACCGACTACAACATTGGCCATCGCCAAATAAGACAAAGCCTCAAATAACATTGGCACTTATTACAACAAACACCTAACCTGAGTAAAGATCTAAAAACATACCCAGAAATCACTTTCAGACATGCACCAAACCTGAAAGATATCCTATGTAAGTCCGAATTTGTAGACAAACGGAACACAGTCACTACATTCCTGGACAGACCCCCAGGATACCACACATGTAAAAACTGCAGCATCTGCAAACTGAGTCGTAATAAAATGACAAGAATACCAATAACACAAGGGAGGGATTTTGTCATAAAAGAATGGATTGACTGCAATAGTAAATTCTGCATTTATGTGATAATTTGTCCCTGCAACCTTCCATACATTGGCAGCACGATTCGACCACTACGAATCCGGATTCAGGAACACTATCCCAATATCCATAAACATACCTCTGGCCACCCACTAACTGAACACTTTGAGGAAAAACACCACCACCAAAAGGACTTCCGCTTCTTCAGTCTGGAAAATGTACACCAAACCAAGAGAGGGGGAAACCGTGAACTCAGACTACGGAGACGCGAAAGTGAATTGATCATGTACTATAAAACAACCGATCTGGGACTAAATAAAGACGCGGAAATGCATGTATGACTAGGAGATGACTAACATTTCATAATTGTACTCTGTTCAGTCATAATGCATATCTCGTCTTCCTAGCCAGACTATTCCCTTACTGTACATTCCTACAGTACGATCGTAACACCCCTCATCCATCTCGTGAATGAATAAGACCTAGGAACCCTCATATTACGAATATTGGACTGCCTATACAACAACCTTGGATCCCTCCTGATCCCGTGCTATTCTTCATTGTACTCTGATTGGCTTTACTGTATTTACCTTGTAATTTTTTTAATTATTACCATTTATTTCTGTTTGACTTAACTCAGATATGTCCTGAAATGCAAATTACTCGTAATTCTTTTAATAATACTCTTCTCACACATTTATAACTTACTCATAACTTTCATTCAGCCTTGCCCAATTTTTCTAAACCTTCCCGCCCGGCCTCCCTATTTGAAATCTCCCCGTTCCAATATGGCCCTACCTACTAATACCCTCCCGCTCGGTCTCTTTATCAAAATCACCCCGTTCTAACATGGCGCCCTTGCGCATGAACCTTGTCCCTTCCGGGTTACCGCCCGGAAGTACTAACACACGACTTGTATATGGATGCCGTTGGTTTTGGTTTCACTACCCGCGTAAAGCCTAAGAAACTCACCGTATCTGGCATTTGCCGAGACTCGAGGTAAGCAATACAACCACTGCCAGCCTAGTGCCCAAGTAGACTTTCAGTTTACTCGTCACATTAGTTTAACTTTGTTCTTCTTCCCTTTAGAATCCCTGGTTTACAAACCCTTTATCTTCATTGAAATACCATTACGAAACTACCCGGTAAGTGATCCTTGGATCACATTATGAGCTCCCTACGATATTCTCCACCTATGTCCCGAAGTGCACTTCTTAGCTTAAACACACTCTGACCACGATCAATTTTTGCTGAGTGGTTGGCAACCATGTCTTGTGTCACAATTTTGTCGTTTCAACCGGTTATGAGCACATCTCACTTCCCAATACCGCCCCACCCTAGAAGTCACATGTAATTCGATCCTTTCCGACCGTCTCTATCTATTTGCCGTCACTGGTTTACAGTCACAATCATTCCCACATCCATATGCATGATACGGTTTACTTAACCCTCATCTCCCCAATAGGCTTTTATTATGTGACGCTCAAATCTCTCGATCTATTTAATCACCCTCTCATTGCCAGTCGTGATAACTTCCTCACGCCGTTTTCCTCTTCTTTTTATACGCTCTCAACCGACTCTAGTAGCAAGAGATAGTAATTTCGATCTCTTTTCTTTCAATGAATCTATACCAACCATGCCCCTGATGCCGCAATCATACTGTAAATATACGCTTGCTTTTGTTACTCTACTTCACTGTGACTGTCCTTACTAACTCTAAAATCTCTAAACATAACGCTTGGATACAATGTGGTAACATTTCTCTCATATATGCCTGTATTCTCTACAAAACCTGTTCTGTGGTGATTGTGCGACTGCCCTGGAACTATTTCAAATCCTTAACTATTCGTCTTTCAAACGCGCTCCTCTTCTCTATTGGTCTGTAAATGATATTATATGATACACTGTCTCTTTCTCCTCGATGTTTATATGCTTTAATTCGACCTCCCTCTAATCCCGTTCTTCAATGATCGTAATTCTTGACAAACATATGTGCCATCTCCCTCTTTATTCACACTTGACGAATAAAGTACGAATATATGAATAAACATCATCGAATCTACCTGCACTGATTTGGAAATTTCTTCCCTTGTAACCTAAGACTCAAAACTCTCGCCCAGACACACCTTTAGAATTCTACTTCAAATTAGGGGGATAGGGGTCTCTCCCCCTGTTTCTGGGCAGAACCAGTACGAGAAGGACCTATGCTTATTATATGATTAGGAAGGGATTATGACTTTTTTCCCCCTCACTCACATGAACCAACATCTTTTGTACCTCGACTTTTATGCAGTCCCTGACATGGTCAGGTTGCCTGTAGATTTTACTCTTCACATGCAGACTGTCACCAGTGTCCACCTCATGGGTGCACCAGTTTGTCTGACTTGGGGTCAGAGAGAACATATGTCTGTAGGACTGCAGAACTCGTCTGCAGTCCTGTTGCTGATGATCAGTGAGGCTGTCAGAAAAGACCACACCATCAACTGAGCCATCATCAGGGTTCTGAGTCAAGGGGGGCGTGGCTTGGAGCCGCGGACGGCGGCCGTCTAACTCGCGAGTTCCGCAACCGAGCCCGCAATTCTCCTGAAAAAACGGTGCCCGGAACCCCCCGACCCACGCAGCCAGTGGTTGACGGGGCTGAGATCACTCGGTGCTGATCCGGAGGGGATTGCCTGCCGACGGACCACGTTCTGTCGATTGAAAGCCTGGCCGAGGCAGACAGAAACATCTCTCCCAAAATGGCGGGCCGACGGGACGATAGAGGTCCGGAGCCGATCGGAACGACGGAGTGCTGGAGCCCTGCTTAAACGCTCAGCGAGCAGCAGGCTGGAGGGCCACAGGGGTCGGAACACGAGCGTTTAGCTCAACGAGAGGAGAGACATACTGACCCCCCTGCCTCGCGACCGCATTGCGCTGCGGAGTCGGGGGAGACGAGGGGCCCGATATCGGTGGCGCTGCAACAATAGGGGGTGAGAAGGACAAGCGACTGCAGGTGAGTGCTCCCTGGAGGCACGGTCGCGATGGGTGGCCCCTTGCAACGCCCGAGGCCCGACCAAAGTCAAAATCCTGTCCTGCGGGGGCCCGCGGGCTGGCGGGGCCGCGCCTGCTGTGATCCCGAGGTGTGTCGGCGATCCTCGCCAGGCCCGAGGCCCACGGAACATTGGAGCCCTGCTGAGAGCAGCGGCGCTGGAGAACATTGCAGCTCTACCTACACTGGGAGAGTGGATCAGAATCCCTGGGACCCTACTCCCGTACAGGCGGCGCCTCCGTTGCGGTACACCAGAGGCCTATGGGGACCCTCCCTGATGCCGGGCCTGCACTGAGGGCAGAAGGGCAGTGACGCCAGGACAGTGCATAGCCGGGGGCGAACTGGAGCCTGCTGCAGGAGCACCTCGGTCTGGCGCGACAGCGGGCTCCCTGACACCCTGCGGGAGCAAGGAATGGACAATTAACCCGGTGCGCCCAGTGGTTCGGGAGACCGAGTGGCGAACCCCTAGAGGTCTGGCACCAAGGTAGCGCTGATAGCCAAGCCCTACGCTTCACTTCATAGTCCAGCACTGCTTGAGTAGAGACTGGCAGCCGTCCATTTCCCTTCCCCCCTTGGCGGTGTGGCGCGAGGCATAGCCACGCGGCAGCAGACCGGCCCTCTTCCACACTGATCTGAGGAGCTAGATGGTGCCCCACAGGCCCTGACCCCACGTCATACTGCCCCGCAGTTTGGGAGAGACGGGGACGGACCGGGGCGCGGCGGCTTAGTGGCCTATGGTGATCTGCGCAGGAGAGGCATCGGGGAGAGCTGTGGGAGTTGGCCGGCGTCAGCAATACAGCGGAGGTGAGGTCTGGGGCGCTTTGAGGACGCCACTGCATGGCATAGGATTAACATTGCTTGGGAGTGAGCGGGCCGCCGGCTTGCCCACTGAGGGCGCTTGGGCGCGGCCCCTCTCGGTGAGTGCCCCTAGCATCACTTTAAATCGGAAGAGGAGGGGGACCTGCCTCTGTGGTGACGCAGTATGGGGAAGCCAAGATGCAAGAAAGAGGGGTCTCAGCAACAGTCGGACACTGACCTCTCGGGTCACGGCGAACAGGAGGAACAGGACCAACTTCGCGACCCACAACTCCAACAGCAGCTAGACAAAATCCTGGCGGCGATAGTAGACACCAAAAACACGCTGCAGCAGGATATAGCGCAAGTGGCGACGGGCCTCGGGCTCCTGCGGGCGGACCATGGCAAGCTTGTGGACAGAGTTACAGGGGTGGAGGGTACGCTTCAGACCATGGCCCCACTGCACACTGCCCTCAAGGCTACTATGTCTGATGTCCTAGATCGTGTAGGGGCGCTGGAGAAGAGGGCGGAGGAGGCAGAAGGGCGCAACCGCCGGAACAACGTCCGCATAGTAGGGCTACTGGAAAAAACGGAGGGAGATGACATGGTGAAGTATGTGGAAGAATGGCTCAGGACGGTGGTGGCTCCGGAGGGCCTGTCGACCTTCTATTCGCTGGAAAGAGCTCACAGAGTGCCCGCTAGACCTCCCCAGCAGGGCCTCCAATACTCGCTGCTATTCCCAGCCAAACTAAGAATCATTGTGGATGGCTCCTCGAACTTTTTTGAGACGCCGGAAGACGCCTGTGCGTGGTTGGAACTATACAGAGCAGGAAAAGATGGTACGGAGCGTACTGCACGAACCCCTGCAGAGGTGCTGCAGCGGAGGCGGTCACGAAGCCCCGACGCCGATGAGGGAGCACGAGGGGTCCGCTCTCGCAGGAGGCAGAGGCGGAGCGGAGAGATGCGCTTGATGCGGTGATGGCGCTATCGAGCTCCCAGGGTCACCACTCTCCAGGGCGGATAGACTCGGACAAAAGCAAAGATGGTTCGGATGATGAACTGTCTGAAACAGACAGTACGCACCTTCCGCCAGTCACGCCGGCCCGGCGGACAGAATGCTGGACGAGGGTTAGAGCGGCGGTGAGGCTGCCTGTTGAGAACCACCCTGGACTTACTGGACTTGCCACTGCAGGTTTGACATGGGAGAGAGGATGGAGGGCAGCGGGGGGTTGGTGAGTGCAGGTGAGCATGGCGACAGGCGAGCCGGGAGAGGCAACTGGACCACGGCCCTGGTAATGGCATAGTCCCCTGAGTATAGCCTACTGAGACTGGTGGCTACTGAGCTGTGGGGAGGGAAGGGGGGCTACTGGGGGGGCTTGTTTATAATGGGCTCAGCGGGACAACGCGACTTGGAGAAACTAGGGCAGCTACCCGTTGGTAACCGGTCCCCCCTCGTTGCCCATAAGGCATGCCCACAGTGTCTGCTGTTGGGCCTAACAGTTGTTTCATGGAAGCCATGGTTTGGATGGGAGCTAGATGGGAGTTACTAGGTCCTGTTCTTGGGGGGGTGGGGGAATTGGGATTGTTGGGGGAATGTTGGGGAGGGGTCCACACCGATGGAATGGCGGAGGAATGTTATTGTTTCAGCAGAATACTATGGGAGAATGGCTGATTCAACAAATTTGCGATGTATAACCTGGAATGTGAGGGGGCTTCACACCATGACGAGACGACATAAGGTTCATGCTTACCTAATCCGCAGGGGAGTACACATCGCGCTACTCCAAGAAACACACTTAACGAAGGCAGAAGGTATTGCGCTGCAGCGTAGATGGAGGGGCCAGGTATTCAACACCACATACTCTGCATTTGCTAGAGGGAAGCTGATCTGGATTAGGGCGGGAGTCCCGTTTCAAGTGACTAGGCAAGTGGTTGATCCTGGGGGTAGGTACGTGGCTGTTGAGGGGAAGCTAAGAGGAAGGGACATCGCCTTTTGCAGTGTATACGCGCCCAATGTTGATCAGTTGGGCTTTCTGGCGGGGATGTCTGGAGCTTTAGCCCATTACTTAGCGTGCCCACTAGTGATGGGGGGGGGGGGGGACTTTAACTCCTTTATAGATGTTTCCCTAGATAGATCTCACCCACCCCTGGCAGACTCCCCGGTGCATCGCTTGACCAAGGGTAGACTAGATTGGCAGGTGCGCTGGGGACTGATAGACGCTTGGCGCGCGCAACACCCGGGAGACCGAGACTACTCCTATTATTCTGGCATGCATGAGCTACATGTCCGATTGGATGCGATACTCTGCTCCCCGACATTAATGCCGGCTATAGTGCGCACTGAATATCTAACCAGAACGATTTCTGATCATAACCCCCTGTTGTTTAGCATGGACTGGATGGCTGGAGTCTTGTGCGTTCCTACTTGGAAACTGAGACCCGAAGCGTTAGATGACCCACTGTTCCATGCAGCGCTAGAAGAGGGCATCACACACTATTTTGCAGACAATGCGGGCACGACTGCGACGAGGGCGACAGAATGGGATGCCTTCAAAGTTGTCATCAGGGGGCTCTGCATAGGGAAACATACGGGTATACGGAAAACACTTCTGGATGATCTGGCCAAAGCGGACTCCAAGCTGCGGCAGGCGGAGGTGACGAGGCCTGGCCACCCTGAGCTTCAGGAAGCGGTTAATGCAGCTAAAGAAGCGGTGGCAGTTGAAGTGCAGCGCTTGTGCAGCTTTGACCATAGAGCCTACATGTTGAGGGCCCATGCTGAGGGTGATAAGGCGGGGGCATTATTGGCTTGGTTAGCCAACCCCACAAAGAGGAGTTCCCCTATCCTGGCTATAGAGACGGCAGAGGGAGGAACGGTCTATACCCAAAACGAAATAATGCAGTGCTTCAAGCGCTATTATGAGACACTTTATAAAAGTAGATTAGAGGACGGGGACCCTGCCATCGACAATTTCTTGGATGAGCTGACATTTCCAGGACTGGACCAAGAGCAGGCGAAGGACTTGGGGAAAGGCATAGAGCCGGGAGAAATTCGAGAAGCCATCAAACGCATGGCTCGCAACAAAACACCGGGACTAGACGGATTGCCCATAGAATTCTATGGGAAATATGCTGACTTGCTGGTGCCGAGGCTCCAAGCAGTCTATAAAGAAGCCAGGGAATTAGGTCGGCTGCCCCAATCAATGCGCGAAGCGCTGGTGATCCCGTTATTGAAGCCAGGGAGGGAGAGTGAGAACGTGGCCTCCTATAGACCACTGTCGATGTTAACTGCCGACGATAAAATACTGAGTAGCATACTGGCGGCCCGTTTGCTGCAATACATGACCACGCTAGTCCATGAAGACCAAGCTGGTTTCATACCAACGCGCAACACGACTGCAAACATCAGGAGGTTGGTGCGCCTACTAGACGACGATCACCCAGAAGCACCAAAGCCAATGATACTATCAGTAGATATCGAGAAAGCTTTTGATAGCTTAGAATGGGGATATTTGTATAAAGTTTTGCGACGGTTTGGATTAGGAGAGGGTTATCTGCAATGGACGAAGGTACTATATACTTCGGCAGTGGCCAGAGTGAGAACGGGCTCATTGATCTCACCGAAATATCTGGTAGAACGTGGGACGAGACAGGGATGCCCGCTCTCCCCATTACTGTTCGCCTTGGCGGTGGAGCCCCTTGCGGCTAAGATTCGGACAGGTCAACACTATGGGGGCCTAGATAGTAGAGACGGACGACAGTACATATCGCTTTACGCAGACGACTTACTATTATTCCTTGATGACGCTGATAGGGCACTGGCGGGTGCGGAGAGCCTACTCTCCGATTTTGGGGACGTCTCGGGTCTGAGAGTTAATTGGTCTAAGACATGCCTGTTCCCGGTAAGACAGGGAGAGACTAGACCGGACATGTTTCGAGCGGTGCGATGGGAACCCACCTGCTTGAAATACCTCGGCGTACACATCTATCACACGACGGCAGATATGCTGGAGGGGAATGTGGGCCACAGTGTGCGAGCGCTGAGAGGGAGTATGGCCTTTTGGGCCACCCTTCCGTTGTCGGTGACGGGCCGCATATCCCTTTTGAAAATGGTGGCACTCCCTCGGTTATTATACTATTTTAGGATGCTGCCGGTGTGGATACCCAGCTCCACTTTCAGACTATTGAAATCGATGGTGGTATCTTTTCTCTGGGGTGCGGGAAGGCGTAGAGTAGCGCAGGCAACACTTATACGACCCAAGGCTGAAGGAGGACTGGCGGTCCCAGACTTTGAATTATACTATTTAGCGGCTCAATTGCAGATCTTCACACAAAACGTAGCACGGGTATTCCGGGGACCGGAAACCGGGAGGAGAGGAGGAACGCCGCGCCACGTCCTTTCATATATTGCCTTGCAGCAGAAACTAGAGCCCAGGGACCTTCTCACAGAGGAGATAACTCTCAGACTCTGCTGGAATCGGTCCCAACGCAGGGCAGGAGTGCTGCATCCATATGCGCCTGAGATACCGCTGGGAATGCTGACGGCGTTACCGCACGACGGAGATTGGTCGCAATTACAACTCTGGGAAGAAGCGGGACTGCAGGTGGTGGGGGATCTATATGAAGACGGGGTTCTGCTACCCTACCAAACTCTCCAAGAGAGATTTGATCTACCAAGGGGAGGTTTCTTGTTGCACGCAGCGCTTACTAGAGCGATTCATGCGCACTGGAGAGAGAGGCTGCTGGAGCCTAAGACGTCGATGGCCTGCCAGTACACCATGATGACGACAGGGACCTTCAAGGCGGTCACGTGCTCATATTCTAGAATGCTTCTTGAAAACCTGCCGCCCCTGGCTGTATTGAAGGGCAAATGGGAAACTGATCTAGGTAAAGATATCCCGGAGACGGCTTGGGCGCAGATAGTACGACGTGCCTGGAAGAGCACGAGGAACGCAAGGTTTCAGCTAGTGCACTTCTATATCCTCCACAGAGCATATTTGACACCTGGGAGAATCCAGAAATATTTTAAGGTCAAAGAGGCAGCGTGTCTCAGATGTACGAGAGCAGGGGTGGAATTGGAACATAAGATGTGGTCTTGCCCAGCGATGGGTCTTTACTGGAAGGAGGTGGGGGATACCCTGAATGAGGTGACAGAGAGGCGACTGGAGTTTGATATGGCCGTCAGTATACTACACTGGTTCCCCCACACGCCCAAGAATAAGATTACGAGTAAGTTCATAGATATGGGACTTCTATTAGCAAAACGAGAAATTACAAAACGTTGGAAAGCAACAGTGGGTCCCACCAGTAAAAGATGGAAGGGTGAATTTCTCAAATAGGCCACCAGTGAAAGCGCGCTGCGGTATCAATTGGCGCGCAGACGGAACGATGATAAGGCGCTAGAGGCGGTGGCTTAATGGGAGGCGCTAGTACAAACATTACGAGACTCTGAGTCAAACGATGACGGAGAAGGGCAGGTCATGGACGGGGGGATAGCCCCGGAACAAGAGGGGTACATCGCATAACTCAACACATAGCTATTCCTAGGACTGCATGATACGAGAGGACGGAGACGGCTACCTGCGTTGGTTGGTGGGGACTGAGGGAGGGGGAGGGAATGTCAAGTTTTCATAGTGTTTCAGTGTAGGGACTTAGGGGCATATGCATCAACATTAGCATTTGCGATTCCTTATTAGCGAAAAATAAGGAATCGCTAATAAGGAATAGCAAAAGGCTATGCATGTAGGAATCGCTATTCAAATAGCGATTCCTTAACATTCCTTATTACCGAATCGGTAATACCGAATCGGTAATAAGGAATACCTACCCATTCATTCCTATGGGCTTGGAGGCCCATAGGAATGAATGTAAAGCCATTCTGTATTAGCGATTCGGTATTACCGAATCGCTAATAGCTGGAGCACTTTCAAGGGTGCCAGGGTGTCAAAAGGACACCCTGTTGCACCCCTGAAAATGATATGTGCACATATGTTGCACACACACATGCTCTAAGGGCATGTGTGTGCGCAACATGACACTTTGAAAAATGCACAAAAGTGCATTTTTCAAAGTTTTTGCAAATTACCATGCAGTTCATCTTCATGGTAATTTGCTCCCCTTATTAGCGAAATCGCTAATTTTTTAACTTTGATGCATTGCATTTAAGGAATCTCACTTTGGGATTCCTTAAATGCAAGAGCTATTTAAGGAATCGGTATTTAAGGAATCCCTATTTAAAGAATCGCTATTTAAGGATTCCTTAAATACCGATTTCTGCTTTTGGGTTGATGCATTGGGATTGGGTATTTTCTACTTAATACCGGGAGCTAAGAAGGAATCGGTATTTTACCGACTGGATTTTGGCTTGATGCATAAGGGTGTCTGTTACGAAGGTTTCTTGGTTGATTTGACGCACAGCCCTGGAAGGACTCACATATCCTCGTACTATGCACTATATAGTTGGTGGGGGGCTTTGGATTAATCCTCAGGGAGTATGCTGATGAATATTGAGTATGGAGCTGTATGTGATTGTACAAAAAAACAATAAACTACGTGTTAAAAAAAAAAAAAAACAGGGTTCTGAGTCAACAGGTCCCTCTCTTCCTCCTGCCCCTCATCTGTAGCCATGAGTAAGCCCATGTCTGCCCTGTCAACATATGCCTTCAATCTGTTGACATGAAGCACCCTGTGGGGGCTTCTGGGAGTCCCAAGGTCCACCAAGTAGGTGACTTCTCCCTTTTGCTCAACAATAGTGTGGGGTCCAGACCATTTGTCTCGGAGTGCTGCTGGGGCCACTGGCTCCAACACCCACACTTTCTGCCCTGGCTGGTACACAGTCAGCATAGCCTTTTGGCCATGCCAAGGTTTTTGGAGTTCTTGGCTTGCCTCAAGGTTTTTAGAAGCCTTCTTCATATACTCTGCCATCCTGGAGCGGAGGCCAAGTACATAATCCACTATGTCCAGTTTGGGTTGTCTGAGAGGTCTCTCCCATCCTTCCCTTACTAAACACAGGGGTCCCCTTACAGGATGCCCAAACAAAAGCTCAAAAGGGCTGTAGCCAACCCCCTTTTGTGGGACCTCTCTGTAAGCAAATAGAAGGCAGGGTAAAAGGATGTCCCATCTCCGCCTAAGCTTGTCTGGTAAACCTGTTATCATCCCTTTTAGGGTCTTGTTGAATCTCTCCACAAGCCCATTGCACTGTGGGTGATAGGGTGTAGTGAACTTGTAGTTAACACCACACTCCTTCCACATTGCAGTCAAATATCCTGACATGAAGTTGGCACCTCTGTCAGAAATAACCTCCTTTGGAAAGCCCACTCTGGAGAATACTCCAAGTAGGGCCCTTGCTACAACAGGAGCTATTGTGGTCCTTAGGGGTATAGCTTCTGGATACCTGGTGGCATGGTCCACTATCACCAGTATGAATCTGTGCCCAGATGCTGTTTGGGGGTCCATTGGTCCTACAATGTCTATCCCCACTCTCTCAAAGGGAACCCCCACCACAGGTAGTGGTATGAGGGGGGCCTTTGTGGTACCACCTGATTTGCCACTGGCTTGGCAGGTGACACAGGAGCGACAAAACTCCTTGGTATCTTCTGACATGTGAGGCCAGTGAAAGTGAGGGACAAGTCTGTCCCAGGTCTTATTCTGGCCTAAGTGTCCTGCAAGGGGAATATCATGGGCCAAGGTAAGAAGGAAGCCTCTGAAACTCAATGGAATGAACAACCTCCTGGATGCACCAGGCTTGGGGTCTCTAGCCTCTGAGTACAGTAGCCCTTCATCCCAATACACTCTATGGGTACCTTGAGCATTCCCTGCAGCCTCAGCAGCAGCCTGCTGTCTGAGGAGTTCAAGAGAAGGATAGTCTAATTGTGCCTGTCTCAGATCTATCCTTGAAGGTCCCCCTGTCCTAAGAAACTCAACCTGATCAGGTTCCAGTTCTTCTAGGACAGTTCCTTCAGGGCTCTCAGAATCATCCTCCTGTGAGGGCTGATCCACCACCTGAGGCAGGGGGGAAGGCACAGCCTTTACCCTACTGCTCTTTCTCTTGGGCTGTGTCTGGTCCATTGTCCCAGGATCCAGCACTTGTTCAGTGTTGCACTTTTTGGCCTGTGACCTGGTCACAGCAAGGACATGTGCATCTATCCCCAGCATTTCTACATGGGTCCTATACTCCACTTCAGACCAAACTGAAGTTTCAAGGTCATTTCCCAACAGACACTCTACAGGAAGGTCTGAACTTACCACAACTTTCTTGAGGCCAGTTACCCCTCCCCAGGAGAAGTTAACAATTGCCACACTATGGGAAGTAGTGGCATTGGTAGCGTTGGTCACTAGGTAATTCTCACCTAGCATGATCTGTCCAGGGTCCACAAAGGCAGGTGTCACCATTGTGACACTAGCCCCAGTGTCCCTGTAGGCCTGAGCCATTCTTTTTTTTTTTTTTTTGTATTCCTCATATGCCACCAGATGAAAAGGGCAATCTAGATGGGGAGCCCCTTCCCCTCTGCCCCCAATATGTATGATGCGGTTCCGATGTTTAAAGCCCAGGGGGAGAAAGAGAAGGGTCTAACCCCACTAGCATTTTACTGTTTGCTCCGTCCACTCCAACCTTCTCTCACTGAGAGGCCCCTTAACGATGTTAGAGATTGAGCCCCAACAGTGCCCAGGTAAAATCATCGGAATACCTTCATCTGTTCCGCCAGGCCATTAGAGCTGCCCATATCTTTACACCACTTGAAGGATCACAAGCAATATCGGACTCACATACAAGGATGATGTGTTTCAAACAGTCTGGAAAAGTGGGTGCCTTCTCGTTTTTCCACGCCCTGCATATTTCTCGCCTAGCTAACAACATTACATAAAAAATAAATTTAGAGTCCATGTCACCATGTCGATATTCCTTAGCTAGCCCAAACAAGATTATCCTTGGAGTGATTGTAAATTATATATTTAATACTGCCGCGATAAATTCGCCTATTCTAGCCCAATAACTCACCAGTAATGGACAATCAACAAACATGTGTATGTCGTCAGAGGCGAGGAACCTGCAACGAGGGCATCGATGTTCTAGGTTTGTAAATCTTACTAATTTCTTAGGTGAGATGTATACTCTATACAGGGTAAACAAATGATTCCTTTTGAGTGTAGCTGACTTAACCACAGTGTGTAACATTGTAAAGGAATCCACCCACAGCTCCTGAAGATTGTTATGATCTAAATCAACCTGCTCACCCCATATTTTTAAGAGTTCGGCCTCTGGCACTTCTTCTTCAACCATCATGGCCCAATACCAAAAGGCCAGCTCTCTTTTCCAAGTCCCTTTCCTATTTACTAAATCAAACTTTGGATTAGGTGAACAAGACGCAGTGTGAGCAAAGTCATTAATTCACTATTAGTATGTAAGATGGATCGGGTTAAGTCTCTTAATGAATATCGCCCGGTGCATAGAACAACCTACTCCCTAGTATGATGAACTCCTCAAATAAAATTAAAATAATTAGCTGGAACGTGAACGGATTGAGAGATGGCAGGAAATTTAACAGAGTTTGTGAATTTTTGAGAAAATCAGGGGCACATATATGTCTTCTACAAGAGACCCACCTTAAGTTTCAAGAATGCAAGACTGCTTTCAGGAAACAAAGTTGGGTTCAGGATCTTCTTTGTTCTCATCAAAGTGGAAGTACAAGGGGGGTTGTGATGTTAATCCGGGTAAATAGTAAAATTAGAATTGAGAAACATGTTACTGACACGTCAGGTAGATGGCTGTCCGCATTGTTAATGGTAGATAGTCTTCCCTTGTCATGTGCTGTCTATTATGGTCCTAATCAAGATTGTTCAGAACATTTGGTCAAGTTAAAATCATCTCTTCTCTACCTAAATGCTCCCATTATTTTGGGGGGCGATTTTAACTTGGTTTTTGATAAAACCTTGGATAGGACTTCTAGGGCCACTATCACTCCTTTACCTAAAATGAAATTAGAACTTAAGAACATAATGAAAGACTTTAATTTACTAGATATTTTGGAGGGCTAGAAATATCAATTGTAGAGATTATTCTTATTATAGCCACAGATACAGACATCATTCCCGGATTGACTTTTTTTTGATAGATCAGATGCTACTTCCTCGAGTAGATTCCTCCACATTCCTGCTCTGCTCTCTGATCATTCGATCATTCGATGGTAGAATTAACAATTAAACCTGTAAAAGAAGTACAACTGAGAAGCTGGACTCTTGATAGGTCAATATTACAAATAGAAGAAGTAAAAACACGATTATTAATACAGATGGAAGAATATTTTAGGTTCAACTGTGGGTCCGCTGGTGCTCAGACTGTGTGGGAGGCCTTTAAGTCCTTTTTGAGGGGAATATTAACTTCACTCACGATTAGGAGAAACAGGGATAAAAGGAAAGCAGAAGCAGACTCTCTTAATAAAATTAAGCTGAAAGAACAACAATTTCAACTCGCTTCCCTAAAGCAATATCCTAACTCTGATGCAATACTAAACGAGTTGAATTCTTTAAAGGCAGAGTATCAGGCCCAGCTTGATAAAGCTATTAAGGAAAGATGGGATGCGAGTAGATTACAAAAATTTTCTTATGGGGAGAAGTGTGGTCGTCTCCTGGCCTGGAAGGCCAGAATAGATAGAGCTAAGAACCAAATTGCGAGTCTAATCATACAAGATACAGGGATTTTGACCTATGATAACGGTCAGATATTAGAGGAAGTCCAAAAATATATGTCAAGGATGTATGCAGAGCGTGGGGATTTTTCCCCTGAAAGAGCTGAAATGTGGCTTAATCAACTAGTCCTACCACATCTCACAGAAGCAGATAGGGTCTTTTTAAGCTCACCAATCAAAGAGGGAGAAGTATATAATCAACTAAAGAGCATGGCAAAAGGTAAAGCAGCAGGACTAGACGGGCTCCCAGTAGATGTGTATCAAATCACTCCAGAATTAATCGTACCGGGCCTCACAATCTTATTTAATAAAATACATCTTTCAGGTGAGGCTGTCCCACAAACATGGACTGAAGCGACAGTGACTCTAATATTAAAACCCAGTAAGGACCCCCAGACCGTTGAATCCTATCGGCCAATCTCGCCGTTGAATACTGACTATAAAATCTTTGCAGGTGTACTGGCAGCGAGATTGGCTAAGGTTATAAAATCAGTGGTTCACAGCGATCAGAGGGGCTTTATACCGGGTAGGCAGCTGAATGAGCTTACGTATCAGGCTATTGCTGCGATAGATGTCGCTACTAATGAAAAATCTCCCCTGACCATTGTGGCTATTGATGCCGCAAAGGCTTTCGACCAAGTTAATTGGTTCTATTTATGGGAAACATTAGCCGCATTCGGTATGCCATTGAACTTTATAGCCTCGATTCGATCCCTATATATTAGTCCCGAAGCTAAAATCCAAGTAAATGGCCTTCTTATCGATTGGGTACATATATCCCGTGGCACCAGACAGGGATGTCCCCTTTTGTTTAATTTATACATTGAACCTTTTGTTATTAAGCTGAGAGCAGATCCTGTTTTCAAACCTTTTAATATTGCGAGTTTGGAGCTGAAATTTGCTCTCTACGCGGATGACCTTTTAATGTTTACTCTGAATCCTGAAGAGGCTATCCCTAGACTTTTTGCTTGGGCAGAAGACTTTGGGGCAATCTCTGGCTACAAAATAAATAGAGAAAAGACCGAGCTGATGCAGTGGAACCAGCTTAAGAAGTATACTGCTGTCAAACCTAAGATGAGGTACCTGGCAATTCACTTAGTTCAAGATATTAATCAGCTATCTAAAATAAATCAGGGTAGAGTTTATAAGGAGATTTGTCATCTCCTACAACGCTGGTCTGGTCTCTCTCTTAATATATTCGGCAGAGTGAATTTCATAAAAATGGTTATTTTACCAAAAATCACCTACTTATTTAATTCTATCCCGTTAACTTTCAATCCGAAAGACATGGCTAAAATACAGGGGAAAATAGGTTCATTTATATGGAACTCCAAGTCACAGAGAATATCATGGAAGAAATTGAGGAGGAAACTAAAAATTGGGGGTCTCACCCTCCCAGATATACTCATTTACTGTCACTCGTTCCAACTAAAAAACTTTAGACGAATGGCTGATAAGGCAGACACTTCTGTTTTAGGCTGTCTATTTCAGGCATTGTTACATGCATTACCCCAAGGTCAGGAATACTTTCTGTTTAAATTCGGAGATCCCAGGTTTTATAAAAAAAAGTGAGAGTAAAGATTTTAACAGCAGCCCAAAAAAATTGGCTTTTTTTCAGGAAAAAGCTGGGAATTCCCTATTATGCTCCCCAGGCCCCGATTTGGGACTCCCCAGGGACTCCCGAGTGTTTAAAGGATCAACTAGCTCGCCCCTTGAGGTCGGCCGGTATAACACACTGGGGAGATCTTCTAAAGGATACGCAGCTTATGGATTGGGATTCTCTCTGTAGATTGACAGGGGGTACACTCACCAGGTTTAAATATTATCAACTATCGGGTTGGTGGGCAACTCTTGTGTCGACGTCTTGTTCACCTAATCCAAAGTTTGATTTAGTAAATAGGAAAGAGGCCTGAGCCATTCTATGATTGATAAAAGGAGTCTGTCTGTACTTGCCCAGGTTACTGGGACCCACAGTAGAGGACAAAGCTATGTCCCCATCACAGATCAGAACTGCCTGAGTTGGTATACTGACTAGGCCAGAATCCTCCTCAGTTCCCAGGGTTAACCCTACTACACCCTTTTGCTGGGAACCACCACTTACAGCTGGACTAGGGGGTACAGTTGCCTTAGGGGCAATGGTGGCTGGGGGCTTATCCTTTTTGGTGCACTCACTAAACCAATGTGAGTTTGACTTACATTAGTTGCACCATGGTTTCTTTTGGCCATCTTTCTTCTTATCCTTTTTGGAACCACCCTCCCCCTGAGCCTTTTGGGGGCCTGGTGAAGACTTCTGGTCTTTTTGTTTCTGATCATAACCCTTCTGGTCTGCCTTTTTCTGATCACCGCCCTGGTTCTGGTTTTTCTGCTTAACTCTAGTCCTGACCCACCTATCTGCCTTCTTTCCCAATTCCTGGGGAGAAGTTAGGTCAGAGTCAATCAAGTGTTGATGCAGCAGCTGGTTTTGACAGTTATTAAGGATTTGTTCTCTCATGATCAAATTATACAATCCTGTATAGTCCTTAACCTTACTACCCAATAACCAGCCTTCCAAAGCCTTAGTGGCACAATCTACAAAGTCAGTCCAGTCCTGAGTCTGTGTCCTCTGGGTATCCCTGAACAACAACCTGTATTGTTCAGTGGTTAGGCCAAACCCATCAATCAGAGCACTCTTCAGGACAGTGTAATTGTCAGCATCCTCATCACTAACTGTGAGGAGCTTGTCTCTACCTTTCTCAGAGAAGGAGAGCCACACGATAGCTGCCCACTGACTTTGGGGTACCTGCTGTACTTTGCAGGCTCTCTCCAAAGCAGTTATCCATTTGTGGATGTCATCCCCACACTTGTAGGGAGGGACAATCTTGCTCAGGTTTCTATTGTCATAGGTCCTGTCTCTATCCTTAGGGATATTGCTGCCACCAGTGGGATCTAACCCACTTAACTTCTGCTCTCTGGCCAGAGCAAGCTTCTCTTTGGCAAAGGCAAGTTCTTCCCATTCAATCCTAAGATTGGCTTCCCTCATTCTGGCCTGATGCTCTTTTCTCTGTGGAGAAGTCATTCCCCTGCGAGAAGAGGCATTGGAGCTATTAGAGACATGGGAGTGGATAGATTCCCTTGAAGGGGATCTTCCTCTCCTGCTTCTCTGGTTAAGTCCACTTGAGGGTCTGAATGGGGGGACCCCAGTCAGACTCCCATGTAGGCTTAAGTTAGCCTGGCTAAGTCTCCCAACTTGGACCTGGCTGTCTACCTCATCTTCTGAAGTCCCTTCTGACTCATCTGTAGTGGGTAGACCCTCACCTGTACCTAGGGTACTAACCTGGGAGGCTCTCTGAGCATCATACTCTTCTAAGATCTCCACTAGTTGGATGAGGGTAAGGTTTGAACCCTGTTTTACCTTTCTGGAGGTACACAATTGTCTCATCTCCTGAAAAGTTAGGGTATCATATCTGGAGGGTATCGTTTTAGGATCTACTTCTCCTGAGAGAGAATCAACTTGATCTCCTCTCAGAGACATGATTTAGTGAGGGTGTGGTGTGTGCACCTACCTACACTAGTTGTATCTACTAAACCTCTCTAGTAGTTGTAGTCAGGGTGTGCTAGGCCCTTCAACCTACAACAACTAAGTCCAGTTGGACTTAAGTATTTATAATCTATGTTATATGTACCTAACAATATCTGTGTGATCTTTCAATTTAGTATCTCAAGATTACAATGGTATTAACAACAGCAAGCTCAGATCCCAACCGCTGCTCACCAATGTGAGAAGTTGGCCTGATATATGATGTAACTAATTCTAGTGTACACCTTGTATCAGTCCAAACAACTCTTATGGTGATTGGTTGTAAAGTCAACCTTATAGACCAGCTATCCTAGTGGTAGCATGGACAAGAGCAGTCTTAGGCTAAACTCTGTATGGCATGTGAAGCCAGCTGTTATACCATTTGTAATCACTTGAATACCAAATGAAAGGACACCACAACAGATATATATAAAAATAGAATGTATTTATTTTAATCAAAATACCCTCAGCGCTCTTTATGAGATTCGAGGTAAGTACAACACAGTCTTATTTAAGCATACATTTAGTCACACAGGTAAGTAATACAGTTAGGCCCTAGGGGCCACGCAAACCATATACTAAGTAAGTGGTATAAGAACCACTGTCATGAACAGAGGATAGGCCTAGGCCTAGGGAATCGCTGGGGCTACACTATACTACCAAAGGTTAGGAAGTGGGCGGCCCACGGGATTCAGGTGCAGAGTGGAAACACTCACGCGTAATGCGTAAAAGTCGATAGAAATAGTAGTTATTAGAAATGAACAGTTTTAGGACACTTCTGGAATAGCTAGGAGATCGAGACTTGGAAACTAGACCCTATGATAGTCACTACCCTTGTGAGCACCGGAGTACTCAAGTTACCTAGCCCACGGGCTGCGGGTGCATAGGTGTGAACTTGCGTCGGGTTTCGTCGTTGACTCCTATGGATGCCTGAAGGAAAGTTACTGACAGGCAGTCAGTGAAGAGTGTCCGGTGGATCCCAAGGATGGAATCAAGAAGGAAGGATACCTGCAAGCAGAAGGGACAGAGTCTAGGTCACCAGCCAGGAGCCGGGAAGGAACCAGGAAGGAACCAGGCCATGTCGTGCAGATGCAGGTGAAGAGGTGAAGCTTGTCGCAGCAGCCACGGGTACCAGGAGACGTAGAGGACAACCAGGACCAGGAGGCGAGCTGTCCCACGAAGGCTCTAGCTGTCGGCGGCGTTGATGTCGAGTTAGGACCCAACAAGCCTTGGCAAGCGGAACCCACGCAGAATGGAGGACTTCCTTCTGGTGCAGACCAGGAAGGTCTGGGGTGCTTCTCTTTCACAGAGGAGCGAGTGCCAGTCTGGAGGAGCCGGACCAGCAAGGTGAAATCAAAGGTTCGTCGTCGCAGAGGTCACTAGCCAACGGGCCAGCAACCGGACAACACGTCGAGCAACTCAGGTGCAGAAGGGCCCCACGCAGAACACGTGAAATGTGGGGAGTTGATCTTCCTTGCAGATGGTGCTCGGGATGGGGGCTTCTCAATTCCCCAAGCACAGCCTCGAGGAAGTCTCAGAAGTCGCGCTAGTCAGTTACTAGCCACTTTTCCCAAGTCGCCGGTCCCACGTCCCTCGTCGCCTCCACGGGTCTCAGCTTTGTTGCAGATGTGGATCTGGGTCAGAGGTGTCTGGAAGTCTCGGCGCTGGTTAGTCTCTGCAGTCGTCCCTCGTAGGATCAGTCGCAAAGCAAGCAGCGGTCGCTGGATGGTGCCTGGTTGCCCAGGGTGGTCACTCCTTGGCCACAAGGGAGATTCTTCAGTCGTCTTCCTGAGGTCGAATGTCAAAGGTCCAGAGTTTCTGTTCAAGTTGCAGATTCAGGATAATCTAATTTTGCAGGGCTCAGCTACCTACTGATATACTGGGCTAGTGGGCTGGGCTACCTGCAAGGTCCCTCCTATGGGTGGGACCAGGAAGGGGAGTGGTTACACCCCCTTTCCTTTGTCCAGTTTCGCGCCAGAGCTGGGGCTGGAGTGCCCCAGCGCCGGTTTGAACTGGACTATGCATGGGACACCTTGTGTGCCCCAGGCAGTGTCTAGTTCTTTTCATCCCTCCCTGACCCAATACACTAAGTCTTGTCTGGGGTGGTGCTCGCAACTCCCAAGGCAGGAAACCTATTGTCCAAGCCTCCCTCGCTGGAAGGACTCCCAGCAGCAGGAGGTCAGACTTGTGTCTGTGGCAGCAGCATCCATTTAGCTGTCGGCGGAGGCGATGTCGAGTTGGGACACAACAGGCCTTGGCAAGCGCAACCCACGCAGAATGAAGGATTCGCTTCTGTTGCAGACCAGGAAGGCTTGAGGTGCTTCTCTTTCACAGAGAAGCAAGTGCCAGTCTGGAGGAGCCAAACCAGCGGTGGAAAGTTACAGGTTCGTCGTCGCAGAGGTCACTAGCCAACGGGCAAGCAACCGGACAGACGCGTTGAGCAGGAAAATGCAGAAGGGCCCCACGCAGAACTCGTGGAGTGTGGAGGGCTGATCTTCGGTGCAGATGGTGCTCGGGGTTGGGGCTTCTCAATCCCCAGAGCACAACTTCGAGGATGCCTCAGAAGCTGCGCTGGAAGCAAGTCGCCAATTTTCCCAGGTAGCCGGTCCCACGTCTCTCGTCGCCTCCACAGATCTCAGCTTTGCTGTGGATGTGGATCAGGGTCAGAGAAGTCTGAAAGTCAAGGCGCTGGTCGGGCTCTGCAGTTGGTTCATCGTAGAACATTGAGCAAAGCAAACAGCAGGTCGCTTGATGGTGCCTGTTTGCACATGGTGGTCACTCCTTGGCCACAAGGGAGATTCTTCAGTCTTCTTCCGTAGTCGAATGTCGAAGGTCCAGAGTTTCTGTTCAAGTTCAGTTATCAGGATAATCCAAAATCCTAGGGACTCAGCTCCCACTCTCATACTAATCTGGGGGGCTGGGTTACCTGCTAGGTCCCTCCTATGGGTGGGACCAGGGAGGGGGGTGGTTACACCCCCTTCCCTTTGTCCAGTTTCGCGCCAGGACTGGGGCTGGAGTTCCCCAGCACCGGTTTGAACTGGACTATGCATGGGACACCTTGTGTGCCCCAGGCAGTGTCTTGTTTCATTCATCCCTCCCTGCCCCAATACACTAAGGCCTGTCTAGGGTGCTGCTAGCACCTCCCAAGGCAGGAAACCTATTGTCCAAGCCTCCCTTGCTGGAAGGTCTCCCAGCAGCAGGAGGTCAGACTCGTGTCTGTGGCAGCAGCGTCCATTTTATGACGCTGGGGCTCTGGTTAACTTTAACCGGGTAGTAGGTCTTCAACATGTCTTCTCCCTCTAGAAGGGGGGAGTACTATCCTCACTGCCAGAAATGGGGTGGGGTAGTATTCCAAAGTGTTAGACACCTTACACAACATGTTTTGATAAAGCCAAACCATAGTTACCATAACCGCGAGGATTATAAGGCACTTTAAGAGTATATGGTAGGCGATATCATAGAACAGCTTTAAGGACATGGTTCCGAAAGCTGCAGACAGGCTCAGCTCATGCTAGAGCACCATCTCACATGTTACCAAGCACTCTGCCTTCAGGATTGTTAAGGCCTGCCATAGGAGTGACTGATAGGTTACCCATGTGTCTATATATAAGGTAGGTATAGGAATACTACACTTAAGCAAGGGGTGATTACACAACCTTGCCCCAGCTGAGTGATCAGCCAGTTGTGTCATAATGGAAGGCCAGCCAGGGGTGGCATAATACATGCTGCAGCCCCTGGTAGGTCTAGGGCACATATGCCCTGGGTACCTAAGGTACACTGTACAGGGTCCAAAAAGGTGATCCTTACCAATTGGGTTATTTACCTAAAGTACATAGTGTGAATTTAGAGAGAGAACAGCTGGACTGTGGGTCTGATTAGCAGGCCCACAGCCACATCTAAGTCGAAAACCAGTGAAGCAAAAGCAAAAAGTGGGGGTGAACATAGAAAGCAGACCCTACTCTCCTACATAACCCCCCCCCCCAAACTTAGGGACATTAAACTAACCTTGACCAGTTGAGTCTTCATGTTCTAAGTGGAAATATCTGGAGAGTCCATCTGTATTGGCATAGTCAGTCCCAGGTCTATGTTCCACTGTGAAGTCCATCCCCTGTAGGGAAATGGACCACCTAAGAAGTTTGGGATTTTCACCCTTCATCTGATTTAGCCACAAGAGGGGCTTATGGTCTGTCTGAATCTTGAAGTGAGTGCCAAACAGGTATGGCCTCAGCTTCTTCATGGCCCAAACCACAGCAAAGGCCTCCCTCTCAATGGCTGACCAACTGTGAGAAGTTGGCCTGATGTATGATATCACTAGTTCTTGTGTACACCTTATATCAGTCCAAACAACCCTTCTGGTGATTGGTTGTAAAGTCAACCTTATAGACCAGCTATCCTAGTGGTAGCATGGACAAGAGCAGTCTTAGGCTAAACTCTGAATGGCATGTGAAGCCAGCTGTTATACCATATATAATCCCTTGAATACCAAATGAAAGGACACCACAACAGATATATATATAAAATAAAGTGTATTTATTCTAGTCAAACCCTCAGCACTCTTTATGAGATTCGAGGTAAGTACAACACAGTCTTATTCAAGTATACATTAAGTCACACAGGTAAGTAATACAGTTAGGCCCTAGGGGCCACGCAAACCATATACTGAAGAAGTGGTATAAGGACCACTGTCACGGAAATAGGATAGGCCTAGGCCTAGGGAATCGCTGGGGCTACACTACACTACCCAAGGTTAGGAAGTGGGAGGCCCACGGGATTCAGGTGCAGAGTGGAAACACTCACGCGTAATGCGTATAATCGATAAAAATAGTACAGTTCTGAAATAAGCAGTTTTAGGACACTTCTGGTATAGCTAGAAAGTCGAGACTCGGAAACTAGACCCTAGGATAGTCAATACCCTTGTGAGCACCAGAGTACCCAAGTTACCTAGCCCACGGGCTGCGGGTGCATAGGTGTGAACTTGCGTCGGGTTTCGTCGTGGACTTCTATGGATGCCTGAAGGAAAGTTGCTGACAGGCAGTCAGTGAAGAGTGTCCGGTGGATCCCAAGGCCGGGATCAAGAAGGAAGGATACCTGCAAGCAGAAGGGACAGAGTCAGGGTCACTAGCCAGTGACCACGTGGAACCAGGATGGAACTAGGCGATGTCGGGAGATTGCAGGTGGAGAGGTGAAGCTTGTCGCAGCAGCCACGGGTACCAGGAGACATCGAGGACAACCAGGACCAGGAGGCGAGCTGTCCCACGAAGGCTCTTGCTGTCGGTGGCGTCGAAGTCGAACTAGGACTCACCAAGCCTTGGCAAGCGGAACCCACGAAGAATGGAGGACTTGCTTCTGGTGCAGACCAGGAAGGTCTGGGGTGCTTCTCTTCTGCAGAGGAGCAGGAGCCAGTCTGGAGGAGCCAAACCAGCAGTGGAAGTTCAAAGGTGTGTCGTCGCAAAGGCCGCTAGCCAACAGGCAAGCAACCGGACAGACCCGGCAAGCAGGAAAATGCAGAAGGGCCCCACGCAAGACTCATGGAGTGTGGGGGGCTGATCTTCGGTGCAGATGGTGCTTGGGGTTGGGGCTTCTCAATCCCCGGTGCACAACTTCGAGGGTGCCTCAGAAGCTGCGCTGGAAGATACTCGCCACTTTTCCCAGGTAGCCGGTCCCACGTCTCTCGTCGCCTCCACAGATCTCAGCTCGGCTGTGGATGTGGATCAGGGTCGGAGAAGTCTGGAAGTCAAGGCTCTGGTCGGGCTCTGCAGTCGGTCCCTCGTAGAACTTCAGCAAAGCAAAGGGTAAGTCTCTTGATGGTGCCTGTTTGCACAGGGTAGCCACTCCTTGGCCACAAGGGAGATTCTTCAGTCTTCTTCTTTCGTCGAATGTCGAAGGTCCAGAGTTTCTGTTCAAGTTGCAGGTTCAGGATGATCTAATTTAGCAGGGCCCAACTAGCTACTAATATACTGGGCTAGTGGGCTGGGCTACCTGCAAGGTCCCTCCTATGGGTGGGACCAGGAAGGGGAGTGGCTACACCCCCTTTCCTTTGTCCAGTTTCGTGCCAGAGCTGGGGCTGGAGTGCCCCAGAACCGGTTTGAACTGGACTATGCATGGAGCCCCTTGTGTGCCCCAGGCATGTCTCATTCCTTTCAGCCCTCCCTTCCCCAATACACTAAAGTCTGTTTGGGGAGGTGCTAGCACCTCCCCAAGCAGGAAACCTATTGTCCAAGCCTCCCTTGCCTGGATCACTCTCAGCAGCAGGAGGTCAGACTCGTGTGTGTGGCAGCAGCATCCATTTTGTGATGCTGAGGCTTTGGTTAGAGTTAAACAGAAAAGTAGGATTTTAACATTTCTCTCCCTCTAGAAGGGAGGAATAATATCCTCATCACCAGAAATGGTATGGGGGTATTATTCCAAAGTGTTAGACACCTTACACAACATGTTTTGATAAAGCCAAACCATAGTTACCATAACCGTTTAAGATTATAAGGCACTTTAAGAGTATATGGTAGGCTATATCATAGAACAGCTATAAGGACATGGTTCCGAAAGCTGCAGACAGGCTCAGCTCATGCTAGAGCACCATCTCACATGTTACCAAGCACTCTGCCTCCAGGATTGTTAAGGCCTGCCATAGGAGTGGCTGATAGGTACACATGTGTCTATTTTAAGGGTAGATATAGGTATACTATATCTAAGCAAGGGGTGATTACACAACCTTGCCCCAGCTGAGTGATCAGCCAGTTGTGTCTGATTGGAAGGCCAGACCAGGGGTGGCATAATACATGCTGCAGCCCCTGGGAGGCCTAGGGTACACCTATGCCCTGGGTACCTAGGGTACACTGTACAGGGTCCAATAAGGTGATCCTTACCAATTGTGTATGTACCTAGGGTACATGGAGTCCATTTTAAAGAGAGAGCAGACAGCCTGAGACCCTGAATGGCAGGATCTCAGGCCAACTAAGTCGAAAAACCAGCTAGACACTAGGCAAAAAGTTGGGGGTAACCATAGTCAGATATCCACCTTCCTACACAACCCCCCCCCCCAAACGAAAGGAGATAAGGCTGTGCTTGACAAGGTAAGCCTCTATTGCCTAAGTGGCCATATAAGGAAGAACCAGCACTGGCATGGTTACCCCCTATCTCATGGTCCACTAAGCAATCCCTCACCCTAAAGGTATCATAGGGTCTCCACCATAGGGAATCTCTACCTTTGGTGTGTCTTTGCAAAGTAAAAGGCTGGTGTTGAGATGGAGTACTGAAGTGAGTGTCCTCAAAGTGAGGCCTCAGCTTCCTCCAATCATACTCCACCATGGATGCCTTTCTTTCTTTAACTGAGTTGCACTGTGCTCTCAGGGTCAGCCTCTGGCTACCTAAAGCTGGAGGCCGGGTCCCTTTTGTGGGCTTACTGGAGGGACAGGTCAGGTTTGGAGCCCTAAGGTCCCATGTTTGCCTGTGCCCAACAGAATCCCTCTGGGGGAGGTCCCTAACTACCTGTAAGGGAGATCCCTCAGGAATGTTTTTAACCATCGCCTGGCTAGGGCTACTAGCCAGGCAATCCTCATTCTTTTGATGGGGGGGTTCTTGTGGACAGGGGCCCTCTTGGGGTCCACTGGCCTCCCTGACCTCTGCAGCCCTGGGCTGAATGAGGCAGGGTAGAGAGAGGCAGGCTACCTGCACCAGACTGGGTCCCACCTTGGAAGGGGCCACTGACATCAGAGGCTCTGACAGGCCAGGCCTGGCTACCTCTGGGGCAGTTCCTTCACAAGGGGTGAGGTCAGATCCCTGAAGAGGCTGACCTTTTCCTAATGTCTGGGGAGAGGGAGACTTTTCTTCCTCCCCACGTGGACTTCTATGGATGCCTGAAGGAAAGTTGCTGACAGGCAGTCAGTGAAGAGTGTCCGGTGGATCCCAAGGCCGGGATCAAGAAGGAAGGATACCTGCAAGCAGAAGGGACAGAGTCAGGGTCACTAGCCAGTGACCACATGGAACCAGGAAGGAACCAGGCGATGTTGGGAGATTGCAGGTGGAGAGGTGAAGCTTGTTGCAGCAGCCACGGGTACCAGGAGACGTCGAGGACGACCAGGACCAGGAGGCGAGCTGTCCCACGAAGGCTCTTGCTGTCGGCGGCGTCGAAGTCGAACTAGGACTCACCAAGCCTTGGCAAGTGGAACCCACAAAGAATGGAGGACTTGCTTCTGGTGCAGACCAGGAAGGTCTGGGGTGCTTCTCCTTTGCAGAGGAGCGGGAGCCAGTCTGGAGGAGCCAAACCAGCAGTGAAGATTCAAAGGTGTGTCGTCGCAAAGGCCGCTAGCCAACGGGCAAGCAACCGGATAGACGCGGCAAGCAGGAAAATGCAGAAGGGCCGCAAGCAGGACTCGTGGAGTGTGGGGGGCTGATTTTCGGTGCAGATGGTGCTTGGGGTTGGGGCTTCTCAATCCCCGGTGCACAACTTCGAGGGTGCCTCAGAAGCTGCGCTGGAAGATACTCGCCACTTTTCCCAGGTAGCCGGTCCCACGTCTCTCGTCGCCTCCACGGATCTCAGCTCGGCTGTGGATGTGGATCAGGGTCGGAGAAGTCTTGAAGTCAAGGCTCTGGTCGGGCTCTGCAGTCGGTCCCTCGTAGAACTTCAGCAAAGCAAAGGGTAAGTCTCTTGATGGTGCCTGTTTGCACAGGGTAGCCACTCCTTGGCCACAAGGGAGATTCTTCAGTCTTCTTCTTTCGTCGAATGTCGAAGGTCCAGAGTTTCTGTTCAAGTTGCAGGTTCAGGATAATCTAATTTAGCAGGGCCCAACTAGCTACTAATATACTGGGCTAGTGGGCTGGGCTACCTACAAGGTCCCTCCTATGGGTGGGACCAGGATGGGGAGTGGCTACACCCCCTTTCCTTTGTCCAGTTTCGCGCCAGAGCTGGGGCTGGAGTGCCCCAGCACCGGTTTGAACTGGACTATGCATGGAGCACCTTGTGTGCCCCAGGCATGTCTCATTCCTTTCAGCCCTCCCTGCCTCAATACACTAAAGTCTGTCTGGGGAGGTGCTAGCACCTTCCCAAGCAGGAAACCTATTGTCCAAGCCTCCCTTGCCGGGATCACTCCCAGCAGCAGGAGGTAAGACTCGTGTCTGTGGCAGCAGCATCCATTTTGTGATGCTGAGGCTTAAGTTAGAGTTAAACAGCAAAGTAGGATTTTAACATGTCTCTCCCTCTAGAAGGGAGGAATAATATCCTCATCACCAGAAATGGTATGGGGGTATTATTCCAAAGTGTTAGACACCTTACACGACATGTTTTGATAAAGCCAAACCATAGTTACCAAAACCGTTTAACCCCTTCAGCGCTGCGGGAATTCCCCCGCGGTGCTGAAGGGTTCGAGCGCGGGCGGGGCCATGACGGAACGGTTCCGTCATGAGCACAGCGCAACCGATGCTCATGACGGAACCGTTCCGTCATGGGCATGGAAGGGGTTAAGATTATAAGGCACTTTAAGAGTATATGGTAGGCTATATCATAGAACAGCTATAAGGACATGGTTCCGAAAGCTGCAGACAGGCTCAGCACATGCTAGAGCACCATCTCACATGTTACCAAGCACTCTGCCTCCAGGATTGTTAAGGCCTGCCATAGGAGTGGCTGATAGGTACACATGTGTCTATTTTAAGGGTAGATATAGGTATACTATATCTAAGCAAGGGGTGATTACACGACCTTGCCCCAGCTGAGTGATCAGCCAGTTGTGTCTGATTGGAAGGCCAGACCAGGGGTGGCATAATACATGCTGCAGCCCCTGGGAGGCCTAGGGTACACCTATGCCCTGGGTACCTAGGGTACACTGTACAGGGTCCAATAAGGTGATCCTTACCAATTGTGTATGTACCTAGGGTACATGGAGTCCATTTTAAAGAGAGAGCAGACAGCCTGAGACCCTGAATGGCAGGATCTCAGGCCAACTAAGTCGAAAAACCAGCTAGACACTAGGCAAAAAGTTGGGGGTAACCATAGTCAGATATCCACCTTCCTACACCAACGTTTCTCTCTAGGGGTCAGCCTTCTACTAATAAAAGCAATGGGCTGGTCTTGACCATCTATATTCAGTTGTGAAAGAACAGCTCCCACACCCAACTCAGAAGCATCTGTATGGACAATGAACTCTTTGGAGTAGTCTGGACTTTTCAGAATAGGTGCTGTGCACATGGCCTGCTTCAGGTCATCAAATGCTTTCTGACAGCTTACTGTCCACTGAACTTTATTTGGCATCTTCTTAGAGGTCAAGTCATTAAGTGGTGTCACAATGGACCCATAGTTCTTAACAAACTTTCTGTAGTACCCAGTCAGGCCCAAGAAAGCTCTGACCTGAGTCTGGGTAATGGGAGGAGTCCAGTTCTTCATGGTCTGGATCTTGCTCTCCAGTGGTTGAACCTGACCCCCACCTACTAGGTTGCCCAGGTACACAACCTTGCTCTGTATCTGGCACTTAGTGGCCTTGATAGTGAGGCCTGCCTTTTGCAGGGCCTCTAAAACATTCCTCAGGTGGACCAGGGGATCCTCCCAGGTGGAGCTAAAGACAGCAATATCATCAAGATAAGCTGCACAGTAGTCATCCAGACCTGTAAGGACTTGATTCACCAACCTTTGGAAAGTGGCAGTTGCATTCTTCAAACCAAAGGGCATCACCACAAATTGATAATGTCCTCCTGGGGTCGAGAAAGCAGTTTTGGCCTTTGCATTCTCAGCTAGTCTGATTTGCCAGTAGCCTGCTGTCATGTCAAATGTACTCAAAAACTTGCCAGCTGCCAATCTGTCAATGACCTTATCTGCCCTAGGTATTGGGTGGGCATCTGTCCTAGTGACAGCATTGAGACCTCTGTAATCCACGCAAAACCTCATCTCTCTCTTACCATCTTGGGTGTGAGGTTTTGGCACAAGAACTACAGGACTAGCCCAAGGGCTCTCTGAAGGTTCAATGACTCCCAGCTCCAACATCTTTTGTACCTCAATCTTTATGCAGTCCCTGACATGGTCAGGTTGCCTGTATATTTTCCTCTTCACAGGCAGACTGTCACCAGTGTCCACCTCATGGGTGCACCAGTTTGTCTGACTTGGGGTCAGAGAGAACATATGTCTGTAGGATTGCAGAACTTGTCTGCAGTCCTGTTGCTGATGGACAGTGAGGCTGTCAGAAAAGACCACACCATCAACTGAACCATCATCAGGGTTCTGAGTCAGCAGGTCTGGGAGAGGGTCACTCTCTTCCTCCTGCCCCTCATCTGTAGCCATGAGTAAGCCCATGTCTGCCCTGGCAACATATGCCTTTAACCTGTTGACATGAAGCACCCTGTGGGGGCTTTTGGGAGTCCCAAGGTCCACCAAGTAGGTGACTTCTCCCTTTTGTTCAACAATAGTGTGGGGTCCAGACCACTTGTCCTGGAGTGCTGCTGGGGCCACTGGCTCCAACACCCACACTTTCTGTCCTGGCTGGTATACAGTCAGCACAGCCTTATGGTCATGCCAAGCTTTTTGGAGTTCTTGGCTTGCCTCAAGGTTTTTAGAAGCCTTCTTCATATACTCTGCCATCCTGGAGCGGAGACCAAGTACATAATCAACTATGTCCAGTTTGGGTTGTCTGAGAGGTCTCTCACATCCTTCCCTTACAAAACACAGGGGTCCCCTTACAGGATGCCCAAACAAAAGCTCAAAAGGGCTGTAGCCAACCCCCTTTTGTGGGACCTCTCTGTAAGCAAACAGAAGGCAGGGTAAAAGGATGTCCCATCTTTGCCTAAGCTTGTCTGGTAAACCTTTTATCATCCCTTTTAGGGTCTTGTTGAATCTCTCCACAAGCCCATTGCACTGTGGGTGATAGGGTGTAGTAAATTTGTAGTTAAAACCACACTCCTTCCACATTGTAGTCAAATATCCTGACATGAAGTTGGCACCTCTGTCAGAAATAACCTCCTTTGGAAAGCCCACTCTGGAGAATACTCCAAGTAGGGCCCTTGCCACACCAGGAGCTGTTGTGGTCCTTAGGGGTATAGCTTCTGGATACCTGGTGGCATGGTCCACTATCACCAGTATGAATCTGTGCCCAGATGCTGTTTGGGGGTTCATTGGTCCTACAATGTCTATCCCTACTCTCTCAAAGGGAACCCCCACCACAGGTAGTGGTATGAGGGGGGCCTTTGTGGTGCCACCTGATTTGCCACTGGCTTGGCAGGTGACACAGGAGCGACAAAACTCCTTGGTATCTTCTGACATGTGAGGCCAGTGAAAGTGAGGGACAAGTCTGTCCCAGGTCTTATTCTGGCCTAAGTGTCCTGCAAGGGGAATATCATGGGCCAAGGTAAGAAGGAAGCCTCTGAAACTCAATGGTATGACCAACCTCCTGGATGTACCAGGCTTGGAGTCTCTAGCCTCTGAGTACAGTAGCCCTTCATCCCAATACACTCTATGGGAACCTTGAGCATTCCCTGCAGCCTCAGCAGCAGCCTGCTGTCTGAGGGGTTCAAGAGAAGGACAGTCTAATTGTGCCTGCCTCAGATCTGCCCTTGAAGGCCCCCCTGTCCCAAGAAACTCAACCTGGTCAGGTTCCAGTTCTTCTAGGACAGTTCCTTCAGGGCTCTCAGAATCATCCTCCTGTGAGGGCTGACTCTCTACCTGAGGCAGGGGGGAAGGCACAGCCTTAACCCTACTGCTCTTTCTCTTGGGTTGTGTCTGGTCCATTGTCCCAGGATCCAGCACTTGTTTAGTGTTGCACTTTTTGGCCTGTGACCTGGTCACAGCAAGGACATGTGCATCTATTCCCAGCATTTCTGCATGGGTCCTATACTCCACTTCAGCCTACACTGAAGTTTCAAGGTCATTTCCCAACAGACACTCTACAGGAAGATCTGAACTCACCACAACTTTCTTGAGGCCAGTTACCCCTCCCCAGGAGAAGTTAACAATTGCCACACTATGGGAGGTAGTGGCATTGCTAGCGTTGGTCACTATGTAGTTCTCACCTAGCACGATCTGTCCAGGGTCCACAAAGGCAGGTGTCACCATTGTGACACTAGCACCTGTGTCCCTGTAGGCCTGAGCCATTCTTTGGTTGATCAAAGGAGTCTGTCTGTACTTGCCCAGGTTACTGGGACCCACAGTAGAGGACAAAGCTATGTCCCCATCACAGATCAGAACAGCCTGAGTGGGTATTCTGACTAGGCCAGAATCCACTTCAGTTCCCAGGGTTAACCCTATTACACCCTTTTGCTGGGAACAACCACTTACAGCTGGACTAGGGGGTACAGTTGCCTTAGGGGCAATGGTGGTTGGGGGCTTGTCCTTTTTGGTGCACTCACTAAACCAATGTGAATTAGACTTACAATAGTTACACCAAGGTTTCTTTTGGCCATCTTTCTTTTTATCCTTTTTGGGACCACCCTCCCCCTGAGCCTTTTGGGGGCCTGGTGAAGACTTCTGGTCTTTTGATTTCTGCTCATTATCCTTCTGGTCTGCCTTTTTCTGATCACCGCCCTGGTTCTGGTTGTTCTGCTTAACTCTAGTCCTGACCCACCTATCTGCCTTCTTTCCAAATTCCTGGGGAGAAGTTAGGTCAGAGTCAATCAAGTGTTGATGCAGCAGCTGGTTTTGACAGTTGTTAAGTATTTGTTCTCTCATGATCAAATTATACAATCCTGTATAGTCCTTAACCTTACTACCCAATAACCAGCCTTGCAAAGCCTTAGTGGCACAATCTACAAAGTCAGTCCAGTCCTGAGTCTGTGTCTTCTGGGTATCCCTGAACAACAACCTGTATTGTTCAGTGGTTAGGCCAAACCCATCAATCAGAGCACTCTTCAGGACAGTGTAATTGTCAGCATCCTCATCACTAACTGTGAGGAGCTTGTCTCTACCTTTCTCAGAGAAGGAGAGCCACATGATAGCTGCCCACTGTGGGAATCAGGCCAATATATAAAGTTAGCATAACGTATCTAGGGTTGTGTCCTCCTCAATGTACATAGAACTGCTTCCTAAGATGGCTTATTCTTTATAGTACCCTCCATGATGGAAAGGGCCGAAAAGCCACAGTTCAGCATATTGGATCACGACTGACTAGGCCTAGGTCACGTGACTCTCTGCAAACACTATCTGTATGATTTAGCTTGTACCAGCCTCAAGACAGGGTGAATTGTATTTACGGCTGAGGCCCAAGGTCACATCTGCAGAAGGGAGTACTAAGCTAAATTCCTCTGTGCCCGAGACGAAAGGGAGTCACCCGGCCGACCTTCTTTGAACAAGATAGTAACCTTATACGGGCAGATGGTATGAGCTCATTTTAGGAGCTCTAGGACTAACTGGTACTTTTCCACTTGCAATGCTTTGTATGCTGAATCTGTAATGTATATAAGTGTTGTTCTGTCAAGGAGCCACACCTTCTGGGTGAGGTTCGATGGGGCTCCTCTGCGTAGAGTTCTGTTGTGGCCAATAAACGCTTGAACCTTCTTCGTTGCCAACTGCTTATTATTGATCTGACATCGCGGGCCACTGGTAAGTGTGGCCCTTGGGATTACTATTAGATTACTTCAGTTGGCAACCACGAAGGGACCCCGTGACAGGGTCTTCTCCCTCCCCGTAAACGGGTGAGAGGATCGGGGCGTCTTGGCCGGGCGGGCGGAGGGGAGTCTACGTCCGCTCCGCGCTCCCGCTCGGGGCACCCTCTGCTGCTAGTGACCCTTCACCGGGGTCCTACGGGCTGGATCCAGGAGCTGACTGTATTGATGGTAAGAAGTTGGCAGCGGAGAACGAACTTTCCTACCTGGGTGCACCCGGTGAGTAGTTTGTTTGTTTGAAACATGCGCTGTTGAGCGGTGCATTAGTTTGAAGAACGCGCTGTTGGGCGGTGCACTTGGAGCAGTTGACTGTATTTGATTTGAGGGGTCGTGAGTACCCCAGGAGAATTACAGAGGTCTTGCAGGGTGGTCCGGTAGGGACTGACTGTAGAGACTCCGCGGATCTTTTGTGATATTTCGAGATATTGATCAGATGCCTAGTTGTTACCTGTGAGTAATACGCGGCCGGATTGCACTCGGAAACGCCTGTGGCTCTAACTGGGCAGCCATGAGACACATCTGAAGTACGGCTTGGTCTACATCAGAATAGTCTCAGTGGTGAACCAGGAAGGTCATGGGATGGCCCGTAGTACAGTCCGTGGTCACCCCTGTCTGACCGTATTCTGCCAGTGTGGCTTGTCGTGATCGTGTTTATCCTTTTTGAATAATTCTCCACGAGCGGGAGTCGACGGGCTCCGTTCGTTTGTTTGGATGCATCAAATGTTGGTAGGGTGAACTGCAGAAAGTAATGTCGACATACATGTTATTTGTGGTGTAAAGTTTGTTATGTGGTATTTGCGTTTGTCTAACTAACCAACATGTCATGTTTCAGCAAATTGAATTGTTTTGGTTGTTGTTGTCGGACCAGCGACTCTCGGTTGGCCGAGAGTCAGCCTGCCCCTCCGGAGGGCAGTCCTAGTCATTTCATGTATGTGAAGCACGGAATTGCCCCCATATCGTTTAACACCCTGTGGCACAAGTATACCAAAGGTAATGAAGAGTTGCAGTGGCCGAAGACTGGTTCCTTTGATGAAAATAAAGTTGCCTTCTTACAGGAGCAACTATTCTCCAGGCGCAGCAGACAATCTATGTTTGATGCCTTAAACGCCTGGCAGAAAGAGGCCAAGCAAAGACGAATGAGGGGAGAGAAGTTGGCGAGAGCCAAGGCAGGGCAGACCGTAACTCAGAAGGCTGTAGCCTACGACAGAGCAAGGGTAGAGAAAGGAATCGATTGTATGAATCGGGAGTTTAGGTTAAAAGTTGACAAAAGTTATGTGTCCCGACCCAATGCAGAAGATGAGATAGAAGACCTGCATGCGACCGCCACCCCCGTATGTCCCGCAACGGTTGTATCCGGAGGTGACAGCTGCTGTCGTAGCGGCTGGGGCACAGGCTGTTGACCCAGCGCCGGCGCCGGTTGCCTCTCCAGCAAACTTAGTCGCGTCAGCGCCTCAGCCCCCCCTCCCTTGCGCCGATCGTTGATCATTCCCGACTGTCCTCTTCTGTCTCGGACAGTATGGCCCTATGGCCCAATTTGCTGTCGGCCTCGGCAGCTGAAACTCCACAGCTGTCCCCGGGGGCCATGTGTTCCCCTTCCGCCCTGACCTCTTCCTCCGCGAGTACAACTCCTTTTGCAGCTGTTTCAACTCCAGTACATCCGGCCGGTTCATTAGATGGTAGGAAGCTGTTCACTCGATCAGCCTTAGGGACAGAGGAGAAGGAAGCCATTGCAGTCCAGGCATCCCAGTGGATGCGGCAACCCATCTATACCTTGACCGACATATGGAACACTATGCGAGATTATGAACCAGTAATGCAGCAACACGCGCTGGCCCATATGGCCCAACACCTCATCTCATAATGGGAACAAGCCTATAGAGGGGATAGAGCTCCGGCCATTCTATATGATATTTGCACCCAGGCGCATAGATCTCAGCTGACTCCAGAAGCGGTGTATGGGAATGTGAACACTTTAGTCAATTACAGAATGCGCCTGCCCACAGCTAGTTCTGTAGGGGTACAGCAGTTCCCAATGTGTGAGGTGCACCCTATTTATCACCCCGAAGTAACTGAGATAATAGACGCACAAGAAGCGGTCACCCGCTCAAGGGTAGCCGCCCGTTTTCAGGAACAATGGGTATATACCCCCTGGAAACGAAGTGAGGTACTTTCTTTGAACTCAGTTGCCTGACCCCAGAAAAAACCCTACCGCATATTATAAGGAACTGACCGAAGCCGCCTCCTCGGCGGTGATGACACTGGCTGACATTGAGCTGTTCTTTGCTCTGTTGGTACCGGTGGATATATGGCGGCAGGTACATGAGCAGGATCATGTGACAGAGTTCGGAGGAACATGGGAACAATTGAGAGACTGGGACAGGGATCGTAAGCCAGGAGATAAGCCTAGAAGTGAGATATTGGCTTTACCGGAGAAAATAATAACCTATATGCATTCCTTAATTCCCCCCAGAAAGGTGGATTGGGACAAATTGACTGCATGTAAGCAGAAGAAAGACGAGAATGTGTCCGACTTCTTCACGAGGTTTGAGGGAGTTTTTATTGATTTTAGTGGGCAAGACCTGTCCAAGGAGGGTGGCATACGTTTGTTCGTCAACAGATTTGTAACTAATCTGTTGCCTGAGATATCGGCCCGACTTCAGGCTGCGGAGAGTACCTGGACTACGTCAACCCCCTCGACCATTCTGAGCATGGCCCAATACTATGAGCATCGAGAGAATGAGAGTAAGGAGAAGACGGAAAAGAGATCAAAGGACTTGAAAACTAGGGTATTGTTACAGCAAGTTGAGAGGGGACGCGGTAGGGGTAGGGGAATACAGAATTTCGCCCCGCGAGGAGCGGGGCCCGGACAGGGTGGGGGACGAACTGATTTAGGAATAAATCAGTGTGCCTTCTGTAACCAGGAAGGGCACTGGCGAGCACAGTGTCCATTGCTGCAAGCGCAGAATGGGGTTTCGAGGGGTCAAGGAAGAGGCCGTGGAGGTGGTCGCCGAGGTGGATATATACGAGACAAGACGGAGCTGAGCAAGGTGAGGATAGCCAGAATTATTTTGATCATGGTCGAGGAAAACAGTACTATAATGAAGGATGTGTAAGTAATGACTCGGCAAGTTACGGTGAGGCATAGGGAAGCCGAGGACAGAGTGAGGGACGTGTGTCAATTCCGATCGATCAAAACGGACCTTATGTACATACATGCTCTTCTAATGGATGCATCAGGTAAGTTTCTAGTTGATACAGGGGCTATGAATAGTTCTGTTTCACACGCCCTCGTCCCTGGGGCTGCTCTGTCTGGCCAGAATAATGTGTCTGTCGGTTTCTCCGGAACTCCAGTGGTAAGCCCCATCTCCCAACCTCTTTCTCTTAACTTGGGGCCTATTTCAATTGACTCACCCTTCCTTCTGACCTCGCAATGTGGGGAGAATCTTTTGGGTATGGACATACTGAAGAGGCTGTATGCCCGCATTTATTGCTCTCCTGATGGTGTTTACTTAACGATTAGGAAACCCTTACCTCCCTCTGCGCAATGTTTCTCTAAAACAGACCCTTTGCCCCCTGAGCTCGCCAAGATTCCACAGAGTCTCTGGGCTACTGGAGATACTGATGTAGGGTTGTTGAGCATACCACCCATTTCGATCACTCTGAAACAAAATGCTCGATTACCCAGAGTTCCGCAGTATAAAATTGCCCCCGCGGGGGAGCGGGCATTACTATCCATTGTCCACGATTTGATCCGCATGGGAGTGGTGGAAGAGACGATCTCTAACACGTAAAATAGCCCTATTCTCCCTATTCTTAAACGGGCCCCAATAGATCAGAGTCCTGATTATGCTGATACTTATCGTTTTATGATCGACCTGCGAGAAATCAACAAGATTGTTGTACCCCAATATCCTGTAGTGCCTGACATCACTACTATCCTGACTATGATACCCCCGACGGCTAAATTTTTCTCTGTCATTGATTTGAAAAACGCTTTTTTCAGTATCCCCATACATCAAGATAGCCGTTATCTTTTCGGATTCTCCTTAGGGGGTCGCAGCTTCAGATTTTGTCGCGCCCCACAGGGCTATACAGAGAGTCCTAGTATCTATAGCCAAGCGCTTAAAACATTGTTGGACACATTAACATTGCCACCCGGTAACGTTTTGGTGTAGTATGTGGATGATCTTCTCGTGGCCTCTGATACTGAGCATGGTTGCCGACTGGCGACTTCTGCCCTGTTACAGCACCTGGCAGACCATGGTAACAAGGTTTCGTTGTCTAAATTTCAATATTGTCGACCAGAGGTGACCTATCTCGGTCATCTCCTGTCGAAGGAGGGACGACGGCTAACCCCTGATCGTATTCTAACCATATCTAACATGCCTGTTCCTTGCACGCAACGTGATGTTCGCGCTTTGCTTGGTATAACTTCTTACTGTCGCCAATGGATCCCTAACTATTCCCTATTGACTAAACCTTTCTTGCATTTAATGACTAAAGACGTGCATGACCCTTTACCTTGGACAGCTGAATGTCAGAATGCTTTTGTTGCTCTGAAATCTGCTCTTTGTTCTGCTCCTGTGCTTGGCACCCCTGATTACCGGAAGCCTTTTGTACTCTATGTGCATGAGGTGGACGGTTGCTCGCTTTCAGTGTTAACACAAGGATTTGGTGGTAAGCAAAGACCTTGTGCATACTTTTCGGCGGTATTGGATAATGTCGCCAGGGCACTTCCCAGTTGTCTGAGAGCCACGGCTGCGGTTGCTGTGGCGATCCGACAATCGGAAGGGCTTGTCCTGAATACGGACCTGACAGTGATGGTGCCCCACGCTGTGGACGTATTATTGAACAGGACACAGACTCAGCACTTAACTAGTGCGCGTCTTACGGGGTACGAATTGACCCTGTTTGCACCACACATTACTATAAAACGTTGTGTCACCTTGAACCCTGCTACGCTACTACCCCTTCCCCCGGAGGATCATAGTCAAGATATACATGATTGCATATTCCGGACAGAAGAGGAAACGAAGGGGCGGATAGATTTGACAGACATTCCTTTATCTGACCCTCAAGGGGAATTGTATGTTGATGGCTCATGTTTCCGGCTACCCAATGGCACTACGACTGCCGCTTATGCGATAACCACGTTGCAAACAGTAGTTGAGACGGCCAAGGTACCTTATCGATCGGCCCAGGCTGCCAAGTTAGTCGCACTATTAAGGGCTTGTGAATTGGGTGAAGGGTTGAGGATAAATGTCTACACCGACAGCCAGTACGCCTTCGGCGTAGCACATAGCTTTGGAAGATTGTGGGCGGAGAGAGGTTTCCTTACATCCCATGGACAAAAGATACAGAATGGTCAATTGGTGTTGAGATTGTTAGCCGCCCTGACCCTGCCCCAAGCCATAGAAGTTGTTAAGTGCAGTGCGCACAAAGCAATAGTTGATGATGTGGGTAAGGGTAATTCGTTTGCAGACAGAACTGCTAAAGAGACTGCCCAATCTAATACCACCTCCATGTTTGTAGCAAGTTCTCATACCAGGATGATAGAGGCGGAGGCATTTAGTAACACTATAGACAGCGTAAGAGACTTGCAATCAGAAGCGACCCCTGAGGAACTACAATACTGGCAAGAGCAGATAGGGAAACTGGATGACAATGGATGTTGGGTTGATTTGTCTGAAAGATGTAGGTGGCTGCTACCGAACGCCTTTGTGACTGCGGTTGTGTCCATGGCACACAGTCCGGCACATGTGGGAATTCAAGTCATTTGCACAATCCTGGATCCTGTGTGGTATAATACCAACATTCACAGGGCTGCGAAGCATCTAGTTCAGAATTGCATGACTTGTCTACAACATAATCCTGGGGGTAGCATCCCTGTTTTGACTGGTAGCTTCGCGCCACCCATCCTACCTTTTGAGGTACTACAAATGGACTTCATTCAGTTTGAACGGGTTAATAATCTTAAGTATGTTTTGGTGGTGGTCTGTACGTTTAGCAAGTGGGTGGAGGCGTACCCTACCAAGGAGAATACCGCCTTAGCCACTGCAAAGGCCTTGGTAAAAGAATTCTTTCCCCGCTATGGGGTACCCCGGGTGATTTGGAGTGACAATGGGACACATTTCAATGCCGATCTGGTTAAACATGTTTGCAAGGGCCTGGCCATACAGCAGAAGTTTCACGCGGCTCGCCATCCCCAATCAGTAGGATTGGTGGAAAAATATAACGGAATCCTTAAATTAAAGCTGGCCAAGTTGCAGGACACCACAGGTCTAAAGTGGCCTGATCTCTTACCTATAGCTTTACTATCTGTAAGGGCCACTCCTCACTCCCGTAGTGGGATATCGCCATATGAGGTGATATTTGGTAGACCCGCTAATGTATGGGGCGTGCCGCGACCAAAATCCCTTAGAGACATCGAGTACCCTATGTTGGCAGACTACCTTTATGCACTAACTAAAGATCTTCGTTCCATTCATCAACAGATAACAGCAGCGCTGCAGCCTCTGCCGGAGGGTCCCGGACATGGTGTGGAGCCTGTACAGTGGGTTCTGGTTCGGAACTACCAACGGAAATCGAGTCTAGACCCACGCTGGACCAAGCCTTTCCAGGTGCTTCTGGCCACAAGGATGGCTGTGAAGGTCGAAGGGAAGCGGCATTGGATTCATGTGTCCCACCTCAAAAAGGTTCCTCTTCCCTTGCCGGATGATCACTGGGACCAAAGTGAGGTGTGGAGACCCGAAAGTGGCAAGTTAGCCGGAGAGTCACCTTCCCCGGACGCCCGAGGAGAAACGGATGGGCGAGAGGAGGGTGTCGTAAGTTCGGCGACATCTGTGAAAGGTAATCAGGCATCTGGGTCCACAACGGGTGACAAGAGAAGTCACGCACCCAATCCTTTACCTGACCCCACTGTGCCTGTTCTTTTCATTAATCCTGAAACACCGGGTCATGTTCGCTATAACCTGCGGCCCCGACCAAAGGCAAAGATCCCAGGCTCAGGCTAGAGAATGAGAGCGAGAGATCTGGGTAGCCTCTGGGAATAAGTAAAAACACTGGACTGAACCCGTTGAGAGCTTGGAACTTTTTGATGTTGCTGTGTTCAGAAAGAAGAGAGAGACATTGGTAGACTGGTGGGGCCCAGGTAGAGTTTTCCTTTCTTTGAAATTACCTGGAACAAGAGGAGTCTGCCTGTGAGGCTCTATAACGGACACAGGAAAGAAGCACCCTCCGGCAGGTTGGACTGCTTGTAGATTTTCTGTTTTCCCGAGTTTATAACTGGACTTTTAGTGAGAATGTACCCTTTTGGCCGTTTTGTCCCTGAAGAGGAGCGTCCCATAGTACACCGCCCTTTGCATCCACATTTGCCAATGTTTTCTACTTGGAGCTTGCTTGCCAAGATTGTTTTTATTGTCATAATAATTGTTTCTTTAATGTTATGTTTAGGAATGTTCATTTATTTAGAATTCCGTTATCCTGTACATACCCTGATAGCTACCACTCCCGTCCCCGAGGAGCACCATTTTCAGACTTTTGCCCCGCATAAAGAAAGGCACCGCCAGACCTATGTAAACAATGCCTTCATTGAAATGTTGCACCAAACCCACAGTTCAACGAATACCACAAACTGTTGGGTATGTGGGCTCCTCCCCTCAGTGATGCACAAGCATGATCTGTTCATTTCAATGCCATTGTCATATTTAGGCAGTTGTGAAGCATGGTTCAGATTATTGTCAATGATGTATGAACATTATGCTGTTGATGGACACCGGTTTTCAGAGAAAGACTATGATTTGATTCTGGCCTATATAGAAAGACATCAGGGATTCACCCCGAACGCCGAGGGTACGGACGGTACCCTGGATCCTACCGCTTGTATGAATGTATATATGGAACATGAGAATGACACCTGGTTAAGGGATGAGGTATCGGATTTCGTGTCCTTCAACTTTACTGAGTATTTTAGATATTTCCAGGAGCGGAATGTGTCAAATGACAAAGTCATCCCGGTCCCTGTGTTGAACAGTACGTCCTCCTTTTGCATACATGGTACTGGCCATTTAGTTGTTGGTTACAGTAGATGTAACTATAGCTATAGCTTACACACGTTTAGCAGCCCGCCTATACTCACCCCCCCGAACGTATATTTTGTATGTGGAGAAAATGCTTACACTTGGCTTCCGAGAGGATGGTCGGGTAAATGCTACTTGTCTTTCTTATATCCTCCTGTTTATATAGCGCCTTCTGATTATCACCGGTCTCACTCACTGAATCGGCGAAGCTTAAACTCAGTAAAAACTGACGGAGATGCCACCGACCAGACTGATACCCCTGCCCAACATTTTGTCGATATAATAAAGGGAGTTCTGCCTATATGGGGACCCATTGTGACCAGTAAGGAAATTAGGAGGCTGTCCCGAGTAGTAGAAGGAGTAATAAATACCACTGCTGGTATACTGACCAATATCACAGTCGAGCTTCAAGCGACCCAACTTGTGACGCTTCAGAACCGCCTTGTTTTAGATGTCATTCTAGCTGACCGTGGGGGAGCATGTAGAGTGATCGGCAGCTCCTGCTGTGTATATATACCTGACTCCGCCCCCTCAGTCCATCTGGCCATACAGAAGTTACATCGGTTGGCATCTGAGATTCACATGGAGACCGGAACCTGGTCTATTTCAGGCTGGTTTTGGGGTCTCCTTACCACTTGGGGTTGGAAGATCTTCATGTGCCTTCTAGGGATAGGAGGTTTCCTTTTCACTTGTTGTATCTGCATCCAATGTGGGCCTGCTTGTTGCTCTTATTGTGCCACCCAAGTCCGCCTTGCCTTACTGTTCTGCTTGGGTTTTCGGATCAGATAGAACCCGCTCATCAGAGCCTCACTAACCCAGCCAGAACGTTACCCCCTCCCTAGAACCTGTTTACAATAGTGCAACCACATATATCTACCACCTAAGGACAGGGGATTCCTACTATACATACCAAGACCATTATAATCGGCGGCCTCGCGATCCCACACGGATCCAGACCTCTCTGCCCATACGACAGTATCACAAGTGGCGGCCTCGCGATTCCACACGAATCCAGACCTCTCTACCCAGACGGCAGTCTCAGCACGATCGGCGGCCTCGCGATCCCATACGGATCCAGACCTCTCTGCCCATACAACAGTATCACAAGTGGCGGCCTCGCGATTCCACACGAATCCAGACCTCTCTACCCAGACGGCAGTCTCAGCACGATCGGCGGCCTCGCGATCCCATACGGATCCAGACCTCTCTGCCCATACGACAGTATCACAAGTGGCGGCCTCGCGATTCCACACAAATCCAGACCTCTCTACCCAGACGGCAGTCTCAGCACGATCGGCGGCCTCGCGATCCCATACGGATCCAGACCTCTCTGCCCATACGACAGTATCACAAGTGGCGGCCTCGCGATTCCACACGAATCCAGACCTCTCTACCCAGACGGCAGTCTCAGCACAATCGGCGGCCTCGCGATCCCCTACGGATCCAGACCTCTCTGCCCATACGACAGTATCACAAGTGGCGGCCTCGCGATCCCACACGGATCCAGACCTCTCTACCCAGACGGCAGTCTCAGCACAATCGGCGGCCTCGCGATCCCATACGGATCCAGACCTCTCTGCCCATACGACAGTATCACAAGTGGCGGCCTCGCGATTCCACACGGATCCAGACCTCTCTGCCCATACGACAGTATCACAAGTGGTGGCCTCGCGATTCCACACGGATCCAGACCTCTCTACCCAGACGGCAGTTTCAGCACAATCGGCGGCCTCGCGATCCCATACGGATCCAGACCTCTCTGCCCATACGACAGTATCACAAGTGGCGGCCTCGCGATTCCACACGAATCCAGACCTCTCTACCCAGACGGCAGTCTCAGCACAATCGGCGGCCTCGCGATCCCCTACGGATCCAGACCTCTCTGCCCATACGACAGTATCACAAGTGGCGGCCTCGCGATACCACACGGATCCAGACCTCTCTACCCAGACGGCAGTCTCAGCACAATCGGCGGCCTCGCGATCCCATACGGATCCAGACCTCTCTGCCCATATGACAGTATCACAAGTGGCGGCCTCGCGATCCTATACGAATCCAGACCTCTCTACCTAGACGGCAGTCTCATGCGACAGTTCATCCTATGATCACCATATCATACAAAAAGGGAATCAGTCTCACTATTCATCAGATCACACAAGGCCTGCCAGTTCGAGCATAGCCTGTTCTCAGGTTCGAGGGGCTCCTCTTTCCCCTATTCAGTTACCACTTACCTGATCAGGGTTAACATCTGTTCATGTAGCCGCAGCTGACTAGAAGAATAGGCTACCCTCTCATACAAGAACACACAGCACATGTTGGTTCACTACAAACTGGGTACTTTATTACTCATTACATACGCAATCACATAACATTACAATATAACACATAACCTGCAAAGGAAAGTGAAAGATTAAGTTGTACACTCTAATAAGAAAGGGTCGACATCACCTTAGTAGTATGTAGCCTGCACTCAGTGGTCATCTAGGTTCCCTTCTCGTCTGTGCCTCGGCTCGCCTGGAATCACCCTTCTCCGAGTCACTGGGACCTCTTCCTTATCGGCTACACTCTCCTCTCTGGCTATTCTGCTAGGAGAGCATCTGTCTCTCGGTTCTTCTCCGCCTTCAAGATGGCGTCTGTCTTCCCTGGAATAAGTAGTAGCTTTACTGCTAACGGCTAGATGCCGCCTACGGACTGAACATGTAACTGCCTCAGACTTTCACTAATATAGAGGTGCGTTTTCTCATGGAAAATTCCGGCCTGTAACCTGCCGCCCACCAAATTCTTGTACCTCCCCGTACCAAGGACACGTTCCCAGCCGGCCGGCCTGATGTAGTGTCTTCGGCATGAAGAAAAATACAATCCTTCGATAAGGGCCGGCCTGAACCGGTTCTCTCCAAGGGAATAACACCTCATAACTAAAACATTACATTTGACCTAGAAGCATCCCAAGCTGCCGGGGCAGAAAGAAAGATGGAGTCTCTCCCGTTTCAGGCCTACCAGGCCTGAATTCAGCACAGCTCCATGAAATACCCTTACTACAGGACAGGCCATCCCCAATACTAACGAATCTATCCCCTAGACTATGTGTGCAAGCCCCGATCCACGGGGAAGAGCACAGGATCACGTCGAAGTGCCTAGTAAATAGGCTCCATTCACTACTCTAACCCTTAGACTTGAATGGTAAGAGACTGAAGTCACATTTAATCATCTTTTCCTCACAAGAAGGCCGGGAAAATCGAGCAGAACATTTACCTACTCCTAAAGCAAATCCTGGTAAGATAAATGCTCAACTAGTTCAGAAAGAGATACAAGACATAATGCAAATAGATGAGGGAATTTTCGAAGAATAAACTCCATGAATAGCTACATTATGCTAAAAAGGGCCGTTCTGTGGGATTCAGGCCAATATATAAAGTTAGCATAACGTATCTAGGGTTGTGTCCTCCTCAATGTACATAGAACTGCTTCCTAAGATGGCTTATTCTTTATAGTACCCTGCATGATAGAAAGGGCCGAAAAGCCACAGTTCAGCCATATTGGATCACGACTGACCTGGCCTAGGTCACGTGACTCTCTGCAAACACTATCTGTATGATTTAGCTTGTACCAGCCTCAAAACAGGGTGAATTGTATTTACGGCTGAGGCCCAAGGTCACATCTGCAGAAGGGAGTACTAAGCTAAATTCCTCTGTGCCCGAGACGAAAGGGAGTCACCCGGTCGACCTTCTTTGAACAAGATAGTAACCTTATACGGGCAGATGGTATGAGCTCATTTTAGGAGCTCTAGGACTAACTGGTACTTTTCCACTTGCAATGCTTTGTATGCTGAATCTGTAATGTATATAAGTGTTGTTCTGTCAAGGAGCCAGCAGTCTTCGTCGGCACACCTTCTGGGTGAGGTTCGATGGGGCTCCTCTGCGTAGAGTTCTGTTGTGGCCAATAAACGCTTGAACCTTCTTCGTTGCCAACTGCTTATTATTGATCTGACATCGCGGGCCACTGGTAAGTGTGGCCCTTGGGATTACTATTAGATTACTTCACCACTGACTTTGGGGTACCTGCTGTACTTTGCAAGCTCTCTCCAAAGCAGTTATCCATTTGTGGATGTCATCCCCACACTTGTAGGGAGGGACAATCTTGCTCAGGTTTCTATTATCATAGGCCCTGTCTTTATCCTTAGGGATATTGCTGCCACCAATGGGTCCTAGCCCACTTAACTTTTGCTCTCTGGCCAGAGAAAGTCTCTCTTTGGCAATGGGCAAGTTCTTCCCTTTCAATCCTCGGATTGACTTCCCTCATTCTGGCCTGATGCTCTTTTCTCTGTGGAGAAGTCATTCCCCTGTGAGACGAGGCATTGGAGCTATTTGAGACATGAGAGTGGATAGATTCCCTTGAAGGGGATCTTCCTCTCCTGCTTCTCTGGTTAATTCCACTTGAGGGTCTGAATGGGGGAACCCCAGTCAGACTCCCATGTAGGCTTAAGTTAGCCTGGCTACGTCTCCTAACTTGGACCTGGCTGTCTACCTCATCTTCTGAAGTCCCTGCTGACTCTTCTTGATCAGTATTGTGAGGGGAATCTTCTGCAGAGGACAGACCCTCATTGGTACCTAAGGCACCACTCTGGGAGGCTTTCTGAGCATCATACTCTTCTAAGATCTCCACTAGATAAATGAGAGTAGGGTTTGAACCCTGTTTTAACTTTCTGGAGGTACACAATTGTCTCATCTCCTGAAAAGGTAGGGTATCATATCTAGAGGGTATCTTTCTAGGATATCCCCCTCCTGAGAGAGAATCAACTTGATCTCCTCTCAGAGACATGATCTAGTGAGGGTGTGGTGTGTGCACCTACCTACACTAGTTGTATCTACTAAAACCTCTCTAGTAGTTGTAGTCAGGGTGTGCTAGGCCCTTCAACCTACAACAACTAAGTTCAGTAGAACTTAAGTATTTATAAGCTATGTTATATGTACCTTACAAATATCTTTGTGATCTTTCAATTTGATATCTCAAGATTGCAATGGTATTACAACAGCAAGCTCAGATCCCAACCGCTGCTCACCAATGTGAGAAGTTGGCCTGATATATGATGTCACTAGTTCTAGTGTACACCTTGTATCAGTCCAAACAACCCTTATGGTGATTGGTTGTAAAGTCAACCTTATAGACCAGCTATCCTAGTGGTAGCATGGACAAGAGCAGTCTTAGGCTAAACTCTGTATGGAATGTGAAGCCAGCTGTTATACCATTTGTAATCACTTGAATACCAAATGAAAGGACACCACAACAGATATATATAAAAATAGAACGTATTTATTCTAATCAAAATACCCTCAGCACTCTTTATGAGATTCGAGATAAGTACAACACAGTCTTATTTAAGCATACATTTAGTCACACAGGTAAGTAATACAATTAGGCCCTAGGGGCCACGCAAACCATATACTAAGTAAGTGGTATAAGAACCACTGTCATGAACAGAGGATAGGCCTAGGCCTAGGGAATCGCTGGGGCTACACTATACTACCAAAGGTTAGGAAGTGGGAGGCCCACGGGATTCAGGTGCAGAGTGGAAACACTCACGCGTAATGCGTAAAAGTCGATAGAAATAGTAGTTATTAGAAATGAACAGTTTTAGGACACTTCTGGAATAGCTAGGAGATCGAGACTTGGAAACTAGACACTTGGATAGTCAATACCCTTGTGAGCACCGGAGTACTCAAGTTACCTAGCCCACGGGCTGCGGGTGCATAGGTGTGAACTTGCGTCGGGCTTCGTCGTCGACTCCTATGGATGCCTGAAGAAAGTTGCTGACAGGCAGTCAGTGAAGAGTGTCCGGTGGATTCCAAGGATGGAATCAGGAAGGAGGATACCTGCAAGCAGAGGGGACAGAGTCTAGGTCATCAGCCAGGAGCCGGGAAGGAACCAGGAAGAAACCAGGTGATGTCGTGAAGATGCAGGTGAAGAGGTGAAGCTTGTCGCAGCAGCCACGGGTACCAGGAGGGGTCGAGGATGACCAGAACCAGGAGTCGAGCTATCCCACAAGGGCTCTTGCTGTCGGCGGCGCCGATGTCGAGTTGGGACACAACAAGCCTTGGCAAGCGCAACCCACGCAGAATGAAGTATTCGCTTCTGTTACAGACCAGGAAGGCCTGAGGTGCTTCTCTTTCACAGGGAAGCAAGGGCCAGTTTGGAGGAGCCAAACCAGCAGGGGAAAGTTACAGGTTCGTCGTCGCAGAGGTCACTAGCCAACGGGCAAGCAACCGGACAGACGCGTTGAGCAGGAAAATGCAGAAGGGCCCCACGCAGAACTCGTGGAGTGTGGAGGGCTGATCTTCGGTGCAGATAGTGCTCGGGGTTGGGGCTTCTCAATCCCCAGAGCACAACTTCGAGGATGCCTCAGAAGCTGCGCTGGAAGCAAGTCGCCAATTTTCCCAGGTAGCCGGTCCCACGTCTCTCGTCGCCTCCACGGATCTCAGCTTTGCTGTGGATGTGGATCAGGGTCAGAGAAGTCTGGAAGTCAAGGCGCTGGTCGGGCTCTGCAGTCGGTTCCTCGTAGAACGTTGAGCAAAGCAAACGGCAGGTCGCTTGATGGTGCCTGTTTGCACAGGGTGGTCACTCCTTGGCCACAAGGGAGATTCTTCAGTCTTCTTCCGTAGTCGAATGTCGAAGGTCCAGAGTTTCTGTTCAAGTTCAGTTATCAGGATAATCCAAAGTCCTAGGGACTCAGCTCCCACTCTTATACTAATCTGGTGGGCTGGGTTACCTGCTAGGTCCCTCCTATGGGTGGGACCAGGGAGGGGGGTGGTTACACCCCCTTCCCTTTGTCCAGTTTCGCGCCAGGACTGGGGCTGGAGTGCTCCAGCACCGGTTTGAACTGGACTATGCATGGGACACCTTGTGTGCCCCAGGCAGTGTCTCGTTTCATTCATCCCTCCCTGCCCCAATACACTAAGGCCTGTCTAGGGTGGTGCTAGCACCTCCCAAGGCAGGAAACCTATTGTCCAAGCCTCCCTCGCTGGAAGGTCTCCCAGCAGCAGGAGGTCAGACTCGTGTCTGTGGCAGCAGCGTCCATTTTGTGACACTGGGGCTCTGGTTAACTTTAACCGGGTAGTAGGTCTTCAACATGTCTTCTCCCTCTAGAAGGGGGGAGTACTATCCTCACCGCCAGAAATGGGGTGAGGGTAGTATTCCAAAGTGTTAGACACCTTACACGACATGTTTTGATAAAGCCAAACCATAGTTACCATAACCGCGAGGATTATAAGGCACTTTAAGAGTATATGGTAGGCGATATCATAGAACAGCTATAAGGACATGGTTCCGAAAGCTGCAGACAGGCTCAGCTCATGCTAGAGCACCATCTCACATGTTACCAAGCACTCTGCCTTCAGGATTGTTAAGGCCTGCCATAGGAGTGACTGATAGGTTACCCATGTGTCTATATATAAGGTAGGTATAGGAATACTACACCTAAGCAAGGGGTGATTACACGGCCTTGCCCCAGCTGAGTGATCATCCAGTTGTGTCATAATGGAAGGCTAGCCAGGGGTGGCATAATACATGCTGCAGCCCCTGGTAGGTCTAGGGTACACCTATGCCCTGGGTACCTAAGGTACACTTTACAGGGTCCAAAAAGGTGATCCTTACCAATTGGGTTATGTACCTAAAGTACATAGTGTGAATTTAGAGAGAGAGAACAGCTGGGCAGTGGGTCTGATTAGCAGGCCCACAGCCACATCTAAGTCGAAAACCAGTGAAGCAAAAGCAAAAAGTGGGCTTGAACATAGAAAGCAGACCCTACTCTCCTACACTGGGTAGAGTCTCCTCTTTACAGGAACCGGCGGCCCTGGTTTCATTGGATGCTACCAATGCATTCGACATGGTCGAGTGGCCCACTCTGTTTGCGGTGCTGGGCAAATTTGGGTTCGGTCCGGAATTCCTGGGCTGGATCCGTCTCCTGTACGCCGGCCCGATGGCCCGGGTAATCGTGAACAATCGAAAATCCGGGGATTTCCCGCTGAGCAGAGGCACTCGCCATGGAAGCCCCCTGTCGCCGCTTCTATTCGCGTTGGCTCTAGAGCCATTGGCAGCCTGGGTCAGGCAGGACGGATCTATCAGGGGGCTGAGGTGGACCAATGACTGGGAGGATAAGATCTCCCTTTACGCAGACGATATTCTACTTTATTTCGCCGCTCCAAGGGCGTCTCTGATCTGCCTCTTGGACATACTAACCATCTTCGGTAGATACTCGGGTTTTACAGTTAATTGGTCCAAGTCGTTAATTTTTGTCCTGGCAGGCGATCCGCCTGAGATACCGCAGAGTTGTCCAATAACGATTGCTTCGGAGGGCTTCCGATATCTCGGGATTTATGTGACCCTGGATTCAAGATTGCGCTTTACTCGTAATTTATACCCGCCCCTGCAGCGCCTTAAGACAGATGTGGCGCGTTGGAGATCCCTCTCTCTTTCCATGCTGGGACGGGCGGTCCTCTTTAAGATGATGGCCCTCCCGCGCTTCCTGTATGCTCTCCAGAACACCCTGGATCCGGTCCCGATGTCCTACTTTAAGGAAATTGAAAGTCTCCAAAGAAGCCTCCTCTGGGACGGTAGACCCCGGATCGCATACACAAAGCTGACCCTGCATTGGTATGATGGGGGTATTGGTCTCCCCGACCTTAAAAAATACTACTGGGCATCCCAGCTGGCGGCGATCAACCACGGGATCTACTGCAGCCCGAATGATCCCGGGTACGATATGGATAGGTGGTTGCTTCCAGGGGGGCGACTATACCAGGGCTCTCTATGACAAGCCCGGCAGGTTCCCATTGACTGGCCCCACAGCACACGCAGTCCAGGTGTGGCACATAGTCAATAAACATCTGGGATGGGACGGTAAACTTACTCTGGCCACGCCGTTATGGAGCTCGGAGAAGCTAGGGAGCCTCTGGAAATCCAAGGGCTTTGATAAGTGGGATCTCATTGGGATCACACGAATCAAAGATGTGTGGGGGAAGGACATGATTTTGCCATTCGCATCCCTTAAAAAACAGTACAGCATGATGTACACTGGATATTATCGGTATCTCCAGATTCGTCACGCGTTACTGGCGCAGGTCCCTAGGGATGATACACTGCCAGAGGCTTCCCCGCTAGAGACCAGGGTGTTGGACGGGCACATCCCAGAGAAGACTATCTCCCTTATTTACAGGAAGTTAATCAACAATATGGAGGACCCCCTGCAGCTCCTTAAGAGCAAGTGGAACAGTGAAGGCCTGGAATTGGACGATGAAGACTGGCAAGAAGCGGTCTCCTCCCCGAGGGTGGTGGCAGCCCAAGCCAGGCTTAGATTAGTGCAGCTAAAAGTATTGCATAGGACTTATGTAACGGGCCCCGGGCTGGTGCGCATGGGGCGGGCGGAGAGTGGAGAGTGTAAACAGGGGGGCGGGGACACTAGAACCTTCATGCACATGCTGTGGAGCTGTCAGCAGATAGAGGCGTATTGGAGGGACATACATCGTACCATGCGGGCAGTATTAGGGGTAGAGATGCAGCCAGAGGCGCGACGGTGCTTGCTAAATGTTTGGTAGCCGACTGACCTCAACGCATGCACTAAGCAGTGGGCTACACTGGCGTTCATGATTGCTAAGAGAAACATCGTGCAATTGTGGGGTGCAGTCCAGCCGCCCCTTTTGGAAAGGTGGAAGGAGGATTTAGATTGGTGCACGTTTAGGGAAAAGTCGGTGTTTATTGCCAGGGGATGTCCCGGGAAGTGGAGCAGGGTGTGGGGAGCCTGGAACCATTATAGAGGGGATGTGTGTTCCCCACTGTTGGACCTGTCAGCCCTAGGGTGGTTTCCCCATCTATTTTTGATCGTGCCTCATTTTTTCCACCCTCATTTTGATGTTGGACTTAGGTCTCCGGGCGCCTTTTCATTGCCAATCAGTGTTAAGGTGCAGGTGCTCCCTTCTCCCAAGATGGCTGCCACAGACCCCTGCTACTGCAGAGTGGTCTTTATTAGTAGCACCCTAGCTGCCAGGAGCTGGCTGGAACCCCACAACAATGTTGCGACACCAGCCCGCCTTTTTTGTCCCATAGGTAGAATGGGGAAGCTCCTGGAATGTGCTGGAACCTTCTAGAAGGGAGGTGAGGTTTCACTTTTGCCGCCTTGGCTAGAGGTCACCTGACCTAGGGCTACTTAAGTGAGGGGGGAACTTTTTCTAGTTAGTTGGCCAGTGGGGTAAAGCAGAGCTGGAGAATCCACGCAGGAGTGTAGGCGGTAGGGCCTAGCCAGGGACTTATGCCTCTGAGAGTGACAGGATTTAGGTGCTGCCTCTTAAGTGAGTGAGGGATCCTGTGAAACCCACTGATCTTGCCCAGCAGTAGGAGGACCCAGGGAACCTCTGCCCAGCCTGACTAGGAAGGACCTAGTCGCCAACTCATTCCCTACCCCCAGGAACAGAACCCCCAAGGGCGCCAGAGACATCTGCGCCATTAAGACTTTACAGAACAACTGAATACTGAAGCTGAATGCTGTGACTTCGTGTCAAGACTGAACATCGAAACTACATGCCTAACCGATTGTGTTATCGCTGAGGATCAACCAGGTCTTAGCGCTGTGACCCCTGCGCTCCCTGACCAGGCCTGGGATCCCCGGCAGCGTGCTCCGTTGAGCGCGGAGCTCCCCAGCTTAATTTGTGCCCCCCCCGCGGCGTGGAGGCTGAAGCGCGCTCACCGCTGCGGCCCGGAGGCCGGAAGAGTGCCCCTCATCGAGGCGAGGCCCGCGGAGAAGCCCGGGGCCCGTCGCTGCCGTCGCAGCTGCTGAGAGAGGTGCGTGAGGCTGTGGCCTGCCCCCGTCGTGGAAGGATCAACTGCGGAGGCCGGAGCGGGGTTAGACGCCTCAAGACGTCGTGATCAAGGTAAGCCGGGAGGCTTGGGAAGGACCCCGGTGCGCCCCCTATCGACTGGGAGCAGCACCGCACCCTGAGACCCTGGTTCCCCCTCCGTGGGAGTCCCCCGTTAACCTCGGACTGTGACCCTTCCGAGGGATTGTCCCCCTGTTCTGCAGACTGTCAAGGAGCGCTGTGCCCCACGAACTGCACCGGAGCGCGAGAGGCTCGCTCCGTAAGAATCGTTGTGCTCCGTGAACTGCTCACTTCTGAAGTATTCATTGCTATTGATTACGAGTAGCGCTATGTTCTAAATGCTCCATTCTGAAGTATTCATTGCTATTGATTACGAGAAGCGCTATGTTCTAAATGCTCCGTTCTGAAGTATTCATTGCTATTGATTACGAGTAGCGTTATGTTCTAACGCTCAGTGCTGAAGTATTCACTGCTTACTGATTACGAGTAGCGTTATGTTCTAATGCTCAGTGCTGAAACATTCACTGCTTACTGATTACGAGTAGCGTTATGTTCTAATACTCAGTGCTGAAATATTCACTGCTTACTGGTTACGAGTGGCGCTATGTTCTAATGCTCTGCTCTGAAGTATGCACTGCGTGCTGGTTACGAGTGGCGCTATGTTCTAATGCTCTGCTCTGAAGGTGTTCGTCAGATTTGTCCCGAGGTGTACAAGGCCCGCTTAGCACGTAGAGCGCGGTGATCGTCACTGAGGCACTACAGGTAACCACGGTAGCGGTAGGCCCGCGAGGTCTGCCCTGGGTCCCTGCACGCCCCCAGGAGTGGCGCTACAATCCCCAAACCCTACCACGGGGAGTAAGATATACAAGGGTGGCCTAGAGCCTGCAGGAAACATACTGGTGAATAACCTACTGGTGAATATCATACTAGTGAATATCATACGGGTGAATATGGTGCTGGCGGATCAAACGCTGACATAAGTAAATTGCCATTGTCATCTCATTAACTGCATTTATATCTCATGGAGTGCATTTATATCCTATGAATTGCCTTGTTATCCCATGAACTGCATTTATCTTGAACTGCTGGATAAACTTGAGTTATTTGCATAAATCTCTACAGTGTGGCGTCCCTTATTGTGTGCCTTCCTTGCTTCAGAGGATGCGTGTGTTGTATGGTCGCTTTACACACAAGCCTTTGGGTGCCCAGCCGCTCGTGTCACGTTACCCCCTTAGGGCCTGGAGACCCCAGGTCTTACACCCACCCAGCCAGCAAGCGGAAGATGAGGCTTGTGAAACCCCCTAGCCGCAAAGAAACATTGCTTGTACAATATACTGTAATGAGAAATTGTTGCCGAAAAACAAAAATGAAGTCGCCTGCTAAGATGTAATTGATGTATCTCAGTCGAATTGGTTTAATAAAAAGAATTTACAAAAAAAACATGCATTCAATCCAAATGCACATGAATTCAAAAGTAGAAGAATGCTTAGTTTGTTAAGCATTGTTAGAACTGCAATAAAGGATGTGTAGAGAATTAGTTTAAAGTCTAGGCTCACAGGTGACCTCATGTTTTTCCATAACTAATGTGTACCAATATGTAACTACCTAGAAATTAATTGTTTGAACTTTTGTAACAAGCATTGTTTAACTGTGTATAAAAATAGCTGCCTGTGAAGCCGCAAATTTAGTCTGGCTGTTTACTTGTGTGAAGACGGTTGCTCTCCCTGTCACAACAGTAAAGAGCTGTTTTTACACTGCCAAGAGGAGTCTGTCTTTTTCTTCATTTTTAAGTGACCCTGCAACAGTTGGTAAGCTAGCCTAGGGGGTCCCTTTTGCCCTCAACCGCCTGCTGCCACCGCAGCACCACCTGCCCCTGCTGCATAGACCATTGTGCATCTTTGATGAGGTGAGCGGACACCGTGCTCTCTAAACTTCTGCCTATTCACTGGAGACAGGTAGGCTACAGGGAATGTCGTGTTTAACGCGAGGAAAACGTAGACTTTGTTCCATGTTTTTGTATATTGTATGACATGTCTCTTTTGGCAATGGAAAAGACAGACGTAGATATAAGGATATAAGAGAGATAAGGGTATCGTAAGCACAATTGTATACATGTGTTGATGTTGAAGGTGCTATATAATCAGTTAACATGTTTATCCCAATAGAAAGTTGGAAGTGGTCAATGTGGGTGATCTGAAGTTGGGTTGCCAATATATGTTCCAATATTTGACATGGTGGGACAGCTCAAAGGCTGATGTCGCTAAACTTTACCTCCAAGTCACATCTAATCAGTCGAATTGCCACCTGGACCTAATGTCCAGAAGTGATTTCATGTCTATGAGACGCAAGCTTTTAGGGTTATCCTCGCTAAGCGCAGAGGGAGGCGGTCATGGTTAGCTGATTGCATTTAAAGTGTAGAGGAGAAGAATGGTGATTCAAATTTAGAAGTAGTTAAAGTGTTTTTAAAATGTTGATGGTGAATGGGTGTGAGTGGAAATGTGGCCACAGAGTAATGTCATTGTAATGCATAATGTTTAATATATGATTTTTTCGATGCATTGACAGATGTTCTTGTTTATAAAGACTAGTAGGAAGTTTTTAAAAGAAAAATTAATATTGGTCAGACAGATAAAAAAGTTATATTGGAGAATTGTTAGAAATACGAGAAATTATTGAGACTCCCCTAGCGCATATGCAAAAGACTTTTCCAAATGATCAGAGAAAATAACAAAAATATTGTCAGGAGTGGTTTAAAGCCATTCAGAAATATGCATATCCCTGGCCAAAGGAAGGGACATTTGATGAAAAAATATTAGAACATATTGTTACACGTTTCAAAAGTAAATTTGCAGGAGCCAAATTGCAGGAGCCACCTCAGCTTTGTAGCAAGTCTTTTTTGAGAAGTATAAGAACTCCTCAAAAGTCGATACCCCCAGTACCCCATTAGCTCCCCTACCTTTGTATGACCCTATGAGTACATCTCTCAAGGTACCTGGTATATATCCACTGACGCTTCTACAAGACGCTGCATTGGGATCTGAGAACCTAGAAGTTGGGACCCCTTCACAATCTCCAAAAGAACTCCCAAATGTCACCCCACAAATGCCAAAGTCAAGATATATGAGCACTCTCAGACCAGAAGTAAGGGTGGGTGACTCTCAGTTTTTAAATCAACTAGAAGCACAGTTCACACTGCATTTAGATTTAGCCTCTCCCCAGGAGGATAGAGGGGAAAAGCAGAGTCCGGTAGACAGTGATGACCAGTCAGGTTTCATAAGCCACATCATACTTGTTACAAAAAAAATACATAACAGGCAGGGTAGTTGGGGAATGAATGTCTACCCCACAGCAAAGAAATACAGATGATAGTAGATGGAGTGACTTTGTGGACAGGGCTGCTAGTATGGCAAGATAGCCAACATCGCTACGAAGAGATAGGACTGTAGATAATCTACCACCTTGGCAGAAGGAGGAAAGGAATATAACAGTTTCACCAGAGAGTGTTCAGTAATGGTTGTCACAAAGTGAGGGTAGGAGAAATGTGAGAGAAGTGAGGAGAGAAAGATATTGTGATAATCTTTCAGGACTAGTTCAGCAAAGTTTTGGGAGGATGGCAAATAGAATATATATGTATGTAGATAATATGGGTGAAATACTTAGATCCCCAAAGGCTAGGCACTCCACTTATGATATAAATACTCAAGAAAGGACCCTTATAGGTTTAGATCATACAAAGGGTGCAAGGGGATTGTCTAATCGCATTGATACTAGAGAAGGAGAGCAGGATGTGTTCTCTAAAGCTAGGAAACCCCGAGTAACAGAGCGTGGGGAGTTTCAGTTTCAGGGAACACATGACTAGCCAGACCCCAGGATGCATTGTGTGAGGCTATGGGAGGACTGAAACTACATGATAGGCCAATGCAGCAGATGAGCGTTTAATCAGTTTTGAGCAGCGCAGTACTCACCCCTGGTAAGATAGTTGCTGAAGGAGAGACTAGTTGGCACAGTGTTGTGCCATATGTGGAAAAAGTGATACCAAAGGGGATGATGGACGGAGCGCTTGAGCAAATCAAACACTCACCCCCAGTCAACTGATCTGGGTTTAATCCATCATCATTCTTTAGCTCACTCCACCACCCCAGTTCAGACATGGCCATATGTAAATCAGTCTGACCCTGTGCCTCATGGCAACAGTCCAGCCCGAATTACCAAGCCATGTCTTCCCTGGACGGGAAACAAGCATCCTGGTACCGGTTTCGGGTTTATAACCCTCATCAGCCAGGCTATCTTGAATCCAGTGGCAAAGTGAGCAAGGGACCCACGTCTGGGCATACCCTGCCAACTTAGGGCGAACAAAGCAATACCAAAGGGGATGATGGACGGAGCGCTTGAGCAAATCAAACACTCACCCCCAGTCAACTGATCTGGGTTTAATCCATCATCATTCTTTAGCTCACTCCACCACCCCAGTTCAGACATGGCCATATGCAAATCAGTCTGACCCTGTGCCTCATGGGAACAGTTCAGCCCGAACTGCCAAGCCATGTCTTCCCTGGATGGGAAACAAGCATCATGGGACCGGTTTCGGGTTGATAACCCTGATCAGCCAGGCTATCTTGAATCCAGTGGCAAAGTGAGCAAGGGACCCACGTCTGGGCATACCCTGCCAACTTAGGGCAAACAAAGCGATACCAAAGGGGATGATGTGGAAAAAGTGCCAGAATGGACTGAAGGGTTAGCTCCACAATGAGTCCATGGCCTCAAGCCAGGTCCTTTGATCCACATGACATGACAAATGCTGAGGATTGCATTCTTTATGGTTAGGGAGATCCAGACTGGGATTATCCCTATATGTGGAAATGTTTGCACGTGTGGCAAAAATATGCAATTCTGCCAGCCTTGTATATTAGGTGCCCTTGATACGCAAGGGACGTGGGGCACCCCATTATATTCCTTGGCCACATATGGACAAAGAGAATCTTAAGAACTTGTGACAGCCGCTTACAAAGGGAGCAGGGAAATAGATCAGAGCTTTTGAAAAACAAACTGCAGGCATCACACTGGCAGAGGAGACATAGAAAGGTTGCTTAGCACTCTTATAGGAGATGAAACAGACACTGGTATCCAGAAATCTGGAGTGAGAAATTTTACTCTCACTGAGATTAGATATGATGGATCTCAATTTACCTTAGATAGAACAGTAGTTTGGGATCAGCTGATAAAAATGTACCCTGACAGGCTAGATATTGGGTCCCTCATGGCTCAATCAATGCAGCCAAATGAGGATTCTGGTCAGCTTCTCGGTAGGATGAAAGACAAATGGACCCAAGAAGTTTGTCAGGGTTGGGCAATAACAGGAAGAAATACTGTGTTATTTTACAATGTAGTAAATAAAGGGTTACCCTCTGATGTACAGGATAATCTTGATAACACAGTGGCATTGGAAGCCACGCCTTGGACAGACATACAGGAAAATATAATTCATTTTTGTAAGAAAAAGCAGGAGAAAGAGAGAAACAAGCAGGAAGTGACCGAGGAAGTAGCAGCAAAGCTAGCACAGTAAAAGTTGAAAAAGAAAGGACCAGTGGAAAGAGTTGTGGTAGCAGCCACCACTCAGATAACAGTAATATCTGTTGGATCGGTCTCAGGGGCCACCCAACAACAGTCCCACAACAGCAGTATAATGTAAGGGCACAAGAAAGTAGTAGAATAGTACAAGGAGGAATAGGAAGAAGCAGGATAGGTCCCCAAAGGATGGACCAAGTATGTCATTACTGTCACAGATATAGACATTTTATCAAAGATTGCAGAACTAAAATGGGATTAACAAAATAGAGTTTACAACCAGCCAGAAAATACAGCAGCACAGCCACAGTCAAACCCACAAATAATATATGTACCTCAGCGCCACTACAAAAACTGCAGCAATAATTAATGCCTCAAGCACAACAAGTCCTGCCACATTAAAGTTACCAAGAACCCCCAGTGGTGACTCCACCTCAAAGTGGACAAGGAAGTGTGACTGTGAGAGGAGGAAATCCTCTCCAGACAAATTATGTGGGAGGATACACACAATGAAGGTGCCCACAGAGTATTTCCATGTGTCTCGTATTGTCAGTGATGCACAGGCCAGATGAGGAACCCACTGTGACAGTAGCTATCAATAACAAGAGGTATACATTCCTCATAGATACAGGAGCAACTGAATGAATGAATGAATGAATGAATGAATACTTTTTTATATAGCGCATGGCTACCCTGGAGCATCCCAGCGCTGTAAGACCTGAGGGAAATTAGAGGACATTGTTAAACAAAAATGTCTTTAATTGCTTCCTAAAAGCGATGTGATTTGATCCTGTATTAGAGAGGGAGACTTCCAATCTCTAATAGATCAATGGACACACAAGGATTCTCTGGGGAAGTAATGAGGGTTCCATTTACTAAACCAGTGGAGATGGAAACAGGAGGGAGGTACATTGATGGCTATTTTATGTCTTCTCCAGCTGTCCCAGCTAATCTGTTAAGGAGAAATCTTATGGCCATGTATTTTGAGTCTGATGGTACCATGGTTTGTCTTACCCCTGGACTTTCGCCTTCCAGATTAAATCAGTTACATTAGATTCCTCTACTGGGGATCAAATCAGAGTTACTGGGAAAGGATGTCCAGGTACCTAAACAATTCCTTTTCCAGAGACAAGGGAAGGATTCTTGGATACCTGACACTGAATAAATATTGCAAATAGAGGCCTTAAAGGTAACACCAACATATGGCCAGTGGTGGCCGCCACAACCAACGAGTGGTGGGGTGGGTGGAGGGTGCGCATGAGGGGGGGTGCAGGGGAGGGGAAGCATGTGGGGTGAGGGGAGTGTAAGATAATATTTATTAAAAAAAAATATTCCTGAAGCCGACAGCAGCCTCCTGCGTTGTGTCACACTTCCTCTTCTCTTCTATTAACGGCAGCCTCTGGGACAGACTCCCATCCAATCCCTCTGCTGCTCTCCTAGGAGAGCAGTGCGGGATTAGCCTGAGCGGACTGAAAAGATGATCCACTCAGGCCAGGGAGTCTGTGGGGTTTATCCAGCTCAGCTGTTCAATTCAGCCAGGCTGGAAAAATCTAAGTGTGCATGTGTGTTTTTGTCGGCCTGAGACAGCCGGCTAAACACATATGTGCACATAGCACTCCTCCCCCTGTGCCCCACACTTCCCTACACAAGCTGGCTCAGAGCCGGCAAACGAAAAATAAAACAATGGTAGAACATCGTTTTATTTTTCATTTGCTGGTTGTGAGCCAGGCAGTGGGGCGACGCTCCTCTGCCATTGTGGAGGAGCCGCCCCTGCCAATGGCGCGCTTATAGCCAGTGACCATAACCATGTTTAGTGGACATGTGTTATATTCATTCAGCCAGGTAAAATGGTTAGGGAAATATTGGAGGTTCAACTGTTTAATACCAATTTCAAGAAAACAGTTATAGCCTTTCACCATAACATACCGTTGAGGACAGTATTAGAAGTAAGGATGCCCACACTAGATAGAGCTTTTGATTTTTTTAGGGAAACAGATCTTTCTCAAGTACCAGACACATTATGGACTAAACACTGCTTAAATTGTACAATTATAAGTGCTAGGGCTCTCAGCAGGAGACCACTGGAGCTTGCTACACACATTGCCCCTGCCATTCTGTCAATGATAGTAACAACACAACTACTAACCATCACACTCCTGCAATTGTGACACTTCGGACTATTCCAAGCCCCCAAAGTTATAAGAATGGCTTGGGCGGCAGACAATAGTCAGTTTTAGTGTATGATATATTAATAATTGATTGTTATTGTGTTAATCTCTAAATTACAATATATCAACAAGGACCTGCTCTGATACAGGACTTCTGTTTTTAAAAAAAACACAAACACAGTACTTAGCTGCTGTACTAATGGAATAGCTTCAAAATGCTACTCGAAGTGGAGTTTTGCTGTCCAATTTTAAGAAAAGTGTGTCTACCATCCCTACTTGAATCCCCTCCTACAAGTGCCCATTGGAAAAAATGTGTGAAGGTCTGAAAGTACCTCACGTAAGCACCACCAAAGGAGCTGCTGGTAGGTGCTCACCAGTATGCTCACGTTTTTATCATCAGTATCTTTCAAGACCAATATGAAATGTGTGAAAACGGTGTGGAACAAAGAAAACCTAATGATGTGTGATAAAACGGACCACACACGTTAATCATGTGCTATCCTACTGTGACCCCATAGAGCAAAGAAAAAAGAGAATTTTTTTCGCTTCACCAAGCTAAAAATGAGGTAGGACCCACTGGTGACACTGCCAACTTTAATCGAAGCCGTGGGCCACTCCGATTAAAAAACACACAATGTTGCAAATCACTCCAGATTAGAGAAGGCCAACATGTTTCATTGCCAAAGTAACTTACAGCAATTTCGTCAGGGCTCGGGGTCAGTCTTTAACATACATTATCACATCCACACGACTATAACTATTCTAAACAGGTGACCTTTTACCTAATAGCTTGCTCCTGTCTCTTCGACAGCAGGCTCTTGTTCTTCTATCAGAATTCCTGTACATAAACATGTCCCCAGGCATGGCAGAATTATTCTGTATAAGGGTCACCTCTTTTTTTTCATCCTTGGCCAACAGCCAGCTATGCATGATCGCACTTGTTTAGAAAAGCATTGGTGATTGTTTTCAAAACATTTATGATTGTTTTCAAAACATCCATGATTGTTTAAAATACATATTGATTTTAGAAAAAAACACGGAGTGACCACTTTAGTATAAAAGACCTCCCCCCCCCCCCCCGACAAGATAGAGGAGAATTCCTTCCAAGCTGAGACCGGGGTCCTGCATGCCGAATCTTCGACAAGCAGCGGTCTGACATCCCTTGCGGGTTGTTATCCTCGACGCAGAGACAGGGTCCTTCATTCCCAACCATCAGGTGAGGGGCTGGTTTTTCCCCAGGGTTTTCTTGGCTACAGATACACACAGCGATACACACCTACACATCCAGGTTAGGCTATGTAAATGTTAGCAAAATTACTTTGGGCGCGTATTTTAGGAATATGCAAGTGTTACTGTTGTTATCTGAACTGCTTTTGTTCATCTTATTAGCACTATGGTAGAAATGTATCTACTATTCATTATACTGGTACTAGCAATCTCTTTTGTATGCTTCTGTCTCCTGATTGTTGCAACACATATGTTTTACACAAGGCTGTTGCTGGACCAATACATTCTTATTGAAAAGTCCTAATCACCATCATGTGTGTTGTCTGAGAGAAAGCAAGCACGAGTGTCTGAGCGAAACGTACTGTACTGTTTTCCACGATCCCTGAGGAATCAGGGTTGTCATGTTCAGTGGTTCCCAGAGACTACCTACACCACTGTAGAATACAGGGGGGGTAGTAGCACTGGTCTAATGGCTGACATATCCTGTGGGGTGTCTGGAAGAGGTTGGGACACCTAGCCCTCAGTTTAGGTCATCCAAAACGCGCAGGTCCTGGGGGACTCCTAAGAACTACAAGACAGGGAGCCGCCAACATTGGTTTGGTGCTTATATTAACAGTTCAAATCTGAGTTGTTCAATCGTGCTTTCTCAGAAAGCCCTACTGACACCTTTTCAGAGACGTCTCAAGTGGGTAGGGAAATCCGTCTCAGCTGAGCAGGTATACTCTGTGTATTGGCTGCAGGTTTAGTAAGCTTGTAAGGATAAACGGTTGCTCACATTGTGCAAAACCCTACCTCTTAAACTTACTCTTCTTTTTTTTTAAATTACTGAGCTTGCGAGTAGCTCGGGGGAAGACGACGTTGCAAACGCTCTTAACATCACAGAGAACTGCAGACATGCAGTAACTATGAAATTTTTAGAACACGGTGTGCCGGCAACATGTGGCTGTGTTACCTTCGTGATTGAAGCACACAAGGTATTCAGGACAGAGGTATTCTATTCTTTGGTTCAGATCCCACCTGCAGATCCGGTGAACTAAATTGTTCCACACATACATTGCAGTTGAACCACCAGATGAATACATTCCATTCGAAGACATTGAAGTCCTGTTAACTTACCAGCAGCATAAATGCTGATTTAAAGGTGGCCTCCCATACACAATATCTGTCATGAGTCTCGGTCCACTCACCATCGAAGGAGTGATCTGGCCGGTCTTAGCGACATACACTCCACATCCCAAGATAGATAGACTACCGGTGGATGAAGTCTGTAAAATATACAAAGACATAGTCAGGCTATACAGACATATTGTCTAGTTCGTCATGTGAACATTAACAGTCCAACCTGCGAGAAATGCACCAGTTGGTCCACATCAGACCACACCTACAATTAACCCACAGACACTGAAATCAGTAATAGGGACAATTCCTTCCAAACTGGAGCAAATTCCGTTCTGGATAGCACAAACAATGACACAGCTGGAAGCAGTATTTCCCCATACGAGTCCGCAGGAAGAACATAGCATGCTAACCATTTGCTTGCCAATGGGGATGGATGCCTCGATTGAAGATTGTACCACTTGGGGAACAATCTTTTCTGCCGTTTACGTCAGAATACACGGTACTCCTTCCTTAGCAGTTGTTCCAGAAGTATTAAAACAAATACAGAATGAGTACAGGGCAGGACCTGCCCTGGACTTGGGAATGAAACTGATGGGTAATTCTGCCCAAGTCTCGGCAACAATGCTGAGTAACATAAAGGGGGAGGCTGCAGCAGTGGCCATACACAGCCACCTAAGGAAAATAACACCTAGAAATAGGGAGCGAGACTTACCAAAAATTATTGAAGAAACTTATGCTGAATTAGGTAGAGATAATTTGGGAACAAAAGCAGAGAATCCACAAATGATGGGTGGTCCTGACAAGGACAACTCAAAGCAAGCATCCACTTCTTCTAAAAAGAAATGGGAAAACAAAACATTCTAAAAATAACAATTCAGAAAAGAATTCACGATCTAGGGGTGGGTCTCCCCAACCGGAGTCCTCTGAAAAGAGGTACAACCTTAGGAATCGTGATAACATTAAAAAACCTGAGACGTATCAGGCACTGATGCGTGTTCCTTTTGTTCCTTCCAGGGTTCATAAAAAAACTCGGAGAGGGACGGCCGATCAGAACAAATGCAAGAAGATCCACCAAAGACAACAAGGGAAACACATCACACTTCAGATTACATTATCAAACAAGAAGAGCAACAGAAAGCAAAACCTCAATTCAAAAAGAAGAAAGTAGCTGGCTTAAAAATTAGAAATGCCCAGGTTACGGAGGACTCAGCTTCTGAATGGGGAATGGGCTCTGACAATGCTAGACAGCGCGGCAGAAGTAACAAAGCTCGTCAGAACCTGAAGGATTTTCTGGTGACAGCAGTATTGAATGAGCAAATCATGGTGGAAACATCTGATACCAGAGTTAGTGTCCCACATAGACTGTACATAATTACACTTCAAATAGAGGGGGACATCCCAAGAAAGGTTACAGGTCACTTTTGGGAGAACTTAACATATGTATATGACATACTGCTAGCAGAAAGAGATTGGCCGCCTGAGTTTGTGATGGATTGCCCAAAGGGAAAAGCGTAATTTTGCCTGCTTTCTCCGACCTCGTTCCAGAATCTTTAAAACATTCATACACGCAGGAGTGGGCGCTAGTGCTAGCTCTGGCATTATACCACAACCATGTAGGGTGGGACGTGGAGTTTACCTACCACGAAACCCCATTAAAATCTACTCCAAATCCATAGAGACAATTCCTATAAAAAACGATGCAAAAAGTCTGGTCAAAGAAATCTTAGACCAACTTGAATACCAAGGTGTGATTGAGACTTGCACCCCCCTGATGAATAAGCCTTTGTTTCCAGTAATGAATCCTGACAATTCATATTGTCTAGTTTTAGATTACCGACATTTAAACACATTCACACGAACATTTGCAGTTCAAAATGTACACAGTGCTGCATTAATGAATAACATTGTGCAGAAAAAATACAAAACAACATTAGATATCTCGAATGGATTCTTCTGCCAGAATATAGCTCCAGAAAGCAGAAATTTGACAGCATTTTCTGCACTCGGCACTCAGCGAAATTTTTGTTGTTTGTGTCAAGGGTATAAGGACAGTCCAGGTCTATTCTTAGCAAGAGTGTCAGAAATATTACAAACTTGCGATGAGGAGGCTGTGTCCTATGTAGATGGCAGCTACCTAACGGAAGATGAATTACTTCAACACTTGAGCAGGGTGATCAGTATAATTGTAGGATTTGTCAACTTTGCTACAAATTCAAGAAATCTAAAATTGCCCATCTCAATGTCCTGTTTTTGGGATATGAGCTATCAAGTGAAGGCAAGAGCCTGGCAGCCAACTTTCTAGAAAAGTGTGTGCTGCTCAAACCTCCCAAAAATCTAAAGGGTTTGCGATCCCTTTTAGTATTTCTGAATTTTGGCAGGACATACATTCTAGATTACGCAGAAAGAGTAAAACCTTTCTCGACTTACTCAGACCTGATTTCACATCACATCAGTGGACACAGCAATACACAGATACTCTCCGTTCAATCTAGGCTGACATGGTAGCATTTAAACATTTGCACACACGTGTTAATTCTGCGAATTTGGTGATCCGGGTTGTCCCCGGTATATCATGATATACTTACATCACATCCTAAGAAGGTGAGACAGTTCCAGTTACATACAAATCAGATTTATACACAAATGCTGAAATGCAATTTGTGGCAACAGAAAAAATACTTACCGCAGTACAGACTACTGTAGTGAGAGAAAGTTATCAACAGCAATGCGCCTCCCAGACCATGGATTTAAGTTTATTTTCAAATAAGAATCTACATGAGTCTCCCTATTCAGGTTCAAAGAATGAACATTTTGTCTTGTGTTCATTTTTTAATACAATATGGTGCCCCGTACTTGTTTTTCAAAAATCGTTTTTCAAGAAAAACTCTTTTGTCAGGAATTTGCAGAATTGGTCTTTATCTTTTTTTTCTTTATTTGAATTTATATACACATTTTCACATATACATGGGTTATTTACATACTACACCATGACAATACAAAACAATTGGTATGTAACATCATTTGAGAAATGTGTGACACTGTAACTTACACATATATTACCTTTACACAAAGTGACATATAGTTCTACAATACATATATACAACATATATTTACAAGTTCTTCACACCTCAAATCTTTTGAGTATGACTCCTGAATGTGACCAAGCATCTAGTGTTATTATTGGTGTCCTTCTACTGGTTAGGAAAAAAAGCTGCCGTTGCTGCAATCACTCGTTCTAGCACGAGGATAGACGGAAACATACTCATAGCTGTCAAAGCCTCACAGAACAGCACTGCCGTTTAAAGGGCTTTCCACTCAAATATTACTATAAATTAGATGCACAAAACACACTATATGCTCAAATTCCAGGAGTGGTAAACCACACACTGATCGCAGATTAGGTTTAATTCTAGATTCAGACAAGGGTCTGGGCTCTGCACACTCAGGAGTCACTGCTACAGTTTCATTACTAAAGCGCCTATTCTGGTGGCCAAGTTTGTCTAAACAAACAAAGGCTTATGTCTTAAAGTGTGACATCTGTCAGCAGATGAAAGGTTCCACCGTAGCACGGCCACCACAAACACTATTACTCATTTCCGACAGACCTCTCGCATGTGTCTATCTGGATCACTGCAGCCCTTTAAATTCAGACGGTGCTTACAAGTACATCTTGGTGGTAGTGGATTCATGCTCTAGATTTCTATGGGTTTGGCCTCAGCTCTTGGCTAACGCTCAAACTGTTATAAAGGATTTGCGAGTCTTTATCGGGACATATATCGGGACATATGCAATTGGCGCGTTACATTTAGACAGTGGCCCTGTGCATAGCTCTCAGGCTTGTAAGGAAGCCATGGAAGTTATGGGTGTGGCCTTGCGGTACTCCTCCTCCTACCATCCTGAGGGAAATTTGTTGGTGGAGAGGAAAAACCATAACCTAAAGTAATTCTTAACAGCAAGGGTATGAGGTGCGGGCGGTAGTTGGGTCAATCACCTATATGGGTTCCAGAGGCCACTGAATAATATGCCAAGAAAATTCCTTGGGAGGAGGTCCTCCCTATGAGAACCTGTTTGGAACAAGAATGTAGGTACCTGACCTCAATTGTGCCAGCACGGTGGTGGATGTTAAACCATTTGAAATGAATGATGGTTTGGCTGTTTTACAGGAACTCCATGAATTCTGGACATTACAAAGCAAAGTCTAAGTAAAACGCACAGCCACTGGGGAAGTGAAACCGGTTCTGGCAAGACCTGCCTGGGTCCCAAAGGTTGGGGACCTGGTTATAGAAAAGATTGTGGATAAGAAGGAGTTTCGGCAATCCTACAGAACACCTGTACCTGTCCTGGCGGTTCAAGGAACAAGAACATTATTTCTTCCACCTCTTGCCGGCCGAAAAGAAAAAAGATTCAACACCATTGATCTGATCATACCCCACTATGTGGCCGATTCTCAACAGCAGGCCACGTGGAGTCCTGAGTAGCCGCAGATCTCCTCTCCCCACTATACAGGAAGTTCAGATTGAAAGACAAATAACGGTCCAAGACTCCTCTGGTGCAAGATGCCGCAGTAGCCAATAACAAAGTACGAATAACAACTGTTGAAACTGAACAACATCCAAATGAAACTGAAACGCAAATTGCAATTCAACCCAATAATGAACTTTACATCAACATGTCTTCACAAGAAGCAACTACCAGTTCTACAAACCCTGCTGAGCTTCCAAGGATAAATCGAACTGCGTCTGGCTACTTCATCAACTTCGATGACTTTTCTTCAGATCCAAGTGAACCTGAACAAACGCCACCCATTTCTAAGAAAGAACAATTTCGACAATTCTATCTCTGGCTGAAAAGACTTACTTAGTGTCCCCTTGGCTGCATCTTTGGTTTGCATTAGGGATCCTGTTCCTGTTAATCTGGATTGGCATAGTAACTGTACTTTTCCTACTACTAAATGGACAGTACCTCTCACAACGCTCTGCAGTCCAACCTGTGAACTTGGTCTTGGAACCACATCCTTCATCACACCGTGTCGGGAGACCCGTGGGGTACAGGAACTGCTGACAACAACCTCCCCGATAGATTACACCTCTGACGTCCAGATGCTCTGTATACAGGCTGCAGGCGGTCCCTTTAACCTAACATGGAGAGCCCGGGAGGAGGAGTCCGGTGAAGCGACGTCATCCTCTATCCCCCTATCAGATGAGGACAACTTGAGGAGAGGACCTATAAGGTCCATTCCTACTCGGTCAAAAGGATTGCCAATGATGGGTAGGGGTCTTAGGGGCACCTTCGGAGGGGTATATTGATTCTTTTCTTGGCAAATGGCACTCTCTTGGCAATACTTATTTATCTGTGCATGGACCCCTGGCCAATAAAACTGTGTAATATGGACAGTTGTTTTCTCCGTCCCGCAATGACCTGCAAGGAGATGGGCATGGGCAAAGAAGAGGATCTGGACCCTACATCCCATCGGAACCAACAGCTGGGGTTCCTCGCCTTCTTTGGCTATATGGTATAGAAGATCATTCTGTTCTACGAAACAGGGATATGTTTTTCGTAGAGAGTCTTGCTTCTCTCTGGTACTCTGCCATGCATTACTGAGGGTGCTGTCATTTATTTGGGCTACTCTGAAGTGAGTTTCCATGGCCCAAGGCTCGGTGGCTAGGAGAGTATTGTGGGGGTTTTCTTTGCTGGAGTGACTTCTCAGGTTTCCTATCAGGAGACTATAAAAACAAGGATTATCTATGCCCAGTATGAGTTGTTCAGGAAAGGACGGCAGGACCCCTACCTCGGCCACGGTTTCTATGCCTTGCTCGGTTCGGATTATTACCCTGGCTATAGGGTAGTCCTTTATGTCGCCATGCACGTACCTAATACTAACAGACCTCCCTGGAATCAGTTGGGATTGGGGAACAAGCTCCTTCCTTACTACAGAGTGCCTACAACCTGAGTCTAGGAGGGCTGTTATTTTTTTGTTGTCCATACTTTTACATAATATACCGGTCCCATTTCCTGAGCGTAAAGAATGGATCGGGGCACATAATTAACATCCATCAGCTCTTCTTCCTGTTTCTCTTTTTTTCTTCTGCAGAATTTAGCAATGTGCCCCCACTCTCCGCAGTCAAAGCATTGGGGACCAGTAGAAGGAAAAGCGTCAGGTTTCACAATTCGCGACCTCAGGGGTTCAAAAGGGGGTTTGGTGGGCCTTCTTTCTGGTTTCATTGGTTGAGGTGCTTGTTGGGTTCTTTCGGGTTCTTTCACTATGTTGCGGTTCTGCGCCCTAGCATATGATGTGGCCATCTCTATGGCGTGCTCGAGGGTTAAAGCGGCATGTTGGCGAAGCCCCCTCTGTGTCCCATAATATATTTTGTCCATAATTTCGTCACAAGTGGTCTCCAGGGGTTTGAGCCACCGATCCGCGGCGTCTTTTAGTTTATAGAATAACGTCTCCGGGTGCGCCCCGTTCTTGCCTGAACTTAAGGTGATGAGACTCATCATCAACCCCCACGCGATCCATAATAAATTGCTTGACGTGTCCATAGGCAGCAGTACCGTCCCTATTGGCTATTTGGTATGCTGCCTGTGCTTAGCCCGTAAGCAAAGGGGCCAGGTAAAAAGGCCAGCGGTCTGCGGGCCAAGCGCTGGCCCTTGCAGCCCTCTATTAAGGAAAAAGGAAACAAGGTAGTCCCCAGGGACGTACTTCTGCAGGGGGATTACTGTTCCTGGCAACGCAGGTCCCCTCCCCTGACCTAAAGCCAACAACAGCTGTGAGTGCCCCTCGGCTAGTTTGGTTAAGTTCTCTACTTGCGTCTGTATTGCAGAGGTAAACACAGCCCGATCCATTTCAGCTTGGTTTGCATTTCTTTCCATTGCCCATTCTAACTTGCTTTGTCCTTCCTTTAATTGGTTTACCACGTTTTGCATCTTGTATCAGACAGAGTGTGCCCGCATTCTCCATCAAATTTGTCATGGGCCCAGGGAGAGGGAGTTCTCTAATGATATTATGCCCCAAAAAAGAAGATCAGACACTTTGGGTTTCTCTAGTGTCTCTATTTATTTTAATCAACCAAAAGAGAAAAGTAGTCTAGTTCAAAGGGGGCATTCCTGGAGTCTCCGTGTCTAGGAAGGAGTAGCTGGAACATGCTGATCTCCGTTGATGGTTAGGGAGTCCGAGAGGGAACAAGAACAAAACAAAAACAAACCATGAGTCAGTGGAAAAAAAGAGACACTTCTATTATCAGGGAAGGGGCTGTGAGGGAAAATCACCGAACACCGCCACCATGTGCAGCCCGGTCGGGAAAGCGGTGTCCACCCTCTAAGAGTTCCACTTTCCCTCTCAGTGTTTGGAGAATCCCCGTATGCGGAGACGTACCTGCTCCAGCCATGCTCCTCCTGGAGCGTGGCAGAGCAACGTGAAATTTCATTGGCCTCCTGGCTTTTCTTTGTCCTCCAGGACCTTCAGCGTGGCTTCCTGGCTTTCAGCTACCCGACGTCTTGTCCGGTCCTCAGGTGTGCTCTCCGTTTCCTCACATTCTCCTGCTGGCTCTTCCTCGCCTCTCTCTCGACGTGCGTCCTCTTCCGCTTTCTTTTTGGCGTCCTCATTTGATAGGGGGATAGAGGATGACGTCGCTCCACCGGACTCCTCCTCCCGGCCTCTCCACGTTAGGTTAAAGGGACCGCCTGCAGCCTGTACATGGAGCATCAGGGCATCAGAGGTGTAATCTAATGGGGAGCGTGTTTTCAGCAGTTCCTGTCCCCCACGGGTCTCCCGACACACCGTGAACAAAGAGACTTGTCCCTAGTAAACATTTCAGCAGCTCCAATACCGGATGGTATAGTTTGGGATAGGGTTTCAATGACTTCATTACCCCGAGTACACTCTGATAACTGGCACATTATGACTGTAAATAATATGCTTTCAGATTTTGAAAAATCTGCAGCATTTTCCTACAGAGAATTTGTATGAAGATACCCCTGACTACAATAGTATGTTTTGTTACAAGCACTATGGTCATCACTTTTTGCACAGAGCTAGTGTTCCACGCACTGTAAACAGTTATCACCAATGGGAACACTGCTCAACACCACTGAAAGGTAGTTCTGCCACATTTGCACAGAAATGTGCATACTTTTCAGGTTTCAATACATGAGACCCAATCTCATACTATTATAAGTTTGTACAGATAAATGCAACTGCAAAGAAAATGATGCTGACCAACATAAAGCTCATATATTCAGCACTTGTCATGTACCAACTGTCTATACAAGGTTTCAACTATTGGAGGGACAGGATAGACACAATATCCATCTGGGGGACGAAAGATTGGCAGGTTCAGGGAACAGGGGCTTTATATAGAGCTTGCCTCATGCCGTTACATATAGTATTCCTGAACAGAACAGTGCAACAAACTACCTGCTACGGGTTTGCAAAAATTAAAGACCTGAAAACACCACACATCTACTTATCCAAGACTATTGCAGGTATATCGAATGACACACTGATTAGTGAGGAAATGCTGGGTGCAAGGATACAAAATGGCACATACAATTCTTCAGCTCCCAATTGGAAGGGATGGTTGGTTTGGCCTATCGACACAAATAGGTGTCAAGCAAGATTCAAGGGTACCACCAGAGGGTTTAGTATCCATAGGTACGACCCATGCTATGTACACACAGATGACCCAGTGGTAGTGACTTCTTATAGTGTTGAGAAGTTGTGCTTAGAATAGCTAAAAACCTCGACACTACGACAGGTGAAACACCACTTGTCCCTTCTAGCTGACAACATGGATCTTAGGGATTTCTTGCTAGGTCCTAAAAAATCGCATAAGAAACACTTCTTGTTTGCCATCTATAATAAAATGTGGAATGTCTCCCAACAGGATGCTGCTGAGAGATTATGTGAAATTGATAGGATTAACCTAGAAAAGGCCCTGGCTGTAGTAGACAATGGTATGAGCACATTTTCTTCACGTATTTATTCACTGGGCAACATTGTGTCCTCTGCAATCGACATAATGGAACAAGATTTGCTTTTAACACTGCTTGGACACTGCAATCATTGCATTCAGGCCATGTGCCATGGAAATACATTAACAGCATAAGCTTGTTTTCGTTTTACAATCTGACTGACAGACAGTTGACTATGGCACGCAGCGATGAAAAGTACACCATGCTGCTCATTGAAAAATTAGAGAAGGTACCTTTCACAGTGAGTCACCGTATACTGAATGGTTAATTCATAGCTTTATCACACTGCGTATTACAACATTTCAGTTCCAATACTGCCTTAGATACATCCAAGCAGGCTGATATGAAGCGTTGGGTGAAGGGTTCATACAGGCAACCTGGGAGTTACCGTATAGATATATGTGCAGAAATAAGGACATTGAAGTTTTCTTAAGTGGTAAAGACTGCGGGAAAGCTTTAAGTGGGTCTTTAGTTTGCAAAGAAGTGTTGCTTCATGAACGTGTAATGCGTCGAAATCAAATTGATCTTGCTAGTTGAAAGGCTCCCCAGCTGCCGTGATTCATCCGGTTTTTGAATTGCTTTCAAATGGAAGTTATTTGGTGCTGAATGATCAATGCTGTTGTGGAATGATGCCAGGCATCGCATATCTAGTCACAGTAAACTTCGGGGTTGGTTGCTGTAAGCAAGTATTGTTTCTCCCAGCTCGCACAGTGAGGGAGACACCACTGTGGCCTTCATTGAATGTTTCCAGTATACAGTTTGATTCGCTGAGCAGACTGAAAGCCATGTTGTTTCAACAAAATGTGGCCTTAACTTCAGCCCCCGAGAATTTTGACCTCCAGGTTGCAAGGTCTTCAGTACAGATACAGGCCCTGGTCCGTACGAACTCCCCAATCTATTTTGGAGAAATGGTTCATCGTATCTTTAACATGTCTGATATGAGTGGGTTTGTACACTTATTTAAGCAACTTGGATCAGGTCTCTTAACCACCTTTCAGACCATCTTCCGAGTAATTCCAGCCTTCTATACACCCCGTTCTAGGAAGCGTTTTTGGAAGACTTCCTTTGTTCCTGCTTTCGGTAGCGGGCATCCTGATTTTAATACTCTTTCTTCGCAATGGACATCACAGTCCCTCAAGAAATGGAAAGAACACTCCTGGAACTACGTTGTTGTGAGCGCATGGTGTTCTACCTGAGTATGCCTCAGCTGCAAGAGCTGAGTGAGCATTGGTTCCTGTCTTTCAGACCGGTCTGGCTAGACTGTGTCCTGCCTGTGTTTCATTGCCTATTCTGCGGATTCGGCTGTGTGTTGGACCTGTGTCTGAAACTTCCATCGGTTGCGCCGCCGGCCATAGAAGCGCTACTGGCACCTTTACAGGCACACAAGTGCAGCTATCCACAAAGTATTCCCATGTCGATTATAGCATTTCTAGAGCCTCCATGGGATGCCTCTGCTCCTGGTGGAAGGGATATCGGCTCTGCTCCAGAAATACAGGCATCGGCATCAGGCGTGCAGGCATCTAACTCTTCTCTTGCGGCTGCTGTGGGAACCAGAGATGACCATCTTTGCTCATTGGATATGATTCTGGAAATTCTTGAGGGGCTGCCAACTGCAGATATGATGTTCAACGATGTTGAGTCTTCAGCGCAGGATTCTTAAAACAATCTGACCTCTCCTGTGCTGGGAACTGTTTGGCAATTTTTTAAAACATTTACCAAATTGAAGGTTGAGTGTGACTCTGTTTTATTTTGTCTTCTCGGCTCGGCTTCATGGCTATCAAGGTGCTCAGTGCAATAATCACAATATATACAAGTTTGGAGGACCTTATGAATGCTTTATCAGGGAAAAATAAATTTTCTTTTATGGACATTTTTCAGGCTTTTTAGTATGTTTTATTATAAATGATTTTATGCCTTTTAATAGCGTTAGCTTTATCATTACCTAGCTGACCTTGTTCACCTTTTGATGAGTGGATGTCATGTCTTTTAGGATAGTCCCATCATGTATACCCCATTTTACATATATTATCCCATCCACACGACTAATGATGGTAAACAGGTGACCTTTTACCTAATAGCTTGCTCCTGTCTCTTCGACACCTGGTGTCGGCCCGGAGAACCCACAGTCCGCCCACCGTTCGGGGGGGGGGGGGGGGCCAAGGGGAGTCCCAAAGCCCCACAGCACCATCTGGTTCCCCAGTCAGCACCATACTGGGTGCTGGCAGGAGCCGGCACCATTCCTTTGCTCCTGCTTTTTTAAAACTTTACTACAATTTGCAAAGCCACTGCAAATTGCAGGTAAAATTTCGACAAAAAACACCAGGCATGGGGGCGTGGCCTAGCTTCGAGGCAAGATGGACGCGTAGTGCCTCGGCTCCGCCGATAACCTCCTCCCAAACCAACATCCTGCTACTTATCCTGGCATCTAGAGGTGAAACCTGACTCTCCACGACTGGCGGTCCCGGCCCCTGCTTCGTGGAGCCTCGACGCTGCCTCCGGTCCAGAGAAACGGGCCCGTGGTTTTGGGCCCAGGGGTGTTCCCGCAGCCTGGGGTTAAAGTGTGCCTGGGCATCGGCGCGGCGCGGCAGGGAGGACGGCCGCTCTCCGCCGGAAGTCGCCGGTCTGCGGAGCGACACCTGGCAGCTGACAGCGCTGTGACGCCTGCCCTGAAATCTCCTTTGAGGGTGAGGGGCGCACCCCACATCGCTCCTCGGCGCCAACCTCCCCCTCCGTACATCGGGGGCGCTTCGGCGGCGACACTCCCTGCGGAAGGGATTCCCCCTCCCCCTGTGGAACTGCCTCTTCTTCTGGTGCTGGGGGGCCTCTCTGGAGCCCCCAATTCTGCCATCGGAGAACCGGTGGGGCGCCGCTGAGGCGGGAACTACCCCCCTCCCCCCCCCCGTGCTGGCGGAAGACATCGATCCGCGCTCCTCGCGGTCGCAGCTGAGGAGTGCTGGCCATTGCCGGGGCGGAGTGTCCATATACGAACGAAGAGTGGTGAGCCTATGTTTGAGGTACGGCGGTGGGGCGCGCTACGGCGGAGTTGTCGGTTCTGGACGCTCCCTTCTGTGCTGCCCTGATGGCTGTGGCGGTGTGATTGGGCGCTCTACATTGAAAGGACTGCGGCGATCCTTTAACATCTGCGCCACAGGTGTCCTGGACCTTGGGCTTTGGCGGCGCAGTACTCTGGGGGAATCATTGCTTCAACTCACTTTGCCTCCCCTGTTGACCCGAGGCTCGCACGGCGAGGGAGTAGCGGTGGAGCGGTGGGCTAGCTCTGAAGGACTGGGCATTACGTATCGGACTCCTGTGTGTTTAAATTAGTATACTTGGGCCTTCCTTTGCCGGGGGTGAGCCGCAGAGGTCCCGCTTGCCCCTCGAGACGTGCAGGCTATTTAGGGGCACCATTTTGAGTCGCCATACTTACGTATTGTGTGCGGAGCGGCCTCTCTGGAGTAACACTTACCACGCTCACTCTATCCTAGTGCCACCCCTGTTTTAGACCTTGCTAAATACCTCTGCTAGCTCAACCAAGGGCCCTGCAATGTCCGGCGTCAAAGGAGCCAGGACGTCACAGCAAAGTAAACTTGACCGGTACATCTGTACGAAGGCGGATCTACCTGATAAGAGGGCACTGAGGGACACATCCTGGCATGGCACGGAACAGGATCTCCCTGAGCCCACTATGAAGGACCTACTGGCAGCCATTACTGGAGTCCGAACTTCCATTGACACTCTCTCCTCTGAGATGACGCTAATCAGGGCCGACCTCGCCAACTATCGGGAAAAAGTGCAACAGCTCGAGACCACCACTACAGGACTAGTGGGTGACATCTCACAACTCCAAACTGAAGTCGCGGAGCTGCAGGCCTTCCGCAAATCTACCGAAGATAAGCTTGATGATTATGAAGGAAGGATGAGACGCAATAACATACGCGTCCTGGGGGTGCCTGAAAAAATGGAGGGCCCTGCGGTGGACCTTTTCATCGAGAACCTAGTCACCACTAAACTGCAGCCTAAGGGTCTCTCCAAACTTTTTGTTGTTGAAAGGGCGCATAGAGTGCCTGGGGGTCGCCCGAGGCTGGGAGCTCCACCTCGCCCAATACTGACCCGTCTGTTAAATTACCGAGACACGATCCTCCAGACCGCCAGGGTGGCCCCCCGCTTCGCCTGGATAATGCAACCATTACTTTTTTCCCTGACTTTACTCGCGGGGTGCAGATGCGTAGGCGCACATTCCAAGAGGTCAAAAAACGGCTGCGAGCCAGAGATCTGAAGTACGCCATGCTCTTCCCTGCGCGGTTGCGTGTTGAGGCGGATGGGAAAACCTATTTTTTCGAGCATCCAGAGGCCGCATCTGACTGGCTTGACAGCCAGGGGGACCTTCAGAGGGGTGGCCCCTCGGACGGCTGAACTACAGGGGGTGGCCACACTGGAAACCACTAGATGACGGCGGGGTCACTGTCTCCCATTATGGATGGCGCCTACCTGGAGGGCTCCCCGGGACCATCTGGTGCAGGATTGCGTACCTTGCCATGACATTACATGCCATTGCTCACTTTGACCCTCTTGCACAATGGCTTAGATGTACTGAAAATTGGGAGTGAGGATCGGGGGACTGCTATAGCCTCCCCCCACGTTCTTCCTTTAGATGGTTTTCTTTCCTTTCTTCCTTTTTTGATGGGCGACAGGCACTCTGCATTTTTTGTTCAGATGGGACAGTTTGGAGCCCAGAGTGCAGGGCAGCAGGGAGGGGGGGGGAGTTGGGAGGGACTGTTGGTTTTGTTGGTTGTTACGTATGATTATGTATTCGACGGCATAGTCTCCAACTCTACATCGCAATTTCACTCCTTACTGACACACGCAAATGGGTACGCAACGCAACAAGGAAGTTAAAATCTTAAGCTGGAACGTTAACGGATTGGGGGACAAAATCAAGCGGAGTGTGGTGACCCAGCACATCAAAAGACTTTCCCCAGACATAGTCCTGCTTCAGGAAACGCATCTAATAGGTAACAAGTGTGGGGCAATGTACAGGTGGGGATATTCGATGGTGGCACATGCGGGTTTCACATCTAGTTCGAGAGGAGTGGGGATCATGGTTAAGAAATCGTTCCCACTGTCGGTTGTATCCACCTACATAGACAACCGTGGGCGATACGTGGGTATAGCTGGCACATGGGAGGGCCATAACATTACCTTTCTTTCAGTTTACGCACCCCCAGGACTGCAATCAACTACATTTACAGATCTTAGTGCTTTATTACTTACACTACCAGTGGGGCATCTCGTCATGGGCGGGGACTTTAACTCCGTTGTATCGGGTGAGTTGGACAGGCACCCACCGCGTCTCTTACCCCCAACGATACACTCACTATCTAACTTTTTGGATGCAATGGGTTTAGTAGATATATGGAGAACCTGCAACCCGGATAAAATACAACACACTTTCTACTCTAACGCGCATCGCAGCCTCTCCCGACTAGACTATATAATTACCCCAGCCTCCCAGGTTGCCAACATTCACGAGATCAGACATCTACCCAGGGGTATATCTGACCACTCCCCTCTATGGGCTCATATAGTATTAGATCATAAGCAAGTAGGGCGCATCGCCCCCATAAATCCCTGGCACTTCAAAAACCCTCTCTTGCTCCGCCTGAAGCACTCCTGCTTACGTATAATATTGAAAGTATATATACTGTACTCTGTGAATAAAGTTTGAGAATTCTGATCAGAAGACCCTTCCTGATCCCGTGTGGTGATGGAACTATTCTCCCTATAACTCGAGTTATTGGAATAAAGCCCTTTTGAACCTGATACCACGGACTCTGCCTCTTGCTTTATGCATGATCATATTGATATTATAGAAATTCTGAGTGCGTAATACTTTATTTACGACATTTAATGGCGCCCGAACAGGGACGAATCTCTTTCCCCACGCGCCGGAGATGAAGGTCCAGTTTTGCCCCCTTCCACAGCCGTGACGGACTTCAAGTGCGCACGTCGCGGGTTTTCCCGCCAACTCCCTCAGGCCAACGAAGGAGACGGACTGCGACCAGGCATCCATACGAGGCGGTGAGGATTGCGGATCGTCCCGACCCAGAGCCCACCCTGCGACAGAGCTGTGTCCGAGGTTTCTAGAGATCCACCAAAGATACGCCATTCCCTGCGCAGCGTCAAGTGTCCGAGGCCTTCAAGTTCTGCTTCCCGGTGAGTTTTTCATGGGGGTTGCATAAAGACGGGTTCATTTAATGAACACGGTAAAGACGTGTCTCACTTGTGAGACCGGTATGTTTTCAAGTTTTCCAGGATTCAAGAGCATGCATCAAGTATTAAAGAATTAAAGAATTAAAGTAATTCAAGTATTCAGGTGCACCGATATAACTGTATGAATGTTATTGTCTTAGCCAGGTTCAGTTAGGTTTGAATGTGTCAGGTTTTTATGTAAGTTTGTTTCATTGTGATTTTTGTTTTTTGAGTTATTGTGATTTTTGTTTTCGGTTACATTCCAACATGCCGTTGTTTTCGAAACTGCGTAAGATATGTACCAGAAAAGGTGTACTAGAGGAACCAGTTAACATTCCGCCTAGAGACACACCTGGACATTTCATGTACTGTAAGCATGGTTTAGATGCCGTGTTGTTTTTAGAACTATGGGTGGATTACACGAAGGATTTAGAGACAAAGTATAGATGGCCTATCACGGGAACGTGGGATGCGGAATGCATCATGAAGGTAGAGGAAGAGCTATGGAAGAGAAAATGTAGACCTGCTCAGAAGGATGCCATTGAGTTTTGGCGCAAGGAGTCACATAGAAGAACAGAGAAAGAGTTCCACAAATCAGAGAGAAGTAAACAGGAGTCCGAAAAAGCCAAAGAAAAGAAATTACAGGAGGAAGGGGAACGGGTAAAAAGAGAGCAGACTGAAAGAGAAAGAAATACTGTCGTTGCTGGTATTTATCCCGTCCTTTCAGAGGAACTAGCAAGAGTGGCCCCAGTAGAAAGACCCATTAGAGTGCCACCGCAAGTACCCCGAAAAATAAAACCAACAGCATCCGAAAAGTTTATTAACACCTACCTAGAGGAATCCCCACCAGCATACGTGGACGGATCTTTCACTGCACCACCAACGCAATCCCAGCTCCAGGAGCTCGAGGACGGCGGGGAGGGAGGATCCGGGACAACATCAGGAGGGGGGCCGACAGTAAAAGTCGACATCTCCGAATGTATTTATGATCCAGATCCAGGAAAGGGCAGAATGCTCGTGTTTTCACTAAGGCTTAGACGAGCAGTCGCAGATTTGGAGAAATTACCAGACATGGATAAACATCTAAAGAAAATGTACACATTCATAAGAACAGGGGAAGGTCCTGAGTGCATAACAGAAGCCATACAAAATAGAAAAGTCATTATTAAGAACTATATCCTTCGCTTCCTGATTAACTGTCTGATCAGGGAAAAAGACGAAGGTGACGGGGACGTAGACCGTTGTTATATTGGTTGGAGTGATCGCATAGATGCCGGTCAGCATGATAAATCAGGTCAGACAGACAACATGTTGGCCAAAATCTGAAAGGCAATAATAGCCTCACACAAAGCAGGACCGGACGAAAAAGCTGAGTCAGCCTCTGATGACGAAGCAGGGGACAAAGACAGAGTACTATATGTGGGCCATGCCCGACGGTTCGAGAGGCCCAAGGGCCTCAATCACCGTAAACAGGGAACGGCTATAAAAGAAAGATATTCCCTTGAAAATTTATTCCAAATCACCGAAAAAGCGGTGAATAAATGGTTAGGTAACGATCAGCCCCTCACCCCGACCGAAAATGAATTAGCACGGTCAGCCACCCTGTGGGTATCCCAATATGATACATATAATAATGATATCGTAGCACAGACGTTCTTGAGCCTCCCACCAAACGAACAGCGCATAGCTGGTGTTTACATGGTCCAACATTTGATTACGTTGTATGAGAGTCAATATTCTGGTCCTGGTCTATTGTATAAGTTGCTGGACGACATAATACTAGACAGGTGGATGAACATGGGTGCTGAATTGATTAATGACATCCTGGATCAGCGACACAAATATATAGTATACGTAACTAGGTCCCTGCTTCCCGCTCCACCACAGGATAAGGGACAGTTATACGACAAGCTGAACCCCCTACGAGAGGTTCATCCTGTAAAGGATGCAAACAATGCGCTGCAACGGGTGTATGTCTACACCCCCTTGTCAAAATTAGAGATACTGGAAATGAAAAAAATGTTGCCCTCCCATGATAAAGACCCGGGGGGTTTTCACCGAGAACTAAAAGACATTCTCCGCTTAGGAGAATATACATATGCTGACATTCTAAAGTTATTAAAAGTACTATTGCCTGCTGGTATTTACGAGAAGCTTAAAGGAAAGGACTGGGAGGTGGGAGAGAAAAAGATCAGCTGGGAACTGTTGGAAACAGAGGAAGAAGAAAGAGGCCCGGGGGTTGGTCTGGGTCCCCGAGCTAAAGACTTACCTGAACTCCTTGTACAAGTTTTGCCTAAATTATTAGTTACTAAGAAGGAAGACTGGGATGCTATTTCAGCCTGTAAACAGAAACCAGACGAGGACACTAGCGATTTTTACTCTAGGTTTGAGAAATGTTTTACTATCAATAGTGGCCTTAAGCCCGGTAGCGATTCATATCCCCATCTGTTCGTGAGCAAACTAGTAGAAAATTCCCTACCAGAGGTAAAGTATAGGGTACTGAAGGTTGAGAGGACTTGGCAAGCAAACAGCCCGTCCCAAATGTTACAGATGTTACAATATCACCAGAACAGAATTAGAGAAGAACACGACCAGGAAAAGAGACGCATGAAAGACACAAAGATGAAAATGCTGGTGGCCCAATCGACACCGGCAAACACAAACACGAACAAGAATAGCACGAAACAAACTGGTGGGACCTGTAATTATTGCAAGAAGCCAGGCCACTTCGTAAATGAATGTGCCGTCCTGAAACACAATATAGCTATAGGTAAAACAAAGCCACGTCCTTATCCTCCCAAGGAAAGTAACACACATCAGACATCAGATACGTTTCCACCGCCGCCACCGCCTTGCACCTGCACCAGCTCACGTCACAACACAAATGTATGAGCACGCTCAAGCTAACTATCCAGAATACCAAGCATATTCATGAAACAGCCCAGAGAGGGAATTCGACTTGCCCCTTATTCCAGTTCCTGTGGACCAAGAGGGTCCCTATGTACATGCACGTTTACTAGGACAAGATAAAAAGTTTTTGATTGACACTGGGGTGAGTAGAACTACCATCAGTCATTCCGAGGTTCCAGGGGCACCCCTCTCGGGCTCAAAGAGCATATCCCTGGGCTTTTCAGGAAAGCCTATTATTAATGAGGTTTCAGAACCAGTCTCTTTAGGAGTTGGTCCACTAATACATACAACAGACTTACTGCTTACTAAATCATGTCCAGAAAACTTACTTGGTATAAAGACATTAAAGGAACTAGGAGCAATTATCTGTTGTTCGCCAGAAGGAGTGCGACTGTATTTACGTGACTTCAAGGGACATTTTGTAATGAAAGATATTGACATCAGGCTCCGAAATGTACCACAGCACCTATGGGCACAAGGCCCGACTGACGTAGGTTTCATGAACATTACACCACACCAGGTCACCCTCAAGGAAGGAGTAGTGCTGCCACGGATTAGACAATACAAAATCCCACTTGAGGCTGAAGTAGGGTTACTGAGAATAATCGACGAACTCATTGCACAAGGGGTGGTGGTAGAGACGGATTCAAACATATGCAACTCACCTGTACTTCCTATTCTTAAACGAACTGATCCCAATACAACACCTGTCTATAGATTAGTTGTGGACCTGCGAGAATTAAACAAATGTGTGGTGCCACAGTACCCTGTGGTCCCGGGCATTTCTTCATTATTGACTGCTATTGATGCGAAGGCTACGTTCTTTACAGTTATCGATCTGAAGAACGCATTTTTCAGTATCCCAATACATCCAGACAGCCAATATCTTTTTGGTTTCAGTTTAAAAGGCCGCAGCTTCAGATTCACAAGAGCACCACAGGGCTTCACGGAAAGTCCTAGCATCTACAGTCAGGCACTCAAACGACAACTAGACAGTATTCATATGCCTACCACTACAGCACTGATACAGTATGTAGATGACATTCTCATCACTGCAAGATCGGAAACTGACTGTGAAAAAGCATCACTCACGGTTTTACACTTCCTGGCTGACAAGGGGCACAAAGTGTCCCCTTCGAAGCTACAATTCTGTGAACAGCAAGTGGCGTACCTTGGGCACTTTCTATCCAAGGAGGGTAGGCGACTGACACCAGAACGTATTCAATTGATTTCTGGCCTTTCACAGCCCAAGACACAAAAGGAGGTACGTGCATTCATTGGCCTCACTTCATATTGTAGGCAGTGGATCCCCCAGTATGCTTACATAGCCAAGCCCCTAATACAGTTGACAACACAGGAGGCAGCTTCTACTAATGTCCTCCCTTGGACACAAGAACACACTGTGGCATTTGAAGAATTAAAAAGAGCTTTATGTCAAGCACCAGTTTTAGCGATCCCTGATTACAACAAATCTTTTATGCTTTTTGTGACAGAGCGGGATGGAACAGCACTATCTGTCCTAACACAAGATCATGCAGGAAAACACAAGCCCTGTGCTTATTTTTCCAGTACATTGGACCCAGTAGCACAGGCTTTGCCTGCGTGCCTAAAATCTGTTGCAGCAACGGCCTTAGCCATAAGACAAAGTGACTCGATAGTGCTGGGCCAGTACAAGTACCGCACGCAGTGGAGGTTCTCTTGAACCGAACACAAACCCAACACCTGACTGTAGCGAGACTGACAGGTTATGAGCTGACGTTGTTTCAACCACACATAGAGATCAGACGATGCAACATACTGAATCCTGCTACTCTTTTGCCCTCCAGTACAGAAAACGTTCCACCACATGACTGTGTTGAAGTGATACATACCGTGACTAAACCAAGACAAGACTTGACAGATGTTGCACTCCCAGACCCTGACCTAACACTCTATGTTGACGGCTCATGCATGAGGACGGGGGCGGGAGAATTAGTGGCAGCATATGCAGTGACCACTGCTACTGAAATCATAGAGACTAAAAGAATAGACATACTGTCAGCACAAGCAGCAGAGCTCATCGCCCTGACACAAGCATGCATAAGAGCTAAGCACTTGAGAGTAAACATTTACACCGATTCACAATACGCATTCGGGGTAGTTCATGACTTCGGAGTACTGTGGAGAGAAAGAGGTTTCTTGACCTCTTACGGGGCCAAGATACAGCATGGCCCCCTTATACAAGCCCTTCTGGAAGCGATACATTTGCCGACAGCCATAGCTATCCTAAAATGCAAAGCACATACTAAAGCCACAGATACCATTTCTCAAGGCAACGATCTGGCAGACCGAACTGCTAAACAGACAGCTCAAACCCCACTAGACATGACGAACTCACAGATACCATCAATGACCAAAGCCATGACAGTCAGGGATCCTTCCAGGGATGTACACGACATACAGAAACATGCTACTCTAGACGAATTAAAGAAATGGTCGGAACAAGGAGGGGTACTGACTGATCAGGGTTGGATGACTAAGGGCAAAACAACATGGTTTCTTCCTGATTCGATGGTACAAGTGATCATAAATACCGCACATAGTCCTGCACACTTAGGAGAGAAAGCAATGCTAGACAGCTTACAGAATATCTGGTTCAACAAGCACCTGCGTGCAGCAGCGAAACAAAAGGTCAGAACATGTATGATCTGTTGCCAATTCAATCCAGGTAAAGGCATTCCGATGGAACAAGGTGGATTCCATCCACCTGATCACCCTTTTGAAGTCCTCCAGATGGATTATATCCAAATGGACAGATGTAGAGGTTACAAATATGTCCTGGTAGTAGTATGTTCACTGACAAGGTGGACAGAAGCTTATCCAGTTCCCGATTATACTGCTGTAACTACCGCCAGACAATTGGTGCGAGAGTTTTTCCCACGTTATGGATTACCGCGTGTCGTATATTCCGACAACGGTCAGCCTTTCTCCTCTGAACTCATGAAACAGGTGTCCCTTCTGTTAGGGTATACCTGGAAGTTCCATTGTGTACGACATCCTGAGGCAGCAGGCCTTGTAGAAAGACATAATCAGACCTTAAAGATAAAACTAGCAAAGATTTGTGCAGACAAAGGTGTAGATTGGATGGTAGCCCTGCCGGTTGCCCTCTTTTACATGCGAATGGTAGCCCATTCTAGAACAGGCTTATCTCCCTATGAAGTGGTCTTTGGTAGACCACCGAATATGTGGGGCACTCCAATGCCTAAAAAGATTACTGATGTTGATAGTAACATCTTGACAGATTACCTGGCTTCCTTGATGTCTGCACTACTCTCTTGTCGTTCGCAGGTTGCTGCCGCCTTCCCTGACAACACCCAGGTCAAGGAACAATCCGTCGCTCCTGGGGATTATGTCCTAATAAGGAACTTTGATAGATCGAGTCCTCTTGAGCCGAGGTGGAAGGCGCCGAAGTTAGTGCTATTGACCACGAGGACGGCCGTTAAAGTCGAAGGACGGAAAGGATGGGTTCATCTTCATCATTGTAAACGCTACTTCGGGAATAACGATTCTTTTAAAAAGGACACAAACTTTTCAGACTTTGAGCCCCCTTTACTAGAGGAGACTCCCCAGCAGGAGTACAAAGCTAAACTTAGATCTAAAAAGTCAGAACCCGTTTGATCAATTAAGTCCACTAGGTGGTGAAGCGGTTGAACATGTATTCTGGCTTGCATAAGATCTCGGACAATAATAATGATAAAAAAAGCAAGATGAAAAGCAAATACTGTAAAATATTACGTGGTAGATGTATAGTGACTTTGATTATTCTATTTCTTCTGTGCATCACGATAATATGTATCAGCTTAATACTACATGCTATTTTTCCTCCTATTGCCTCACTCTTACACTCCTCCACTAATGATACCATAAAGCACACATTTAGTGATCTGCCATCCCATGAGCTATCATATCGACTTGCCTTACGCAACAATACCTTTATTCAGATGCTGCACCGTTCACATCAGACTAGTAATGCTACAGACTGCTGGGTCTGTGGCCGACTTCCCCCGTATCAGAAGGTGAAGGGAGTGTTGCCTCTTTTCCCATTTCCATTCTCCCATAATGGTTCTTGCGGAGCATGGTTTGCCTTAATGACATCCATCAACGGTGATGCCAAAGAATGTCAAGACAAGGAGTGTAGAGGCGACTGGGTATGGGGTAACTTGAATAAAGTCATGAATGAAGCCTGTTTCCCAGATGAAGAAGGTCTTCCCCAAAGGAAAGGTACAGATCTAGAAAATGAAGAGTATCTGCAAGGAAATGCGACCCTCGACTTTATAGTGTTGAATGTCAAGCCCATACACAATTTAGGTCCATCCTCAATTACAGTCCTGCCAGTAAAAGGGAACTTGTGTGTCAGAAAAGAAGGATCAGTACATTTGGGGCACAGCGAGTGTAATACTATACTAGTGTTTAAAGACAAAGGAAAGTCCTATTTCAGAGCATCACGACACACCTACTTTATTTGTGGCCAGACAGCCTATGTGCAACTGCCCTTAGACTGGGGTGGGACGTGCTACATATCATTTCTTTTACCACCCGTTTTCTTGGCCCCATCGAACTATCATCAAGATCTCCAACTAGCACTTATCAGACACAGACAAGGGCTCGATGCCTCCGGCATTGGCCAGACTGAGACAGCTTGGGAGCAATATACAGATTTCAACAAAGGATTCTTTTTCTTCATAGGTCCCGTCCAGAATAGTAAACTTATCCGCAAGCTAACAAGGATTCTAGAAACAGTTGCAAATGAGACTGCATCAGCCCTGGGGAACTTGACCCAGGAACAGTCTGCTATGAGAATGGTCGTTCTTCAGAATCGTCTTGTTCTTGACGTCATCCTGGCGGATAGGGACGGGGCTTGTAGGGTCATCGGCTCCAGCTGTTGCGTTTTCATCCCTAATAACGCACCGTCTGTATACAAAGCAATAACAAGGCTCCACAAGATTGCCCAAAGCATACATCAAGACCCAGGCACGTGGACTTGGTCCAGTTGGCTCTGGGGAGTAATATCGGCATGGGGATGGAAAGTGTTGACCGTCTGTGGATTAATACTACTAATGATATTCAGTTGTTGTCTATGTCTGCAGTGTGGCCCGGCCGTTTGCGGTCTGTGTGCTACTGCATGTGTTCCACATCCCCATTTACAGAGCATTGAAAATGGAAAAATAATGCTGCAAAAAACGGATCGACTGTCTCATGAGAATAGATGTGACATGAAGGGTCCACTAGGGGACAAGGAGGGAATGAGGAAATAAAAATTGTGAGACCTATGTGTCCCCATGTGCCCCCCCAACGCTTTATGTACACATGCATGTATCCCATGCATTTCCCCTCCATGGCCTGTCTATCATGATGCTTATGCTATAACGTGGCCTGCCATCATCCAGTCTCCCATGAGAGAAACGACAAATCTGCATTGAGGCCTACACGTTTTGCATCATGTTTTCCTGTACTCGTGTCATTTCATGAAAGCCCATTATTGTGGCTCAGCCAGAGCCGAAAAGAGGTTTCAGGCCTCAGACGCTCTGAGAGCTGCAGCTGCGTATCCTTGGCCTTGCACACTTGGGCCTCAGCCAAAGGGGCCCTGTCCGAGGTGCCGAGACAGTATTGAGCACGGTTATCTGCTTACTCCTACTGAACCACATTCCTGCCTGGAGAAGGAGGAATAAACACCACCCGTCTGCAAAGGAGAGAGCCTAGCCTTTCTGTCTCTTTTCGTGTGATTGCAAAGCTCACGTCAGTGAAAAGCCCATAGCCCCCATGTAAGGCCCACGCAGTAAATGAAGAAATAGATGCCACATTGGCTTTTGGTGATGGGCAACCTATGTCACAAATCAGTCCCTGCCCCAGACTTTAGATATCAGATAATACAAGATGTGCTGGTCGTCCTGACACTGAAGGCCTCACTTCCAGACTCCCCGATTGCACAGCAGCCCTTCCCCACGTCAGTTACACGTCATGCTCGAGTTGAGCACAAGTAAGGCAAATTTCCAGTAAAGTTCCAGCTGATCACGCAACCCCCTCAGGTATCCACCCACCTATGACATTCACCAATGATCATCACGTGGACGCCCACATGGACGCCCACCTTCACGCCTACTTACACACCCACATGCTCTTATCTCTTTCTCTCTTGCTCCGCCTGAAGCACTCCTGCTGACGTATAATATTGAAAGTATATATACTGTACTCTGTGAATAAAGTTTGAGAATTCTGATCAGAAGACCCTTCCTGATCCCTTGTGGTGATGGAACTATTCTCCCTATAACTCGAGTTATTGGAATAAAGCCCTTTTGAACCTGATACCACGGACTCTGCCTCTTGCTTTATGCATGATCATATTGATATTATAGAAATTCTGAGTGCGTAATACTTTATTTACGACAATCTTATAGCTATTAACCACGGCAGCTATGGCCCCCCCGACGCCCCGGGAGTCCGTATGGACCGCTGGATCCTTCCTAACGGAGCATACGGTCGGGCACTATACTCCACACCTGGCAAGTTCCCACTAACAGGGCCCACCAAACACACAATTAAGATATGGCACGCTGTGACACAGTCACCGGGCTGGGACAACAGACTGACACTTGCCACCCCGCTTTGGGACTCACAAAAGCTAGGATACCTGGGCAACTCAAAGGGGTTTGATAAGTGGGACTTGATCGGTATTTCCACTATTGGAGATCTTTGGGAGGCAGAGGGAATAAAACCGTTTAGCGCCCTTCAGACTCAATACTCACTTGCTGGCTCTGAGTTATTCAGATATCTTCAGGTCCGACATGCACTATGGACCGCACTGCCAAGAGACGCCTCCTTACCGGATAGCTCCCCCCTGGAGGATAGGCTTCTTGATGGGCACCTGCCTGAGCGGGCCATATCCCTGACGTACAGAAAACTAATTAACAACATGCTTGATCCCCTGACTCTACTGCGGGAGAAATGGACGGAGGACAGTATTGAATTAGACGACGAATGGTGGCAGACAGCGATCTCATCCCCTAAAACAGTCACAATATCAGCGCGGCTCCGCCTGGTGCAACTTGAAATCTTGCACAGAATATATATAACAGGGCCTCAACTGGTGCACATGGGGGGACACACGGATGGGTCTTGCAGACGGGGGTGCTCCCAGCCAGGTATTTTCATACACATTATATGGCACTGTGGATTAATTCAGGAGTACTGGCATAAGATACATTCAATCATGAGTGAAACCCTAGAGGTTGAACTCCGGCCAGAAGCTCCCAGATGCCTCCTTAATATCTGGGAACCCACAGACCTTAACACCTACGCCATAAAATGGGTCACACTCGCTTGCATGATAGCCAAACGGAACATTGCACAGCACTGAGGGGACTCACACGCACCCAAAATCGCGGACTGGACAAAGGACCTTGATTGGTGCATGCAACGAGAAAAATCTGTTTACATCGCGAGGGGTTGCCCCCGGAAATGGTCCAAGATCTGGACCCCCTGGAATCTATACCGAGGTGAAATATGTACCCCCCCCCAAATGAATGATTTAGATGTCTCCCCTTCCCCGTAATTCCAACTGCAAAAACATATTGTGTATTGATGAATCCTTGTGTTTGCCTTTACCTATGTTGTGATACTGTGAAACTATGCCTTGTTGTCGAAGTCTTTATAATAAAAAGAATTAAAAAAAAAAAAAACACCAGGCATAAAGGGGCAGAGTATACCTACCTTGCCCCCTTATATGTTTTTGGTACCTGTTTTCCAGTACTTGGAACTGAGTCCCCAGAGTGCTAAAATGGCAGCTGCCACCACATCACTGTTTGATGTGTTGGCAGCCAATCAGATCTCGTATCAAGATCTGCTGGCCCTGCGGATATCTGCAGCATGAAATATCTGTAAATTATGAGGTTTCACTTAACAAAAATGAATAAACATATTTACACCAAATCAAAAAAGCACGCTTTCTGCACCCAGATCTAGCTTTCTGCCTAATTTGGTGTAAATCCATTCAGTCATTTGGGTTCTAGCTGTGCATACATTGACAACTTAAAGCCCAAGATCATTCTGAGGTTTCTTACCTCCTTTGATATATGGGGCTCTGGTCCCAGATCTTCCAGCCAGGTACAGAGGGAGGTCATAAGATTTCGAGTCGTACAGGTGCTTCAATGGTGTAGGAGACAATGCCATCTCAACGATTATGAACAATTGTTACTTACCTGTAAACAGGTGGTTCTCCAGTATTGGTGTCTTTCATAGATTCACATGCTTGAATATTCCCCGTCGTCGGAGTGGGAGTCCCACAGTAAATAATATAGCAATATATACAGTCATAATATATATATATATATATATATATATATATATATATATATATATATATATATATATATATATATATATATATATATATATATAAGTAATCATATAAGAAAGAGATATAAGTAGGTGATAAACATCAAGAATGTCCCTATATGAAATCTCCATAGAGATACATGAAGAGAGAAAAAAGACATTCGCAGTCTATCTCTGTCATTATGTTGGTCCAAACTACAGCCAATCAGGCGTCAGCTCCCCTCTATTAACCTTCTCCTCAGAGCTCCTCACTTCAGATTTACGTCGCACCACAGTGACTTTAGAGTGTATGAGGAGAAGGGAGCCTCTGAAGGGAGGAGGGAGGGTCGCATGTGAATCTATGAAAGACACCAATACTGGAGAACCACCTGTTTACAGGTAAGTAACAATTGTTCTTCTCCAGTATTGGGGTGTCTTTCATAGATTCACATGCTTGAATATAGAATAGCTAACAGTAACAATTACCATTGTTTCCATAATCATACGAAAACTGGAATCGTAATGACAATCAACATCCTTATATATATGATGTTATTCAAAATCTATATAAGTGCAAATGACACCATTATTCAACGTAAATGGAAACAATATGGGGGAGGGAAGGAAGAGGCTCACCTTATTTAAAAAGATTGCGAAGCACTGCCTGCCCAACTGCAGCATCCTCCTCGTTTAAAGTCGCCAAGCAGTAGTGTCTTGTAAAAGTATGTCTGTTCGACCATGTAGCTGCTCTGCAGATTTGATGTAAAGGCACTCCAGCAAATAAGGCGGTTGAGGATGACATTGCTCTAGTGGAGTGACCCCTCACTGGTGACTGCAAAGGCTTGTTCGCCTTTTGATGGCAGAAGGCGATGGCTGCTGAAACCCAACGTGCAATGGTTGGTTTTGTAACTGGACGCCCCTTGTGAAACCGTCCATAAGCTATGAAGAGTTGATCAGATTTTCGAAAAGAAGCTGTTCTGCTGATGTAGAACTTTAAACACCGTTTCACATCCAGGGAATGTAACTTTTGCAGGCGTTTGAGGATTAGCAAAGAAAGTTTTTTAAATGGCTGGTTCGTTAATATGAAAATCTGAAGGCACCTTCGGCAAGAATGTTGGATTAGTGCATAATACTACAGAATCTGGTTTGAACTGTAGGAAAGGAGGATTTATTGTAAAAGCGTGGATGTCACTGATGCGACGTGAAGACGTTAGTGCTAGAAGAAGAGCCACCTTCCATGTCAGATACTTCAAATCGACTTTATGTATTGGTTCGAACGGTGGTCTCATTAATTGTGCCAACACGATGTTAAGGTGCCACAATGGAGGAGGGCGTCTAACAGGTGGAAATTTACGAAACAACCCTTTGAAGAATTGATGCATTATCCTTGAAGAACAAAGAGAAGTTCAACCATCCTGACAGAAACGAGAAATTGCCGCCAGAAAAACTCTCAAGGTTGCATGAGAAAGTCCGGACTTAGCCAATTGTAAGAAGAACGGTAGCAATTGTTCTGGTGTAGAGTGAATTGGATGAACCCCAGTAGATGCACACCAATGGCAGAATCTCCTCCACTTCTACTTGTACGTTTTCACCGTAGAAGGGGCCCTCGCCTGAGCCAATATGTTTCTACAGTCCTGTGGAATGTCTAGATGGGCAAATTCACAGTGCTCAGGTTCCAAGCTGATAAGCTCAGTGATGAGGGATTCGGATGACAAATTTTCCCCTTCCTCATTGTAAGTAGATCTGCACGGGGATGTAGAAGGATTGGTTTGCATTGGGAAAGTAGGAGTAATTCCGAAAACCATGCCTGTCGAGGCCATCGTGGGGCTATGAGAAGTAGATGGCAGGGCTGCCTCCGCATCTTCCACAGAACTCGAGGTACGAGAGAGATTGGGGGAAAAGCGTAGGCAAACAGATTGTACCAGTTCATCAAAAGGGCATTGCCCCGTGACCCTTGATGGGTATGCCAGCTTGTATAATCTCGGCATTTCCGGTTCTCCGGTGTGGCAAAGAGATCCAGCTGTGGACGACCCCATCGTCGAAATATCATCTCTAGAGTTGGCTGATGTAACTCCCATTCGTGGGTCGACGAGGAGGACCTGCTCAGGGAATCCGCTAGGATATTGGATACCCCTGGTAGATGAACTGCTGCAATTGTGATGCGATGGTCGAGAGACCAATCCCAGATCGACTGAGCTAGTCACGACAGTTTCGGAGATTTTGTTCCGCCCTGCTTGTTTATATAGTGCATGCAGGTTGTGTTGTCCGTCTGTATTAGGACTGTTTCTCCTTGGATTGAAGGAAGGAACGACTTGAGAGCTAGAAATATAGCCATGAGTTCCATCCTGTTGATGTGCCAGGTTTTTTGACACATCGTCCACTTCCCCTTTACTGACAAATCCTCCAAATGAGCACCCCATCCTTCTAGAGAGGCGTCTGTTGTTATTGTCATGTCTGGCACTACCGACAGAAATGAAATTTCTTTTGTTAAATTTAATGGTTGTGTCCACCATTTGAGTGCCGAGTCCATACGGTCTGTGACGTTTACAACGTCGTTGAACCACCCAGTAACTTGACGCCATTGGACGTCTAGTTCCTCCTGTATGGGGCGTGTCTTTAATCTGCAATGAGGGATCAAGGCAATGCACGATGACGCCATCCCTATAAATGACTTTAATAGTCTTACTGAAACGGACCTTTTTGATCTTATAAGGGACACCACTCGAAGAATCCTTTGAAGACGGTCTTGGGAGAGAAACGCCTTCGTTGACACTGTATCCAATGTTGCTCCTAGAAATTCCCTGCAATGAGAGGGTTGTAGATGGGACTTTATGGCATTTATGGATAGTCCTAAGGAGCGAAACACCTCTTGACAAAGACGTGTGTCCCGTAGAAGTTGATTTTCCGATTGTGATTTTAGGAGACAGTCGTCCAGATATGGGAAGATTTGAACACCCTGGAGACGTAGGAAAGCTACCACACGAGCGAGCCCTTTTGTGAACACTCGAGGGGCAGATCGTAGACCGAATGGTAACACCTTGAACTGGAAATCCTTTCGACCTACTCGAAAGCGTAGAAATTTCCGATGTCGATGTAGTATGGGGATATGAAAATATGCATCTTGGAGGTCGATTGTCGCCATGAAATCTCCTTGTGAGAGTAAACGCAAGATCTCGACAAGCGTCAACATACGAAAGGATTGTTTCTGTAGATACTTGTTGAGAGCCCTCAGATCTAGTATTGGCCTCCATTCCCCATTCTTCTTGGTGATCAGGAAGAATCGGGAATAAAATCCTTTCCCTCTTTGAGATCTTGGTACCACCTCTATGGCTCCCTTGCGTATTAACAGTTGAACTTGATGAAAAAGTTCTTTGATATGAGCCGGCGGTGGTCCGGTAGGTGGCGTGGGTGGGGGAAATTCGATGAACTCTAACGTGTGACCTTTTTCTACAATGTCCAGAACCCAACGGTCCTTTGTTATGGAGGACCATTGAGAACAGCACAGTGAGATTCGGCCTCCAATTTTCTGGAACTGACACAAGTCATTGTCTTTTAGGATTGGAACCTCTGTACGAGGATTTTCCTCTGTAATTCTTGGAAGACTGCTGCCGAGAGGACTGTTGCTGATTGTAGGTATACCGATTGGAACCCTGGTTGTATGGTCGGTATTGATTGCTTCCTCTCTGAAAATTAGAGGAGGTGCCGCGTCCGCGTGCACCCCGAAATGGCTGCTTTCTAAATTGCAATGTACCTAGAGAGCGAGCAGTCTCTGTATCTTTTTTGATCGATTGGAGAGCTTCATCCACATGATCTCCGAATAAAGATTCTCCGTCGTATGCCATATCCAATATTTTTGCCTGCACTTCCTGGCGAAAAGATGTTGAGCGTAACCAACCTTGCCTGCGCAATACCGCCACTCTAGCGAGTTGACGGAAACCTGTACAAGCGATGTCCACTGCACAGTCGATTATTTCTGCAGATGTACTCTCTCCCTCTTGAAGAAGCTTCACAGCTTCAATCCTAGATGCCTCAGGTAACATTTCAACCAAAGCCGCTATATCCGCCCATATTTGACGGTCGTAGCGACCTAAAATGGCTAAGGCATTAGCCGCTCTTACAGTGGTGGAAGCCATTGATGAAAATTTTCGCCCTATGGCATCCAAGCGACGTCCATCACGATCAGGTGGTGCAGTGATTGTAGATGCAGGGTTTCTAGCCCGACGTTGCGCTGCCTGTGTAATTACAGAATCTGGTTTTGACTGACCAGTGAGGCATGCTGGAGCTCCTACTGGCGATTTATACTTTTTCTCCAACCTAGGTACCTGTGCCGGAAGGCTATTTGGTGTCTTCATTATCTTTTTGCCTTCATCCCAAATGAACTCGATAATAGGGATTGTAAGTGTCTGTTTGAAAGGTTGATTTTTAAAATCATACAGAAAACAATCCTCTTCTTTATGTTCCGTTGTTAATTTGAACCGTTGGGCCGCTCTATCCATCAACTGGTGAAAATTTTGCAATGTCGACCGGTGGTGAGTCTCCAGGTACTACAGGAGAGGGAGATGGTGTTTGGGCATGGTAGTCATCCCACTCCGCCATATCATCATCATCATCATCACCATCGCCACCATCATCCAGGATCTCACCATCTTCCTTGTCTTGAGGAACTTCCTCATCACTGTCATGATGAATTAATGTCCGAGCCGATGATTGTCTCAGCGGAACTGAAGGTGTTATAACTGGCACTGGGTCCGACACAGGTGTTGGCACCACTGGAACAGCAGGAACTACAGACTCTTGTGGTGATAAAGGAAAACGCCGATTATAATCATCCAACATGAGTTGGAGATTTGTAATAAGCGACAAGGGTAACGTCGCAGTTTGTCCTTCCGTAGGAATTTCTTCCTGATAAAAGCGTTCCTCATCCTCACTACTTTCATCCTGGCATTTTATTATTAAATCCGATGGACTGTGTGCTGTACCGAACGATTCAGGTAAACCTTCTCCTGACTCTTGATCTGAATCAGTTGCGAACAAAGGTGAAGGAAGTTGGGAATCATCTAAAGGTATGACCTCACCTAACATATTCTGTTGGCCACTTGGAGGCAATGGCAACAAAGGTACAGCGGCAAAGGACGAAGTAGTCGCTGAAGACGCGGAAGAAATTTTTGTATTCATTGACCTCTGCACAGAAGTTGTCCTCTTAATCTTTATTTTCACCGACAAGATTACCGTCGACGGGGTCGAAAGCACAGAGGCCTCTGTCGACATCTTCGTAGACCTAACCGTCGACGGAACCAATGTCGACGGAACCAGCGTCGACGGAACCAGCGTCGACGGAACCAGTGTCGACGGAACTATCGTCGACGGAACTGTCGTCGACGGAGCTGTCGTTGACAGAGTCGTCGTCGACGGGAACGACGACGAGGTCTTCTTTTTCTTCGTCGACGGAGCACTCGCCGACGCATCAATCGACGACGTAAGCGTCGACGAGACAGATTTTGCAGTCTTCGACGACGACGATGGTAGCGTCGACGAGATCTTTTCCTTCTTCGTCGACGACGATGCAATAGGCAACACTGACGACACAGTCTTTATAGTACTGATAATCATCGTCGACGACGATAACGTAGACGGGACCGCCGTCGACGACTTTGATGCTGACGTCGTCGTCAGAGTCACCGTCGACGAGCAGGAAACGGCGGATTTCGTCGTCGGAAGTCTCGTTGACGATGAAGCCAATTTTTTTGCCAGAAAATTGGGAAGTCGATGCCTCAGCAGCCTGAGAACTATGTCTCGTGGACGATATCGCAGTAGCCATGGAAGAGGACATGGCAGATGTCATAGACTGTGACATTTTCTTCTTCTTAAGGAAAGGAGAAGGAAGATCTTGTACACTACTGCGTTTTGAGGCTGTGTGGGAACGGCCAGAAGTAAAGCTTTCTACTTCAGAAACCACTTCATCCTTATCTTTCAGTCTCTGGAGCCACAACAAGAGACGGCCTTCCCTGTCTTTAAGAGTTTTTGTAGAAAAAGTTCTACAGAGTTTACATTTACCCACTTCATGATCCGGGTAAAGACAGTAAATACACTTACTGTGTGGATCTTCTGAATATAAACGTAGCTTTCCACAAGAGGAACAAGGTCTAAACAGAGACTTCTTACTTGAAGACATGCTGAAGAGAAAAAACTGAGCAGAGCTCAGGGAGACTCCCTTTCACACAACATGCGGTAGAAAATCTGAGGTGAGGAGCTCTGAGGAGAAGGTTCATAGAGGGGAGCTGACGCCTGATTGGCTGTAGTTTGGACCAACATAATGACAGAGATAGACTGCGAATGTCTTTTTTCTCTCTTCATGTATCTCTATGGAGATTTCATATAGGGACATTCTTGATGTTTATCACCTACTTATATCTCTGTTTTATATGATTACTTATATATATATATATATATATATATATATATATATATATATATATATATATATATATATATATATATTATGACTGTATATATTGCTATATTATTTACCGTGGGACTCCCACTCCGACGACGGGGAATATTCAAGCATGTGAATCTATGAAAGACACCCCAATACTGGAGAATCAGGGTTTCCTCCTCTCAACTCTCACCCACTTTATGACTGGGAGAATTTGGGCTGCTTTTAATGCAGCAAGACACCTCCAGGAGACAAAGTTCTTAGCTCATTTGAGGCTTGTATACAGTTCTCCCAGCTACCCTGGGGGATCCCAGATAAAGGAGAAGAGACTGGAATGAATTTATTTTACGTTCCATCAAGGGATCGCCAGCAGAAGTGTTTGCCCTGAATACAACAATCAAGGGAGTAAATTCATTTTATGATGTTAATCCTACTGTTCCAGGACAGTTAAAGCATGCCCCAGTGGTAGAGATCCTTGGAGAGAGAGCTGATAAAAGGGTGAATTACAACCATATAAATCATTGCTCTGTGCAGATAACTATAGACTCAGGTATGGTAAGGGTTCTTCTGTGTGTATAAAACCAACAATGTGAAAGTATTGTGATCTACTCTGTGTTGGGTCTGTATTTCATGTAATTAACACAAAATCTGGATATTTACGAGAAAGCACACAATTCGGCCTTAAGGGCCAGGATGGATTCAGCTAAGTTTGTTAAAAAGCATACAGTATTATCAGCAAAACCCACTAGTTTGTACAATTTGCCACTGACTGTGATACCGTGTATCAACTGATTAGTTGTGATTTGAGTGGCCAGCAGACATCCCTGCCTCGTCCCATGGGTAAATCAGATGCAATGTAACAGCTCTCCATTGATTTGATATGAGCTGTTGGCTGCTTATAACTTGTCATGATAAAAGAGAACATTGATGTTTTGTGAAGGAACATTTTAATATCTTGCCAGTCCATTCAGCTAAAGGACTTCTGCGCATCAAACAAGAGAAGAAGCATTGAGATATTGTATTTAACAGCTGTGTTGATGAGGCTCACTGCTAATAGAGTGTTATCATAGGCATGACACCCACAGACAAACCCCCATTGAAGGGGGGAAATCGGCTGCATCCACGCTTGGTTCAGCCTAGTAATCAGTATCTTTATAAAGATTTTACTGTCGTTATTAAGAAAAGCTATTGGTTGGTAGGAACCGGCTTTCAGGGGATCCTTCTCTGATTTCAAAAATATGAATCTTACTTCATCAAGCATTGTGCCAGTGACCCTCTGGGATTCTCCTATATAGTTAAGCAATTTATCCAGGCATTCCGCTGAGATAGTCTGAAACGCTTAATAGAAAGACATAGGAAAGCCACAGAGGCTCCGCGATTTATTCCGTGGCCTCCACTGGATAGCAAGAGCCACCTCCTGTGGAGAGACAGGCATTTCTAGATAGTGAAGAGTCTCTGGCTCATGGTGTAGCAATAGAGGAATCTTGGGCATGATTATCAAACTATTGCCTTGCATATAATTCGGTGTAACTCTTAGTGAATCTGTTTAGAACATCAGGATTGTGTGATAACACTGTGCCATCAGCTTTTGTAGGAAGTTACGAGCCTGAAGAGCTCAGAGTTTAAAGGCTAAAATGCAAGTCAGCCTTACCCCTTTCTCATAATATTTCTGTTCCATATGCAGCATTGTTTTGGCTGTCTGACCAATTGAAATACGCATCTAGTTCTCAACTGACATTATATAGAACTAAGAAGGTGCGAGGGAAGCAGTCAGTATTATGCTGCTGTTCAAGTGTATGTATTTGAGACTCAAGCTCTTCTTTAATTGCTTTTGCTAGCATCTGAAATGTGGCCATGTGTAAAATGAGTTTGCCTCAAATGACAGCTTTTGCAGCATCCCATATCATGGGCAGGGAAAATTCCCTAGTATTGTTCTCTTGAAAGTAGTGATGAATGGCATTAGCTATAGTGGTTCTAAAGGAAACATCTCTAAAGGCCGTTTTGTTCAAGGTCCTTTCTATATGATTGGAGAACTGAGTACACCAAGGCCCAGAGACAGCTATACCAGTAAGCGACCTGAAAGGGTGCAGACCCCAATCTCTGATGCCAACACCTTCTCATACGCCAGACTGCTGGTCAGTGTAAAAACATCTATTCTGGAGTACACTTTATATACTCGGAGTAAAAGGTGTAGTCTTTTTCAAGCACATGTAACAGACACCAGGCCTCTAGGAGGCCTAGTGAGTCGATACCCTCCACAGAGCCTGAGGCATAGCACAGTGAGGCATAGTGCTCTTCCTTGGGATGGACATATCTAAACAGCATTAAAATTGCCCCCACCCCCAAAAATACCACTATCCTATATGAGAATATTTGAATAAAGGGGGAAAAGTGATCAATAATACTTGTTCTGCTTATCGTTAGGGCCATATATTTAGAGGAAGGTACGTTCCCAGTCCAGGTTGTTGCCCCATATTCCAACCATCGTATTCTCCTGGTCCCTGGGAAGGGAATCCAGCAGGAATGGCGAATCTTTCCTCAGTAACATGGACATTACCTTAGTCTAGGCTATCTGGTTTTAGGTTTAACCCTATATTAACTGATAAAACCCCACCAAAAGGAAAATAGTCATCACCAGTGTAAACATATAAACACTGAAAAAACAATTTTGCAACCATAAACTAAGTCCATTCAAAGAAAAGATGAGTGAAAGTCATTTTTATTTCTTCCTGAAGGGGCCAATGCAATGTAACTTTGTTATGCAAGGTAGCATCAAGAAAGACTGGCCTAACATTATTCTGCTTGAGGTTTATTGTTTAGGTATGTTACTAAAACATTGTCTCTTCCTCCTTCTGCTTTTTTCAGTTTTCTGGTCTTTGGTCTAAACATGCAGTGTTTAGAAGCATGTTTTAGGTCTTATGTAGTTATTTTATAAACTGTAGAGAATCTGGAAATATCAAAATCATATTGGAAATTTTGGTTACATTTGATTTCACTGATAGGTGAAATGGCTGGTTTCATAAGAATATTTTCTAATATGTAGCATCACATTTACCCACAGACAGAGAATGGGTGAAATCCTTTGATACATCAGCCCCCTTTTCTAGTGAGTCAGTATTGATTGTAAGTGAATTGCCAAACACCCCTGTGTTTAAACATTCATATGTAGTGACTGGTGTATGTGAAAAGAATGTTGTCACCAAGCATCTGAGATAGTGGTGAAAACATGACACCAGGCGTTTGGTAAACATGGAACAAAGTGTCACTTGGAATGCTGCTGAAAAAAGTTCCTACCAAGTTCAATAAAGATTGGAGTGATATTGTTTGTATTTGCAGTAAAGCAGCTACGTATATGAAAAAGCTGTATGATGGCCTGTCAAAATTGATACCTGAGCTGAAGTGCTTCCCTGCATGAGATCCTTGTCAGTTGCTAGATGGTATGCTGGAAGCATCTTTACAATCTTCAGAGTTAATGAAGAATGCTATTGACTTTGTAGTCCATTCTGGTGCAGTAAAAATGTATTTGGTCCTCATTTACTCTGTGCACACGCTACCTATACACATGCACTATCAGTGCAGAAAGCAAGCAATAATTCAAATTAAAGAACGAGTTACTTACCTTAGGTAACGATGTATCTGGTAGAGACGATTCTAGCCGCAGATTCCTTCACGTAGAATTATCCCCAGGCGTGAGACTGGATCCGGAAACTTTTTGCCACAGCATCCCTGCGCACCGGGGCGGGGCGGCATCACGCGACTCCACCCAGGCGTCGTCCGCGTCCGTGACGTCAGCGAGGTCATATAAGACCCGCCCCAGCGCGCCCACGTCCGTTTTCTTCGGAGAACTCTTCCGCACCACAATGCGGAACCACCAGATAAAAAACTGTGGGAGCATGGAAACAGTGAGCGAAGGGCAGAACAATTGGAAAGAAACGGTGACCAACAACACCACCAGGGTACTGCCAACACCGCAGACCCCAAGGGCAGGGAAAGAAGAAAGAAGAAGAACAAGCAGAAACCTGCGCAGCCACCCTGCCCGCACATAGACAACCTCCCATCCCTGTCCCCCGAAGGGAAGAACAGGCATAAAAGTCATGGCACACATGGGAAGCCCACCCCCCTCATCCTGAGCAAGGAATGGGACCAGTCCCAAGACAGACAGGGACAAAAACCTCCAAGCCACCCCAACCGAGAGGGCAACCACCCACAAGGACAAGGGCAAGACATGGCCAGAGGACCCTCAAACCAGAGAATAGCAATAGAAGGAAGGGAGGGAAGGGACGACAAGAATAGAAGCAATCCCCCCCAAACCTGGAGTAGCCAGAGCAGCAGGGCACCGCCGCACCGAAACCCCATCCTCCAAAGAACCAAGGGAGGAATGAACCACCCCCAGACAGAGCCACCCGTCAAGAACACAGAAGGCACTCACAGGAGACACAGCCCCCCACCGGGAGGCGAATACCGAAGACCAACCCAAGGGTCCTCGCAGAATAGGGGAGGAAGGGCGGGCCGTGAAGGAATCTGCGTCTAGAATCGTCTCTACCAGATACATCGTTACCGAAGGTAAGTAACTCGTACATCTGATAGAGACTATACGCCGCAGATTCCTTCACGTAGAATAGATACCCTAGCAATACCCCCTGGGAAGGAGGGTCTGCGAAAGGACCCCACCAGCCAAATCAGAACAAAGGGCCCCACAAGGGGACCAGATCTGTGGACCAGGTAGAACCTCACCCCTGCCAAGCCAAGGGAACCCCCACAAGCAGAACCCCACCGACCCCAAGGGGACGTAGGACAGAAAGAAGGCTGACGAGGCTTGTACACTCACAGCAGAGGAACCAAAGGCAAGGACGGAGAGGCTGAAGCACCCCACTCCCCCACAAGGCAACATAGCTTCCGCCGAATGCCAAGACAGGAAGACGGAAGAAGAAGAAGCCTAGAGGGCCCAAGGCAACTAAGGAGAAGAAGGCGAGCCCATTCCAGATGGAGAGCAGCCTGCCAGCCAGAACAATGCCGGCAGTCAAGGCCAGAAGCAAGATGAACAGCCTGAGGCCCCAGGAAGGTCAAGTAGGCAATGCCTGGCAAGGGAGAACACAGGAACATCCCAGACCACAGAACGGGAGCAGGGAGAGGAGGAGAGGCCCGGGCCACCACCACGAGTGGCCGCGCACACGACCTCAGGAAGCAAAAGCAACCTACGTAAACACCATGGAGAACAGGTTCCCGAAGGCGACCAGAACCCTCCAGCAGACCGCAAGCCGTATGACAGCTACCATAACCCCACATAGGGCACGTGAAGTCCCAAGATATGGGAACCCTCTTTGGAAGAACTTCCTCAGCAGAGGAAGAAACAAAAGAACCACGGGGGAAAAAAGAACCCCCGCTACAGGCTTGACAGCAGCCCAAGCAAAGCAGAAGGCCCAATCTCAGGGATAAGTCTGCGCAACAACTCCTGCAGAACTCACACACACAACAAAAGGACTGTCCAGCAGCCAACAATGCCAAAGTCCCAAGGAAGGACGTAAACGGCCAGAAAACCATACTCCACAACCATAACAGCCGGCCAAAGAAGTCACTGAGGAGGGGAAGGAGGAGGAGGAAGACTGAGCCCTGCCAAGAGCCTCTAGATGGCAGAGTCGGCCGGGGCATGAAACAACAGACTGCCATCAAATGGGAGATCAATGAGCCTCTCCCGAATATTTTCGGGGAAGACGCCGTCCCGAAGCCAAGCATGGTGACATAGAGGGACTGAGGAAGCCATGGCCCGGCCCAGTGCCTCAGAGACGTCCAGAGCAGAGCGGAGAATAAACGCCGCAAGCTCCCGGCCATCCAATGCATGGTGCCGCAAATCCACCTGAGTAGACTCCTGGGACGCTGCAGACCCCAGGGACTCAGCCGAGTCCCACAAACAGGAGGAGCCCCTGCCAGCACACACAAGGTGTTTAGGGCCCGCAGGACGAGGCTGGTCGAGGCGAAAATGTTGTGTCCCCAAGTGTCCAGCCAGCGGGCCTCTCTGGACAGCAGAGCCAACAGGGGCGGCAGGGAGGGAAAAGCAGTCCGCAGAAGGGGGCTGGCGGCTGAGGGGTGAATGGACAGGCACGCCGGGTCACGCAGCGTCAGAAGGTGCCGATGCAGAAGACGCGGAGGCACCGGGTCCCCGGAGACAGGACGCCTCCAAGCCCCCGTCAAGGCACAAAGGAGCGAACCTTCAAAGGGAAGCAAGATTTCCCTCCCATCAGAGCCCTGGTGGAGGACCTCCAACAGATGGTCCGCCGGAAAGTGAGCCACCGGGTCACCCATGCGTAGAATGCCCACAGCCGTGGACACCGCGTGAGCGAAGGCCGCACCCGCATCCATAGGGCCCCGCGGTGAAGAAAGCAGCTCCTCTGTGGGCAACGGCTGCAAACTAAGGCGGCCGTCCCCGAGGCCAAGTGGGGCGGGCAAAGGCCAGACCTGGAAGTCAGGAGGAGCCGAAGAATTAGGGACCTGCCACACTTCCGACGAACACCCCTGCCTCAGGAAGGGCGGGGAGCCACCCTTCGATGCCGGTGAAAAGGACACCACACGGCGACTGCATACCAATATGGAGCCTGCCACCGGAGAAGAAGGAGCGTCCGAAGACGAATCCGCTGTACGACCCCTGCGCGGAGCCGTAGAGTCTGCTGCGTGAGGCAGGACACCGGCGCCATCTGGCGTCGCCGGGCAAGGGACCTCCAAGTCACCCTGCACCGGAGACCGGAGCGGGGACCGGAGTAGAGCTGGAGCCGCACCGGCCCCGGAGCGCGGTGCCGCCGGCCCGACCCCCACCGAGGCAACCACCTGCGTGGGGGAACGGGATAGGCCTGGGGAGGGGCCCGAAGCACTCCGCCAGCCGTGGCCCAGAAGGAGGCGAAGGTCGCCCGACAACCCTTGTGGTGGCGCCAGGGACAACACAACCTCCGACTCGCCCTCCAACGAGGCAGCCGCCTGTGAGGAGGTACGAGAGGGGCCCGGAGAGGGACGAGGGGTCCGCCCTCGACCTCGACCCTAAGCGGGACGAGAAGAGTCCACCGACCCCTGTGGCTCCGCACGGTCCAGCTGCTGCCGGCGCCGTAGCAGCGTCACCTCGGCCTTAGACAGGACCACCCTGCCAAGGGACTGAGAGGGGCTCAGGGATGCGACCCGAGCCCGGCGACCGCCCGTGACACCACAGGGACCCCCGCGGGGGTTCGCGGCGAGGCAGAGACGCCGTGGCCTGAAGGAGGTGCCCCAGAGAAGCCGCACCCCAGCAGCACCACATCCTCCAAGCCTGGATCCAACCCAGTCAGCGCCAGGGCCGGAGCAACCGGCGGCGCCGCGGAGTTCCCTGAGCAAGGGGAGGGATCTGCCGACGCCCCAGGAGGGAAAGGAGGAGGAGATGCCAGCGAGGCCTGCAAAGCCGCCGCGTAAGTCTCCATGTGGACTCTCGATGCCCCAACACCGGGAAACGGTGGATAGGACGACAGGCGGGGCCGTATCACCCGCGGAGTGTCCACGCCCCCGCTAGGCCGGAAACCAGCCCCTGGGGACGAACTGCGACACTTACCCACCGGGGAGCGACGCTCACATGACATCGGAGAAAGGCGAGGACGATGACCATGGCCAGACCTGAAGCTGTCCGCCGAAGCAGACCGAGGGGAGGACGTCGACCTGGAGAGAAGCGCGGAGAGAAGTTTCATTCGGCGCTCCCGCCGCGACTTCGGCTTCAACTTTTGGCACGCCGCACAATCTGTGGTGCCGTGATCCTTCTCCAAACAGTACATGCAAATGATGTGAGGGTCCGTCGTCGACATAAGACGCCCACAAAACGTGCAAGTTTTAAAGCCCGAAGGCATTCGCACACTGTTCCACCAAAAAGAATGGAAGAAAGAGGGCCTTAAACAGGCCTGCAGAAAGGAACGGATCCGCGTTGCACACGGAAAAGGAAAAAAACTGACGTGGGTGCACCGGGGCGGGTCTTATGTGACCTCGCTGACGTCACGGACGCGGACGCCGTCTGGGCGTAGTCGCGTGATGTCGCCCCGCCCCCGGCACGCAGGGATGCTGTGGCAAAAAGTTTCCGGATCCAGTCTCACGCCTGGGGATATTTCTACGTGAAGGAATCTGCGGCTAGTAGTCTCTATCAGATTTAAAATTCCATAAACACCGGAAAAACATTTTATCTGTTGTTTTTAATGGCGTGATAATGTGTAACCGCTGATAACCACTGTGTTTTTTAAGGTATTGAAAAAAGTGAAAAAACCCCACCAGAATTGACCAAAAATAGAAACTGAAAACAGGAAAGCCTAACTTAGTCTTATTAATTGCATAGGAGTGATATTGGCAAGAGAACCAAAATTATTTAGTAAGGTGCATATCTTGTAATTGGCCCCCACAGTCATAAGTCACAGCCTTTGTCATGTAACCATTTTACAATTGCTAGCCTCTTAATTGGGGAATTCAAGCCCTGGTCGCATAGAGTTATCACCTTGATATCAACAATCAGAGCGTAGAGGTTCGCCATTACCCATATTTGTCATGATCATGGTAGTCATCGCTATAACAACATCCCACCCACCCACAACCCAGCCACACAACTATGCATATAAACAAAGATATTATTTGGCTCTGTCTTTTTTACCACTACTCTCTCCCCGTCCCAACCCAATCCTCCAGGCATCTAAAGCACTTTGTCTCCATGAACATAAAAACGATATAGAATAGTTATATTTGTGATGTGCGACTAACAATAGGGGTATCAGTGAAGGACAGATACATATGAGTGCTTGTAGGTTAGGTTTTAGAAAGATATAGAGAGTTGGGGTGTTAAAATCTTGCCTGACATATTAGTGTTGTCTGGAAGAGACAGACCATGTAGCTGGTGGAAGTGCAATCTGGAGAGGACAGCCTTTGTGAAACAGAGAACCCCAAGAAGGTTTGAATCCTGGAGAACATTTCCTTCACCTGCCTCCTCTTCTTTTGCCATTTTTTTTATATCTCCCACGGTGCAGGACTCCACTCTCAATGCATTCACAGGAGCTGTGACCTCCTGCCATAGGGCTGCCTTCTCGGTTTCTCTGAGGTAGAATGGAGGCAGGCCATGTAGCTGTTTGCAGTATTTGACAACTAAATTTACTACAAGGCCTGTCTCCTCCTCAGTGAAGTTTCTCTTCCTCTTGAAGTGAGTGGTAGGTTAATTGGTTCTACCTCAAGGTATGGGATGCAGGATCCAGATGACAAAAGGTTTTAAAAAGTAGATCCTATGCATGGAATGTATCAGATGTTTCAGATTTCTTCCAGATTTTAAAATAATTTTATAATTCACTTCCATGAAGAAGTTACTGTTCATTACCATGAAGAGGTATTGGCCCTTAGTGTGGAGGTTCTGTCCCATGTGTGGAGGTCTTCATCCCTAGTGCAGACATTTTACCACAGTTATAGTAATGTGAGGCAGGACAGGGAGACCCCAATGACACCCCCACCCCCTTCTTACCTCCAGACTCGGGGGTGCCTCCTCCAACGCCATCCGGCCGATCACGTGGGACCTGGAACAGAAAGGAAAAGGAGACAAAAGTTAAAAAAAGACTATCCTTGTGTTATGCAGGCGCAAGGAGGAGCTGAAGGGACCAGGAACCAATCAGGAACCCCAGAAGGTGGAGAAAATGAGACCACCAGGTAAGGAAGAGGAGGAAAGGAGGACGAAGAACAAGGCTGTGGCAAGAAGAACCCGGAAGACGTGGGAAGCAAGACAGCGGCAACACAGTGGCTGGAGAGCATTGAGAAATCCTGCCCCAGTGGAACCAGGACCGAAGAAGCTGAACCCAACTGGACTCCTGAAGAGTGGAGGACACGCACAAGCCACCACAACTCAGGAGAGTTGCGTCAGACATGGTACGAGGGTCGGAAGGGGAACAAAAAGTGAGAGGGTTGGGTTGGTTATTTTGATATGGGAGAGAACGGGAAAAGGGCCAAACCTATTGTTTCATAAACTTACATTTTCTTATTGTAGGCACTGCAATTTCCCCGGGCACACACTTATGCTAGCCTACTAAAAGTTCTGTTATTCCCCAAACCTACTCAGGATCCCTTTTAATATTAAAGCCTGAAAAAAGGAGTGAGACCAGAATGAGGATGGCATTATTAAGGTGAACTGGACCCATATAGGAGTTCACTTATATACAAGCCATCCAACATTATTAAGTTATTGTTTTTTCCCAAACCTGCTAACCCCCAGTAGAAAGAGGGGATAGCTAGAGGAACAGTCAGAAGACTCTATCTTTTCTTTGCCCCCCTGTATTTTTTGTTCTTGCTGTTTTGTTTCACTTTACTAGTCAGGGCTTGCGTCAATGCATGAGTGTGTCAAAAGGGTCCTATCCTACACAAATCTGAAGGAAAACCTATTACTTAATGCTACCTTCTTGTTCTTTCTGCTTTGAGCCTCCGGGTGGCGCCCTCCTGAATGAAGTAGATGACCTAGAAGGTGAGAGAAGAAAAGAAGAAGTTGAAAGGATCTTTTTTTTCACTAATCAAAACTCTAAATAATTGTCCTGAAAATAAATACGCCATCATTAAGAAACACATTCAGCCTCCTCGCTTCTTTTTCCGCTCATGCCTCTCACAAGTAACTATACGGCTGTAAATTTCAAATATTCTAAGGGGGTGGAGGCATGGCTAGGCTTCTGAGTAACTTTACACAGGAAATTGTGAATAGTCAAAAGTAGAAAAGTCACTCAAAAGAGTAAAGTTCCGCATGTACCATACTCACATGTGACTTAGCTTTGTGAATAGCCCGGAGGACCTGCAAATAACTGCAGAGGTCCAAGAAACAGTTTTTTCAGTACAACTTTGAGAGCATTACAAAAATCCCAATATGTAAGTACAGGGAACATTACAGAAGCCAAACATTAGTCCCACAATCCAAGAAAGTAATATCTAACTCTCCATAGCTATCACCATCCTGAGATCTATGAAGACAGTGCTGGAAGAGATCAAATAGTTCCAAGGAAAGTTTCCGAGGTGAAGATGTACAAGGAATTTTAATTAGCAACGTAACCAGAAAATATCTGGAAATATGTTCTTGACATCTGGTTTGAAGATAATCTCAACTGAATAGCTAGAAACATAGGTGAAGCGCTGAGCAAAAACAGAGAAATACAGCTTAAGAGTAGTGCCCAAGGAGCAGCTTCCTCTCAACAGGGAGGGAAGCCAAGCACCTGGCTAAGCCATGGATATGACTGCTGTGGGTTATGAGATCCTTAAATCCTGCAGTAGATCCATGAATCACAGAATCCTCGAATACTGCTGTAGATCCCCAAATACTGGTATCCTTGAATATTGCAGTAGATCCTCGGATTACACTGTGGCATGCCACTCAGATGGGGCACACAATCACAGCTTTTAGGGTACATATATGGAGACAGGATTGAAAATGCTTGTGTTGAGGGACAAACAACTTTGCAGTATGTAAGTGACAGCAACAATCTCAAGCAACATGACTCCAGTGCAGACAACATCCTGAGTGGAAATGGCATGGACAAGTGGTGGAAGGTATGACCAATACTGCCCAGGACCAGAAGTGGATTGGAGTGGTGGTGGAATCCTGTGACAAGCCATGACTATTTGATTAGATTCAGATTTTATTTTATATTTCTAAAGCGTAAATTACTGCCCAAGGGAGTCTAGGTAATCTAGACGTGCTTGGGTAGTAGGCAATCTTTACCCCAACCTGGAAGCTCCTGGTCGCAACTGGTGTGTGACACCCAGGCTTCTGGTCAGGTAATCCTGGCACACTGTTTGGAACTTTTTATCCCATCTTTATTCTTAAGTTGACAACACTCCTTTTGTAGTCCACTGGTTCACTTCTGTGGCTGGTCCTGGGCAGGTGTGCACCCAGACTGGTTAAGCCCTCAACTTTGTGACAAGTATGAGGAGGAAGGGGGAGCTGGGAGTCCAAAGACTACAAAAGCAAATGAGGATGCCCCACCTAACTGCCTTTCAAACTGTGGGGTAGCCTGTTCCAGGGAACAATGGGTCAGGAATGGACAGGGGTGAACTCGTGCAGTTCAAAGCATCCATTTGTATCTTTTTCTAATTTCAGCAGCATACCACAGAAAGAGATCCCTGTTCTGGGGGAGCCCTGCAATAAACATCTGCAGTCTGGGCTCGCCCTCCAATCCTCCATCTTCATTACCATGATCAGGTAAGCCCGATACAAAACGGAGTCTGTGGTCATTGTAGCCAAATGCACTGTGTAACACTCCAGATGGCTCCTTCATATACAATGCGCGCACATGCAACATAACCTCACCCGTATTGCACACATACAATGTCCATACACCTGATGCATGTCTGAAGGACCCAGTCATATTTACACCAAATCACAAAAGCACGCTTTCTGCATCAAGATCTAGCTTTCTGCTTAATTTGGTGTAAATCCATTCAGTCATTTGGGCTCCAGCTGTGCATAAATTGACAACTTAAAGCCCAAGATCACTCTGAGGTTTCTTACCTCCTTTGATATGTGGGGTTGTGGTCCCAGATCTTATGCCAAGTACAGAGGGAGGTCATAAGATTTCCAGTCGTACAGGTGCTTTAATGGTGTAGGAGACAATGCCATCTCAACAATTATTCAGGGTTTCTTCCTCTCGATCCTCACCCACTTTATGACTGGGGGAATTTGGGCTGCTTTTATGCAGCAAGACACCTCCAGGAGACAAAGTTCTTAGCTCGTTTGAGGCTTGTATACAGTTATCCCAGCTACTCTGTGGGATCCACCTTCCCAGATGAAGGAGAAGAGACTGGAATTAATTTATTTTATGTTCCATCAAGGGATCGCCAGCGTAAGTGTTTGCCCTAAATACAACAATCAAGGGAGCAAATTCATTTTATGCTTTTAATCCTACTGTTCCAGGACAGTGAAAGCCTGCCCCAGTGGTAGATTTCCTTGGAGAGAGAGCTGATAAAAGGGTGAATTAGAACCATATAAATCATTGCACTGTGCAGATAACAATAGACCTAGGTATGGTAAGGGTTATTCTGTGTGTATAAAACCAACAATGTGAAGGTATTGTGATCTACTCTGTGTTGGGTCTGTATTTCATGTAATTAACACAAAATCTGGATATTTACGAGAAAGCACAAAATTCGGCCACAAGGGCCAGGATGGATTCAGCTAAGTTTGTTAAAAAGCATACAGTATTATCCGCAAAACCCACTAGTTTGTACAATTTGCCACTGACTGTGATACCGTGTATCAACTGATTAGTTGTGATTTTCTGGACAAGAGGTTGTATAGCCAAGGCAAAAATTAGAGTGACCAGCAGACATCCCTGCCTCGTCCCATGGGTAAATCAGATGCAATGTAACAGCTCTCCATTGATTTGATATGAGCTGTTGGCTGCTTATAACTTGTCATGATAAAAGAGGACATGATGGGTCTATTGATGTTTTGTGAAGGAACGTTTTAATATCGTGCCAGTCCACTCACGCACATGCAACATATGCTCACCCGTATTGCAAACATACAATGTCCATACGCCTGATGCATGACTGAAGGACCCAGTCATATAATATTAATCCGCATTTGTAAAGCGCGAACAATCACCCGTAAGGGTCTCTAGGCGCCGGGGGCCGTCGGGAAGATTAAGCAAGCTATTGCCCAGAGTCACATGGTGCTGGGCTAATCTGCCGCCTGTGCCGTGGATCGAACCGTGATCCCCAGATTCCGGAGTCAGTCGCCCTGGCCGCGGCACCACACCAGTGATAGAAGGCTGGCAGAATAATTTAAATATTATGGAAGAAGCCACTAAGCGGCTCTTCCACTCAGAAAGCTGGGGCAAAGGCCTACCCTATGATCAATTCACTGCCATCACTTTCAGTCCTCTACAGATTGGGTCAATGATACTATTTGCTCTTCTAAGAAAGAGATGCAAACTTCATGTGTCTTCCAAACCACAAAGCTCGGCTCTGAGTTGTACTCCAGATCACAGAAAGGCTTCAGCGCACATGCATTATTGTTGTGTGAGCTGAGGTAGGGGTCAAAAACACTAAAGCCTACTATGGGGGCTAATAGGCAAGGACACATACACTGCAAAGCCAAACAGGGGACCATTCTCTGACTCAACTGTGGGTGGTCTTGTATGGTCTTTATCATTTTGGTATTCATGGATTCTTCTTCAGGAGTCAAAACATATCCTGGGAATTACACTTCCTAAGCATGAAAGGTACAGTACACATTTCACACTTTGCACACAACCTATGTTGAATAGTTTTTTAGAAGACTTCACTGTCATGCTGGATGTGTTGAAGTAGTGAATGCAAACAGATTAGTACATCATCCATAATCAGAGCTAGGTATACTTCACTCAGGTCCTAAAATATGTCATTGACAAAATGTTTCAACGGTACAGGTGTTTTGCAAAGATCGAATAGCTTGTCATGCCCATGATTAGTTTTGAAAACACTCTTCTATTCATCAACACCATGTAGACGAGGCGGATGTATGACGTTACAACGCATACTTTTACAACGCATGCACTTACAACGCAATTTTTACAACGCAACATCCACTACAGCGCATTCCATTACATCGCATGACACTACAACGCATTTTTAAAAACTACCTTTACAACGCATTCCATTACATCGCATACCACCTTTACAACGCATACAATTACAACGCATAATATTACATTGCATTTAAGGTAAGTATTGGATAGTATAGGGGTAAAAATTACTATTCTAACTCCAGGGGGTGCAACAGTAAGGTAACTGTTGGATAGTATAGGGGTAAAAATTACTATTCTTACTCCAGGGGGTGCAACAGTAGGGTAAGTGTTGGATAGTATAGGGGTAAAAATTACTATTCTAACTCCAGGGGGTGCAATAGTAGGGTAAGTGTTGGATAGTATAGGGGTACAAATTACTATTCTAACTCCAGGGGGTGCAACAGTAGGGTAAGTGTTGGATAGTATAGGGGTAAAAATTACTATTCTAACTCCAGGGGGTGCAACAGTAGGGTAAATGTTGGATAGTATAGGGGTAAAAATGACTATTCTAACTCCAGGGGGTGCAACAGTAGGGTAAATGTTGGATAGTATAGGGGTAAAAATTACTATTCTAACTCCAGGGGGTGCAACAGTAGGGTAAGTGTTGGATAGTATAGGGGTAAAAATTACTATTCTAACTCCAGGGGGTGCAACAGTAGGGTAAATGTTGGATAGTATAGGGGTAAAAATGACTATTCTAACTCCAGGGGGTACAACAGTAGGGTAAATGTTGGATAGTATAGGGGTAAAAATTACTATTCTAACTCCAGGGGGTGCAACAGTAGGGTAAGTGTTGGATAGTATAGGGGTAACAATTACTATTCTAACTCCAGGGGGTGCAACAGTAGGGTAAGTGTTGGATAGTATAGGGGTAAAAATTACTATTCTAACTCCAGGGGGTGCAACAGTAGGGTAAGTGTTGGATAGTATAGGGGTAAAAATTACTATTCTAACTCCAGAGGGTGCAACAGTAGGGTAAGTGTTGGATAGTATAGGGGTAAAAATGACTATTCTAACTCCAGGGGGTGCAACAGTAGGGTAAATGTTGGATAGTATAGGGGTAAAAATTACTATTCTAACTCCAGGGGGTGCAACAGTAGGGTAAGTGTTGGATAGTATAGGGGTAACAATTACTATTTTAACTCCAGGGGGTGCAACAGTAGGGTAAGTGTTGGATAGTATAGGGGTAAAAATTACTATTCTAACTCCAGGGGGTGCAACAGTAGGGTAAGTGTTGGATAGTATAGGGGTAAAAATTACTATTCTAACTCCAGGGGGTGCAACAGTAGGGTAAGTGTTGGATAGTATAGGGGTAAAAATTACTATTCTAACTCCAGGGGGTGCAACAGTAGGGTAAGTGTTGGATAGTGTAGTGTAATATTATGCGTTGTAATGGTATGCGTTGTAAAGGTAGTATGCGATGTAATGGAATGCGTTGTAAAGGTAGTTTTTAAACATGCGTTGTAGTGTCATGCGATGTAATGGAATGCGTTGTAGTGGATGTTGCGTTGTAAAAATTGCATTGTAAGTGTAGTGCGTTGTAAAAGTTGCGTTGTAAAGGTTGTTCCCCAGACGAGGCAACAGGATCCTCTAAAAAACAGTTTGATAAAGATTATTACATCTGCATCTAGTCAATGCAATCATAAAACAAAGACGATAACTATTTTTTACTGATATCTCACTGAATACTCCAGAATCTATACAAGGGTGAAGAACGCCTATCTTTTTCATAACAAAGAATAAAGGAGCCAAGAGTGGTGAGGCAGATGATCAAATTAATCATTTTCATAGGTTGTCTTTCAAATAGTCTTATATTAATTGAACTTCTACTGGAGGCAAGAAAGTAAATCTTGCCATGAGAGTGGGTTTGTCTAACAGGAGATTGATGGCACAGTAATAAGGATGATTCAATGGTAATTAGTCTTGTTCCACTTGTCAAAAAACATCTGGTACTCTGCATAGTCCACTGAGAGAGCAATCAGGTTTTCCATGTATTTCTCTACAGAGGGGCTAGTGGATAGCACATGATTTGCGGCATCACGATCCACTGGGATAGAAAATGTCACATTTTCACTAATCAATTTGAGGATTGTTCTTTAGGAGTATAAGAATCCATAGTATTAACTTAAGTTGTAGTGCATCAATAAAATCAAAAATCATATATTTGGAGTGGTTTTGTACTAACGCATTCAAAATTATCGTTAAATGAGTGCTGGATCCTGAAGTATGCTTTGAAAATCATTGAAATGATACACACACATGCCAATTCTGAATTCATATATTTTCTGCATGCTCCAGAACTGATCAGTGCATCAAAACACACAGCTTGCTGTTGGTACCCATGAGTGCCAAAGAGATGAAAAGATGCCCTTATTTGGAGTCATAAGAAATTCAAGGAGAATGCCACTTCTTCATTAATAATGCTTGAAATGTTTATCCCTACTTGCAATCCTTCTCCTTCCCCATCTTGTTGTTGGCCAAGAACCCAGAAAAGGGCCAGCCTGGTCACAATAGACACAAATTGTTCGGACTGCATCACTATGTTTCAAAGAGTCTGGCGAAGTGCACAAATACTGCCAACCTGCATGGGTTCTACAATCATGGATACAGGACATGGTCTGGTATGAGGATAAGCAGCAGTCGGTGAACTTTCAGTGTGTGAATCCCTCATAGACGTTCATGTGGGCCTTGTATAAGATGGTATTCCAAATGGGGAGTTAGGTCTAGTAAAGCTTCTAATGCTTTGGGGGTTTGCACCAACTGTGCTCACGGAGTACATAGAAGAGCACAGCGTTTTCTGATTCTTTTAACCAATTGGTTTCTGTTAGTTGTTTGAATTGTGTAACACATGCAAAATGTTTTTTGTAAATATACATTTGTAGTGAACAACTACACCCCATCACTGACAATATATTGTTGCATCTAGTTTTGTCCCGTTCTAAATTTTTTCTTGTGCTGATTTTGCTAACTGTCTATAGCTCAATTAAACATTTGTATATTGAAGGAAGTGTTGTACACAAAGATATTTAATGGTAATATGCTGCGTTGCTGTCCAAATACACACAAAAAAGGTGACATCCCAACAGCTGAATCCTCTGTATTGTTATGTACTCAGCTAAACACATAATTTTACTCAAATCTTCTTTATAGTGCAAGGCGTGCTATTAAAATTATTTCTAAGCACAACACTTACATCTCTCAGTCACCCCATCTGTCAGTGGATGATAACTTGTAGACAAACAAACTTCCTTATCCAATTTTTTACAAAAAGCAGACAAAAACTTTGAGGTAAATGGAGATCCTCTGTCACTTGTGGAATACCATGTAATCAGATGATATCACATACAAAGATTCCTGCTAACTCTTTGGAAGTGGTCAATCTTGAAAATGAAGTAAAATAACACATTATAGTAGAATGATCCCCCACCATCAGAATCACAGGTCAATCTAAATTTTCATGCAATTCAACTATAAAAACTACTGTCACCTAAGCAGCACAGACAAAGGTCTGAAAACACCCATGGGTTTTATATGAAAACTTTTTATCTGAGCACAAATGGAACATGTTTGAAGATATTGTTTCAAATCTACAAATAAGGATGGTACCCAAACTATTTCATAACTGAAGCTAATGTTTTAGCTATTCTAAGATGCACAGCAGTACTAGAATCATCAATCAATCAATCAGTGTAGAGCGCAACACTGTCACCCTGAGGGGTATCTGGGTGCTGAGGATGCTGTGTCTCCATCAAAAAGCCACGTCTTGAGTCTCTTTCTGAATTCCACCCAAAAAAATAATAATAATAATCATAAATCGGAGGTGGAGGGGCAGGTTATTCTAGGTCTCGGTGGTGATATAGCAGAAGGAGCGGCCTCTGCTCCGGCTGCGACAGATGCAAGGAGGGAGGGCGAGGGCTAGTGAGGAGGAGCGAAGGAGTCTAGAGGATTGATGGAAATTCAGTCAATGGTTGATGTAGGATGGTCCTTGGTCGTGGTGGGCTTTGTAGGTGTGCGTGAGGAGCTTGAACTGGATTTCTTCTGGATGGGGAGCCAGTGGAGGTCTCTGAGGTGGGGGGTGATGTGAGATCTTTTGGGAAGATCCAGGATGAGTCTGGCTGTGGTCTTCTGTATGGTCTGGAGTCTTCGGAGGAGCTGGGTGGGGATGACAGCGTAGAGAACGTTATGCTAGTCAAGGCAGCTGGTGATGAGGGTCTGACTTACGTTCTTTCTTGTACTGACTGGGATCCATGTGAAGATCCTGTGGAGCATGCGAAGAGTGTGGCAGCAGGAGGAGGCAACTGTGTTGACCTAACGTTTCATGGTCTGTTGGCAATCGAGGATGGTCTCCAGGTTGCGTCTGTGGTCTGCTGGTGTAGGTGTCGGGGTTAGTCCGAGTTCAACTGGCCACCCGCTGTTGTCCCAGGCGCAGGTGTTGGTCCCAAAAATGAGTACTTCAGTCTTGTTGGATTTCAGTTTGAGGCAGTTGTCTTTCATCCAGTTGGCTACGTTGGTCATGGCACTGGAGAAGTTGGTTTTGGCATTGGAGGGGTCCTCGTTGAGCAAGAGGATTAGCTTAGTGTCATCAGCATCAGAGATTATGTTGAGGCTGTGGGATCTGAGGATGTCTGCAAGGGGGTCATGTAGTTGTTGAATAAGGTGGGGCTGGGAGATGAGTCTTGTGGCACGCCGCAAATGATGTCTTTGGGGGCAGAGGTGAAGAGAGGCAGCTGGTTAACCTGTGTGTGCCCTGTGAGTAAGGAGGCGATCCCCTTGAGGGCGTTGTGCTGTATGCCGATGTTGTAGAGTCTGTTGATGAGGGTGTTGTGGGAGACGGTGTCGAATGCAGGAGAGAGGTCAAGAAGGATCAGGGCCACTGTTTCTCCATGGTCCAAGAGAATTCTGATGTCGCCCGTGGCCACAATCAGCATGGTCTCAGGGCTGTGGTTGGCACAAAATCACAATTGTGAGTCCGCCAGCAGGTTGTTATATTCCAGGAATTCCATGAGTTGTTGGTTCATGGCTTTCATGAGTACTTTGAGTGGGAATGGCAGTATGGAGATTGGTTGATAATTTTTTGAGGTCGCTGGGATCCACGCAGGGTTCTTTAGGAGGAGATGACTTCTGTATGTTTCTATCTGTCTGGGAAGGTTGCTATATTGATGGAGGTATTGAAGATGTTGGTGAAGGGACAGGGATTGGTGAGCCCTCCAGAGTAGATGGAAAACATGATGTGGTGGTCTTTTTATTTTTTTTAACACAATCTTTATGGCTGTGGTGGTCTGGGTGGTGAGTGGAGACCAAGCAGTGAGTGTTTGGCTGGTGTTCGCTGTTTGGCTGAGGTTGAGACTGGCGATTTTGGGGTCGAAGTTGTTGTAGACTTTGGAAATCTTGTTGTGGAAGTAGTCTAAGAGGTTGTCGCAGAGTTCTTGAAAAGGGTGGCTGGTTTTCTCTGTGGCTGTTGGGTTTGAGAACTCCTTGACTATATTGAAGAGCACCGTGGCCGCAGTGTCGATTCAGGCAGTGATGGCTGCTTTCTTGGCTTCCTTGGGGGTGGGGGGCTCCCTCAGCAGGGCTCTTCATGACGTGCCACCACTTCTCCAGTTGGTGGCAGTTGCGCTTGGTGGTCCTGAGCTCTGGGGTGTACCAGCTGGCATGTTCAGAGGTTTTGTTGGTTTTTGCTGGCTTCCGTAGGAAGACTCTTTTGAGGCAGTTTGAGATCCAGGTGGAGAAGCACTGGGATGGCCTGGTCGAGGTTTGCTGAGGCTTCGGGTTGAGTGGGGGTGAGTGCATGTGTCCATTGGGAGCCAGTGACCCTGCCCCAGCTGTGGTGGGATGAGTTGTTGCACTTAGTGATGAGGTGTGGGGTGTCGACGCTGGTGAAGTGTACCATGGAATGGTAAGTCCAAGTGAGTTCTGTGGTGTGGCTGAATTTGATTCAGTCGCTGGAGGTGAAAATGGGGTCCAGTGTGTGTCCGGCCTTGTGTGAGGGTCCAGTGACAAGTTGGGGGAGGCCGATGTTGTTCAGGTTCCCTAAGAGGGTGACGGAGTTGGCGTCATTGAGGTTGTCAATGTGGAAGTTGAGGTCGCAGAGTAGGACATAGTTGTGGGAGTCGATGACCAGGGGTGCGATGAGGTTGGAGATGGCACTGCAGGAAGTGGGATGCAGTCCTGGGGTTCTATAGGCGAGTGTGTCCTTAACTGTGGTCTTCGTGTCTGCCTGTATTTGGAAGTTGATGTGCTCCATGAGAGGCGTAGGGACGTCGCTGATGTTGGCACACTCTATGGTTTCCTTGAAGATGATGGCAACGACTCCCTTTGTTTGTTGGTGCGGTCATCATGTATCATCTTGTAGCCGTCGGGGGTGGCAAAGGAGATGTTGGGGTTCGAGGAGGGGTTGAGATATATTTTGGTGATAAAAGCGAAACCAGTGGAGCTTGCAGAGGGAGGGTGTTGAGCAGTATACATTGGAGCAGTTTCAAGTTGTTCGTGATCTTCTGGATGAGAGTGGCATAAGAACCTTTGTAGGTTGTATTGCAGGAGAAGTGTCTGTCAGTGCAGGCAGGTGAAGAGTCCTTTAGTAGATCATGGTGTGGAAGTGAAGCAGCTGTTGCTTCGGTGTGTGGGATTCAGCTCTGGGAGCTCACTGGTGGTGTATTGGCAGGCAGCGGGAAGGCTAGGGTCCTGGCATTGGGCATGGTCCTGGCATGGACAGGCGCAGACAACTTTGCCTTTGGAGTGCCTTAGGCACGTAGGATATGGCTACAATGGTTCTGTCGGGGAAATACAATTGCTTTGGGATTTTCACAATATAAATACATTACATGTAACATGTATCCATGATTTAGGAAGAGAAAAGAACTGTTGTTCTTTTCTCTTCCTAAATCATGGATACATGTTACATATAATATATTTATATTGTGAACATCCCAAAGCAATTGTATTTCCCCGACAGAACCATTGTAGCCATATAATACAAATAGCCAGGTTCTGAGGGACACAGGGTCACCCCATTATTTTTCATAATTAGGCACGTAGGAGGCACATCCACTGCATGACCACACATCGGCCTCCATAAGTAGTCCTGAGGCCGGAAAGGGCTGTGCAGGAGGTGAGAGTGCAGGGATCGGGAGAAAAACATTGGTAGCGAGAGGAGCAGGAAACATCAGGGGAACACAGTGCAAATGGAACTGGACAAAACCAGATCCAGACCAGAACAGACAGTGGAGTAATACCAAGCAAAACTTAAGTAAAGTTGGGTGGGTGCTAGAAGGCACGCAAGTAAGATGGCCACACTAGTGTAAGGCTCCTGCTGCCCGGGACACAAAACAGCCAATATTATGTCTCAAATGCCAGAAAAACAAAGCAAGTTCTGGAGCGGAGGGTCGCGAAACCTGCCGTGACTTCAACTCACCTTTTTTGATCTATCAACAACAGTGCGGAGCGAGGGGTAGAGGATAACCCTGCTGCAGCTGCGATGCTCCTAAAGAACAAGTTACTTACCTTCGGTAACACTTTTTCTGGTGGATACAATATCTGCCTGTGGATTCTTCACCTTCTGAATCCCACCTGCGCCAGCATTCCGCAGAAATTCTTTCCTAGCTCTCCCATGTCGACCAGGACATCATAATAGCATGGCTCCGCTAGCGACTCCATATAACGTCATCGGAGCCATAAGAGGACTGCGTCGGCGTGCTGTCGTCAGTTCCACCCATTTTTTCCGTACCACCGAGGCAAATAGGCGGACTGACACATTTCCACATGTATACATAGTATACTAAATATCTCGGTATCCACGGAATCCTCAGCTTTTACCTGCCACACACGTACACGGACCACGAAGTTAGTGCAAGTTATTTAATTCTTTATTATCCCGATGCCGCCATTACGCGTTTCAGCTCTATCGAGTCTTGATCACATACTAAATATATATATATATATATATACAAATACATAACCAATAAAGGCATGGAGAAATAGGAACAGATCAAGCATTTCTCACTATTAAAACATAAGCATGATTAAGACATATTAAAAACATTCATGTCAAACAGTAAAAGCATTTTTTGGCAGAAACAGGTGGACAACGGTGTGGCGGGTGGGACCGTGAGGAATCCACAGGCAGATATTGTATCCACCAGAAAAAGCGTTACCAAAAGTAAGTAACTTGTTCTTCTGATGGATACTTCTGCCTGTGGATTCCTCACCTTCTGAATAGAATCCCAAAGCTGTACCTCTCCCAGAGGAGGGTGTCCACCTGACTAGACCAAATAATCTAGCAAAACAGAACAAGCAAAATGACCATCCCTCCTAACCTCCGAATCCAAGCAGTAATACTTTGCAAAGAGGTGGAGGGAGGCCCAAGTTGCTGCTTTACAAATATCAATAACAGGAACACCTGTAGCCAAAGCAGAAGACGTAGACTTAGCTCTGGTGGAATGAGATCTGATACCTTCAGGAGGGTCCTTCTTTGCCAAGGCGTAGCAGATCTTAATACACAAAATGATCCACCTTGAAAGTGTCCGCTTGTGCCCAGCTCTGCCTTTCATTCGTCCAATGTAGCCCACAAAGAGCTGGTCGTCCAGTCTCAGATCTCTTGTTCTGCCCAAATAAAAGCTGATAGCTCTCTTAGGGTACAACAATGAAGTCTCTCCTCCTTGGAAGGGTGAGGGGAAGGATCGGAGGTAGGTAAAGTAATGGACTGTCCCATATGGAAAGGAGTAACCACCTTGGAAAGGAAAGCAGCTCTGGTCCTTAGAACCAACTTATCTGCATGAATGGTCAAGAATGGAGGCATTCGAACTAAGAGCCTGAAGCTCACTTACCCTCCTAGCTGAGGTAATGGCAATCAAGAAAAACATTTTAAAAGAAAGAAACCTCAAAGGACAAGTATGAAGAGGCTCAAATGGAGAACCCATTAAATAGGTAAGAACGAGATTCAAATTCCACTGAGGCATAATGAAAGGAGTGGGAGGAAACTTATTTGTAAGGCCCTAAATGAAACTCATGACAATGGGGGACTTAAAGACGTCTGGTCTGGCAAACATAGAAAAGCCGACAACCACCCCTTAATAGTGGCCACAGCACAACCCTGCTGGGCCAAGAAAAGCGAAAACTGAAGAACATCTGACAAGTGGGCCTTCAAAGGATCAATGGACCTCTCTCCACACCATTTGCCAAATCTAGACCATCTGGAGGAATAAATAGACGTAGTGGAGTGTCGCATGGACGATAAAATAACATCCACCACATCCGGCGAGAGAGAGAAGGAACTCAGGTTGCCCTGTTCAATCTCCAGGCATGAAGGTGCAGGCTCTGGAGGTGGGAGTGTAGAACCTGCCCCTGCGACTGCAAGAGGAGGTCTGCCCTGAGAGGGAGATGGAGCGGTGGGTGCGATGAGAGGTGAAGAGGATCTGTGTACCACACCCTTTTTGGCCAATCCGGGGTGATCAATATGACTTGGGCTCGGTCTTGGCGAATCTTCCTCAGAACCCGAGGAATCAAAGGTATGGGAGGAAAGGCGTAAAGGAGTTGTGAGCTCCAATCCAATTGAAATGCTTCCCCTCAGCGCTCCCTGCATCGGATACTGGAGACTGCAGAACAATGGGCAGTGTGCGTTCTCGTGGGTGGCAAACAGGTCTAACCAAGGAGACCCCCACATCTAGAAGATGTGATGGACCACCTCCGGATGAAGACGACACTCGTGATCGGCCGAGTAATGGCGACTGAGACTGTCCGCACGAACATTCAGCACACCGGCAAGATGATTTGCAAACACACAAATCTGATGGTTCTGAGCCCAGGACCAGAGTCGCAGAGCCTCTCGACAGAGACGCTACAACCCTACACCTCCCTGTTTGTTAATGTACCACATTGCGGTAGTGTTGTCCGTCAGGACCTGAACCGACTGACTGTGAAGGGAAAGAAGGAAAGCCTTTAGTGCCAAACGTATCACCCGCAATTCCAAAAGGTTGATGTGAAGCAACCTTTCCTCTGGAGACCAAAGACCTTTGACCTCCAGATCCCCCAGATGAGCACCCCACCCTCGAGTGGAGGCATCCGTGATCACTGTGGCCACAGGTGGAGGAAGCTGAAAGGGCTTTCCTTTAGACAGGTTGCCCTGTACACCCCACCAAGTCAACTCCGCAGCAGCTTCTCTGGAGATTCTGACCTTCTCCCCGAGATCTCCATTGTGTTGATACCACTGCCTGCGGAGGAACCACTGGAGTGCCCTCACGTGCCAGCTCGCATGACTGACCAACAGTATGCAGGGAGCGAACAGACCGAGCAGGCATAGAACCTTCAGGACTGAAACAACCGCTCCATCGTGAAACAAAGGAATCATCTCCTGAATGACGGGGACCCTCTGCGGAGGAGGAAACACCTGACACACAGTAGTGTCCAGTATTGCCCTTATGAACAGGCAGCGCTGAGAAGGCACCAGGTGAGATTTGGGTACATTTATTGAAAACCCCAACTTGAACAACAGCTGTGTTGTTGCTTGCAAATGACACATCACTAACTCCGCAGACTCTGCTTTCAACAGCCAGTCATCCAGGTAGGGAAAAACAGGAACCTCTGACCTTCTGAGATGTGCTGCTACCACTGTCATCACCTTCGTAAAGACTCGAGGTGCGGAAGTGAAACCGAACAGAAGAACTGCAAACTGGTAGTGTTGGGATCCTACCGTGAACCGGAGATACTTCCGATGCGACTTCAGGATGGGAAGATGAAAATACGCATCCTGCAGATCGATGGACACCATCCAGTTTTCCTGTTGCAGCGCAAGAAGAACCTGAGCCAAGGTTAACATTTTGAACCTTTCCTGCCTGAGGTAAAGATTCAAAATCCTGAGGTCCTAGATCGGCATTAATCGACCGTCCTTTTTGGGGATCAGGAAATACCGGGAGTACCATCCCTGACCCCTCTCCTGCTCCGGAACCACCTCTACCGCACCTTTCTGTAACAAGGTAAGAACTTCCTGTTGTAAAAGCAGTAAGTGGTCCTCTGAGCACCAACCCTGGCGAGGAGGATAAGGAGGAGGAAACTCTAAAAAAGGGAGGGTGTAAAAATTCTTTACAAGATTTAAAACCCAACGATCTGAAGTGATTGATTTTCAATCCTGTAGAAAGTGGGACACCCGACCCCCAACAGGACCAACAAGTTCTAAGATGGGGGATCTAGAACTGCTTTCCTGAAGTACCAACTGTGGCGGGAGGAGAAGTGGAGGAGGAGGAAGAGTGCTGCCGAGCGGCTCCCCTAAGTCTGACCCTGTGCCTCATGGGAACAGTCCAGCCCGAACTGCCAAGCCATGATTTCCCTAGACCGGAAACAAGCATCCTGGGACCGGTTTCTGGCTAATCAGCCGTCATCAGCTAGGCTAGCTTGAATCCAGTGGCAAAGTGAGCAAGGGACCCACGTCTGGGCATACCCTGCCAACTTAGGGCGAACAAAGCAATACCAAAGGGGATGATGGACGGAGCGCTTGAGCAAATCAAACACTCACCCCCAGTCAACTGATCTGGGTTTAATCCATCATCATTCTTTAGCTCACTCCACCACCCCAGTTCAGACATGGCCATATGCAAATCAGTCTGACCCTGTGCCTCATGGGAACAGTCTAGCCCGAACTACCAAGCCATGTCTTCCCTGGACCGGAAACAAGCATCCTGGGACCGGTTTCGGGTTCATAACCCTCATCAGCCAGGATATCTTGAATCCACTGGCAAAGTGAGCAAGGGACCCACGTCTGGGCATACCCTGCCAACTTAGGGCGAACAAAGCGATACCAAAGGGGATGATGGACGGAGCGCTTGAGCAAATAAAACACTCACCCCCAGTCAACTGATCTGGGTTTAATCCATCATCATTCTTTAGCTCACTCCGCCACCCCAGTTCAGACATTGCCATATGCAAATCAGTCTGACCCTGTGCCTCATGGGAACAGTCCAGCCCGAACTGCCAAGCCATGTCTTCCGAGGACCGGAAACAAGCATCCTAGGACCGGTTTCTGGCTAATCAGCCGTTATCAGCCAGGCTAGCTTGAATCCAGTGGCAAAGTGAGCAAGGGAACCACGTCTGGGCATACCCTGCCAACTTAGGGCGAACAAAGAAAAACCAAAGGGGATGATGGACAGAGTGTTGAACAATGCAAGCACTCACCCCCAGTCAACTGATCTGGGTTTAATCCATCATCATTCTTTAGCTCACTCCGCCACCCCAGTTCAGACATGGCCATATGCAAATCAGTCTGACCCTGTGCCTCATGGGAACAGTCCAGCCCGAACTGCCAAGCCATGTCTTCCGAGGACCGGAAACAAGCATCCTGGGACCGGTTTCTGGCTAATCAGCCGTCATCAGCCAGGCTAGCTTGAATCCAGTGGCAAAGTGAGCAAGGGACCCACGTCTGGGCATACCCTGCCAACTTAGGGCGAACAAAGCAAAACCAAAAGGGATGATGGACGGAGTGTTGAACAATGCAAGCACTCACCCCCAGTCAACTGATCTGGGTTTAAGCCATCATCATTCTTTAGCTCACTCCGCCACCCCAGATCTCTGTACTGGGGTGAATGTATGACATTGTTCTGCATTCTGTCCATCAACTGTTGTTTTTGTATTTGTCACTCCGAGTGGGACGGTTATGATCAGACATGAGTCCTGTGCACTCCATGCCACTGGAATCAAGCTATCCTGGCTGAAGAGGGGTGAAGCCCCAAAACCGGTCCTAGGATGCTTGGTTCCAGTCCAGGGAGGACCTGGCTTGGCAGTTCGGGCTGGACTGTTACCATGAGGCACAGGGTCAAGACTGATTTGCATATGGCTGGGTTCAAACTGGAATGGCATGGTGAGCAAAAAAACGATGGATTTAGGCCCAGATCTCTGTACTGGGGTGAATGTATAACATTGTTCTGCATTCTGTCCATCAACTGTTGTTTTTGCATTTGTCACCCCGAGTGGGACGGGTATGCTCAGACGTGAGTCCCGTGCTGCCCATGCCACTGGAATCAAGCTATCCTGGCTGAAGACAGGTGAAACCGGTCCTAGGATGCTTGGTTCCAGTCCAGGGAGGACCTGGCTTGGCTGTTCGGGCTGGACTGTTTCCATGAGGCACAGGGTCAAGACTGATTTGCATATGGCTGGGTTCAAACTGGAATGGCATGGTGAGCAAAAAAACGATGGATTTAGGCCCAGATTTCTGTACTGGGGTGAATGTATGACATTGTTCTGCATTCTGTCCATCAACTGTTGTTTTTGCATTTGTCAACCCGAGTGGGACAGGTATGCTCAGACGTGAGTCCCGTGCTCACCATGCCACTGGAATCAAGCTATCCTGGCAGTGGCGTCACTAGGGTTGGTGTCAACCGGTGCGGGTAACTCATGGTGTCACCCCCTCACGACTTACCGCATGGACCTCCTCCGCCCCGAGTCCGCCAGTGGACACAGTTGGCAAATAACGGGACCATACAGAATCCTTAGTAACGTTTGTAAATGTAGGTCCTATATTTACAAAATGTGCCTGTTAACAACAGTGTGATAATGATTCGTTAATCAGGTTGTACAGTGGGCTACCTGCTAGTCAACAGTTTATTGGAATTTATAATATCATAGGTATGGTACTTTTTACTGGTGTGGTGTTCCCACTATCCATCAACACGATATATCAGTGGTCGAAGTGGGGGAAAAATAGTAGGGGAACTGTGGGCGGAGAATCAAAGGGCGGGAATAACCCAAGGATTGGATCAGTGGGCAGAGCCAGAGGCGTGGCCAGAATGCGCAAACATCCCAATTTTTTGTATTTGTTTGGTTTCACTGCCCAGTTTTATCAACCAATGGATACACATGATTATTTAAGGTTATAATGAGTTATTGACAGTAAAATGTGTTCACAAAGTGGGATATGCTTCTAATCACAGAATGTCCCCAAATACGATAAAATGTGGAAGCACAAGCCATTTGTCTCCGAGCCATGGAGTTTCTGTCATCAGCACTTCTCCCTTTACCAAAACAGCAGTTCAAACATGAATGGCTAAAAATCCTAGGGCCCGATTCACAGAACTAACTTAAGCCAAATCCTAAACTTACTACTTTTGGTATTCACAGAAGTTAGGATTTTGTCTTAAATTTGTCTTAAGACAAACTTAAGACAAGCTTAAGACAAACTTAAGACAGACTTAAGACAGACTTAAGACTGACTTAAGACTGACTTAAGACAAACTTAAGACAGACTTAAGACAGACTTAAGACAGACTTAAGTTAGGATTTTGTCTTAAGTTTGTCTTAAGTCTGTCTTAAGTCTGTCTTAAGTTTGTCTTAAGTTTGTCTTACATTTGTCTTAAGTTTGTCTTAAGTCTATCTTAAGTCTGTCTTAAGTCTGTCTTAAGTCTGTCTTAAGTTTGTCTTAAGTCAAACTTAAGACAAAATCCTAACTTCTGTGAATACCAAAAGTAGTAAGTTTAGGATTTTGTCTTAAATTAGTTCTGTGAATCGGGCCCTATGTTTGCAAATGTTTTCTAAATAATAATGGCTCTGCCATATTTGCCTCATAATGCAAGATCTGCAGCATGATCTCACCATTTAAACTAATAAATTGTTTGTTGCTCAAACGTATCAAAAGTTAATAAAAAATTTGACTTGTGTTGCTGCGGAGTGGATGACAGTTAATAGCTCACTGTTCTATGTTAGGATTTTAACTTATAAACTGCAAGTAACAAAAGGATCTCTCTGACAAAAGCAGTAGCCCACTGGCCTATTTACATTATGTGCACTTTGTGATCTGCATGGTACATGTTCTTTGCAGCAGGTACATTAACCCTCTGAGCTACCTTTCCATGAGTCAAATCTTCCGTTAGACAAAATTCCGATCTCTCTCTAGGAAGAACATTAATCACCAGAGTCATCATGACATTTTTATTGTTACCGAAAATTACTGGAGGCCAGGAAGGAGGCAGCAAGCGCTTTTAAAACCATAATATACTTGCAAAAATGATGCCTCTACCGAAAGTGAGCACCTGGTGCGGTCACACCGGTTGCACCGCCCTAGAACTGGCCCTTCTCAAGGGTCCTGTGATCTCAGTGACAGGGTCACTGTTCTAGGGTGTACTGCTTCATAGGCCTGCCGCAAAACTGGAGGTGAACTTCAGTATGAATAGTGGTGGACAAGCCTTGAAGGTTAACCCTACACTTGTCATGCTAGGGTCCACCTGCTGGTGCTACGACACCGGGGCTTCTAATGTCTTGCGAAGCCTTCTAAGGTCTAGCATGAGATAGTGCTCTCTCAGGAGAGTGGTCTGGCGGACTGGTTATTAAGGCTGAACCTGGTTCCCCACTCCAAATTCAGCAGCTCTAGCCATAGTGCCACATCCTCTACCCCACTGAACACCATACTGCCCCACTGAGAAAAACTCAGACTGCCTTCAACTACAACCCAATTGTTGCCAGCTATAAACACCTGGATGCGGCTCAATTTAAATTACACACTGGGCAAGAGCAATATGTGGCCTACAAAAAAAAGTGACAGCATCCTGGAAAAAGCAAACAATCATAGGGAATGCAACATTTTGCAAACCACGTGAAATGTAAGCAGGAACAACATGGTTACCTTAACGCTTTTACACTCACTGTTCAGAAATCAGTGAGTGCTTTTGCCTGAAAAGTTAAGGACATGACAACAGGGCCCTGAATGGACCCATTTCAATGGCCATTGCTTATATCCTTACAAAACGTAAGCAGTATGGTAAAAAAACAGACAACATCCCTAGATACAGAGCAGCAGTACAAATTTTGTTTTTCAATCCTCACATTGCAGTACCTCCAGGATTGGTGCACTAGCTCCAAGCCCAGGGAAAACAAAGCCAAGACAACAAAAATAGCGCTTCACTGGCAAACTCTGTAAAAGTGGCGCTAATGTGTTTGTGTGTGAATAAAAATCAATCTGGACAGTTTGCTACCACTCTGTCTTACTTTATTTAGTCATTTACTTTTCATATTTTTAAACTTTTATTCCTGATGCTGCATTTTGGAATTAAATGTCAGAAAAATACGACATTGATTTCCAGCAAAAGTGATTTTCTTTTTTGGATCCATTTCACAGGGAAGCAAATAAAAGAAAGGAGAGGAGACAGTGTGCACTGCGCACAGGCACGTCCTCTTCCTAAAAGGTTTGGTTGCTCTGCGCACACGGGCCCCAGGGCCGGCTTTAGCGCTGGTGGCGCCCTGTGCGACAATGTTTGTTGGCGCCCCCCCAATGACCACCTCCACCACGGATTCTCTCACTAGCACCCTTTAACAGTGACCAAGTCACCATAACCACACTCTCTCAGATGCATTGAATTAGTTATATAGCGCCACTCATACCAGTGTAGGGTGTCCGAGCACTTTGCATCACACACACATTACACAGAGACAGTCAATCATAGGTGTGTAAATCCGTGTATAGGAAATGATACATAAACCAAAGGACTGAAAGTGTAGGAGTCACATGTCATCCATACTGGTAGGCAGTATAGTGCTTGGTGTGGAGAAGCACAAACGCAGAGTCGAAAAAGAAACCGCATAGTTGGGAGTTTTCTTTAATAATGAGAATCTATTTCTAGCCAAATTAACCCTTTTTGCAACATTAATCAATGTTCTAATAATGTATATTTTGAGGTGTGTATGCAGTTCTATGATGAAAGTTAATAGTTCACTATTCTATATTAGGAGTTATAAATTGCAAGTAACAAAAGGATGTCTCTTTTGAAAGCAGTAACCTGCTGATCTGCACTCTGTAATCTACTTGGCACACGTTCTTTGCAGCAGGCATATTAACCCTCTGCACTAACTACACCTAAGTGAAAACCTCAACTTTACAAAACACTGATCTCTCTCCAGGAAGATAATTAATCACACCAGTTATCTTGACATTTATGTGAGGCCTGGTAATTGCCGGCGGAAAGAAACGCTGCAGCAGGTGCTTCAAAAGCGTAATAAACTTTCAAACACGGCGCCCCCAGGAAGCCAGCACCCGGTCGCACCGCCCTAAAACCGGCCCCTGACGGGCCCTGTTGGTGTCACCCCACTTGAGGGTGTCACCCGGTGCGGTCCGCACCCCCCGCACCCCCATAGTGACGCCGCTGTATCCTGGCTGAAGAGGGGTGAAACCCCGAAACCGGTCCTAGGATGCTTGGTTCCAGTCCAGGGAGGACCTGGCTTAGCAGTTCGGGCTGGACTGTTCCCATGAGGCACAGGGTCAAGACTGATTTGCATATGGCTGGGCTCAAACTGGAATGGCATGGTGAGCAAAAAAACGATGGATTTAGGCCCAGATCTCGGTACTGGTGTGAATGTATGACATTGTTCTGCATTCTGTTCATCAACTGTTGTTTTTGCATTTGTCACCCCGAGTGGGACGGGTATGTTCAGACCTGAGTCCCGTGCTCTCCATGCCACTGGAATCAAGCTATCCTGGCTGAAGAGGGGTGAAACCCCGAAACCGGTCCTAGGATGCTTGGTTCCAGTCCAGGGAGCACCTGGCTTGGCAGTTCGGGCTGGACTGTTCCCATGAGGCACAGGGTCAAGACTGATTTGCATATGGCTGGGTTCAAACTGGAATGGCATGGTGAGCAAAAAAAGATGGATTTAGGCCCAGATCTCTTTACTGGGGTGAATGTATGACATCGTTCTGCGTTCAAGTCGGGACGGGTATTCTCAGACGTGAGTCCCATGCTCTTTATGCCACTGGAATCAAGCTATCCTGGCTGAAGAGATGTGAAACCCCGAAACCGGTCCTAGGATGCTTGGTTCCAGTTCAGGGAGGACCTGGCGTGGCAGTTCAGGATGGACTGTTCCCATGAGGCACAAGGTCAAGACTGATTTGCATATGGGTGGGTTCAAACTGGAATGGCATGGTGAGCAAAAAAACAATGGATTTAGGCCCAGATCTCTGTGCTGGGGTGAATGTATGACATTGTTCTGCATTCTGTCCATCAACTGTTGTTTTTGCATTAGAACCCAGAGGATACCATTTGTGTAAAAGAACCAGTTCTTTGCCGGGTAACCAGAGGAGAAGCTTCCACGCTGACACAAGACGCTGAGGTCCCGGCCTGCAGAAGCTCCAGCACACAGTGGTCTGAAATCCCTTGCAGGGTGTCTAACTTGAGAACAAGATGGGGTCCTTCGTTGTCTCCCATCAGGTAATGGGTTGGCTCTTTCCTACAGGATTCTCGGCTTTACGCCCACATAGATGCTAGGTACACGTTAGTACACTTAGATAGTGTTTGCATCGTAGGAGTACGCTTGATTACTGCCATGTATCGATATGCCTCCATATATTCACTGTTTTAGCACCGTGGTAGAATTCTGCCTTTTATTTACCCTGTAGGTGCTTGTAATCTTATACATTTGCTTCTGTCTAATGAATGTCGCAGCAAACATGTTTTATACTAGAGACCGAGTGAGCACGAGTGACTGAGCGAAAAGTAGTAAACTGTTTCAACGATCCCTGAAGGATCAAGGGTTGTCATGTTCGATAGTTGCCGGAAACTATTTGCTCCTTGGTGTGATCAGGGGGCTTATGGTGGCACTGTGAGCTAGCTGGTTTAAAGGCTAACCGATCCTTTGAGGGTATCTGGAACCAGTCTGGACACCAATCCCATAGTTTATGTTGTCTAAAAGCGTAGATCCTATATATTATTAGGAACTGCACGATAGAGTAAGGGAAGCAGACCAAATTGCAGTTTGAACCCCACAAGTCTGCACGCACACAACACAATGATGCTGATCAAACCATGGCGGAGGGCTCGCATACATCTAACCAAGCTCCAGCAGATGATGTGAAAACATTGCTCATAACAATGAAGTACAGCCTCACCTCTATAGAAAATAAAATGGACTCTATGTGCACCTGCATGGGCACTATAGCCCAGAAACTTGAAAAGCATGATTGGCGCATTGCAGAGGTTGAACACAGACTTTCTGAACTGGAGGACACATCCGCAGGTAGAAAGGAACAACTGTTCAATATGGAATGCCTTCTGAGGTGATTGCAGCCAAAAACGAGGATTTAGAATCACGACTGCGCCGCAACAATATACGTATCCTGGGCACAGCAGAATCTGCAAATACCAGGAGGAATGAATGAATGAAATAAATCTTATCGTGCGCAAACTTTGCCCGATGGGCGTCAAGGCGCCTAATTCAAATAATACAGCTCGGCAATCGAAACCAGCATTCTCTTATTGGTAGGCTTTGGTAAAGTACCAAGTTTTAAGGGCCTTTTTAAACAAATCCAAAGAAGGAAGGGTTTTGACCTCAATTGGAAGAGAGTTCCAAAGCTTAGGAGCGGCAACAGAAAAAGCTCTCGCTCCCCATCTAGCTAGTCTTGTACGGGGGACTACCAATTGAAATAATCCAGCAGATCGAAGAGATCTGGATGGGATGTAGCGGGTAAGCAAGGACCCAAGTGCATTGTCCGTGCCAGCCACAAGAGCTTTGTAAGTAAGGCATAGAATCTTAAAAAAGACTCTATGTTGAACAGGAAGCCAATGAAGATCTCTCCTAGCAATCGTAGCTGAAGATGCCAAGGGAAGAGCCAGAACAAAACGTGCAGCAGCATTCTGCACGATTTACAGTCTATGGATAAGGCCCTTGTTGGACTCAGCATATAGGGAGTTACAATAATCGAGCCTAGAGCCAACAAGAGCGACTGCAATCTGCTTGCGAGCCTGGAGAGAAAGATAGTTACGAATCCTATTTAGGATCCTAATAACACCCCAACATGTGGCCACGGTCCTATTTGCTTGGAGCGTCATAGAAAGTGAGGTGTCAAAAACCACGCCGAGATTTCTGGCTGATAGGGAGGGGGTGGGGCAGATGCCAAGAGATATAGGCCACCACTCGCTCGACCAAACATCTTGGTCTTTCCCAAAGACCAAGACCTCTGTCTTATCGCCATTTAACTTTAGGGAGTTGATGATCATCCAATCTGCAACATGCTGCATGCATGACCTAAAGCTAATGGCAGATGTATGGACAGAGGAATGAGCCAGTGACACCATGATCTGGGTGTCGTCGGCGTAGGACACCACCTCCATCCCCTGCGATCTTACTAGTCTAGCAAGGGGAGCCACATAGATGTTAAACAGGGTCGGACTAAGGGCCGACCCCTGTGGCACCCCACATTGTAATGACTTGGCAGGGGAGAGGAAATTTCCAAGCTTTACTCTCTGTTCTCTACCAAGGAGAAAGGAGTTAAGAAGATTCAGGGCCGGTCCAGTAACCCCTGCCTCACTAATGGGATGTTAGAATGGCGGGAGACAGGGTGTCGAACGCGGCTGTGAGGTCTAATAGGACCAGTATTGTAGTTTGGCCACTATCCACTTTACGTCGGATGTTATCAACTACAACAGTGAGTGCGGATTCAGTACTGTGATGTTTTCTGAATCCGTGCTGTGTGTTATCAAGATACTCACTGGTCTCAAGAAAAGTGGAGAGATGAGAGTTGAGGTGTGCCTCCAATATTTTTGCAGGAGCAGGAAGCAGAGAAATTGGTCTGAAGTTTTTAAGAAGGCCAGGGTCCAAAGATGGTTTCTTAAGGAGAGGCTTTACAATAGCCTTCTTCCATACTGATGGAAAAGAACCCTGGACAATAGACTTGTTCATGACTTCCAACATAGGCGGCAGAATGCTGTTTCTGCACTCCTTCAAGGTTTTTAGAGGTAAAGGATCCATAGGAGAGGAAGATTTAGTCCTATCAAGTAGGAGATTCAGTCCTTCCAAAGACAATAAGGGAAATTCCCTCAGTAGCTTGGAAGGCTCTTTACCCAAAGTGTCTAACCTGGCTATAGCAGATGGAATATCCTTATCCAGGGAGTGGCAATGGGCTTCTAGGGCTAGGTGAATATCCAAGATTTTATTGTGGAAGAAGTCCGAGATGTTATCACAAAGGTCCTGAGAGCTCACTACAGGATCAGGAAGTTGAAGAGAGCATAGTGAATCAGCAATTTTGAAAAGCTCCCTAGATGAAGTTAGGGAACCTGTGAGATTGGAAAAATACTCCTGCTTTTCCACTACAACTCTCTGTTTATAGTCCCGTAAAGCGGACTTGTGAGCCACTCGATCTTTCGGATCCCAGGACTTCCTCCATCTTCTCTCGCTATTCCTGCACCCCTGCCTTAGGAGTCTCAGATGCTCAGAAAACCAGGGGGCAGTGGGTTTCTGATGAGCTATATATCGCAAGGAGGCGGGGGCAAGCTCTTCCACAGCACTGGTAATAGAGTGCATAAGTTCTTGAGCTGCATCATCCGCAGTCTTCGAGGAGAAAGATTCCGAGATCCGGATATGAGAGGCAATAGTATCATCGGTAATATTTCTAAAATTTCTCCTAAGAGTAAATGAAGTGGCGACATGATTAACTAAGGGCAGGGCGGGAAGGGCAAATTCAAGAGGTATTGCAAAATGATCTGTCCAGACCAACGGCAAAGGCGAGCCCGTAGATAACCTAGAATCACTAGAGAATACCCCATCAAGGATATGGCCAGCCTTGTGTGTTGGGCTGCTCACCAACTGAACAAGGTCACAGGCTCCGAGTGACTCAATTAATGTCAGGGTATCCTTTGAGTTGATATCATCAAGGTGAAAATTAAAATCACCCAAGATGGAAAGATAAGATTTTCCAAAATAAGGTTCTAGGATTCTAAGGAGATCTGAAGAAAAACTAGCCCTAGGGCCAGGTGGCCTATATATGAGTATCCCAGTAAAAGAGACAGATGGAGCACATAAGATGCAGAAATAAAGTGCCTCAAAACGATCTCCAGGCATAGATAGAGATTTAATGGAGCAGGAAAGAGAAGATTTAAAAAGAACAGCGATTCCTCCACCTCTACGCAAAGGTCTATCCTGCCTATGAAGAGAGTAGCCATCGGGGATGGCCAGGAGTGGATGTATGACGTTACAACGCATGCTATTACAACGCATACCTTTACAACGCATTTTTTACAACGCTAGTACTATTACAACGCATTACTTTACAACGAATTCTGTTACAACGCCAAACCTATTACAATACTGAAAAGTGCTGTTACAACGAAGTATATTACAACGCATACCATTACAACGCGATTTGTTTTTTAAAAATAAAAGTACAATAAAATCTGGCACGGGATGCAGGGAAATTAGGGGTTTTAGGGTGGGGAAGTGTATTAAAACGTGGAGAAGAACTGTACGTAAATCGACCAAAATGCAGTAACAAATTAATACTCGGGTATTAAAATTAATACTCGAGTATTAAAATCAATGCTCAAAATTCCCCATAAAAATCCGTTTTAAGACATTTGTAAGTTTTTAAATAATAATGAAAAAATAAATTACAGTACATACACATTTTTAACATGAAAAGATCGCAAACTAAGTAAACTAACGAAAACATAACACACATACACACAGGCGCCATTTTAACCATCTCACTTATAAAACTTGTCCTACCACAGTTTCTATGTAAACAATACCAAAAGACATGTTCCAAAATGGATGCCAAAACGGGGCAAATGAATGAAAACAATATTTCTTTAAAAGCATTTTTAAAATATCATTTTCCACAGTAAAACAAAGCATTAAAAAAAACACAACGAACGCAGTTTTTAAAAAAATTAATAGTGACACACAGTAAAACTTATAAATACAAGTGAGACACCATTTTGCACTCAGTTGATTATCAACTAGCAGAGAGAGCAGACGTAATAAGCTGACCCTCTGTCACCTGCACTGCGACCTCCTCAGAGAGAGCACGGAATTCACAACAGAGCAAGTACTAGTAAGTTATTAATATATATGTAAACGATAGTTTTTAGAAAAATATATTTTCTTAAACCACAAAAAATATTTTTTCACTTAATAATAAAAACTTAAGAAATGAACTGTTTCCAATATATTATCAATAAAATAAAACTCAAAATTAAAACAAGTAATTTATTTTCCTCAACCAGAAAATCGGAAGATTTTTACATTGCACAGCAGCTGAACCTATTTGGACATCCCCACCACGTAAACGACTGACAAACTCAATTGTTTAGGTAAATGTTATTTTTGTGGCATGGTTTTACTTGTAAAATTTATTTATTAAAATTTCATAAAGTCATGTATGCCAATGGTGTTTTTTTTTAATACTCAATCACACCGCATAAAAATCAAAATTGTCTTTTTATAACCAACGTTGACAAAGGAACAATTTTTTTTTTTTTTTTATCTCCAACAGTGAACATCTTTTCACAACAACCTTTTAACCTCCAGCAAACATCAGTATAAAGGCACGATAACAAAATACCTACTAGAAAAGGTATGTTTTCTTTCCCATTTTATTATAACGATACATTAGAAATCCTTTCTTTGGCAATTATTCCTCCTGTATCGTACCTAATTTGAAAACTAATGGATAGTTTTGAGAAACAATATTCAATTTCTTCTGTAGGAAAGAGCACCATCAGTGATATTTTTGTGTAGGGTAGGGGTACATATCTATATTTCTACTACAGTAATGTGTTTTAATTAGGACAGTATCATGTAGTACTAGTTATATTGTATGTCTGTTTAATTTTAAAAAAACTAAAGTACTACATTTCTACCCACCGTTAATTATCTTTTTTTCGCCTTTTTTCCAGAACAGAAAAGATTTTTTTTCTCACAACTAAAAATTTGAGCCAACAAAGAAAAGCATCCTCTACCACCTCATCCACAAAAGCAAATTCTCAAAAACAAGGTATTTTTTTACAGCACGGATTCTTTACCTTCAAAATATTTGACTAACTATCACATAGCTAAATTTCAAAGAAATAATCAATGTAATTATGATTACATTTTCAAATTTTAGATTTATATTTCATGTCTAAAGAATGTATTTTTCATTACGGAAATAGTTATGTGCAGCAACTTATATCACATGTGCAATTTTTGTGGAATAATTTTACTAAACACATTTCTCAACATCGTTCTGTTTTCAAAGTTTATTCATTTTTCACTTTTCCAGACATTTATTTATCCATTCCCCAACAAATCACCTCAAAAGTGTCTACACAAACCGACTCAGCAATACCACTGAACAGGAGTCTGCCAGAAAACCAATTCGGAAAAAAAGGTAATTTAGACAAACATTGTAAGTTGCAACAACTTTTAAAATGTACCATGCTGTAGAGGTAACAATTTACTTTTCCAAAATCTGGAAGGTGCAGCAGTTGGGTAAGTGTTGGATAGTGTAGGGGTATTAATTTACTATTCTAACTCCAGGGGGTGCAACAGTAGCGTAAGTGTTGGATAGTGTAGGGGTATTAATTTACTATTCTAACTCCAGGAAGGTGCAGCAGTAGGGTAAGTGTTGGATAGTGTAGGTGTATTAATTTACTATTCTAACTCCAGGAAGGTGCATCAGTAGGGAAAGTGTTGGATAGTGTAGGGGTAACAATTTACTATTCTAACTCCAGGAAGGTGCTGCAGTAGGGAAAGTTTTGGATAGTGTAGGGGTAACAATTTACTATTCTAACTCCAGGAAGGTGCATCAGTAGGGAAAGTTTTGGATAGTGTAGGGGTAACAATTTACTATTCTAACTTCAGGAAGGTGCATCAGTAGGGAAAGTGTGGGATAGTGTAGGGGTATCAATTTACTATTCTAACTCCAGGAAGGTGCTGCAGTAGGGAAAGTGTTGGATAGTGTAGGGGTATCAATTTACTATTCTAACTTCAGGAAGGTGGATCAGTAGGGAAAGTGTTGGATAGTGTAGGAGTAACAATTTACTATTCTAACTCCAGGAAGGTGCATCAGTAGGGAAAGTTTTGGATAGTGTAGGGGTAACAATTTACTATTCTAACTTCAGGAAGGTGCATCAGTAGGGAAAGTGTGGGATAGTGTAGGGGTATCAATTTACTATTCTAACTCCAGGAAGGTGCTGCAGTAGGGAAAGTGTTGGATAGTGTAGGGGTATCAATTTACTATTCTAACTCCAGGAAGGTGCATCAGTAGGGAAAGTGTTGGATAGTGTAGGAGTAACAATTTACTATTCTAACTCCAGGAAGGTGCATCAGTAGGGAAAGTGTTGGATAGTGTAGGAGTAACAATTTACTATTCTAACTCCAGGAAGGTGCATCAGTAGGGAAAGTGTTGGATAGTGTAGGAGTAACAATTTACTATTCTAACTCCAGGAAGGTGCATCAGTAGGGAAAGTGTGGGATAGTGTAGGGGTATCAATTTACTATTCTAACTCCATGAAGGTGCTGCAGTAGGGAAAGTGTTGGATACTGTAGGGGTATCAATTTTCTATTCTAACTCCAGGAAGGTGCATCAGTAGGGTAAGTGTTGGATACTGTAGGGGTATCAATTTACTATTCTAACTCCAGGAAGGTGCTGCAGTAGGGAAAATGTTGGATAGTGTAGGGGTATCAATTTACTATTCTAACTCCAGGAAGGTGCATCAGTAGGGAAAGTGTTGGATAGTGTAGGAGTAACAATTTACTATTCTAACTCCAGGAAGGTGCATCAGTAGGGAAAGTGTTGGATAGTGTAGGAGTAACAATTTACTATTCTAACTCCAGGAAGGTGCATCAGTAGGGAAAGTGTGGGATAGTGTAGGGGTATCAATTTACTATTCTAACTCCAGGAAGGTGCTGCAGTAGGGAAAGTGTTGGATAGTGTAGGGGTATTAATTTACTATTCTAACTCCAGGATGGTGCAGCAGTAGGGTAAGTGTTGGATAGTGTAGGGGTATCAATTTACTATTCTAACTCCAGGAAGGTGCATCAGTAGGGAAAGTGTGGGATAGTGTAGGGGTATTAATTTACTATTCTAACTCCAGGAAGGTGCATCAGTAGGGAAAGTGTTGGATACTGTAGGGGTATCAATTTACTATTCTAACTCCAGGATGGTGCAGCAGTAGGGTAAGTGTTGGATAGTGTAGGGGTATTAATTTACTATTCTAACTCCAGGAAGGTGCATCAGTAGGGAAAGTGTGGGATAGTGTAGGGGTATCAATTTACTATTCTAACTCCAGGAAGGTGCTGCAGTAGGGAAAGTGTTGGATAGTGTAGGGGTATCAATTTACTATTCTAACTCCAGGAAGGTGCAGCAGTAGGGTAAGTGTTGGATAGTGTAGGTGTATTAATTTACTATTCTAACTCCATGAAGGTGCTGCAGTAGGGAAAGTGTGGGATAGTGTAGGGGTATTAATTTAATATTCTAACTCCATGAAGGAGCTGCAGTGGTGAAAGTGTTGGATAGTGTAGGGGTATTAATTTACTATTCTAACTCCAGGAAGGTGCATCAGTAGGGAAAGTGTTGGATAGTGTAGGGGTATCAATTTACTATTCTAACTCCAGGAAGGTGCAGCAGTAGGGTAAGTGTTGGATAGTGTAGGGATAACAATGTGCTATTCTTACTCCATGAAGATGCATCAGTAGGCAAAATAAAGGATTGAGTACATGTTATGTTTTGTATTAATAAATATCAAGCTAAATGTTTTATCTTTTCTCCTTTTTTCAGATAATGTCTAGCCTTGGAGCAGCCAACTTCGTTAAATCCAGGAAGGGCAAAAATCTGTTAAACCATGGTGGATACATATATAGTAAGGAAAGAATAAGTTTAACTAGAAATCATTGGAGGTGCGTGCAATACTACACTACCCATTGCAGTGGCAGAGCGGTTACTGTTGATAATTTGGTTGTGAAAACCACAGAACATAACCACTCTGCCTCTGCAATGGATGTAGAAATCAGAGAGACAATTAATGAGATGAAAGCTATTGCAAGCACCTCCAATGATTCTACAGGATCCATTTTAAGGGAGGTTGCACAGCATGTCCCTAGTCATGTTGCTAGCAACATGCCTATAATACCCAATTTGAGAAGAATTATTCAGAGACAAAAGCAGGCAAGTAATATTCAATTGTCTACACCACATACATTCTCTGACATTAGAATTCCTCATGATCTTTCTATTTCTTTTTCTGATGAACCTTTCCTTCTGCATGACAACGAAAACCCTCAGAAACGTATTTTAATTTTTAGTACCCCCCGTAACCTTGCTAAGTTAGAAAGTAGTGAAATTTGGATGATGGATGGGACGTTTAAAAGTACACCCCATCCTTTCACTCAAATTTACACTATACATGCTAAGATTAACAATAGTGTAATTCCCTTAGTGTATAGTTTGCTACCTGATAAGACTTCTGCAACATACACTGAACTTTTATCAGTGATTAAAAGCAAAACATCTGCAAGTCCTCGAAAAATAATAATCGATTTCGAATTGAGCATGATCAATGTGATCACCAAAACGTACACGGATACCCAAATTCAGGGATGTTTTTTCCATTTTTCGCAGGCATTTTGGCGTAAACTACAAAAAACATCCCTAGTTGCAGAATATTCTCGGGATAGCAAATTACAGTTTGAACTAAAAAAATTAACTGCACTTTGTTTTGTTCCTCCCGAAAGTGTGGACGAGTACTACACTGCAATTATAGAATCTGTTTATTATACGAGTAATGAGGAAAAATTGGCACCCATTCTAAATTATTTTGAGGACACATGGATTGGACACCTAAGCAGATCGGGTCGCAGGAGGAAGCCACGATTCCATGTGGAGTGGTGGAACTGCTACACGAGTTGTTTAGAGGGAGAGGCCAAAACAAACAATGCCATTGAGGGGTGGCATAACTCCTTCAATCATACAATTGGAAAACCACATCCGAACTTCTACTCATTTTTGGAAACTTTGAAGAAGGAGCAAAGTTTCCAAGAAATGAGATTAGCACAAACACTCGCAGGTAGTCTAAACCCACGAGTAACAGTCAAAACAAGGGAAATGTCTGAGAGACTATTGGCAATTCTACAACAGTTTTCGTTGTGTGTGGCTATAGACTACCTCGAAAATCTTTCTAACATTCTTTCTTTTTAAAACAATGAATTTGCTTACTTTCCTGCTTTGCTAAAAATTATAGTAATTACAATGATTCAATTGGCATACAAAGATTTTTTTTAAAAAATTTTTTTCAAATTAATAAGTCGGGTTTTTTCCATTTTTTCAAACAAATCTTCATTTCATCAAAACTAAACCAATGTTGAAAAATTTTACTGTTCCATAGTATTCGAAACATTTAACATTATCGGTACGCCATTTTTCAAATTATCGAAAAAATCCAATTTAAATTCCGTCAAAACCAATCACCAAAACTCAATCCGAACTATAAAATAGAAATTAAACCATATTCCTTAATACACATTGCAGCTGAATTGTCATTTGTATTTCAAAATAAGATTTACAAAATATTAAAGTACGCACAATTTTTTTACCAAGAAATGAAGATCGACAGTACATCTTTATCTTCGGAAACAAAGAAATCAACTGTCTAAACCGTAACTTTTTATTTAGAAAGAGTTACATACTTTTTTAAAATAACTAACTTACTTTCAGCGACCCGACATAGGCATGTATTAATGACATTAATGTGGACATGTTTAACAACTTTTAAAACATCTATTAGTTTTCCAGCAACCTCCCCTTATTCTTTCCTTACTATATATGTATCCCTTAAAAAGGTTTAATCTATAATATCAACAGAAAATATTTCCTACCTGGACGCAGATCAGCTTCCTGCTGCTTCCTCCTCCGATGCTCTGCAAAATGGCGTATTACGTCGACGCACACGTCCTTACGTCATCGCGTGCTTCTCTATTTATGGCGGACTACTTTTTTACATTCAAATGTAATTAAATGTTAATATATGTAAATAAAATATTTATATTTTGTTTAAAAAATAAAACTTACTTTGAAAAATTAATTTTAAAATATGTTTAATTTTTTCATGTTTTTTAAATCAAATAAAATAGTGAAATAAATATTTGTTTCCTATCTTTATTTTTAATTAAGTTTTTAAATCTCCAATATTGTAATTTAATAACTGTAAAATTACTTAATATGTTCCTTACCTTGGCTCTATTGCCTTTTCCTTTCAAAACTTCCTCTTACTTCACTTTCTGTACCTTCTTTTCTTGTTCCGCGGGCTGTATATGCTAAGGCTGCCAAAATAAATAAAGGACAAACACGCTCATAGACTTCAATGGAAAACCGTGGGAAATAAATTCAAAAAGTAAGTTATAATTGTTATTTCTGATTTCTAAATTTTATAAATTGTTAAATTGGTATAATTATTACTGTAAATATTTTTTAATGTTGATATTAATATTTTAAATATATTATTAATTTATTTATATAATAAATTAATCAAAAATACACTACCATTTATTTATAAAAAGACACTTTCTTTTAAACATATAAATACTCTTGTCTTTTCATATGTGATAAAAATACTCCAGTATTTAAAAATAGGTACTCAATCATTTTTCTATATATTTAAATATTATATACTCTTTAATGTTTAAGAAAATTTATTTTTAAGTAGATAAATACTCAACATTTAAAATAAGTTTTTATTAAGTATCTATTTTTTATATTTTAAAATACTAAACTAAATGTTCAAGTATTAAATTTTAAAAAATCAAGTATTAATCATTTCTACATAATAAAATACACATGCATTAATATTTTGATTATCTACTCACTTTTTTGAAACTACTATAGAAACTAAAAATACTAAACTATTATTTTACCACCAAACAAACCAAACTTTTCTACCAGGCACAATACTCAAGTATTATTATTTTTATAAACTACTCACTTTTTTCAAATAAATATTGCTTTTTTTAAAAAATTTTTAATACTCAAGTATTTATTTTACTGCTAACCAACCAAACTTTTCTACCAGAAAAAATACACAAGTAATAATTTTTTTATTAACTACTGCCCTTTTTTTAATTAGAATTGCTATATTAAAAAAAAAAAAAAATACTCAAGTATTAATTTTAATGCTACCCAACTAATAAAATTTAGATAAATATTTTGCAAAAAAAAATGCGTTGTAATAGTATATGCGTTGTAAAAGTACTTGCGTTGTAAACACATGCATTGTAAATACATGCGTTGTAAAAGCATTACCACCAAATGCGTTGTAAAGGTATATGCGTTGTAAAGGTACTTACCATATAATGGAACGCGTTGTAAAAGCATGCGTTGTAAAAGTTTTAGCGTTGTAAAAAATGCGTTGTAATAGCACAGCGTTGTAAAAGTTGCGTTGTAAAGGTAGTTCCCCGCCAGGAGTAGATCGTGACCGGAGGAATCTGAAGCCCAAGTCTCCGTGATAAAGACCCAATCTGGCTGTCTTTCTTCAACAAATTCATGGAAGGCAACATTATGCTTGATCAGCGATCGCGCATTAATTAGGAAACCGGTTTTAAGCAACGAAGCAGAAAGGCATCCCAAGCGTGAATGGAATCTAATAGAACTGGGAGCAGCGCGGCAAAGAAAAGCCTTACATGTCATGCATCGCTGGGAATACAGAATATCATCAGGTGTGAGGCGATGAAAGCATCGTTGCACTGAAGGTCTAAGGGCCATGAGTTCCGACATAGAGTATTGCCTAGGCACCTCATAGAGTGGAAGGGGGGCGTCAGCCGAGTCCAGCCCGTCCTGCAGCACGTCCTCAGCGCGGACGGGCGCAGACGGGCTGAACTCAGGCGTAACTCCAGCGGAAGTCCGGCGATCCCGCTGCGCGATGACGCTGCGCGTAGGCATGGCTGCTATTTATGTTGGTCGAGCCTCCTGAATGAGGACTAGACCGCGATGTGGCTCACCCCTCACCTAATATGGCCGCCAACGAGACAATGGCGAGGGACCCGCGAAATGCGGTGCTTTTCCAGGTTACTGTGCGAGTAAGATGACAGCGTGCAGGTAAGCGTGGCCGGCTGTATTAAAAACAGGGGAAAAAAAGTGGAACCCAAAAATAACTAAGGCGACAAAACGGGAGTATTAAAATATGCGGGAGCAACACAATAACAGAGCGCTGCAAGCGGATACGCCGAGGCTGAATGAGAACTCACCTAGAATTAGCCTGCTATTTATGCTGGTCAAGCCTCCTGAATGAGGACTAGACCGCGATGTGGCTCACCCCTCACCTAATATGGCCGCCAACGAGACAATGGCGAGGGACCCGCGAAATGCGGTGCTTTTCCAGGTTACTGTGTGAGTAAGATGACAGCGTGCAGGTAAGCGTGGCCGGCTGTATTAAAAACAGGGGGAAAAAGTGGAACCCAAAAATAACTAAGGCGACAAAACGGGAGTATTAAAATATGCGGGAGCAACACAATAACAGAGCGCTGCAAGCGGATACGCCGAGGCTGAATGAGAACTCACCTAGAATTAGCCTGCTATTTATGCTGGTCGAGCCTCCTGAATGAGGACTAGACCGCGATGTGGCTCACCCCTCACCTAATATGGCCGCCAACGAGACAATGGCGAGGGACCCGCGAAATGCGGTGCTTTTCCAGGTTACTGTGCGAGTAAGATGACAGCGTGCAGGTAAGCGTGGCCGGCTGTATTAAAAACAGGGGAAAAAAGTGGAACCCAAAAATAACTAAGGCGACAAAACGGGAGTATTAAAATATGCGGGAGCAACACAATAACAGAGCGCTGCAAGCGGATACGCCGAGGCTGAATGAGAACTCACCTAGAATTAGCCTGCTATTTATGCTGGTCAAGCCTCCTGAATGAGGACTAGACCGCGATGTGGCTCACCCCTCACCTAATATGGCCGCCAACGAGACAATGGCGAGGGACCCGCGAAATGCGGTGCTTTTCCAGGTTACTGTGCGAGTAAGATGACAGCGTGCAGGTAAGCGTGGCCGGCTGTATTAAAAACAGGGGAAAAAAAGTGGAACCCAAAAATAACTAAGGCGACAAAACGGGAGTATTAAAATATGCGGGAGCAAGACAATAACAGAGCGCTGCAAGCGGATACGCCGAGGCTGAATGAGGAGGAGGAAGTATATGCAGTGTCTGCTCACAACTATCTTGAGAGCAGGAGATTTTTCGACATTACTGGTGGTAGAGAGAGCCCATCGGTCGCGGACAACTCGACCACCTCCTGGATCGACCCTGAGGCCTATCATCGCCAGGCTGTTAAACTACCGAGATCGTGACACCGTCCTCCGGCTGGCCAGGGAACAGCGACAACTTACCTTTGAAGGATCTGCCATTGCCATCTATCCGGATTTCACTATGGCAGTACAGGAAGCTCAGAAGAAGTTCCTGCCAGAGAAGAAGCTTCAACAAGTGAACATTACGTACACCATGCTGTATCCAGCACACCTGCGAGTTACACATCAAGGGAGGTAACATTTTTTCACCAGTCCACAACACGTGGCTGACTTCTTGAAGATCACTTCTTGAGGGACACCCCCGAAAGCAATGGCTCAGGCTGCCTCTCGCTTTCCTTCGCCGCTGTCTGAACCGGGCTGAGGGAGAGTATTGAACCCGGCTCTGGAGACTCCTGGTCTATAACATAAGTGATCTAACCCATGACTCTGGGTGACACCCCAGTTCGGAAGTTTCACTTGTAATATTGCCAAATTGTGTACCTGGTGACAGTAGCCGTGGCGAGAAATGCGTTACTGCGATGCATCTGCTGCATCATTGAACTGTTCACATCCATATCGGACAAATGGGATAACCAAGAGAACTCTCTGGGCACCCTCGTTCTCTTGAGGGGAACCTGCTGCGCCATCGGGTGACAACCAAGAAAGGACACTCTTAATTCAAACTTAACTTGTCTTTTGGCTTAGTCTCTATGGGGCATATGTATCAAGCAAATTTTTAGTCGCAAACGCTGCGATTCGCAAAATACAGCGTTTGCGATTAAAAATTCGCAAAACGGGATGTATTAGGCTAATTCCCAACGCAAATTTAAGGAATCGCTAATTTAGCGATTTCTGAAGTTTGCGTAAGCATTTAAGAAATCGCAAATTGCGATTTCTTAAATGAAATGTAACACTCACCAAAGGATTGCGATTAATCCTTAAGAAATCGCAAATTACCACCAACTACTAGTTGGTGTTAATTTGCGATTTCTTTTAAAAATGCACGTTTTGTAATTTTACAAAGTGCCACGTGATGCACATACATGCCCTTAGGGCATGTATGTGCGCCATATGACCACACATGCTAATTTCAGGGGTGTATCAGGGTGTCATCTTGATACCCTTGCACCTTTGAAATTATTCTCAAATTGCGATTAGCAAATTGCGATTCGCAATTTGAGAATTACTTCCCATACATTCCTATGGGTCTCCTGGCCCATAGGAATGAATGGGCAGGTATTCCTTAATTGCGATTTCGCAATTTGCTAATCGCAATTAAGGAATTTTAAGAAATCGCAAAAAGTTTGCAATTTTTTAAATACATCCCGTTTTGCAATTCTCAAATAGCGATTCCTTAAAAATCGCTATTTGAGAATCGCAAATGGTGATGTTGATACATATGCCCCTATATCTTTTCCGTTTCACGCTGCTCTGATCTTTTTTCAATCTGCTCCTCTAGTAGACACTTTGCTCTATCTTCTTTTATTTCATTTTCTTTTTGGTGCCTGTTGCCTGCCGAAATCTGGGCTCACCATGGGAGCTCTCAACAAGACTCACTTGCTTGCTTTCTCTTTGCAGGCATTCCTGTTCACTGCATTACCGTTGTTTCACCTTTTGATTGTTGGGAAGAGAGGGGTACTGTCCCAGGCAGGTTTGTGCTGCTGTTGTGGATGGGGGGGTGGAAAAGAGAAACTCTCAAAGACTTACATGTTGCTGAATAATGATTGTTGTTGTGTGATGCTACTTATTGCCAATAATCTAGAGTCCATTGGTCGGCCGAAGTCTTTCCCCTGAAACCATATACACATGGCAGCTAATCCAGCACATCAAGGATACCCTTTTTAGGTCTCGCCTGGCTATCGCGTAAGTGATCACTCAGCGAGACTTATGTAGGGGCTTCAGAAAATGCTCCCAAAGGCTTCCCAGGCGGATCGGGTGGCGGTTACGCGCACAACCACGCGCATTCCATTTGCCACCAGCTACTTCCTGCACGTGCGCCGCCTCTTGCATTCAGAGAGATTTAGTAAGGGGCACAAGACCTTAGGAATGCGGTTTATGGCCAGTGCATGTGAGGCATTCAAGCGCGAAGCTGGCATCTGGCATCGGACTTGAAAGCGGCAGACTGCTTTCGCCAGCACGCGCTCGGCCTCACTTCCTGCATCCCCTCTTACAACAATTAACTTTCGTTATAACTCACACCCCATATGCTCGTTCCCTCCCACCCTTCCTTTGATGTCCGCTTTTCTTGTTGTTTACAAACCACGCCACACACTGCTGCACGCCACACACTGCTGCATGCCACACTCTGCTGCATGCCGCACACTGCTGCACACCGCACACTACCGCACGCCACACACTGCTGCGCACACTGCTGCATTACACACTGCTGCATTACACACTGCTGCACGCCGCACACTGCTGCACGCCTCACACTGCTACACGAAACACTGCTGCACGCCTCACACTGCTGAACGCCACACACTGCTGCACGCCTCATACTGCTGAACGCCACACACTGCTGCACGCCACACACTGCTGCATGCCACACACTGTTGCATGCCTCACACTGCTGCACGCCTCATTGCTGCACGCCTCACACTGCTGCACGCCGCACACTGCTGCACGCCGCACACTGCTACATGCCACACACTGCTGCACGCCACACACTGCTGCACGCCACACACTGCTGCACGTAAGCGATCGCTCAGCGAAACTTATGTAGGGGCTTCAGAAAATGCTCCCAAAGGCTTCCCAGGCGGATCGGGTGGCGGTTACGCGCACAACCACGCGCATTCCATTTGTCACCAGCTACTTCCTGCGCGTGCGCCGCCTCACGCATTCAGAGAGATTTAGTAAGGGGCACAAGACCTTAGGAATGCGGTTTATGGCCAGTGCATGTGAGGCATTCAAGCGCGAAGCTGGAATCTGGCATCGGACTTGAAAGTAGCAGACTGTTTTTGCCAGTGAGCGCTCGGCCTCACTTCCTGCATCCCCTCTTACAACAATTAACTTTCGTTATAACTCACACCCCATATGCGCGTTCCCTCCCACCCTTCTTTTGATGTCCGCTTTTCTTATTGTTTACAAACCACGCCACACACTGCTGCACGCCACACACTGCTGCATTACACACTGCTGCACGCCACACACTACCGCACGCCACACACTGCTGCGCACACTGCTGCATTACACACTGCTGCACGCCGCACACTGCTGCACGCCTCACACTGCTACACGAAACACTGCTGCACGCCTCACACTGCTGCACGCCTCACACTGCTGCACGCCACACACTGCTGCACGCCATAAACTGCTGCACGCCACACACTGCTGCACGCCGCACACTGCTGCACGCCTCACACTGCTGCACGCCTCACACTGCTGCACGCCGCACACTACTGTACGCCTCACGCTGCTGCACGCCTCACACTGCTGCACGCCGCACACTGCAGCACGCCGCACACTGCTGCACGCCATACACTGCTACACGCCACAAACTGCTGCATGCCACACACTGCTGCATGCTGCTGCACACCACACACTGCTGCACACCACACACTGCTGCAGGCCGCACACTGCTGCACGCAGACACTGCTGCACGCCGCACACTGCTGCACGCCGCACACTGCTGCACGCCGCACACTGCTACACGAAACACTGCTGCACGCCACACACTGCTGCACGCCACACACTGCTGCACGCCACACATTGCTGCACGCCACACACTGCTGCACACTGCTGCATTACTCACTGCTGCATGCTGCACGACACTGCTGCACGCCGCACACTGCTGCATGCTGCACACTGCTGCACGCCGCTGCACGCCACACAGTGCTGCATGCCTCACACTGCTACACGAAACACTGCTGCACGACACTGCTTTACGCAGCACACTGCTGCATGCCGCACACTGCTGCACACCGCACACTGCTGCATGCTACACACTGCTGCATGCTGCTGCACACCACACACTGCTGCACACCACACACTGCTGCAGGCCGCACACTGCTGCACGCAGACACTGCTGTACGCCGCACACTGCTGCATGCCGCACACTGCTACACGCCACACACTGCTGCATGCCACACACTGCTGCACGCCGCACACTGCTGCATGCCGCACACTGCTGCACGCCTCACACTGCTACACGAAACACTGCTGCATGCCTCACACTGCTGCACGCCTCACACTGCTGCACGCCACACACTGCTGTACGCCACACACTGCTGCACGCCACACACTGCTGCATGCCACACTCTGCTGCATGCCGCACACTGCTGCACGCCGCACACTACCGCACACCACACACTGCTGCGCACACTGCTGCATTACACACTGCTGCATTACACACTGCTGCACGCCGCACACTGCTGCATGCCGCACACTGCTGCACGCCTCACACTGCTACACGAAACACTGCTGCACGCCTCACACTGCTGCACGCCTCACACTGCTGCACGCCACACACTGCTGTACGCCACACACTGCTGCACGCCTCACACTAATGCATGCCTCACACTGCTGCATGCCGCACACTGCTGCATGCCTCACACTGCTGCACGCCACACACTGCTGTACGCCGCACACTGCTGCACGCCGCACACTGCTACACGCCACACACTGCTGCACGCCACACACTGCTGGACGCCACACACTGCTGCATGCCGCTGCATGCCACACACTGCTGCAAGCCACACACTGCTGCACACCACACACTGCTGCACACCACACACTGCTGCACACCGCACACTGCTGCATGCCGCACACTGCTGCATGCCGCACACTGCTGCATGCTGCACACTGCTACACAAAACACTGCTGCACGCCACACACTGCTGCACGCCACTCACTGCTGCATGCCACACACTGCTGCATGCCACACACTGCTGCACGCCACACACTGCTGCACGCCACACACTACTGCACGCCACAAACTGCTGTGCACACTGCTGCATGCCGCTGCATGCCACACAGTGCTGCATGCCTCACACAGCTACACGAAACACTGCTGCACACCACACACTGCAGCATGCAGCACACTGCTGCACGCCACACACTGCTGCACGCCACACACTGCTGCACGCCGCACACTGCTGCATGCCTCACACTGCTGCACGCCGCACACTGCTGCACGCCGCACACTGTTGCACGCCGCACACTGCTTTTAAGCAAGTTTATGCTACTGACATTGTAAATGACAATGCCTTTTATTTGTTTTAAAACCAAAACATAAATAAAAGGCATTGTAATTTTACAATGCCAATAGCTCAAACTCTTATAAATGCGAGACCTATTGCATTGCAAATGCTTGTTGTACGTGGAATGTGAGAGGCCTAGGCAACCCCACTAAGTGCAGGCACATTTTAGCTTACCTGTATAGACAAAATATTCATTTTGCCATGCTCCAAGAAACACACCTAGAACCCTCTACTCCCAATACCGTTGCCTCTTTATGGGAGCGGCACACAGAGGATTTGCTGCGTACTCCACGTATGCCAGGGACGATACTCAAGATTTTTTTATCTCCATATTTAGCATTGGGATCCATGCATGATTCACTAGGCCACTATAACCTCATGTGGGGCAGATTAGTGTTGCATTCCATCACCTTGGTGTGCTGTTATGTCCCCAATAGCTATGACCCAGATTTTTTCGCTAACTTGTGGGGAAAGATAACTGACATAGGCTTCACTCACATTGTGTGGGGGGGATTTCAACATCACAATTGCTCCACAGCTGGACAGACCACATTCCCAGGAGCATCACCACACTAATGCCCAGCACGGAGTCCGGGATGTTATGGCTGCTCATCAACTCTTGGATGCCTGGTGGACTCTCCATCCCTCGAGAACGGAGGACACGTTCCATTCCACAGTACATGCCTCGTGGTCGCAAATGGATTATTGGCTAATCTCCAGGGGACTTGGCCCTTGATTGCAGCATGCATTGTCGTGTAGTTCCTAGGAGATCCCCCGGACCTGTGCATTTTTGATGACCTAAACTGAGGGCTTGGTGTCCCTACGGCTTCCGGACATCCCCACACGATGGCATGTATCTCTGCTGAAGACCTTGCAACCTGGAGATCAACATCTTTCTGGCTTAAGTTAAGACCACATTTTGTTGAAACAACATAGCTTTCAGTCTGAAGGCCACAGTTGTGCCTCCCTAACTATGCGAGCCAGGGGAAAAAATACTTGCTTACAGCACCCAACCCTGAAGTTTACTGTGACTAGATATGCAATGCCTAGTGCCATTCCACAACAGCCTTGATCATTCAGCACTAAACAACTTCCATTCGAAAGTTATTCAAAAACCGGATGAATCACAGCAGCTGGAGAGCCCTTCAAGTAGCAAGATAAGTTCATTTTTGACGCATTACACATTCCCTGAAGCGATACTTCTTTGCACACTACAGACCCACTTAAAGTCTTCCCTCAGTCAGTATCACTTAGGAAAACTTCAGTGTCCTTATTTCGGCACCCTTATCTATAAGGTAACTCCCAGGTTTCCTGTATGTACCCTTCACCCAACGCTTCATACCGGCCAACTTTGATGTATCTAAGGCAGTATTGACACCAAAATTTCGTGGTTGGCAGTGTGATATAGCCATGAATTAACCATTTATTAGATGGTGACTCAGCTACTGTGAAAGGTAACTTCTCTAATTGTTCAATGAGCGACATGGTGTACTTTGCGTCTCTGCATCCCATGGTCAACTGTCTGTCGGTCAGATTGTAAACCAAAAACAAACTTGTGGTGTTAATGTATCGCCATGGCATGTGGCCTGAGCGCAATGATTGCAGTGTCCAGCTTAAAAGCATAATGGAGAGCAGTTAAGATTGCCCATGTTGTAGAATAGACAAATCTTGTTCCATTATGTCAATTGCAGAGGACACAATGTTGCCCAGAAGTAGGGATCTGAGATGAGGGTTTCTGGATGCTTTTTTAGGAGTCCGGGTTTAAAGTTTTTGAATGCGTTTTTGTTAGGTCAGGCGGGTACTTAATTGAGTAGCTGTTGTGTCCTGAAGACTTCAAATTCGACAGGATAGTATTACATACTTTGGGATCCATCCTCAGGCTAGAGCAGCTGGGGTCGTGGTGTCAGGTGAAAAATGAGGGCAGAGCTTTATGTGCCACAAGAGCTAAGTTGAGCCCAGGCGTGTTGAGAATGTGGTGACTGTATGGTAGGATGGAGGAACAAGGAGACTGTATGGTATAGTGGAGAAACAGGTGGTGATCGGGAGGAGGGTAGAGGCAAGGCTCACGGGGAGCTCAGAGACAATGAACATCTCTAAGACACTCAGACCTCCTTGTCACTTCCATCGCAGGGTCCATTCCCGTAAATGGGATAGGCACCAGAGCTAGAGCACAAGAGTCTCTAGAAAAAATATATAATCCATAATTGGAATAGCTCAATCTGTTTTACTAGCAGTATCTTTGAAATCATATAAGAAGCAGTCTGACTGCTTTGTGGTCATTGGCAGTTCAAACCTTTTTGCCGCTCTTTCTAAAAGGTTATTAAACCCTCCTATATCCTCAGGTAAAGAATCAACAGGTTGTGGCACTGGTGGTGATGGATGAGGAATCAAATAATCATCCCAATCAGTAGCATCCTCTTATCCTTCCCTTACTTCTCCTTCCTCTCTTTCCTCTCCCGTAAACATACTATCATCTTCTGGAATAGCTTTAGGTTGTGGGGTGTGCCTTTGAGAAATAGCTGATGGTAAATTATAAAACATTTGTGGAGTTGATGGTTGTACCTGCAGAGATTGAGCAGGTACTGTAACTTGTCTATGTTACGCTGTTGCCAAGGAAGTTGGAAATCTTTTGTAATAATCTGTAACCATTAGCCTTGGGTCTGTGATGAGTGCTTTTGGCACACATAACATGTCCTCTTGGTACTGATGCCGGGAAGATGACGAGGTTAAGTTCAGATTTTGACATTCCTCATTTTTCTGAGGAGAGTTTGTGTTTTGTTATGCTTATTGGAGTGTTTATCAGTTGGACTTCGCTCTTTTGAAGACCCATGGTGGGTCTTTTTCAAAAGTCTTTTTTGGAGGTTCTTGAGGTAGTTTACCTTCTGACCCCCTCTCTCTCTTCTGAACTTTTTTGGCAGATGTAAAAGAATCCTCACTACCTTCCTCAGAAACTTGGGTGCCTTTGGCTTTTAGCTTTTTGAAGCCATAATAACATTCTCCCTTCTTTGTTTTTTAAGGTTTTGAAGAAAAATGTATGGCATATTTTACAAAACTTTACCTTGTCAGATGTGTAAAAATAGTATATGCTGTCCTAATGCTGGTCTTCACAACGTAGTCTCTTCTTGCCACAGGTTCCACATTGCCTGAAAAGAACTTTGTTTAGTGAAATCTGACATTGTAGGCAGTCCGATTTCTCCAGCAGATGGTAGCCTGTTGATAGTACAGACTGTACTAATGGTAATCCCACTGTATTTAGGAAGGGAAGGAAGCCTCTGAGGGGAGTATCTTAGAGGGTGCTGCAGCCTCAGTGGTGAAGCTAGGCACTCTGGCCCTGCCTTTGCCGCCTGCGCTGAAGAATGGGGGGGGGTGGGGTGCTGGCGATGAATTCTGCATTTGCTGCCCCTGCGGCAAACGCATGTAACAGCAGGGGGGGGTAGCCGCTGTCGCCCCATAACTGCTGCCGCCCATGGCTGACTGCCCCTCCGCCCCCCCTTGCTAGGCCACTGTGCAGCCTGATTGGTGGGAGTTTGGTTCTTTTAAGAGATAGGGATATGTTAGTAAAGTGAAGGTTTTATAGCCTTTCAGGGCTATGTTTAACATTGTGAAGCTTTCTAGCTTTGCTGTGGGACTCGATTTCGATGACGGGGAATGATTTAAGCATGTGAATCTATGAAAGATCTGATACTGGAGAAAAGTAATTTCTTGACCCTTTGGAAAAGGTGTTCTTGATTTCCTTGGAAATGATAGTTCAAGTTTACTTTTATCAGCTTGTTATGTTTAAAACTGTGTTGTTGATTTTTTAATACATTTATAGGGAATGTAAATCTTTAATTTTCTTAACATTTTGAGAAAAATGTTTAAATATTGCTATATTTTTGAAAATTTGTATTAAATATGTTTTCGTACATAATTTTCTAAAAAGGTTTATAGGATTTGAAATTATGTTTTGGAATGTTTTTGAATGAACTGAAGATCATTAATTTTAAAATCGGTTTTGATTTAAAAAAAGGTGTTTTTTTGGATTTGTGTATCTTTTTCTGATTGGAAGTTAAAAATGTATGTAATGACTTCCAGGATGGCAGCTTAAGACAGCGGGCAAAAGTTAATCGGCTCACAACCAGACAGAGTCAAAACTACATAATCCTGCAGATCTGAAGTTGTGAATGCTCTTGGAGAATAACTGTGGTCTTTGGCAGGCATATATTCTGAGACCTGAACTGATTTCTAGATGCTGGGGGCTCGGGGAAGTACAGTGACGGGAAAGTGCCTCTCCAACCATAGATCAAAATACATCTTTCAACATCAGGAGTTACTTTTATTAACTCCGAATCTATTCAATTGATGCACTGTGTTTCTTAATATAATTTTCCATTTCTTGAATTAAACTATGCAGCTCAAATGGATTGTGTCAATTATTTACTCCTATGCCACAACCTTTTAGCTGTATCAAACAATTATTTTCATAAAAGATGGAATGAGAGTGGAACAACACATTTACGCATTTACATAATACACAAAATACATTACTAAACTGTTCAAGACAAAACTGTAACATTAACAATCAACAGATTTGTCACTACAAGTAAATCCATTAAACATTACATACAGATCACAAATATAAGAAATTGCACATTTTATGGGCTCGAAAAAACTTGTGAGTCCTACTATACTTCTGGATGGCGGGGCCTATTGTTTTTATCCCCACTGTACTTTTTTAATTGTGTGGTCCTAGTGAGGTCAGAGTACACGTATAGAACACGTATTGAGTCCAGCCCTAACCACGGGAAGATGGCATGGCACTAGCGTAGCTCCTCCGGGTGGTAATGTAATCCGGCAAAAATCTGGGTCATCCGCAGGCATTGAGGGCGCAAAAGGTACCTGAAATGACAGCGAAACACCCCTGCCTACGCAGCCCTGAAAAGAACCGTGGGGAGCCGCCTGGGATGCAGCACAGCCAAGATCGCATAGTGGCGGCAAAAATGGCGGACCCGCACTAGATACCATAGAGAGAGCCTGGAGGGGCGGTGGAGCTGTGGAGCGACCTGGTGCCCCCGCTGGCTGCCTGGACTTACTGAGCGTCTGGTGAGTCCTGGAGCGGTAATGACAGGGGACTGCAGCCGCTGACAGGCACTCCGGGGCGACTCGGCGATTTGGCGCTGGAACCAACGACCACGACCCCGCAGTAGAGGCGATTTACTGTCTCGATCCCCAGAGACAACTGCACTGTGTGGCGGAATCCACCAGGCGATGGATCCTTGAAGACCGGGTCTCGTGAGCGCCTGGGGAAGTAACCGGCCACCAGGTTGCTCTTGGCCTCAGGACAACAATGCCAACGCGTTTCAACCTTCATGGTGGGACCTTAAGGTATTTTGATTGAAGGTCTTCCTCAGGGCTAAAAAAGTTTTTGTAGGACACTGCAATTACATAATACAGAAAACAAAGTACAAAGGATTGTATTAATAATTACTTAATATTTGTGGGCTCCACTTAAACCTCGTCTTATTTTTGTTGAGTTATATCCATACCGGATATTCTTGGACAGAAGGTGAATAGTGTGTGATGGCTTGAGTCTGGCAGTGCCGCGAATGGAATTCGTCACATGAGTTTTTTTCTTTGGCTTTTTATCGCCTTACTTATCAAGGTGTCTGGGGGCTCAGGGAAGGTCTCTGCCAGTTTGCTGCTGATGCCGGTCTGCGGGACAATTGGGCCTAGGCTGGTAGTCGAGAAATTCCACCAGGCACAACAATCCTTGTGGTGGTGGACGTAAGAGGCTTATAGGCAGCTGGGCTGCCGTGGTGAGGAATGGGTGAAAACAGAGAAATTCTGCGTGGAAGTCTGGGCTGGGTCGTCCATCCTCTGCCCCCCCCCACATCCAGGTGGTGAGCTGGCCCAATGCAAGTTACATTGGGCAGTGGGGATCAAGGGGCCAGCGCTGCCAGCTATAGAGCCCAGGAGTGACAGCAGCCAACACATTTATTAGCATCCCAAAGTTAGTGGATTTGCACAACACTCCCTGGTGTGGAGGCCTTTCCTGGACTTCCCTGCTCACTATTTCCTTGCCCCAGAACCTCCTAAAGTATGCCTTCAGCTGGTGCCCCCAGGTGTCCTCTGTAGCAGGGGGAGGAGCTTTAGGTTGGGGGATACCTGCACCTTTGGGAGCGACACCTGATGAACACAAGACAATTGACTGGAGTCATGTAGCCCACCTCCAACAGCGCTGCTTGCTATGTTTAGATGTGCGGAGGCCTGGGGCCACCATTACTTTCCTACAAGAATGGGCAAAGATTAGGTCCCAAATTAGGGACACCAAGGCAAGATTGACAAGTTTGCATAACTGCCCTTACTGAGGGTTGAAGACCTAGGTCCCTCCAACAATGACTGAACCATTGCCCGAGCAGGTATCTTCGGACATGCTTCTCAAAGCCATCTAAACTTCTCAAAAGAGCTTAGAAGAGAAAACCAGAGGGGTGGGAGTTGAACTGTCCTTGTTACACTAGGATGTGCGAAATCTGGCAGATGACAAGCGGTAGAAACTCGTATTTCCATCACTAAAGGTGGGCTTTGTACACTGATGCAAGCCTTTAAAAAGCTCAAGGAATCGAGGATGCCGCTGGAACAGGGAGTGGAGGATGCAGAAGGGGTATTCTGTTGCAACAATCTGTGCTTGGTGAAAATCCCAGAGGGGGCAAAGTCACCAATATTTACAAAGACTTTTAACCCACAAACCAAGATGAGCAGGCAGACTGTTTCCCCGTCACCTCTCTGCTGCACAACTGTTCTGCTATTACGGAGGCAGAGGAGAGTTATCCCACAGCTCTGTCCTGCTTCCCCCTTCTGACGTATAATAAAGCGGAGGCCTACCTTCTAAACCTAAAATTAGGATCTCCACTGGAACCCTGCCCTCCTAAGATCCTCCAACTGACAGCCAGTACTACAGCTCTTCATTTAACTGCCATTATGAACAGATCAATCAACTCCGAGTGCTACCCAAGGTTGTAGAAAGAGACCTCTTCTCAAGAAACCCAATCTTGACCTGAAGGATTTAAAGAACTATCATTTAGTTGCTCCTCACTCCAGCTAAGTTCATGGAGAAGCATCTTAACCATCACTTGATGACTCATGTAGAGCAATAGGGTTTGCTGGACACTTCACAGGTCGGCTTCAGATCTCACCATGGTACAGAAACTGCTGTTATATCCGAAACTGACAGTATCAGGTGTCTAGTTGACGAGAGGCAGGCTGTGGCCCTGATCCCTTTGGATCTGTTCACAGCCTTTGCTACCATCTCTCCTACCTTTCTCACTGAATGCCTGCAGTCATTGGGTATAGGAGATACGGCCTTGAAATTGCTCATGCCATTCCTTATGGACAGGTCTCAGATGGTGATAATAAGGGAACATAAATCTTACCCTCTTTCCCTGCCTTGTGGAGTCCCTCAGGGATCCTCCTTGAGCCCCATGCTATTTAACTTGTACATTACACTGCTGGCCAGATGGATCCATTCCTATGTTCTTTGGGTTGTGTAGTACGCTGACAACACACAGATCATTGTATTCATTTCAAAGGACACGGAGGCCATAGCGGCCAACTTTAAGTACTGTATAAAGGCGGTGGACGTATGGATGATCAAGATCTGTCTGAACCTGAATGGCAAGAAGACAGAGGTGCTGATGGTTGGGAGTCAATCATCAGTATGGAATCAGAATTGGTGGCTAGACAGCCTGGGGACATTGCCCATGCCCACTAACTCAGCTACAAACTGAGGAGTCATCCTGGACAGTGACCTGACTTTGGATCTTCAGGTCAATTGTACTGTGACGACCTGCTTATGGATTATCAGAACCTTGCAGAATATCTTTCCATTTACCCCTTCCTATGCATAGTAACAGGTGGCTTGGACTCTAATCTCATCCAGGATTGACTCTTGCAATGCACTCTATCTGGACACCAATAAGACAGCAACCCTTGCTAAATAGCAATTGATGCAAAACACAGCAGCCAGCCTTACACTGGGCATTCCCAAATAGATGTCAGTCTCAAAAGGACTGCATGACCTTTACTGGCTCCCCGTACAGAAGCGGGTCACCTTCAAGGCCATGAGCATTGTTCACAAAACACTTTACAGTGCTTTGCTCCTGGATCTCCCCATTGGAAAATTGGTTGTGGGTGGGAATTACTAGTATGTCATGGCCCTAGTGATATATTCGAAGGGTGCGGGTGCTGCCCTATAGTGGAGTGGACGCCTCTACTGAGCTGGATGGCCATGCTTGGGCTGAGCGACGTCTGGAGGGGCTGGTGAACATGATTTTGCCCCCCAGGTATTTACATATTCTGCAGTACTCTCCCTGCGTATCTCGCGATCAACCTTCAAAAGGCTGGTTAAGCAGTTAACTTCCCTGGTTTGGGCGGGGAGGCAGAGCAGGGTACAGCACCCACATGTAAAATGGAACAAACTGGAGGGTGGCTTGGGTATACTAGATCTAGAGCTGTACTACTTGGCTGCGCAGATGCAGCACGCAGCACACTGGTGCCCAAAGGGGGATAACTGGTAGAAGACTCGCCTTCGAGGCACAGTAGACATACAGCTACATCTCTGCTACCTGATGCAGGGAATTAATCAACCCACTGAACTCCCTGAGATTGTCCACAGAGTTGCGACAGCGTGGGACACGAAGGTTAAGAGGGTGCTTCGGCATCCACTGTTCTCAAAATCACTACAGATCAAAAGGGTAAAACCCTGTGAGATATTGAACGGACCATGCCCTTAGCATTGTGGAAAGAAGGGGAATGCCTCGCACTGGGGGACCTGTATCCAGCTGACTCATTCATTACATTCAGGGAAGAATATGAGACATTTAATGCCTGTTGGGGACAGTTTTTACAATTTGATCAACTTAGTAATATGGCTAGAGAAATATGGACTGACTTCCCACAGATGCCCCTAGTATCTGCCACCATGGAAGTGCTCTCAGAGGGTGGAGATGGACAACACATGATAAATATACAGCCCACAAAGGAGACAAGGTGAAAAATCAGTGCAGGCACGACTGAAATGGGAGGAGGAATTGGGAGAACCCCTTTCCAGAGTGGGGTAGGACTTGTGCATTAGTTCAAACTATAGCCAGTAATCCAAGATTTAAGCAGACTCAATTAAAATCCTACATCATGCATACCTGACCCGGTCGAGGTGTCCTGTCTGCCTCAAGTGTAGAAATGGCTCAGCCAGTTTCCTATACATGATGTGGGACTGCAGGCCAGTACGAGTTTACTGGGAAGAAAGTGTGGTAATCCATAAAAGAGCACACTGCATACAACTTGCGCTAGATGTGAATTAATGTGTATTCGGGCTATTACCGAAACCCAAAAAGTGTAAAATACTAAACAGATCTGCTGCTCTGGAATTGGTCTTGGGTAAGAGGCAAATAGCATATGTGACACTTGACTGAAAAAGACATTACCGAACAGGCATGAGGAAGGTCCTGACCAATAGGAAATCTTTAGATGAACTTGCAAGGCAGGGGGAAATGGTAAATTTGCTTAACACAGATGCAGGATCAACAAGCCAGAAAATCCAGAAAGCCTGCACTAAAATCTGACTTGTGCATTTGAGGCACTACTTTTTCATACCGGCGGGAAACACTGCTTGTCTGGCCGCTGGTCTGGGTTTCAGCATTTGTTGCCCATGGTGGAAGATGACCCTTGCCATGCCCCCTGTAGCAGTTGAAGGTTCGGGGAGCAGATATTTGCAGATATTATGGGTCAGCATAGAATGAAAATACAGAGGACATAATCTGCACTGCTGTGACCAGGACTTTCGTCTCCTATTGACTTTTCCCCCTTCCCAGCGACCTTCCCTGATCTTGATTTTTACAAGGAGGTGTGGGGGGTGGATAAGAGCGGGAAGGAAGGCTACTAACTTGCTATACAGTTGATTTATCGACATGCACTTGGGACAGTTATACATTTGTGATTATTTATGCCCCTCTACCATGGTTTGTGTACTGTTTTTCAAGTAGTACAAAATGCCAATAAAAAGTTATATAATGAAAATATCTATGCAGAAACAGGGTGGGATAATTGTCGGCTCTTTGTCTTTAATAGGATTGAAACTTTCTTTCACATTTGCTAGGAAATGTAACATTTCAAGTCTGGACAGGAGAATTCGGAATATGGTAGTTTAAGCTTATTGATGACCAGGGATGCCACCCGCATCATTGGATTGAAGGAAAATTCTTGAAAGTAGCATCTGTAGACCGATCCGCCACATGTAAAATACCTTCCAAGGTGCCCCCACCCCAAGGGAAGTCCTTAGGCTGAGGTCAATATTAAGTTTGTTTTCTTTTTTAGGGCCTGAAGTCCCCTTCTGTGAATGCATGTGCTAACCAATCCATCAAAAGTGAATATGTATGAGTAAATCAAGTGTGCATTGTTTTCTTATTTTTCTGTACTGCAAACATTGTAATTAAGTTTACATGAATTTATTTGTGATATTTAATCACTGAAAAGAACCTGTTCATGTTTAATTATTATTGTGAAATCACAGTGTTTTTTAGAAGGTTCACAATTGCTTGTTTTATGATGTTTTCTTTTCAAAACAACACTGTCTATTGGGGTGAAAATAGCTAAAAGAGCATTATGGCACTCACTGTGGATTGTTTGTCCTAAAAGTGTTCACCAAGCTTCTGAATAAACACATAAAAACTGTGCACAGGGAGCTAAGAGTTAGAGATGACCTTCACGCCAGGCTGCAACGGGGCAGGCACAATTGTTCACCCATCTTCACTGAAGGCTGCTGGGAGGCACTCGGCCTTCACTGGCTGTGCTCATCAAACACACACAGCTGCCTTTGTGAGCCGAAAATAGAACTTCTTGTTCTATAAACAGGTATGGTGGTTTGAACCATCTCTAAAACTCAGAAAAGGATTTTTATTTGCTAATATGCTAGAACTAGTATAGTTCTTAGAAGTAGTAAATGATGCTATTACTGCTATAGAATGCATACCAATTATGTTGGAGCACTATTTACTGTTTATCTTCCTCGCTAAGTTAATGTTAATCTTCTTTGTGGTAACACTTCATGTTGTGTATTAGATTAAGGTTTTGGTTTAAAAAAATATTTTAAAATGTAAATTCTGTTTCCAGTCATCCTTAAGTGTGTTCTTCATTTATGAAAGAGGATTTGGTGTTCCACTAACTGTCCCTGCCATGTCTCACAGGACTCATTGTTATCTGAAACACATCTTACGCAAACCCCGCTCAATGGGTTGTGTATTGGCTGCAGTCTAACTGGTTTTCTGATTCCTGCTGATACACTGATTGAATCCTTAGAACCAGGGAGGCTAGAAGACCAGATCCTGAGACTCTACAAACTTTCAGAGAATGAATCATTTGGTGCCCAATGTGGGGCACAAATTATCTAGCTCTTTGAGTAGTTTCGGACGACACACAAGAACATCTGGTGGTGACTCCAACTAAAGAACATCCACTGGTCGAAACACCAGATGGACATGTAAACGCTCCAGATGGGGTTTATAATAAAGAAATACAGATTGAAGGGAATATAACATACCATAAAAGCAATACTCTGGCCTCATTTATCAGGCGCTCATCATTTTCTTACAGAACCCAACTGGCCTCCAGTTTTTTTGAGGGATTCACCTTCAGGTGAGGAGGTGATAATGCAAGCATCATTCTGCTTCATATCTAAAGAGCTCAAGGAAAAATATGGAATTGAGAAGGCTTTAAAATAGGCTCTTGTGGTATATATAAACCAAACATTGTGGGACAAATAATAGTTTCAATATCTCATTGCTTTAACGAGTGAGCCACAGGTACAGATTCAAAATCCTCTAAAGCCAGAAGTTAAACACAACGTAAAATACATTTTATACCAGCAACAATATCAAGGTACAATAGTGCCTTTGATTCTACTATGAACACCTCTCTTTTTCCAGAACTGAAAGTTAAAGTTTCATATAGAATAGTTTTCTATTATAGGAATTTAAAAACACACACATATGCTGTGCAAAATGCTCACAGTACAGGAATACTGGTGAACCTAGTGAGAAACAAATATAAAATGACCCTGGACATATTCAGCAGGTTGTTTAGCCAACAAATAAGGCCTGAAAGCCAGTATCTAACAGTTTTTTTCATTCAATAGGTTTCAATATGCCTATACAAGATTACTTACAGGCTATCGAAAAATTAGGGTTGGTACAGCGCAACTACTCACCTGAGAGGGTCTCGCGGCGCAGGGGCGAGGGACGGCAGCTCTGTTGTGTGCTGGGGTTATCCGAAGAGCCAGGTCTTGAGGTCCTTCATGAACTGGGGCAATGTGGGAGATTGGTGGAGAGGGAGGGTGTTACAAGCTTTGGCTGCGAGGTAGGAGAAGGACTTTCCTCCCGTTCTGGTCTTGTTGATATGTAAGACGGTGGCCAGAGAGAGCTGGGCTGATCAGAGGTGTGTTTTGGGTGCATGGAAGCAGAGGCGACTGTTCAGGTATGCGGTCCGGTTTTGTGAAGGGCCTTGAATGAGTGGGTGAGGAGTTTAAAGTTTATTCTTCTTTTCGACTGGAAGCCAGTGGAGATCGCGGAGGTGTTGGGGGATGTGACTGCGATGGGTGGTGTTGAGGATCAGTTTGGCTGTGGCGTTCTGGACAGTCTGGAGTTTGCAAAGGAGTTTCTTTTTGATTCCCGCATAGAGAGCGCTGCCGTAGTCCAGTCTGCTGCTGATGAGTGCGTGCGTGACAGTTTTTCTGGATTCGGTTGGGATCCATCTGAAAGTCTTTCGAAGCATGTGGATTGGGTTGAAGCAGGTCGAGAATACAGCATTGATCTGGTGCTTCATTGTGAGCAATGAGTCAAGTATGATGCCAAGGATTCGTGCGTGGTCTGTCGGTGTGGTGGGGGAATAGTTTAAACTGCTCTTGGGAAGGTGAGGCGGGGTCAGTGGGTTTTAAGCTGATATTATTTTAGAATGTTTTAAGGACAACTGTCCTAATAAACTTTATTTTTACCTAACCTACCCATATGATCTTACTTCTTGTGCAATTAGAGTTAACAATCACTTAACGAAATACGAGTTATAGAACTTCCCCCTGTAATAAACTCCAGTCACACTACATCTTCTAAAGTGGTTAGTACATTCCTTTTGATATCTGCAGCAGCACTAACCTTATTTGGGCTAAGAAGATGAAAACAACTAAAAGTATCTCTCTAGTCTCCTTTCACTTTAGTCTGCCCCTTACTCTCAAGCTTGAGGTGAGTGGGTGACTCGTGGATGAAGGCTGTTATCAGAAGGGGCCTAGAACCGCCTAATAGCCAACAAGAAGAATAATTAGCCATCCATATACTGAGCAATTTGGAATTAGCAAGTAGGTTGCCCTGCAATCTTGGAAGACTCCCTCACAGTAGCACAACACCTATTTACCCATATAACTGTATTTCCATTTCTAAACATAAGACCACAGGTCCCAGACAAAACTAAGGGAAGAGCATTTCCCATTTTCAGGGCCCTAATATTTGTAGGAGAAGGAAATGAGAATCATTGTTCCAGGTGAAGTAAACCCTGCACAACCACTTTACTTCTTTAAAGGTTCATTTAATTAACCTCCTTTACAATGGAGGTTGAGGCGAAGATTCTGAAGATGGACCCAACCTAATGTTATTTCTGGTCTTACTACTTGAAGGCAAATTCAAGTGTTTCTTACGCAAACCCCGCTCAATGGGTTGTATATTGGCTGCAGTCTAACTGGTTTTCTGATTCCTGCTGATACACTGATTGACTCCTTAGAACCAGGGAGGCTAGAAGACCAGATCCTGAGACTCTACAAACTTTCAGAGAATGAATCATTTGGTGCCCAATGTGGGGCACAAATTATCTAGCTCTTTGAGTAGTTTCGGACGACACACAAGAACATCTGGTGGTGACTCCAACTAAAGAACATCCACTGGTCGAAACACCAGATGGACATGTAAACCCTCCAGATGGGGTTTATAATAAAGAAATACAGATTGAAGGGAATATAACATACCATAAAAGCAATACTAAGTGAATACTAGTCACTAATATATGACTTAAGTAATTAGGGCTTTCATTGATCCATTACTTGAGGCAACATTATGGGACTTCCAACAATGTAACCAAAGTGACCATGTTGATTGTTTGGTTTCTGCATGGTTTTATTAACCTCTCTAGGAGCACATTAATAATGATGTCACCTCATGCACCTCAATGATATTGTGTAAAATGTAAATGCATTTTTACCTAAACAAATAATTCTAATAGATTTCAAATAAGTCAAAAATAACTTATCAGCAAACACTATGACATTCTGACAAACAGTGCACATTTAAATCAGATGAATCAAAATGCATTCAAAAGCTATAAGAACAGCCCTGGTTTGTTTGCAGCATGTATTATTGAGATATTACTGGACAATGCACTGCAGGATCTGCTGTGGACTTTTTTAAAAAGGGGTTACTAGCGCTCTTTTCAAGGCACAAGGGATTCATCCCATTTCTAATGACTGGTTACAGATCTTTAGTAGTGGCGGGTACAAATCGTCTGTTAAGTTTCCAGATTTGGGCGGTAATGGGTCTAATACAGCATCCGATGAAATAGCCATCACCATTATCCTAAGGGCTTCCTCAGGCATCAATTCAAAGGAATCCAATTTGCTAGTGCACATAGCAGCGATATCATCTAAGGTGGCATCCTCCTCCAGTGAATGACCGGGCACTGATCTAGCGGGTTTTATATCTAAATTTATGTTTCTGATCTTGATCTCAAAGAAGTTAGATAAGTTATCACAGAGAACTTGAGAGGGATTTACCACCTGTTTAGAACCATCTGGATCAGACAGCTCCCAGGAAATGTCAAATATCTTTTTTGTGCCATTCAATGCTTCTAAGAAAGCCTTGACATAATGTCCCTCTTTAGTCTTAGCCTTTTTGTATCCATTTAAAGCAGTATTTAATTGTAGTTTGTCTTCCACTGGATGAAACCTGCGCCATTTCCTCTCCAGCTTTCACAGACTTTTTTTTGCATCTTTTAGCATTTCTGTGTACCAAATGGCAGAAGACCTTCAACAGGTTTTCCTTTTGAGATGGCAGTATACGGCGTGGCCAAGATGGCGGCGAGGTAGGACGCGTCTCGCTACCTCTCCGCCCACCGCCACACATTAGCTTTGGCTTTTCAGCCTTTTACTGCATGGAATTTGGGAGCGGCACCCTCTAACGTCCACATTTCACCGGGGGCCCCCGAGGAGTGAATTCTAGCCCTCCTGCCTCTCATCTCCGGTTCCTGTCCCGGTGCTGGTGTCTGACGGCGGGACCCGGTGACCGGGGTCGACACACTATTTGCGGCGGCGGGGCATCCACCTCCCTGGCCGCCGTGTCGCACTGACCCATTGAGTCACCCTACCTCGAGCGACAGCCCCCATAGCTGCCGTGGGCACGTCGGCACGCCTTTGAGATCGGGGGCTGTCGGTGGTTTGGCTCTGGGTCGCCGGGTCCGCCATATGGATCGGCGGCGTCTGGCTTGTCACTGTTGGTGCCCGGCTACGTGAAGACTGCAGCGACGATCACAGCAGCACCGTGGGTGCCTCCCGGAGGTGAAGCAACCACGTCCTGGGACCCAGCCCTCTACACAGATCAGCTGCAGCTGCGTGGGTGTTGAACATGTACAATTGTGTACAATATGTACCCTGTAGTATCGGTTGTAGTCCGTCTTTTGTTCCAATCAATGTCACGTGATGTCCTCCACGAATCGGGGGCGATGTGTGATGTCAGAAGGGGGAGTTGACGGGGTGGCCATTTTGGGGTTTGCCCGCGGAGCTACGGCTGGCAGCTCGTGGGCCTCTGTGTTAGTAACTTGCTAATAAAGAACTTTGCTCCCACTCGTATGTACCTTCTTCTTGCCACAACAAATGGCAACGAGGGTTTGAGCTATTCCAGGGGCCCACGTGTGATCTTTGCGGTGCAGCGGGACGGCCTACGGCCGGCGAACTTTGACCAGCAGGCCCTAGCACCGTGAAGACGGCGGATTGGGGACGGCGACGTGCAACTACACCACTGCCAGTGGGAGTGACTTCGATGACGCCGATCGCCTCCCTGAACCGTTGATGAACCGCCGTCCGTTGCCACGGTCTGTCTGCCGCCATCTTGCCATTGCGCCTCCCCGCCTGACGGCAGACGCCCTGCTTCATGCCGGAGATATTGTTGGCTACAGCGCGTTCTTCGCCCCTGCTGCTACACGCGCTCACACTGGGGAGCTTCCTACTACGCGGCTGTGCGCGTGCTGCAACCGACGAGGCTCCTGTGAGTTAGCCGCGAGTGCCAGTGTTTGCCGATCCAGGAGTGCTATGATCTGGCAGAACGGCCTGTACAAGAGCTGCGTGTCCTGTGTGCGAAGGTGCTAAGAAGTGCCTACCAGCTTGCGGGCCTCGTATTAAGGTACTGTGGCGCCGGGCATCTCACTCTGATGCGTGTGGTTAGGCATTGACTCTGTGGGGTTGCTTGGACTGCCAGCTGGCTTTGGGAAGGCTAAGAAAGTACAGTGCATCAGTCGGCTGTTTCAAGTGCCTCCGGTGTGCTGTGTGAGTGCCATTGCTACCATGGCGCAGAGTAATAACATATGTGTGCCGCCCCTCTTCCTCGAAGACCCTGGCAAGCCGTGCATGAAATGGAAGAGTTGGCTACGGGCTTTCGAGAACTACATAGTCTCAATTGATGGAAAGAAGTATGATGCGGAACGTAAAAAGGCGCTCCTGTTCGGAGTGCTGGGGAAGGCTGGTCAGGAGATATTCGACAGTTTACCAGAGTATGAGAGTCCTCCGGGAGTGTTCATCCCGCTTACCGAGTACCAGGAGGCGGTGAAAAGGCTCGAGAGACAGTTCTCGGAAGAAAGTAACATTATGGTGGGGCGCCATAAGTTCGCTCTGAGGAAGCAAGAAGAGGGGGAGACAATTGAGGGATATATTGCATGTTTGCGTGTCCTGTCTCAGGACTGTGAATTTGAAGACATGGCAGATACGTACATAAGGGATCAAGTGGTGTTTTACTGCCATTCTAAAAATGTGCAGGAAAGATTGTTAGCATGTAGAAACCCCACGCTCAAAGAGGTTGTGGACATTGCCAAAGGGATTGAGAGATCGCTCATATCTACAAAAGAACTAGCATGGACTAGTAGTAGTCCTAATGTATTTTATTTGCAGGACAAGAAGAAATCTGATCATAAGCCTCCGGACAGGGCGTGGAATGACAAGGTTGTAGGCAGGAGACCATTGAGTTGTTTTCGGTGTGGGTCACAGGATCATCTGGCAGATAGGAAATCCTATCCTGCACTGAGCAAAAAGTGTACTAAGTGTAAAAAAATGGGTCACTTTGCTACCGTATGTAAAACGAGGAGACCGATGGGCACCGTGAGAGTGAGTTCGGTGAGTGATTGCGATCCTGATATGTGTGCGGACATTGTATTGTCTATTGATATGGCGGATGGCCGTGTGAAGGGGCCCATAGGCTCAGTACTGATCGGGGTAGTGGAGTTGCCGTTTACTGCCGATTCAGGTTCACCCATAACACTGATATCTGACAAAATATTTGATGAAAAGTGGCACGATGTACAGTTGACTGAAACGGATGTGAATCCGAAAGCGTTTGGAGAGCAAGACATTGAGATGAAGGGTTATTTCTGTGATACCCTCACCTTCAAGGGGAGGTTGATTGACACCAAAATATATGTGGCTGAGAAAGGTAGGAGTCTGGTGGGCTGGAAAGACCTGGCGAAATTAGGGGTGCTTTTGGTTCCAGGAGCTGCGGACCCCATAGTCTTGCGAGACGATTGGGTCAACTATGTCCAGTCGGAGGAAGAGCAGGGAGGTTTGTCAGAAGTGTTAGACAGGTTTGCTGAAGTCTTCAAGGATGAAGTAGGGTGTGTGAGAGGTTTTGTGCACGAAATACAATTGAAGGAAGGGTCAATTCCAGTGAAACATAAGGTTAGAACCGTGCCTTTATCAGTTAGGGTGAATTGAAAGCCGTGCTGGACAAGCTGAAACAGGAAGGGGTGATTGAAGAAGCCGGTGCTTCGGAATGGGTGTCGGCAATTTTAGCTTTAAAGAAGAAGAAGACGGGAGACATCCGGCTGTGTGTGGATCTTCGGTCGCTGAATAAAAACATACTGATTAACTGCCATCCACTGCCTAACATTCAGGAGATACTGTCGTCTACGTCTGGGTCCAGATACTTTACTCTCATCGATTTGAAATCAGCGTACCACCAGGTGTGTTTGACCGAGGATTCCAAAAAATTGACAACCTTCATCACCCCATTTGGAGCATATAGGTACGTCCGTTTACCCTTCGGGCTGGCCTCGGCCTCGGGGGTTTTTCAGAAACTGATGGACTTGTTGTTTTGTGATATGAAGGGTGTCGAGGCATTCCAGACGACATTTTGGTTCACACGAGAGGCAGCCGTGAGCATTTGGACCTGCTGAGCAAGGTGTTGGAGATCCTGGGTGACAAAGGGATGACAGTGTCGAAAGATAAATGCAAGTTCATGGAAAGCAAGATAGAGTACTTGGGTCACGTCTTGATTCCGGATGGCATTGCTCCTAAAGACGACCTTGTGAAAGCAATTTGTAATGCTCCGCGACCAGACGATAAAGACGCTCTGAGGTCCTTCCTGGGTCTCAGTGAGTACTACTCGAAGTTCATCCAAGGGTACGCGGATAAAGTTGAACCGTTGAGGAAATTGCTGCGCAAAAATGAAAGGTACCGCTGGTCGGGAGAGCAGGACACTGCATTTGAGTCCGTCAAGAAGGCCATTGCCGTGGCACCGGTGCTGCAGCAATATGACAAGGATCTACGGAATGTGATCACCGTCGATGCCAGCGCTAAGGGTATTGGAGCCGTTTTTTGTCAACTTCAAGGGCACAGAGAGAACACCATCGCTTTCATATCACGTACGTTGAGCGACGCGGAGAAGAGCTACAGTACAATTGAGCGCGAGACGCTTGCTTGCGTATGGGCTGTGGAAAAACTGAAAAATTACCTGTGGGGCAAAGTGTTCGAGATTGTCACAGACCACAAGCCGTTGGTGTACATGATGGACGGGGAAGGTCGTGGAAATGGAAAAGCGAGTTCAAGGCTTCTGCGGTTGCTGTCCAAATTGCAGGAGTATCACTTTACGATAAGGCACATAAAGGGTGGTCTCAACAGCAGAGCGGATTGCTTGTCACGCTTGCCAGTGAGTGGTATGGAAGAAACCTCCCTTGATGACACCGAGTGCGTGGTAGCGTTGGTGGATGCGACAGTGATGTGCAATGGATCCATTACTGAAAACGAGTGGCTGACTAGTCAAAAAGAAGACAATGTTATCCTAAAAGTGATGGACCACCTGACGTCAAAGTGGCCTCCCATCCGCAACTTGCAAAGTGAACTAAGAAGCTTCCAACAAGTAAGCGAGGAGCTAACTATCGAAAGTGGGTTTCTGAAGCGCCACGACTTATTCATTCCACCGGCGGGGCTGCAAGGGAAATTGATCAAAATTGCCCACAAGGGCCATCCAGGGAGCAGTGCAACCAAGAACATTCTGAAAATGTACTATTGGTGGCCGGGAATTAACAGTGACGTTTGCAACTACATAGACAGGTGCGAGCAGTGTCTGAAAGCTGACAAACACTAGAAGACAAGCAAGGGAGAACTACAGTTGGTAGAAATACCGATAGGCCCCTGGAGTGAAATTGCAATTAACTTTGCAGGCCCATTCACCCTGCTGCAAGAGGACTGCAGATATCTTGTTGTGCTTACCGATTATTATTCCAAATGGGTGCATTACAAGTTTGTCCGTGCAATCACTACAGAGCGCGTGATAAAAGTCTTACAGAAAATTTTCGCACTGGAGGGACAACCAAAAATCATGGTCTCTGACAACAGCACTCAGTTAGTGTCCAGGCAGATGACGGGGCTTCCTGGACAAGTTGGGGATAAAGCAGGAGAAAACTCCGTTGTATAGCCCCAAGAGCAATGGCCAGGTAGAGAGAATGAACAAGTTTATTAAAGAGGGTGTTCAACTTGCCATTGCGTCTCATCTGGACGTGAAGGAGTTCATTAATGACAAAATGTACACTTCCCATAACACTCCGAATGAGGTCACAGGGCACACGCCATTCTATCTGATGAGAGGGAGAAGGTGCACAAGCGATCTTACACCCAAGTACAACAAGTGGTACAATGTGAGTGAGAAAACGGAGGTTACACGTGATGAGGTGTTAGGAGTCAGGGAGAGAATCGTGTCCAAACAAGAGAGTACAAAGAGGTATGCTGATGCAGCAAACAAAGCCAAAGTGAAGGTAATAGAACAGGGAGACTGGGTATTGGTAAGGAAGCCGCACAAAGTGGCGAAGGGAGAGTCGGTGTTTAGTCTGCCTGTACGTGTGCAAGAAGCGACCAAAGGGGCAGTATGTCTAGAAGGCAAAGGATGGTGCAGTAAGGCTGACGTAGTCAAGCTGAAAAAGGTTCAAGAAGAAATATTAATGAAAGGGAGTTCTGAGCGAGATGAAGGTTGTGACGATAGCGTTCTAGAGTGGCAAGAAGAAGGGGGTGCTAACCCGGGAGTGTACGACATGGAGAGAGGCCTGGGCATCTCTGTCAATGAAGGGACAAGGAACAACAGTGGTGCTGGGAGTGAAGCTCTTATGAGTGGAAATGGTAATGCCAATGGTCGGAATGGATGTAGAATCAAAAGAGAGCAGGCTATTGAACAAGATGCTCGTGGCACGAGTCACGGTTTCAGCAGCACATGTCCGGTAGAATGTCCACCACTTTATGCTTCTAGTAGATCAGGAAGAGAAATAAGAGCGCCTAGGCGATCTGACGATTATGTTATGCACTGAAAAAATGTTTTGTGTTTCTGTTGTTAAGGAAGGGAGATGTTGAACATGTACAATTGTGTACAATATGTACCCTGTAGTATCGGATGTAGTCCGTCTTTTGTTCCAATCAACGTCACGTGATGTCCTCCACGAATCGGGGGCGATGTGTGATGTCAGAAGGGGGAGTTGACAGGGTGGCCATTTTGGGGTTTGCCCGCGGAGCTACGGCTGGCTGCTCGTGGGCCTCTGTGTTAGTAACTTGCTAATAAAGAACTTTGCTCCCACTCGTATGTACCTTCTTCTTGCCACAACAGTGGGGAAGCATAGAGGACACCTTACAGCACCCGGAGCGGTCTCTCCGCGAGGCCCCGGCTTCCCGAGGCCTGCCAACAACTTTTGCGGCCTAGTCCCTGGGGACACGGCAGCCCGGCTAGGCCGATTGGAATCGACCGCATTCACTCCTACCTGCCCTACGCTGTGCTACGAGCTGCAGCCCACCGGCATAGACGTGACAATTCAACTCCTACTCCCGGCCTGAGCTGAGTGGGGCCTGACGGTGTACCGATGCCATTGCTGTGAGCTGTGAGAGGTGGGACACTCTCAGCGTCGCCATCTGTCAACCCAGCGGATACCGCCCGGAGCAGGTCACTCATTGGTCCCAGGTGAGCCTGGGGAGGAATATGTGCTGCGAGGGGCCCACTCCTGTTTGATGTGCATGATCTGCTGAGAAAGGGACACGACCACCCCTGGGGAGTTTGCTTCATCGCACTTTGAGATTGACTTTGCCTTGTCCCTGGTGCCGTGGTGCGCCGCTCCAGACTTTCCTGCCCTGGACTCACAGACTGCTGCGCACCGGCTCAGCACTGGATGGGTGTAGCATGGACCCCACCAAGCATTGAAGGCCTTTCTCCGGGGCTCCCAGCCGCCATCATGGGCCTCTCCTGCTCGGGGGAACCGGGACTTAGCTGGTTTGCGCTTTGTGGGACCTCGTGGACGCGCCCTACAGCTGCAGCGGTGACTACTCAGTGGGCCATCAGCGAGGCAGGCTCGCACTGGAGTCACCCTATACACCTAGTGAGGCCTTTTATAACATGACCCGCACCGGGATGGGAGCGTGGCCACCGTTAGAGGTGGTCGCCGAGGGAGGGACCTGGCCTCCTGTGGAAGCGGCCCGGCTAGGTTCGGGTGCAGCTTGTGGGAGCGCCGTGTGTTCCCCGCTCTTTCCCTGGTAGACTTTTCCTGCAGGAGACTCTAGCTTCAGTGGTGTTGGGGTCATAGCACCACCAGGAGGTGCGAAAGCATTGCGATTGAGGCTGGACACGTGGACTGCAGGAACTGTCCTACTCGACAACCAGCTTGGTGGGTCCTGAACCGGAGCCCTCATGTGACCTTTGAGTTTGGAGCTTTGTTGTAGTGGGTCTGCTCCGTTTGGCCCTCCATATTACCAGTCTGGGATATGACCTCCACCCGGGCCAAAAAGGATAAATATTTAAGGATCTCTAAACCTGCCGTAATATTGAAAGACCTCTTCTCTCGCACCCCCGGGACCATGCAGGGGTCCTCCGCGATGGCCCTCTCATCTCAAGGTGCCACTGCCACATTACCACCGGGGAGTGCGCAGGAGGAGCCGGTGACGTGCGCCTTCCTTGAGTCCCTCTTCACGACGCTTCAGGAGGATTTGCAGACAGTGAAACGTGATCTAACTGCCAAAATTAAAGATATCCGTAGGGACGTTGATAGTATCGGGGAACGGGTGGCCGCCCTCGAAGATAAAGGGGATAACAGGGACTCAGAACTTTCTACTTTGCGACAAGAAGTCATCCGCATCCACGAGCAGCAGGTAGATCTCCAGATGCATCTTGAGGACCTTCAGAACCGTAATCGGTGACATAAAATTAGAATTCAGGGAGTTGATACCAAGTCTGAAATGGGAGACATCTTTGCGTATGTGAGGGGTCTCTTTAATCATGTTCTGGAGAACCCACCGGAATCCGACATCAAGATTGACAGAGCTCACCGGGTGGGGCCTCCCAGGGCTGACAAGGCAGTTCCGGATGACATCCTGGTTTGCATCCAGGATTTCCGTACAAAGGAGGAGATCCTTCGTAAGGCTAGAACAAAGCACCCAATTACCTACCAGGACCGAACTCCTACTTTGTACCAGGACCTTGCTGCGATCACCTTAGAGAAGTGTCGACTTTTCCGACCTATCATGGCCCATATTCGCCGGCACGATATTTCATATTCTTGGGGCTACCCGTTCCGACTAATTTTCCGTCGCGATGAGAAACAATACCAGCTTCGCTCCCTATCAAAAGCCAGCTGGCTTCTTGGAATCACCATTCCGGAGGAGGAAGATGAGACCCACAGCTCGGGTTTGGCCACAGGAGCATTGCCATCGGGATGGCAACGGCAGCGACGCTGTCGACGCCCCAAACGGCCGGAACCTACAGACATTACTTTGGGACAGAGGGCTGTTCTGGAATCCCTCCCGGAGGCTCTGGCAGAGACTCATTCATCGTGAACACATGGGGGGCTGCCTGTTCTCCATTTCATTTCTGCGGGAGGCGGGGAGGGTACAAACTTGGTCACTCACTGGACCCCATGAAGACCCTGTACTTTTCATCCCTGGATGAAGGACTATACTGTTCTCTTTTTTGGCTGTTTTTTGCTCTTTTTTCCCTTTTTATGGGGGTTCTTTTTTATCATTTTCGGGGTTCTTCCCTTTCTTTTTTATTTCTCTTGGGGGCCCTCGTCCACTGTTTTTAAATGTCGGGTCGCCTTTGCTGTTTGCTTCCTGCTACTATTCCGGCCCTGGTGCTCAGCTAGGCGCGCTGTCCCTCAGCCGTTAGATGGCCCCCACCGAGCTTCGTATTCTTACTCTGAATGTGCGGGGACTCAATAATTCAGTTAAGCTCAGAGCGGTCTTCTCATACCTGGAGCACTCTAAAGCTGACATATGTCTCCTTCAGGAGACGCACCTCCTGGCCTGGGATTGTTACCGCCTAAAATCCTGCTTGTTCCCCGCACAACTTTTTTCTTCCAACACCACTAAAACAGCAGGGGTGGCCATCCTAGTTTCACGCGCCTTCCAGGGTAGGGTCCTTCAGAAGGAGGCAGAGATCAGAGGGAGGCTTCTCACATACCAATTCTCCACTGGGAGGCAAACACTTGTCATTGGGTCCATCTATAGCCCCAATGAGGGGCAAGAAAAGTTCCGACATTAGGCCCTGATTGAAGCCACAGTGACAGCAGAGCATAGAATCCTGTTGGGGGGTGAATTAAACTTGGTATTAGACAACTCCATGGACAGGTCGGTCCAGCGCTCAGGCCAGTCGGGCACGCTTTCCTCGTTCGGCCTGAACAGACTAAGGGATTTGGGTATGGTTGACCTCTGGCACTGCTTCCACATGCAGTCACGAATACTCGTTTTATTCGAGCGTACATAAAACTTATGCTTGACTTGACTATCTACTTGGCTCGGAGACTACTCGTGCCCTGGCTACGGTAGTGGAGATATTGGTTGCATCCCTCTCAGATCACGCACCAGTCGTAGTCACACTCTCATTCCCCCCACTGCAGCGTCCCTCTCGCCAATGGCGCTTACGCGACACTCTCCTCCACCACGCCGACATGGTCAAACAAGTGCAGCGCGCTCTGGACGACTACCTGACACATAACGACAATCAGGACACCCTACTCTTAACGCAATGGGCAGCGCTCAAGGCTGTGCTTAGGAGGGAATTTATTGTGATCTCAATGGCCAACAACGCTGTGTGCAGGTGTAAACGAGAGGACCTCACACAACGAACCAAAGAGCTGGAGCAGATGCACCAACGTACTGGGGCGCCCAGGATCTGGCGATAATTACCTGCACTGCGGGCTCAGCTGGCAGCCATTGATCATGATAGGGCGGAATATGCGGCCTAGCGTCTCCGTCAGGTTTTTTATGTGGGAGGAGACAGGTGCGGCCTCCTCCTGGCGCACAAACTGCGTGAATCTAGACAGCAGCAAGGGGTTCATGAGCTGCGCAACAGCACAGGCTGGACGGTTACTGATTACGCCAACATTGCTGAGGCCTTCCGGGATTTCTACGCCCAGCTTTACACGGAGCAGGCGCTGGACAGTTCGTTCGGTGAAGACTACATAGCGGGAGCACGGCTCCCTTCTCTGACACAGGCGCAGGCTGACTATCTGGAGTGAGAGAGATTCTAGTCGAGGAGGTCATTGCGACGATCTCTCGCCTTAAACTGGCCAAATCACCCGGTCCCGACAGCTTTACGGATGCCTTTTATAAAACCTTCTGTTCAACTTTAGCGCCTCTATTAACCCGACTTTTTAATTCATTCGCTCTTACTGGGGCGGCCCAGGAGGATATGCTTGAGGCGGCTATAGTTGTTATCCCGAAGCCTGGGAAGAATAAGGCTAGCTGCTGGGCATATCGTCCTATATCCCTCCTCAATATTGACCTCAAACTCTACACCGGAATTCTTGCCTACCGGTTGGCGCCCTATATGCCGGGGCTCATAGACCCCGACCAGGCTGGGTTTATTCCCCAGCGACACACAAGCGATAATACCAAATGGGTACTCCACCTGATAGAGAAAGCCTCCCAGATGGCGGGGGAATACATGCTCCTCTCTATTGATTCAGAAAAGGCCTTCGACAGGGTTCATTGGCCATATTTGGAGCAGGTATTGACACAAGTTGGGATGGTAGATAAGCTTAGGACCCTTATTCTTAACTGCTACCGACGGCCCACAGCCTCTGTCTGTGTTAATGGACACACCTCAACTCGCTTTCTTATTGGTAGAGGACCAAGGCAGGGGTGTCCTCTTTCACCCTTGCTCTTTGCGCTATACATGGAGCCCTTTGCTCAACCTGTTCGACGCAACTTCCTTATTTCCGGGATCAAATTCGGAGGCGATGTCCATACCATCAGCCTCTATGCTGACGATATCCTGGTTTCACTCTCTGACCCTGTCCCAGCCCTAGGAGCCTTCCTGACAGAGCTAGATCGCTTTACGCGGGAGTCTGGTTTCAAGGTCAGTGTTGAGAAATCGGTCGCACTTAATGTCTCGCTATTGCCCTCAACTCTGGCGCATCTTCAGTCTAGCCACCGTCTCCAGTGGGCAGATGAGACTGTCCCCTACCTGGGTATCCAGTTAGCACCTATGCTGTCAGCGTTAGTCTCTGCTAACTATACTAAACTACAGATGCAGATTCAGACGGCATTGCGGCGGTGGAAACACTTCCCGATTTCCTGGCAGGGTAGAGTGGCAGCCACCAAAATGACAATTTACCCCCAAATATTATATATCTTCCAGACTCTACCTTTGCGGCTGCCGGCGTAGTGTATTAGGCAGGTCCAATCTGAGCTATCACAGTTCATATGGCAGGGCCGCAGACCCCGACTGAAGGGAACCATAACGATGTTGCCTCCTGTGGAGAGCGGTCTAGGGTTCCCTGACCTTCAGCTTTACTTTCAGGTGGCGCAGCTTCATCACTTGGTCAAATGGAGTCGCGCCGAATCTGAGAAACACAGGCTGTTCCAAGACCAGGCAGTGGCAGCCACACCACCACAGAAGATCCCCTTCCTAAGCAAAGCACATAGGCATCCTAACCTTTATGCTTCTCATATCACCAGGATGATCCTGGAAGCCTGGGATCAGACTTGCTTGAAACACAACCTAACCACCTTCCCCTCTCCCCTCACCCCACTTTTCGATAATTCCGACTTCCATCCGGGGTTGGGTGAGACTGCTTTTGCGTGCTGGCGTCCAACGGACTGCCGCTCACTGGGGCACTTGTTTGATTTGGACGTGATTATCCCCTTCCCCCGGATTTGCTCAGGTTATGGGATCCCTGAGTCTGAACAACTTCACTACCTGCAGCTGCGCTATTGGGCTATCCACCTACTAGTTCGACCGCAAGCACAGCGTTACCTTCCACCCTACGAAAAATGGCTACTAAAGTGCACCTCAGACAAAAAGCTCATCTCCGATCTATATAAGATGCTGCTTGCCAGACATACACATACATACAATGCCGGCCGTGTGCACTGGGAACAGGATCTAGGTCGAGCCCTTAGTCATAAGGAGTGGGAGGGGGTGTACTATAGAGCCAGTCACACAGCACGCAATATGGGGTTAACTGACACTCTGACGAAGGTGACCACATATTGGTATTATACACCCGACCACATTCATAAGATGGATCCCAACAAAGTGCGGATTGTTGGCGGGGCTGTGGGAAGCTCGGCACACTAGTACATTCGTTGTGGGAATGTGAGCAGCTACACACATACTGGACACAGGTCTTAGACGAAATAGATAAACACCTCGATACCCAACTCCCACGGTTTCCGGCCTATGTCCTCTTGGGCCTTTCGAACCCTCTAACATATCCGCTCAAGTCTAGACGGGCCGCCAGATCGCAATAGCTCTGGGTTCAGCCACACAAAACGAATCCACTGGCGGACCACTCGCATCCCCACATTTACGGGTTGGTTGCAGCGCTTGTGGCAGCTCCTAGGGATGGAGAAGATAACCCTCACACTAGCTGGGAAGAGTTCCACTTTCGTAGAGCTTTGGCAGCCATTCCTCGTTCTGCTGGCCTCAGAGTTCCGAGAGCTTACATGTCTGAGATACCTCCGCCTGCTCCGCCTTTCAGCACCTCCACTGGTTGAGGGGCAAGAAGCTCAGTCAATAAGGTGTGGCATTGAGCTGTCTTTCATTAACACTTTGGTCGGTGGACGAGGGCTGGGGTGGTGGGTGGGAAGGGATGGTAGCATAAGTTTCATTTCTTTTGTATTTGGAATTGTAGCACTGTTCCTTTTCTCTACTATTAGCACGTCGTTACTCAGAAGCCTGATTCGTGCTAGAGAACGCACATGTATCGCAATGTTGGTTTTTTGTGTGTTTGTAAAATACAATAAAAAGATTTAAACCTAAATGGCATTATACTATCCAAGGTCTCTATAATCCTCTCTTATAGAGCATTGTAGTTATCTTCCACTGTACGCTTAGCATCAAAGCAAGCTTCCAGGTCAAAGGTAGTCTCATTCTCTGAGCCAGTCAATTTAGACAAAGCTCTATGTGGAGCTGTTTTGGCAGGTTTCTCTATCAGGGAATGTATGTTTAAGCCCCATAATATGGAACATCACCAGAGCATGATCTGTTCATCTTAGTGGAGTGATATAATCGACAGAGATAAAGGCTACCGATTCAAAAATAAAATCTAATGTGAATCTAATCTGATGAGTGGATCCTAGCACTACTGCTGTAGGCCAATAATTTTGCATGAACCTTGAAGGTCTTTGAAATATTGCACTGTCTCATCCTCTGCCCACATATTAAAATCTCCCAGAATAAAGAAATTGGAGTGTGAGAGACTCAGATTTGAAATGAACTCAAAAGGGATTGTGTAAGAGGCCACCGGGCCCGATGGGCGGTCACATAAGATTCCAGAAAACAAACTACCCTTTTGCTCCTGCATGGAGAAACCCAAGATCTCGGTGCCCACCAATTAATCGAAGTGCAAAGGAATGAAATACCAATGATCATAGTACATCTGGGTGCACTAATCCTCTAGAATATTCCCTCCTCTGTGATTTCATTATTCTGCATGGAGTGTGTAATCCCTCTGATGCCATGATTGAACTATAGGTTGCTTGCAAAACCTTCCCCATTCTTTCCCAGTTATTAAACACTCCTAAGAAACGTATCCTATATCTTACGGACAAATGACAATTGTTATGAAATGTCAGCTGGGTATATGTATATGTTAACTGTACAAAAAGAATGTTGCAGTATCACTTTGTTTTCCAGTCCAAGAAACTATGAAAGTGCTCCATGGCCAAAAACAGACATGATAAATATGCCCTAAGATAAACTGAAAAATGTTGTTGCATTATTAATGCAAATGGAGGTGCATTTAACCTTAGTGACAGAAACCTTTACCTTACAAATAGCCTGTTCGTGTCTGAAATGCAAAAACTGCAGACACAGGTTTGAACTCATTTTGCTGACCTGTTGTATATGGTCTTTCATTCTTCAAACACAACAGGCATAACGTGTTTTTAAATGCACTGGATCTGACTAGTTGACTGGCTTTTGAATTGTTAATGGATTTATTCTTTCATTCTTCAGTTCATTATTTTACAGTCTGTTGGGGGGATTTTCAATGACACTTCTCAAAGCTGGTTGTGCAATTCTTATATTTAGTTTAGCAAATAAATACATCCAGTATGAACATCAATGTGCACAAAAATTGTGGCTTTCCCACTCAGCAGCAGTGCTTTAAAAAAATGACATTCGAGTTTGAACAATCAGTAAGCGTTGGACTTCATCATTTCGCAAGTTCCTCAAGTGGACCATCTTTCTTGTGCAGGAACTGTTTTGAAACAATCTGCTTGGATGCTCCCTTAGATTTGCCACCCATTGTATATTTTAACATGGGGGAATTATTTTAACTAATAAAAATGCACCAGGCATATTGCACTGCACCACAATACAGTTACCCATCCTGAAGGATGCAGTATCTGATGAGCAATTTATACTAACAACACCTGTCCTATCACCTGCTCTGGCAAGAGTTAGACCACAAAGCATTTCTTCTTCCTTATATTACATTGATGTTCCGTTCAACAGATATTCAACTGCTTCTCTCTGCCAACAAGACCAATGCTGTCAAGTTCAGTCAATACTGTAGTACAGGAGGAGCCTAGCGCGCAACCAAGATGGCCGCGTAGGTGCGAGGCTCCCAAGGACCTCCGCGACCTCCTACAACTATCCTGAAAATATCCTGTCCTAGATGAGGGGACTGTGTTGGTGAGCCTGAGCTGAGGTGGCACCCGTTTTCCGCTTCCAAATCGGACACCGGCGTGAGCACCGATCGAGGTTTGCGGCCTTCTCCTCGCCGAACCCCGGATTTGAGCTGTGGGGCGATCCGGGGACAAAGTGAACAACAGCGGCGGGCAGGGCTTGGCGACTCGCGTACCCCGCACTTTCACTTTCGCTTTCACACCCCCTTGCTGTCTCTGCGAGGTTGGGACGCGGGGCTTCGTGTGTTGGTGTGGCCTCGCTGGGAGACCCTGCCTGCCCGCCGGCTGTGATCCACCCCGCAGATCTGAGGTGGCCCCCCCCCGGAACCCGTGAACCGGCTTGCCTGCTCTTCACGACGTGGCTGGTGCGACCGGGAGACTGGGACCATGGCCACGAAACAAGATGGTGGCGGGCAAAGATAAAATCGACCCGGCGTGGCGCAGTCCATCAGTCCAACAGCATGGACCGCTATACCCTCCAGAAGGGATCTCCCGAGGTGCCACGCAGGTCCCCTGAGGGCCCTACTGATGCTCCTGATCTGCCCACGGATCTGACTCTGCGGGATGTCATGGGCGCCATTGCCGAGATGAAGGCCTCGGTGGGCCAGCGTTTCGATACACTGGCGCAGAAGATCGACTCGGTCCTCGTGGATGTTGGCCTGGTAAGGGCCGATCTTTCCAAAACCAACGACCGAGTCGATTCTTTGGCCCACACCGCATCGGGCCTTACGACAGATGTGGCGGCCCTACAAACGGAGGTGCGCCGGCTTAGTCAGGCGAGTGCGCTGATGGATCGCCGCCTGGAGGACTCCGAGAGTCGGGCCCGGAGGAACAACATCCGCATCATCGGGGTGCCTGAGGGACGTGAGGAGGCGGCGGCGGACCTCTTCGTGGAAGACTTGATTGTTACCCATCTCCAGCCACGGGGGCTGAGTAAATTTTTCGCGGTGGAGAGGGCCCACAGGGTTCCCGGGGGAAGGCATAAGGTCGGAGCCCCTCCGAGGCCTCTCATTGCCCGGATTTTCAATTTTCGGGACAGAGACGCTATCCTGCAATCCTCCAGACTACAGGGACCGGTTAGACTTGAAAATATGGACGTAAATTTTTATCCTGATTTTACCCCAGAGGTCCAGAAGCAGAGACTGAGCTTCCTCGGTGTCAAACGCCGTCTTCGGGATCTAAACCTCAAATACGCCATGCTTTTCCCAGCTAAGCTGCGAGTGGAGGTGGGTGGTCGCACACACTTTTTTGATCGTCCCGAAGCGGCCGGGGACTGGCTGGATACTCTGTCTGGGGATCGGGATCGGGGGGGCGGGGGGGGAGCTGTGGGGGGAGAGGGCTCGCCGGATCAGGTCTGAGGGACTAATATTAGGCCTCGCTCTGGACGAAATTGATGCCATTTTTGACCATGCGTCTGTTCGTGTAAGTTCCCCTCCTATGGAGGTTGTGTGGGGTCTCTTGGGGGTTCTCCCTCCTCCTCTGGGGGTCTAGTTAGTTTAACTATCTATGGGGCGACAGGCACACTGCACGTTGGGGGGGCTGTTTGGGCTCATGCAGGGGTGCAGGGAGGGGGGAGTTCTGTTGGGGTGGGTGGGCAGGGACGGGGTGTTGTTCGTTTTTATCACAAGGCAAACTTATTTTTGTGTTGGTTCTAAGGTGCTCTCGGGGGGACGAATGATGGCTTCTGTGTATGATGGGGGGTAGGGAATTAACTTTGTTGTCTTGGAACGTTAATGGACTGGGGGACAGGATCAAACGAGGTGTGGTCCTGCAGTTTTTGAAGCGACTCTCGCCCGATGTAGTCTTTCTGCAGGAGACACACCTTATTGGTAATTCCTTCTGTGCCATGAATCGGCGTGGCTACCGCCTAGTGGCCCACTCGGGCTTCACGTCAGGCTCAAGGGGTGTGGGCATCATGGTAAAGAACTCGCTCCCGTTGGAAATTGATGAGGTGCTCCACGATGATAGGGGACGTTACACTGTCTTGGTGGGGAGAATGGAGGGCAAAGTGGTTGTCTTTGTGTCAGTATACGTCCCACCGGGGCTGCAGTCGACCACCTTTGCAGACCTGGGGCGCCTCCTCCTTGGCCTTCCGGGGGGGCTTCTGGTGGTGGGGGGGGACTTTAATGCGGTGGTTTCTGGTACTGTGGATCGCCACCCTCCTAGGGACCTCCCCCGGGCACAGGCGTGGCTATCCGGCCTCTTGGATACATTGGGATTGGTGGACTGCTGGCGCTTAAAACATCCCACGCAGCTGCAGTACACTTTCCACTCGGGGGCCCATGGTAGTCTCTCACGGCTTGATTATGTCCTTGTCCCGGCGGCCTATGTCGGGAGGGTGGGAGAGGTGCGCCATTTGGCACGGGGTATCTCAGATCACTCCCCGCTCCTGTTACATTTCGATGTCTTTCCGAGGGGTGAGGGTAGGGTAGTCCCAATCAATTCCTGGTACCTGCGCGACCCCACCATTCGCGCTGACTTGATTAAATCCCTGCAGCGATATTTTGATGAGAATGTAGGGTCCGTGCCTTCGGCTATCTCCCTGTGGGAGGCCTTCAAGACAGTTCTCAGAGGGGAGGCCCTATCCCTTATTTCCCACGCCCGGAGGCGTGAGTGGGAGGAGGTGACCCGGGTGGAGGCTGAAATAGCCGAATTGGAGGGTAATCTAGAAGGTGGGGTGACGGATGCTGCACTACATGTCCTCCAACTCAAGCAGGCGGCCTATAGGGCCCTCGTCACGGAGGCGGCCAGGGGCCTCAGTAGAGAGCAACAGGGGCGACTGTATGATGTGGGTGATAAGGCTGGTAAACTGATAGCGTGGTTGGACAAAAAGGAGAGAGCGAATCGTGTGGTCCCGCTGATTGAGAAAACGGATGGTGTGTGTGTAACTGAGCCAGAAGAAATTGTCTCCTGTTTCGCGGATTATTTCCGCGAGGTGTATTCCCCGGTCTCTTCCTGCTCTGAAGAGGATTCCCGTGCCCTGCTCAGGGATATCGCGCTGCCGTCCCTTTCCGGGGAGGACAGGGTGTCGCTGGACGCCGCTCCCACCTCCGACGAAATCGCCCTCGCCATACGTTCGGTCGCTTCTGGCAAGGCCACGGGCCCGAATGGTATCCCTATCGAGTTGTACAAGTTGCGACCGGATGCACTGGCGCCCCACCTCCGTGCAATGTTCCTGGCGGCCCACTCGCTGGGCTCCCTCCCGCTGGACCAGCGTCTGGCTACAATCGTGGTGATCCACAAGGAGGGGAGACCTCGGGACCGGGTTACATCCTATCGGCCTATCTCGCTACTGAATGCGGAGCCCAAAATTCTCGCCAAGGTACTGGCCAATCGGCTGGTCGGCGTGGTGGGCGATCTGGTTCATCAGGACCAGTCCGGCTTTATTCCCCATCGCAACACAGCACTGAACCTGCGGCGTTTGCATGGGGTGCTCGTACGTGTCCCATTCATACGGGAACCGGCCATCTTGGCGTCCTTAGACGCCACCATGGCGTTTGATACGCTTGAGTGGCCATACATCTGGGCGATGCTTGCGAAGTTTGGATTTGGCCCAGGGTTCATCAGTTGGGTCAAATTGTTGTATTCGGGCCCATTGGCGCAGGTGGTGGTGAACGGAAGAGTATCGGCCCCGTTCGAGCTGGGCCGGGGCACGCGACAGGGTTGCCCCTTGTCGCCGCTCCTGTTTGCGCTTGCCTTGGAGCCCCTGGCGGAGTGGCTGCGGTGGCATCCTTCTATCCGTGGTCTCCGTTGGACCCCCGAGTATGAGGACCGCGTGTCCCTATACGCTGATGACATCCTTTTGTACCTCGCCTCCCCACGTAAATCACTAATAGTACTGGTTGATGTTTTACATTCATTCGGTCGCAACTCCGGCCTTGTCATCAACTGGGCTAAGTCATGTGTGTATGTGCTCTCTGGGGAGGCTCCCATCCTCCCGCGGGGCTGTCCGATCCAGATCGCCTCGCGGGGGTTCAGGTACCTGGGTGTCTTCATTACTCTGGACCCGGAGGCCCGCTACGAACGGAACTTGCTTCCCCCCCTCCAGCGCCTGAAGGAGGATGTCGCGCGCTGGCGGCGCCTGCCGCTTTCGCCGCTCGGCCGAGCGGCATTGATCAAGATGATGTCGTTGCCACGCTTCCTGTACGCTTTGCAGAACACTATGGACTTAGTCCCGGCGCGCTACTTCCGTGAGGTGGAGAGTCTGCAACGCCGCCTGTTCTGGGACGGGAGGCCGCGTATTGCCCTGGCGAAGTTGACGCTCCCATGGTATGACGGGGGGATTGCCCTCCCGGATATTAAACGGTACTATTGGGCCTCCCAGCTAGCTGCAATTAACCATGGCCTATACGGGCCCGCCTTAAACCCGGCATTTGAAATGGACAAGATTCTACTGCCAGGTGGCGACTACAATCGAGCGCTCTATTCTAGCGCGCCCGACGCTCGTCTGACGGGCCCCACACGTGTCATGGTGCGAGTGTGGCACGCGGCCAATGCAGCTATGGGGTGGAAGGACCGTTTGACCCGGGCGTCACCGCTATACGCGTCTGAGCGGTTGGGCTCCCTGTGGACCTCGAAGGGCTTCGAGAAGTGGGACATAATAGGCATCAGCAAAGTGGGGGATCTCTGGACGAGGGGAGGATTTAAAACGTTCGAGATGCTGCAGACGGAATTTCAGTTGCAGGGCAGTGAGTACTTTCGGTATTTGCAGGTCCGTCATGCACTGGGCTCCGTCTTCCCGGACGTTGCCTCCATCCCGGAGTGTTCCCCCCTGGAGGATAGAGTGCTGGATGGACACGTCCCGGACAGCACGATCTCACTGATCTACAAAAAACTGATCAACGACCGCTCGGGCTTGCTGACTGCCCTCCGTGAGGCTTGGGTTGCCGACGGGCTGGAGTTGGACGACGAGGACTGGACCTCCGCGGTGGCCTCCCCGAAGGAGGTGGCCATACCGGCTCGCCTTCGCTTCGTCCAGCTCAAGATACTCCACCGGGTCTACATGACGGGGCCAAAGCTTCTGCGTATGGGCTATGCTGAAGATGGGTTGTGTAAGCGTGGGTGTGGTGCTTTGGGGACCTTTCTGCATATCTTGTGGGAATGCCCGGAGGTGGAGCGATTCTGGCGTGGTGTGCATGAGGTCCTGCGAGTGGTTACGAATGTGGCGCTGCTGCCTGAAGCGAGGAGATGCCTGTTGAATGTGTGGGAACCGACTGATTACTCGGCGCCGCAGACGTGGTGGGTGACTCTGGGATATATGATAGCTAAGCGTGATATTGCTCAACTGTGGGGATCCCAGAGGCCCCCGACGGTATCGGCCTGGAAAGAACACATGGACTGGTGCATGTTTCGAGAAAAGGTGGTGTATGTGGCGAGGGGTAAGCCTGGGACATGGGTGAAAGTGTGGGGCCCCTGGAACGCCTACCGCGGGGGTATCTGTGCACCACCGTTGCTGCCTGATACCTCGCCAGCCCCGTCCCCTTAGCCGACTCCTTCCCCCGGTACTGGGCATTGGGTTCCCCCAGTCCTCGCTCTGTTCTCTTCCCCCTCTTTCGACTCCTGTGGATAGTTGGGATCCCCCCTCTAGGGGAGCACGTGCTGCTATTTCCGATTGTGGGTTGCCTTGTGGGTGTAGTTTTTCTTGTTGTTCGTAATTTAAAATGAAACCGTATAGTGGGGTCTGGCTGATGTGGCTTATGACGTTGTTACCTCCTGAGCATGCTCCTCTGCAACGCCACGTGTTTTATAAATGTATGTCTTATGCTCCTATCATTACTAGCGGCCGGCCGGAAGGTTGTAGGCCCATACTTGTATATTCTTGAGACTTGTAATAAACGGTTTCAAAAAAAAAAAAAAAAAAAATACTGTAGTACAAACTATTACAGATTCAGTATTAACATCAATTCATCATGAGTCTTCTGTCTCTTCACCATACACATTTCATTAAAGGTTTATGCTGACATTGCCAACTGAGAAAAGTTAGTGGTGATGAGATATGCATCATAGATCTGCATCATCCTTTTTTTTTTTTTTAAAAGGGAATAGTTTCTATCTTTTGCTTTTTTCACCACACATTGTGGACACAGCTGCAAGTAACTGGAGAATGATACTATTTGTCTAGTTTTTTTATTTTGTCATTGCACAAATAATCTCCTAAATACATAGACATATATTCATTGTATAGCTTATCATTCCACAGATGTTGTAAATATTATGTTTTTTTCCTTTCTTGGGCATGAATTCCCTTTCTGTGAACGACATGTGCTAACCAATTAATCAAAAGTGAATACATATGATTGAATCATGAGCACATTCCTTTCATATTGTTCTGCTCTGCAGATGTTATAATCAAGCTAAAATAAGCCGCGGTGGGATTAGACAGACGACCACGAGGGAAAATTAAATAAATAATTAATTTCCCTAATCATCTGTTGAAATCCCCCCCTACCCAGCCCCCCACTCTTACCTGCACAGGCCGCAGCTGGCTTATAGGAATATATTTGTAGTATTTAATCATTGAAGCTGACCATATTATGTTTCATCATTATTATAAAGATAGAATAGACTGAAAATAGCTCAACAGGCACTATACCACTTAAAGTTGAGAGTTTATCCTGAAAGTCTTCAACAATCTTTTGATTAACTTTATAAAAGGTATACACAAGGAGTTAAGACTTATAAAGGACTTTCGCACCAGGCTACAACAGGGACTGGCACAATTTCTCACCTACCTTCACTGAAGGCTGTAAGGAGGCACTCGGCCTTCACTGGAGGTCTAGCTGGCTGCTTTGCTGGTTGTGCTCATCATGCATACAGCTGTCTTTGTGAACCGAAAGTAGACCTTATTGTTCTGAAAATAAGTATGTGGGTGCAAATCATCTCTGAAATAAAATAGGCTTTTTATATGATAATAAGCTACAACTACTCTAGTACTCTAGTAGTATATGAGGGTGTTAGTGCTAAGGAATGTATAGCAATAATGTTGAAATGCTATTTGCTGTTTAAACACTCATAAACTTCCATGCTGCCTTAACATTTATCTTCCTTGTTGCTACAATTCATATTTTGTGCAATAGACTAGTGTTTTAGCTTTAAAATAAATATTTTAATATGTATATTTTGTTTTCTAGTGACACCTGAGTGTGTTATTCATTTATGAAAGAGAATTTGGTGTTCCACTAATTCATGGCACTTATTGTTACTTGAAACACTTCTTATGCAAAAAGGCATAGTACGTTGTGCATGAAATGTAGTTCATCTTGTTTTCTGATTCAGGTTGGCACACCGAGTCCCTCAGACACGGTCTCATATGTTCTTCAACACCTGACCACACAAATCTTATGATTACCCAACAAGGCCGGATAGGAATCGAATCTTAGTTCTTCTCTAAACTACAAATGTAGCCCCCTCCAGGGTAAAAGTCCTGTTAGATATATCCAGTGCTCTCACATCAAAGAACATTTTGCAAGAGATCAGTCACAACATCAGCACCAACTTAGATAACTGCTGTTTTCTGGAGCTGACTGATACGGACTGTCTTTCCGGAACTCTAACGGGTGAGGACCACTTTACATCCCATAACTGAGAATATATTGGAGGAAAAAAGGTCTAAAATCTAGAAATTTCTTACAAACTAGAGGAGGCTCCCCCGCCGGGACTCCCCTAAGAGGGACATGGCCAGTAAAAATCCCACACCAGCAAGTGCTGATAGGAGATCAAGCATACATTAACCAGTTCTGAAAGAAAATTTAGGATGTGGACTCCATCTGTCCGCAAGGTATTCAGGCTGCATCCCAGACACCAACGTCACCATCATCTCTACGTTGAGCTGTGCTGCTTGACAGTAGATTCTGACCACGCATTCTGGATGAAGATCGAATCCTGGTCGGAAAGTTCTGAGATTTCCCCATGTGACCAGTAATTCTACACTATATAAGGGATGAGCAGTTCCTGGGAATAACGGACTAGGAGGGGGGGAAGAACAGGTCTTTCTTCATAATGCCCTCACACACCCCAAGGGATGTCATGCTTCATCATTTGGGCATTTGCCCCTCGTCAAGCCGGCACTGCAATGCCTGACGGGCTCCCGAAACCGGGGCTCTTTATCGGGGATCTTTAGAAGAAGCCGTTTGGGTGCGTGTGGGTGTGAGGGCTGGGTAGTGCACAAAGTATGAAGTGATTAAAATAGGTATAGAGCCGTCCTACTTAATTCAAGTTTTAATTATTGAGGTAGCTCTAGCCTAATTTAAAACTATGTAGAAGCCTTTGTATAGGAGTAATGTTCCATAAGGGCTAATCAGAGGTGGACGTGGTCAACATGTTTCGTGCCCCAGCTGCCCCATAAGGGGTCAATGGCACTTCGTCAGGACCAATGTGAAAGTGTGTGGTGAGTGCACTGCCGTCTAGCACTATAGAGTCAAGTTGCTAGAGACGGTAGGGGTTGTACTAAGGAACTGGTACTGGGGTATAGAAAGACCTGTAGGAGAAGGGAAATAAAAACAACAAGGGAGGGGGGAGGAAGAAAGGAGAAACATAACCCGCGGTTAGACCAGCCAGGAGGCATAATATTCATGCACTGGGTAGTGGTGTTTATAAGTGACTTCACTGCATTCACCCGAAGGTAGGGCCATAAAGTGAGAGTGAATGGGGCCGATTTGTCGTGGCTATATCGACGAGGAGGTGCCAGGGGTGGTTGTATGTCAAAGGACCCATGTGCAACGTGATTGTGGACGTGCTGGGAAGCGGGAGGTGATGAGCTCGAGTGTGGCTAAGTGGAAGAACCAAATGTATTCATTCGAACAATCATCATAGTGAACCCAAGATTCTTAACGAAGTGCCGCCAAAATGCATATTCGTGCTAAATGTCCAAATCGTAGTTAACGGGGAATCCAGGAAAACATATAACAATTGGTATTCACAGGGAAACTCAAATATCCAGCCAGCATAAAGGGGGAGACGGGGGACTAACGGTGGAAATGCGGACGAAAACAAAGCATGCAATTTACAAGCGCTCGTGTCTAGAGTAATAGGTATCGTCGGAGGGGCATACGGCAGTGAAACTCACCCCTCGTAACCTAGTCCCGGCTGAAGGGGATAAGACCAGAGCACCTTGGTTGCTCTGGTATCTACAAAAACAAAATTAGTTGAATAATAAGGTTAAAAAGCACCTTGGTCGATTAATCGTGAGCGGCGGCAAGGCTTACCCGTGAAGATGCGGACAGCAGGAAAGTACTCACAAGTGTAGGAGGGCAACTTGCTGGCGTACTACCCTCGCTCTGGGCCTCGTGGGGAGTGCTTCCGGGAGATATCCATAAGTAACGCTGTCAAGAACGTGAAAAAACGTGGCGGCCATTTTGGATAGGGCTTCCTTGGTGCTTGTGTTGGATAAATACAGAAAGTAGTTAAGGCCAGTATCTTAAATGGATGGTAGTGGCGGCCATGTTGTAACAGGGAAAGTAACTAATTTAGCTGCGAGAAATGTCGATGTCAATTGCCATCCATGTTTGAATAGGAGAAAAATGTATCAAGGACTTGTGAGAGTACTATTTGTTACATGTGAGTGTGGAAACAGCAGACAAAAAAGGATATTTAATAATCAAACATTTAAAATTTAAAGGTTGGGATATTTGCCAATCGTGAAATTCACGATGTGGGTGGCTTGACATCCTGTTAGTTACAGAAACATGGGGTGATCCATCCTCTGATTCGGATTTCAATATTGCAACCCCCCAGGGGTACAAAGTTGTTAGATAGGATAGACAACTTAAAAAAGGGGGAGGGCTTGCAATTATCTATAAGGATATATTTAACATCCTCTGCGCCTTCGTACCTTCTCCAGACTGTGAGGCACTACATTTTAAAATCTTTTTTGATGACCAAATACCTTTCAATGGCATACTAGTCTACCGTCTTCCTGGCCCTAGAAATAGCTTCCTTACTACTATTCACTCACTATTAGAGCTAGGGCTCCATTCGGAATTTTTTACTCTCCTAGGGGACATAAACTTTCATCTGGATCTTCCAGAAGAGAGAGATACACGCAAACTTCTTGATACCACTATAGGATTAGGGCTTCAGCAGATTATACATCAACCTACGCATATAGCAGGCCACACTTTAGATGGACTTTTTACCAACAACACAGCCATCTCTATGACGTCTTTACTCCCTCTGACTTGGACTGACCACTATGCTACTTTATTCAGTTTTAACCTGACTCGATCCTTAGCCGTCAACTCGGCCAGCAGTAAGACTCTTGGTAAAGCATGGCATAAAATTGACCATAGCTCCTTGGTGGCCAAGCTAATACAAAGTCAACCTGCTGTGATCCGGGAAGCAGAAACCTCAGCTATAAACTATACGGCATGGCTAGAATCTAACTTTGCAAGGGAAGTCCCGACACTAGTTGTTAATAAAAACAGGAAAAGTCCATCGGCCCCTTGGTTCTCAGAGGCATTACGACTAGAAAAACTAGCTTGTAGGCGAATGGAAAGAAGATGGAGAAAAAGCTATGATAAAGTTGAGAAGGAAATATATAAAGCCACTTTAGCTGACTATAAGAAACATTTAATTGCAGAAAAAAGTCTGTTTTATACCACCCAAATTGAAGGGGCCGGTACGTCCAGTAAGGAACTCTTTAAGACGATTTAGTACCTTATTTCTGCACCCAATGACGTCTCTGCCAACTCTAACCAAGACTTTTGTAACGATATTGCTAGCTTTTTTAAATCTAAGGTAGAGCCAATTTATGAACAATTCTCATATAGTGATGCTACTCAGAGCATATCACTTACACCCGCGCATAAAGTGACTTTTGTAGACTTCTCCCCGGCCTCCACTGACCAACTATCTTCTCTTCTTTTTTCGACTAAATCAGGATCCCCGGAGGACCCGTGCCCCCCAGAATTCTCAGAAGCCTCAGTTCCATTATTAGCCCTATACTTACCAAAGTGTTTCACCGGATGCTATTACAAGGACTCTTTCCCTTAATTTGGAAACAGGCTTGTGTTCTCCCTCTTTTAAAAAAACCGAATCTAGATACAGCTGATCCTGCCAACTACCGTCCTATTGCTAGACTCCCCGTTCCGGCTAAAATCTTCGAAAAACGGCTTAACACTGAACTTTCCACCTTATCACGGAAAACAAAATTCTGCATCAAAGTCAGTTTGGCTTTTGAGCTGGACATAACACTGAGACGGCCCTAATAAAAACTACAGAAGAGATTAGAAAATCTCTGGATGCTGGGGGGTCGGCAGCCCTTGTTCTTCTGGACCTGTCCGCGGCATTCGATACCGTGGACCATACGACTCTGATTAAGCATTTAAAAGCTATTGGGATAGGTGGAAGGGCCCTTTCCCTTTTAAAATCATTTCTTTCGGATCGAACACAAACTGTGCATCTGGGTAATTTTAAATCAGCTCCTTTTATTTTGCCATGTGGGGTGCCGCAGGGATCCTCGTTGAGCCCCATGCTTTTTAATATTTATGTCTCTGAATTAGCCTCTTTGATCAGAAGTTTTAACTTATGTCCAACTTCTTACGCCGACGATACCCAGTTGGTCATCTCAGCAGTTGATAAAGATATTAACTATTCCACTAAACTCCATGACTGTATGGTCTCACTAAATGACTGGATGGGTAGGCACTGCCTCAAGCTGAACTCAAGTAAAACGGAGGTGGTGCTTTTTGGGAATCTCTCCCCTCAGTGGTCACCTGCCTGGTGGCCACATACGCTGGGCATAACTCCCATACCGGTGGCTAAGGCTAAGAACCTAGGGATTATCGTTGATGACAAACTGAATATGAAGTCCCAGGTTTCTAAGGTGGTTTCGTCCGCATTCCTTACTATGAAAATGGTTTGGAAAATTCTGCCTTTCATTCCGACGAACACCAGAAAAATTATGATGACTTCCCTGGTGCTGTCTAAATTGGATTACTGTAATGGATTATACATTAATATCCAATCCAATTTACTTAGAAGGCTGCAGGCAGTACAGAACGCTGCAGCCAGGCTGGTCCTTGATATCCCTAAATTTCAGTCTATTAGTACAGGCATTGAGAAACTACATTGGCTTCCAGTTGGCCGGAGGATCAAATTCAAAGCGCTTTGCACTGCCTTTAAAGCCGTGCAGAGAGAAGGACCACGTTTCTTGATGGATCTGTTTCAGTGGTACTCTCCTAATAGAGCGCTTCGCTCAGCAAATGCTTTCCTGATGCTCACCCCCAGAATTAAAAGGATTAGTTGGGGGGGAAGGAGTTTCAGTTACAACACCATCAAGGAGTGGAATGCTCTCCCGCTCCCCCTCAGGAAGTCCTCCTCCTTGTTAGTGTTCAGGAAATCGCTTAAAACATGGCTTTTTAGTAATTAGTTCTTTTACTTAGTTATGGAGACCGTGAGCGCCTAGACACCTTCGGGTAGTAGTGCGCATAATAAATTGTCATAACATAACAGATATGCATGCTCAACTCTCCTTCTAACCACTGTGGTAACATCTCCATATTAAGTGCCCCAACTGGAACAACTGGTATTTGACCCTATTGCGAGAACCAGAGTGGCCCTAAAAATGACCCTACCATTCCAGTCATCCAGGTGATCCAGCCACCTCTGGATCTCAGTCTTCACTTTCATGAGATTCGCCTCCTCTGCATAAGAGTGACCTTTTTTGAGATGAGGAGGTTTCAAACGCTGAAAAGCTCTATAATGGAGAGGACCCACAAGAGTCGTCTGAACAGACAAAGCTAAGAGGCGCACCAGTCTGGCTAAGAGGCTCAAAGAGAACTGTGTTTTTTCTCAGGACTTTGCTCAGCTTCTTATTGATGGATCTCCATTTCTTCTGGGGAAGTTTCACAGACTGCTGGACTGAGACAGAATCTCTGAGAGGGCACTTTCTCCAGCTTTTCCTCGTTGATGATAAAACCCAACCCCTCGAGGATGGAAATCTTCATTCTAAGGTCTTCCTGAAGATTAACGGGGCTTCTGGTCTATGAGAAGGATGTCATCTAGATTTACTATCAGATGAAACATCCATGACCCTCAACCATTCCACAAACAATTTCAAAACTTTGGTGAAGCAGCACAGAGTAGAAGACAGGCCGAGAAAGAGGACTGTGAATTCAACTTCCAACTGAACTGGAGAAACCTTCTGTGTGGAGGAACGATGGGACTGTAAAGTAGTCATCGTTGAGATAAAGAGTTACCAGCCAATCGTCAGGATGTCCATCTTGATGGGGCGATACATCAGTCATCTGTTGAATATACAAAGGGTTAATACTAGGTGATACCCATTGCACTTTTTTCTACCAAAAACAGATTGCTTATAAAACCCTTGGGTGAAGGAATGACAGAACTACTACCCCTACCTGAAGAAGGGACTAAACTGGTCTTTGAGCAGAGGTTCTGAATGAGACCAAAATAGGGCTTTCGGTTTCCCTGTACAGAGGAATTGCATAATTCTATATGGAAACCCAGGATCATTAGCAGGGCCCAAGTCTCCCTAGTGATCTTGTTTCACTTTAAAAGAAACAAAGCCAGACTACCTCCCACCTTTGGGAAGAACAGGTCATTCTTACCTGGTACATCTCCAGGAGCGTTGGCGGCACCTTTGAAGGCGTCTCTGCTTCTGTGGCCAAAGCCGCTATGCCAAGTGGGGAAGAATCCCCCGAACCTTCTATGATCTTACCTCTGGGAAGCCGTTCTGGGAGTATGGGAACTAAAAGCATTCAGGTGAGATTAACCCTCCAAAAATCTTTTGTCTGCAGACCTTTAGTAGCTGCTGTGCTTCATCAAGAGTTACACATTTGCTGAACTCCTTGAGAAAAAGATACACAAAGAAACCCAATAGGGCCAGCCCCTGAAGCAGCCAACTCCCCTGACTTTGGGTCAATCTTTATTAAGATAAAGCAGCATCTCTCCATTGGTAGCACACAATTGGCGTTTCCCAAGAAACAAATTGCTCTCTGCGCCCAGCCCGATAGGATCTTCAGGGATAATAAGTTGCCAGTATATCTGTCCTCTTCAGCCAATTTTCGAAATATAAGTGAGAGGTCCTGTGATGTTAACTAATTTGTCTTTCCAGGATCTCCAAGACTAATCGATCCCTTTTTGGGATCCTTCACAAATTTAGTGATAAATGTTGCCATCTTCTTATCTATTTCAGGCATCAATGCCACCTTACCTTCCAATGAAGATCTGGAACAATCCGCTTTAAGGTGACCACTTGCGTCTTTTTCCAGAGGCGTCCTTAGTCTATTTCCCAGATACTGGACTACCTTGTCAGCAGGAGCCCACTTTGCCCACCGAGAATGATGTATATTCACCAGGTCTAACATGTCGGGCAGAGTTTTGTCCCCTATAGGAGCCTTGGGCTTTTGGGAGTTTGGGCTCCCGCTTCTGGACACCAGGGTCTGCTTGGTCCTGATTCATCCCATGATTCATCCCACGAATTGTCCCCTAGGTCCTAACCACTCACATCTTGCTTGTTGAGGTCTCCCAAAGGGGAGAGAGACACTTAACCTCTGGGACTATGCCCAGACTGATCCTACTCAGAAGAGGGGTCCTGTGCAGCAAACTGCGCTTTAGGAATGCTTACCTCAGGCATTACAACGCATCTGAAAGAGAGAAACCAGGAGTCTTCTGGATGGTCTTGCAAGCACCCTGGGATTCAAGGTGCTTTTTTGGTTCTGAACCCTCCCCCACTGGGGGATTATGCTCTGTGCAGTAATAAGTAGAATCTGTCTTCCCAGGGACAAATGCCAAAGAAACTGCCTTCTACTTGGAGGTATCAATGGACTATACTAAACTACCATCAATGTGCAGAAATGTGTCTTCTCAAAGAAGTTAAGATTCTGTGATTTCGCCATGGTGATAGGGTCAATAAGGGATTTATTCTGGCAGTGGGCCATGGTAGATGACAAAAGAGAAGAAATAATCACTACAATACCCCGCTCCAGTCAATGAGGGATTAAACACAAGCCTAGGGAAGGGAAGAAAATACCCTTGGATTTACTGGGCAACCCCAAAAGCATAACTACAATACCAGCATTCTCTCTGATGTGCTTCAGAGCCAACATGGTGGCAGGGGAAAAAAGAAAAAAGTGAAGGGCACCACTGGAATTAACTTCCTCATGCTCAGACTGTTTCCACAGATTTGCAGGATGAACAGAGAGGACGCCTTTGGTGGCATGCAGCCTACAAAGTCCTCCCGCGCAGTGCAAAAGGCACTAAGCTCATCTGGTAGGAGACTGCCTAATGGATAGACTTCACAGCCTGTGACTCAACTCCAGCTGTCAGAAGGTCAGGCGGGGTTGTACCAAAGTAAGTGCAGCTGGACTCTAAAGCTCCTTTTCACTGCACGCAACTATTTCCTGAAGGATAGGTGTGGTAAAGCAGGTGTGAGAACAGAGGTATGCGCAGCTGGGCTGCCAAAGAAAACACTTGAGTGGGACCCCCCAATGATGAAGCGGGGAGCGAAGACACACACTACAAAAATAAGAGAGTCAGAAGATCAAACACAGCATCAAACCCCCAAATAAGAGCATCCAGAAAACAGCAAAGAGAGAAGGAAGTGCAATTTTCTTGAGGACTATTAAATATAGATTGATGTCCCATGATTAGTTTATTGGCTAATGTTTCTCAGGGACTCGTGGGATATGTAGTCCCTATAGTTTGATGCTTGTATTTTAATGCTGCTGAGCTGAAAACAAGAATAAAAAACAGCAGGATCCAAAGACTCCAGTTCTGACATAGAATTATCAGCGTTATGAAGTGGCTTCCTGCCGCAAGGCACCATTCTGCAGAACAATTCAATAATAAAAATGGGCCTGGCGATTCAGGGGGGGGCTTTTATTAAAACACCAGCATATCACAGAATACCCTAAAAATATGCCAGATTCTTAACTACAGGAACACACTGGTTCCTGAACCTGTTACAGTGTTATCAATTGCATCACCTACAAACCTGCTGCCGCAGTGAAGAAAATGACACTGTTACAAGGTGCAGTAAGGGCCCAATGCATGGTGACAGTTTGTAAAAGGGAAATGCAAGAAAATAATATCCTGTGCCAAAAAGCAGGAAACCCGATTAGTCTGTAACAATAAAATTATAGCTGTAATTTGCTACTCAATGGGAACAGATTTCCCACTTTCTCTGCTTGTGGTAGCGTCAATAACACCCTTAGTTAAGACAATGCCTATGACAAAACAATGTTAGGCTAACCTGTGAATCTGGGAGTAGGAATACTGGGGACAGGGGAATTTATCTCACTTCCTCCCCAGATTTTGCAATGGACAACCACCCCACCCCAAATTTTAAAGTGTAAATTGATGAATTAACGTTGGCAGACAGAGCATGTCTCTTTGAAGTCATGATGCACATGCTTAAACCTCCTTGAAGCACTGGAATCTGAGGAACAAACTTTGTTGGGGCTCTATAACCTCGTGGTTTTGGTAATTATTTAACAAGTCCTTGAGGAGTTGAACCTCTGCTAAAATCCTACAGTTTGTTAAGACAGAGGAGCCAGAAGGCAGGCTATGCTATTTTATGTTAATGCTACTGCTGGCTCAGCTGATATAAGAACAAGAACGATTTTGGAGAGGCTCACTACCTCAATGACAGCAATACAACATTCAGCAAAAAACATAGACGCTGCTCCTTAGATTACAGCTTTACAAGGAGACGCTTGTAAAGTGAAGCATGATTTCAGAGAGGCATGCCATGTCACTATGTGTGATCTTGAATGTCTGAGGAAACATTCCAAATAGAAAAGCACACCTTTAAATCTCATGTCTATGCACCTGTATAAAAGGATTTATAATGTCAGTTTTATTTCAGGTGTGATGAGTATATTTATTGAACTCTGTATGCTAATAATATTTGAATAACAATAATTGCAAACTCAACACAAATCACTTACCTTTGGTGTTAAACGGAAGAGAGAAGGATGTAACCCTACAATATGCAGTCTTGAACCCAAATCCTGGCTTCCCCACTTGACCAAACTGTGTGACCCATGGCCATTGGCTTGACTATGTATTATTTTTCTTAACCATCGAGTTTGAGAGCACATTAAAGTAATTCAGTAAAGGGAATTGTGTTCTATAAAAAAAACTCACATATATGGTTAATATAAAACAATCTTGCTTCACGTCATAACAACACAGGCTATATAAATAGAGTCATGACAAAGACAGTTTTGGGTAACTCGTGGCAATGTCACCAGAGCATTGTGGTATCCCTAAATTATTCATCGGGTCTCTCCAAGGCTGCCCAAGTTCCCCGGAAAAAACAAGGTAAATCCTATAACCTTACTGTCAATAGAAATAACTAAAATAATTGGGCCTGTCAAGGAGAATATTCCTTGATGGGACAGGTCCTGTATCTAAATATCCTTGTGTGGTTATTGTTAAGGATCCTCCACTGGTTGTATGGACCCTAGGTTGTTGGCTGAAAGCGTATGAAAGGAATTAGTAAGAGTAATATATTTCAATAAAAGTGAAAACAATTTGGCCCCACAATAATGACAGAGAGGATGAAGGTTAATAAGCACGTTTTAGTCAGGTTACAAACAACCATAATTTAGTAAAATCAATGTATCCAAAAAAACAATACGTTTCCATGTAATTGTGAAGTCTGAATTTATATATTATAAAGACGATGAAAAATATAACAAGACACAAATCACAGAATATATAATAGATAATTCCATAAATTAGCTTCCCTAATAAAAATAAAGCTTTGAAAGTGGCAACTGCTATTTCAAAGAGGAAGGTGTCATCATCGTAAGAACCAAATTAACATTCTGGGGGAAGAAACGGGCATTCAAGCATGAAGCTCAACATCCTGGGCAAGGGGTATCTGCAGAGTTCCGAAAGGACTTCTCTTTGCAAAGTCAGGTTAGAACTGCTAAACTATTCTAATAAACACACAAATAATACACAGTAGAATGTTCTATAAGCTCCATGCCACTGTCTCTCTAATGACGGTTCAATCAGGAGACGGGGTTCTCTGGGAGCAGGTAGACTCCCCAGGTTCCCAGTGTCAAACAAAGCATGTGCAGCTGTGCAGCCTTGAAGTTAGCAAAAGTTTGGTCTGTGGAGTACAGGAGGTTCTTTCCCATCCCTACATACTACTGATAGCGGTCTGGGCCCTAAATTTCTTTCTATAGACACCAAGGGCCAGATGTAGGTGGCTAAATACCAGTCGGTAATGGCAAAATTCGGTAAATTTCAGCGTTACTGACCGGTATTTAGCCATGTGCGATGTAGATAAGGAATCTGTAAATAAGAAATCGGTAAATACCGATTCCTTATTGCTCATGCATTTAAGGAATCGATAATATCGATTCCTTAAATGCAATGTAGGAAGCACTGAAAACAGTGCACCTCAGCCTTAAGGAATCGCTATTTACCACCAACTTCAAGTTGGTGGTAAGTAGCGATTTCCTTACAAAAAGAACCTTTTTGCTTTTTTTAATGTGCCATGTGGCACACATCCATTCCCTTAGGGCATGTATGTGCGCCACATGTGCACACATGCACATTTCAGGGGTGCAACGGCACCCTTGAAATACCTCCCGCTATTAACGATTCGGTAATACCGAATCGCTAATAGAGAATGTCTTCACATTCATTCCTATGGGCCTCCAAGCCCATAGAAATTAATGGGTAGGTATTCCTTATTACCGGATCTCAATTACTGATTCGGTAATAAGGAATATTAAGGATTCGGTACTTTTTACCGAATCTTTACCTACATAGGAAATACGGATTTCTTAATACTGAATCGGTAAAATTCGGTATTAAGGAATCGGTATTTCACATTTACATACATCTGGCCCCAAGTTACCCTCCTGCAGGGTTAAGCCCTGTTTTTCGTGCTAAATCCTTTTTAGGTCTCGCCTAGCGTTGCTGCGCACATGCGTAGCACGCTCGGCGAGATTTATTGCTAATGAGGAGTTTGAGAAAAGAACTTTAAGCCCAGCCCCTTATTTCCATTGGCTGGCGTCACCATTTATGGTACACGGTGGCGTTCCATTGGAAATTAGGTGTTTGGGTTGCCTCCCTTTGGCTTTTTTGCATCTGTCGCAAAGCATTTTCTTATCTTTATGGGGCCATGTGTTTCGAAACACATGGCCCCATAAAGACAAGAGATACCCATGCTCCGGCTGCAGCGCGGTCCTCTTTCACTTTCGGGACCGCGCTTGTTATGTATATCGCTGTCACCACACCCTGCGTTTCATTTTCACTAAAAACTAAGGAATGCATGTTTGAAAGCAACTTGAGCAGAAAAAATAAACTTCCCTGGAACGGTCCGCGTCAGCACGCTCCGCCCACTCGCAGCCAGAGGAAGCCGATGCGTAGAGGCTCCGTATATATGTCTGTGAATCTTGTGAAACGTTAAACAGCAAGTGTCTCAGCATCACTGATAAGCGGGTCATCAACCCGCCTACAACCCGACACTGTGCGCCAGTTTAACAACACGAGTCTCTAGCTCCAGGTAATGGGTCACTTCTGTCCAGTGGAACTATTGCGTGTGGGTCTCTGTTGATCATTGCCGTGTTTATTGCGCTCCCGCCCTCGCCACACCTTGCCTTTGTGATGCTTGGGTGCTTGTGGAATGGAATGGGATGTCCGTGACGCTTGTGGAGTATGTCTCAATCTACATAGGTCCGTGTTGCACTGGAGGGGTGCGGTGCACTGTGCACACAACCCGTGGCCTTGCTTGCCACCTACTGGTACTTGTGATGTAGAATGCCAGCCAGGGGAGTGTGCGCACATTGCTGCTTTTCACAGCAAGTGTGGCTCTCCACACACATTCTGACAGCAGAGCGTGTGTGCACAAGATGCCTTGATGTGTGGATGAGTTGGTGACTCGTGTGTTTGTGACGTGACACAATAGTGCCTTGGAGAGGCTTTCTCCACATGCCGCTTTGCAGACTCTCAAATTTGTGCCTCGGGTGTTGTCCGCGTGTGAAGAACAGTGCCTTGGAGAAAGGCTCTCTTCATGCACTACCGCATGCGTTTGGGCTGTACAGACAATAGTGCCAAATACAAGGTCTTGCTTACACATGCATGTTTCGTATGTGTACACATGTTCCCTGAAATTTGGCTTTCTCTACGCACTGTCTCACTTATCCTGTGCGTTCGTGGTGCACAGTCGCACACAAAGGTAATTTGGAGGAAGTTTCTCTTCACCTTCAGCCTGTCAGTATGTTTGAGGTATAGAATGTGTTATCGGTGTGCAATGGCGCGTGCCACTAGCCAGGCACTAACTTGCTGGTTCGTGTGTGTCTTTTCTGCACACACAATGTTGTCGTGGAATGTGTAGCTCTGAATGGACAGCCTGACTGTGAGCTGGTGGCGTGCACTCTTTGGCATCTTGGAACAGGCTCTCTTCATGCACTGATTTGCTGTTGTGTGTTTGTAGCCAGTGCGCACCAATGGCACTGTCAGTTAATTGCATTTTTTTTATATTTAGTGCAAACTCGATATGTAGTTATTGCAGCGCTTTGCACACCACATACGTTACAGATAAAAACATTTGTTTTTGGTAAGTGCGCGGAGATTGTTATTCCTGATAACTGTGTGAGCGGAGTCAAGGCTGGTCTCCTTAGGTCCGTGACTCTGGTTGCCGTGGAGCTAATGGCGCCATGCTGTGACGGTGCAGGGACGATGGCCAAGCAGGTTCTTGTCCTGACCGAGGCACCTGCCCTGGTGCAGCTGCTAGAGGTGCGGCCCTCAGAGCTGCTGCATTTTTCTGTAGAAGCTCTTTGGGGCATGACTCTGGGCAAACCGGAGGCAAATCAAATCAAATCAGGTGTTTGTTAAGCGCAACTACTCACCCGTAAGGGTCTCAAGGTGCTGGGGAGTGTGTGGGGGGTTCGCAGGTTCCAGTCCATCAAGGAGGGGGTCTGTTGAAGAGCCAGGTTTGAGGTTTCTTGCGAAGATGGGTAGCGATGTTATCTGTCTGAGGTGGAGCGGAAGGTCGTTCCAGGCTCTGGCCGCGCGGAAGGAGAAGAAGCGGCCTCCCGATCTGGTCTTTCTGGTGCGGGGACCACGGCGTAGGAGAGCTGGGTTGATCGTAGGGTCCTTTGGAATTTGAGTCTGCTATTCAGGTATGCTGGTCCGGTGTCATGGAGGGCCTTGGCAGCGTGGGTTAGCATCTTGAAGGTGACTCTAGCTTTGATGGAGAACCAGTGGAGTGTGCGCAGGTGCTCGGAGATGTGGCAGTGTCTTGGCAGGCTGAGGACCAGCCTTGCGGTGGCGTTTTGGATGTTCTGTAGCTTGCGGGTGAGGTTTTAGTTTATTCCGGCATTGAGTGCATTGCCGTAGTCGAGCCGGCTGGTGACAAAAGCATGAGTGACTGTCTTTCTGTGTTTGAGGTGGATCCATTTGTAGGTCTTACGTAGGAGGCGGAGGGTGTGGAAGCAGGAGGACGAGACGGAGTTGATCTGGCAGTCCATTTTGAGCTCTGAGTTCAGGATGATTCCCAGGTTGCGTGCGTGGTCCGTAGGGGTGGGCGGGCTTCCGAGGGCGGGGGGCCACCAGGTGTCGTTCCAGGCATCTGGGTTTGGGCCCATGATGAGTACTACCGTTTTGTTGGTGTTTAGTTGTAGGCAGCTTTTTTTCATCCATTTGGTGGCTTCCATGCCTTCTCGAAAGTTGTATCTGGTGGTTTGGGTTCGTTGGATAGGGAGAGGATGAGTTGGGTGTTGTCTGCGTATGACACAATGTTGAGTCCGTAGGTTCTTACGATGGGGGCGAGCGCAGCCATGTAGACGTTGAATAGTGTAGGGCTGAGGGACGACCCCTGGGGGACTCCGCAGGTGGTAGGTGTAGAGTCCGAGAGGAAAGGGGGGAGTCTGACCCGCTGCGTTCTGCCGGAGAGGAAGGAGCGGATCCAGTCGAGGGCCTTGTCTTGGATCCCTGCGTCAGGGAGCCTGCGTATTAGGGTGCGGTGAGAGACTGTGTTGAACGCCGCTGAGAAGTCGAGGAGGATGAGGGCTGCTGTTTCTCCTTTGTCCAGAAAGGTACGGATGTCGTCTGTTGCGGCGAGGAGGGCGGTTTCCGTACTGTGTTTTTTTCTGAAGCCGGATTGGGAGGAGTCGAGGATGTTGTGCTCTTCGATGAATGTGGCGAGTTGGCTGTTGATGGCTTGCTCGATGACTTTCATTGGGAACGGGACCAGGGAGATGGGTCTGTAGTTTTTGAGGTCAGTGGGATTCGCCGAGGGTTCCTTCAGGAGGGGGTTGATCTCAGCGTGTTTCCAGTCGTCAGGGAACGAGGCGGTTGCCAGGGAGCGGTTGATGGTGTGGCAGAGCATGGGTGCGATGGTGACGGCGGCTCTGTTGAATATGTGGTGGGGGCAGGGGTCCGTGGGGGCCCCGGAGTGAATTGACTTCATCGTCTTCAGTGTGTCTTCGGTGGTGAGGGCTGTCCAGTTGTCGATTGCTGGCTTCAGGGTGTCGGGGTGGTGAGGGTTCAGTGTGTTGGTTGTCTTCGTCGAAGTTGTTGTAGATGCTCTTGATTTTGTGGTGGAAAAATGTGCTGAGTTTGTCGCAGAGGTCTTGTGAGGGAGGGATGTCGGTGGACTCGCTGGTGGGTTGAGCGAACTCCTTGATGATGTTGAAGAATTCTTTGCTGCTGTGTGCATGAGTGGAGATTCTGTCTTCAATCGCTTTTTTCCTCGTTTTTCTGATGAGTTGGTGGTGGTCGATGGTGGCGGCTCTGAAGTTGTTGTGGCCTTATGTGGATTTGGTGTTCCTCCAGGCCTTTTCGAGGCGGCAGCAAGTGCGTCTGGACTCTCGAAGTTCGGTGGTGAACCATCTAGCTTTCTTGGCGTGGGTTTTGTTGATTTTCTTGAGGGGGGCTATGGTGTTGGCGCTGTCAGAGATCCATCTGAGCATGGTTCGGGCTGCGGTGTTGGTGTCGTCATTTTCCGTGATGGTTGGGGTGGAGTTGCTGAGTGATGAGGTTAGCTTGTCGTCGGTGATTCTGGTCCAGTTTCTTTGTGGGAGCAGGTGCTGGTGTCTGTGGATGGTGGGGGTTCTGAAGGTGAAGTGGAAGCATTGATGGTCAGTCCATGGGAGTTTGGTGGTGTGGCTGAAGGTGATACAGTTTCCTGTTGTGAAGATGGGGTCGAGGGTATGTCCTGCTGAGTGCGTGGGCTCGGTCACGATCTGGCAGAGTCCAATGTTGTGGAGGTTGTCCAGGAGGGATGTCGTGTTGGGGTCCAGTTGGTTGTCGAGGTGAGAGTTGAGGTCTCCCAGTAGGGTGTAGTTGGTGGATGCGATGGCATGCGGGGAGATGATGTCCGTAATGGAGTTGGCGAAAAGTCTTCAGGGTCCAGGGGGTCGGTAGATGAGGGTTCCTCGGAGGGTGGAGGTAGGGCTGGCCAGTATCTTGAAGTGAAGGTGTTCCATCAGGTCTGTGGGCTCGTCGGGGAGTGTGCTAAGGCGGAGGATGGATTTGTGGACAATGGTGATTCCTCCTCCCGGGCGGGTGGGGCGGTCCTAACTGGAGATCTTGTATCCTTGGGGAATGGCAATGGCGATGTCCGGTCCCGAGGTGGTGTTGGTCCAGGTTTCGGTAAAGAATGCTACGTCCGGGGTAGTGCTGTCGAGGAGGTCCCAGATTTCAGTGGCGTGTTTGTGGAGGTATCGGACGTTGAGGAGGATGCATTGCAGGGTCTGCGGTTCAGTTGTGTTGTGAGCTGTAGGGTAGTGGTAGATGGTATGCCATTGCTGTATGGGTGCGTGGTGCCTGTCTGCAGTGTGTGTGTATGCAGTGCCTGTCTGCGGTGTGTGTGTGCATGCGATGGGTGTCTGCAGTGTGTGTGCGTGCGCGTCAAGTAATCGGTATTAACTGAACAGACACAAATGAAACAAGATAAAAATACATTTTAAATACATCTTTATTGCTCAATCACGTTCTGAACTCCAGCATAGGTATTTTGGGGTGCTGCAGCTCCACCTGCACCCCTAATTCCAGTGCCTATATGCGGATCATGTTGAAAATAATAGTCTAAATATTACTTCTGCAAAAAGCATCGATTCTCTCAAAACTCTGCTCCTGAAAGTGTTGAGATTCACTCACAGCTATGCTCATGTGTGGAAGGGAAAAGTGTGACTGGATATCTACTCACAGTATCTCTTGTAGAGGCATAGGATGCCCATTCCTACAGGCACATAGCTCACAAATAAAAATCTGCATGTTCTTTTATTGCTACATTAAAACCGAGATAACTAATTTTTCGTCTATAAAATATCCCATTAGATACTGCTCATCTTCCAAGTCCTTCTTTCGATCTGCTCCTATTTTGTTTCTTTTTCTTGGTTTATTGTTTTTCTCTGTTTCTGCCTGTCTCCTCAGTCTCCATAGCTCCTGTCTCTCATACCTTTGTTCTACCCTGGAGCTACATATGTACCCTAACTCCACTCTGGCCTCCCAGCTCTTTTTCCTCCCATGTTATGCCCATTTTCTCTCTATTTTTTCTTTCACTGAATCTGTCATAGTCTCCCGCTTTTCTGTTGCAACTGCTTTGTGCCTGACCTCGCTCTGTTGCTTTCTCTTTCTGATAGTTTTCCTATTTGTCACTCATGCTTTTTCTATGCTCATTTTATCCACTTAACTTTCAACATCTTACTGTCTTCCAGTGGCTTTTGCTCTTCATTTTTCTCCAATGTCGAACCGTACATGTTTATGTATTTGAATGTATACAGTGCAAACATAGCTAGAAAGCAATGCAGCGCCATACAAGAGGCAATACGCTAATTCTGTATCATGCAAATAAAGGATTTCAGTATGGACAAATAAATGCAGATCAATGGGACGTTTCTTTAGATGAGGCAAATGGGACTCAGAAGCTCCTCACTGCTGATGTTGGGTGAGTTGCTCCTAGGACAGGTGGTTGCTGTTTTCCAGGCGCTAGATAATCAGCAGCATCCGGTCTCCATCCACTAGGTCTAGTAACAGATCATGGGCTCAGCGAGGGAACGTCGTCCGAAGAATGTTTAGAAAAGCATTTGTAATACAATAGGTCTCGCATTTGCAAGAGTTTAAGCTATTAGGATTGTAAATGGCAATGCCTTTTATTTACGTTTTAAAACTCAAAACATAAATAAAAGGCATTGTTATTTACAATGCCAATAGCTCAAACTCATGTGAATGCGAGACCTATTGCATTGCAAATGCTTGTTCTTTCTAGTGATGGACCTGGGAATGTTGTATTAGGAATCAAGGAGCAAAACAGACATCTCAAACTTAAATTTCATTAACAGTTTAAAATCATTCAATGATGAGAGTTGTATTGTATTTTTTTAATATTTATTTCTCATTAAGAGAGTAGTAAAGTTATTTTCTTTAGTTTTGTCTTTATTTAGTTAGTTCATAAAGCAAATAAGTTTACAGAAATCTCAAAGGAAAATGGTTAGAATAAAGCATCAAAATATAATTTGCATTAAGAGCGTTCCATAAAGGAATTCTAGAGAACAGGATCAGAGCTTTAGATTTCAAGAACCCATGAAGAGTTTGAATTCATGGAAAAGAGTGAAATCAAAGGAGCGTTAAGCATGAAAGCCAAATTGAAGTATCAGAACTTCCTATAAAGAGTAGATCATAAGACTCAAGAAATCTAAGAAAAACAGCATACAGTTGCAGTAGCAATCTGTAAAATCAAATAGCAAAGAGAGTCAAAGGGGGACAGCAGTAGCCAAAAATCATCAAAGGTCTGGGCAGGGAAAAAAAGCTATTCCATTCAAACCTTACATGAAACATAAGAAATTAGGACATTCGTGACATTCAAGATTAAAATGTTGCTTCTAAGGTAATACAACTTGTTAAACTGTTATTTTCTGCAATTATGGCAACATTTCTAAGCATGTCAATTTAAGGTCAAGCTCCTAAATCACGTTGTGCCAACAATATTAAGTTCACTTTAAGTTAAAGAAAGCTTGCTTCATAGCCTTTCTATGGTCTACATGGATGCTCATGACTGCCTATTTATTGAAAATCAACACATTTCAAACGCGCGTCAGTTCAATGTTAAACTTTACACTCTTGGTTGTACTTTTAGCAAAATTAATTATTTTTCTCACATACTGGTACTGCCCCCATGCTCTTTGAGAGAACATGGGGGGGGGGGGGGCAATCCTCCACCTCTAGGCGGCAGGCACTTCCTCAACGCCCCTCCTGCTTTAGCCCGCGTCAAGCAATTACTTGTTCTTACCACACACTTGTGCCACGCAGTTTGCGGACGTACGTTGCTTCACCTCAGGGCGCCCGCCTCCTCCTCGTCTGAGGAAATACCGCCTGCGCCCCGGACTGCGTCAGAGGTTAGTTTGTTGGGCGCGCTAGCTCCGAGCGTGCTCCGCGCGTTGCGCGCGTGTCCAGTCAACGGAAGGTGCGCGCGAGATCCGCATGATCTGCGTGCGAGGTGTACTGCCAACCAGTGCCCCATCCCCAACATTCTTGCATTCACCTACCCTGGGCGAGTAGCTAGGTTCGAGTGACTGAGTGACCCACGGATATGCAAGGGAAGCAGTCTTTTTAAGAGAAAAATCCCTGTCGTTGTGTGAAGTACTCAGATTTTGGAGGAGGCAGAAGCTAGTCCCTTTACGACAATCGGTAAAATCTCTTCGTTTTTTTCCCACACGTCTCTTTTTGCCTATAACAACAAATTGCTTCACTCAGCAATCATTAATCGATCGCTTATGCCTCTCAAACATGCCTCCTACTCCTAAGTGTTTCTTTTTTAATCTTGTATTGGGTGTTTTCTGTTTCTTTTCCAAAGGAGAAACATTACCAGCTTTTGCTGATTTTCCCTATTTTTTACAGCTCTTCATATAAAGCTACAGTTCATACCTGTAAAATACTGGCCAGGTGGCAACTGTATATGTATTTAGGGTTAGCTGAGGGTTGACATGTAAATCATGTTGCTACTTGCCACCCCATTGATCTGCTTTGCAACCCCATGTTCTATAATGAAATCTAAGAGTGCCTTAGTTTTGTGTATGCTGCATACCTCAACTTGCACTCATTTGGACGGTGGCACCCTCTTTGGACTCACTTTCAAGTTACAAACCAGCACAGTGACTCCATAGATCTCAGTTGATATCACCAGCCTGAAAACATTGCTCACTCACCCTTCAAAAATGTGTTATCTCCATTGTTTCAGTAAGATCACCCTCCAAAACCACCCAGCCTCACCCATCATAACGGCTCAAAAGTTGTGAAATATATGCTTATTAATCACTTTTTAGTATACTGTAGTCACACATTTTGAATAACAGGTTGTTTGACAAATGTACAGTTAATGGTCATGCAGGTGGTATCTACGTTTGTGCTACAGGAAACAAAGTGCTGTAGGGGAGGTGTGAATTATAAGACGTTAGGTTGGTGGGTCTTGGGCAGGAGAAGAGAAGCGAGGCATCTGTTGAGTGGGGACATAGTAAAAAGTCTGGCATCCTGTGTGTTAATGGCAGCTGTTCATGGAGTCTGGCTACTGCTGCATGTCTTACAAATCTTTGGAGAAGTTTTTATCTTGTTTGCCCGGTATGTAGGAGTCTAATAGTTTAACTGCCTTATAGACAACATCTAAGGTCCTGAAACTGATGTGAGTGAGCAGAGGAAACATTTTCAGTTCTCCGAGGGTTGGGATTATCCTGATGAAATTCTGAAGTCTAGATAGAGTGTGGGAGCCAGTAGATCATTGCTGCTTTTGAGGTGCAATAAAACTACAGCCCTAGGCGTTTCTGGTGTCAATGCTAGTGCTACATGGCACACTATCCCCCCAAAAATTAAGTTTGACCCTTCTCTCAGTATTTTCACAAGATTCATTAACTAAGTCAATTTAATATTGCTAAACTCCAGAAACAATATAAATCTGCTTGCTGCTCTTAAATGTGCAGCCCTGTGTGTTTGATGCTTGTCCATGCTTTTGTTGATGTCATTATGAACTTGAGTGACCATTTTGAACGTCTGTATTTTTTGTCTTGCACAATCCCAGCTTTTATAGATCCTTGACAGGTATATTGCCTTTTAAAGTTTTCTGTTGTACCAGCATGAACTTATTTTTGCATGTCTTTGTTGCTGTGACATTATGATGTCCATCTCTGTGCATATATGCTCCAGTATAGTCAACACATGCTGGCTTCACGTTATCCTCGTGTGTTTCTTCCGCCCCTGAAGCATGGCCTAAGTACTGCTTCCTTACTTTGTGAGTGTCCCCCTGCTGCCTAAACCTTCTGGTTCGGGCCACATTTTTCTTCTACTTGCCACACTCACTAAGAGGGCATGTGTTTGCAGCCATCTCCCCACCTACGCCAATCTCCCTCCTCTAAAATAACAACAACAACAGTAACATAATGCAAAGAGGAGAAGAAACAATAGAAACAAATTAAAAAAACATTTGAAGAATGGAAAAATGCATATGTCAAAATGTAACTCTAAACCCATAGGACAACTTGCCTATCACCCAGTCACATAGTCTTTCATCTATGTTGGCGATGAACACTTCCTGGTTTCTTAATCAGAAATCAGAGTAGAAGAAAGAGAATTCCGAAGATTAGCATCATCCAACACATTTTCTACTTCCTTTCCACACTTCACCAACCATGACATACTCCACCAATCACCCTTACGCATTCTTACCACATTGGATTTAATTTCCGTGATAACAAAAGGTCCCATGACCTTGCTCCATCCTTTTTTGCAAAATTGAGGTTTCTTGATCCAGACCTCGTCACAAACAGGCCACACCATACTCTTCACACCATGCTTATGATCAAACACATCCTTCTAGGTTTTTTAGGGTTCCCTAATTTTACTTAATGGTTTCCCACTGAAGGAAGATACCTCTTCTTTTCTGCACCTCAACCACCCTGAAAATATCTTGGTTCCTGCCATCCTTTCTCTCAAAACTTGGAACAGAGTCAAATCGGTCACAACATTTGGAGTTGTTCTATGTGCCCATAACTTCTCCCGCAACAACTCTTTGAGAGAATTACCACTCTGTTCAGCTTATTGTCCAAATGTCTTCGCCAACCATTTCATGCCTTCCACCAACCCATTGGCTTGGGGATAGAGCAGTTCTCATGTGTCTCATTCCCATATCATTTAAAAACTCTAGCAGTACGTTAGAAGTTAAAATGGGCATTCTTCCCCAGCCTGCCAATCAAGTCCGGAACCTAGGCCTTATCATTGATGACCAGCTATCAATGAAACATCAAGCCATGAAGGTGGCCTCAGCCTGCTTCACCATTGTCAAATGGTTAAAGAAGATTCTTTGGATGTTGCCACTCTCTACTCAGAGAACAGTATTTCAGGCCCTTGTCACATCTAGGCTGGATTACGGCAACGTTTTATATCTGGGTTCGAACAAAGATGTGATACAAAGACTGCAGGGGTGCAGAATGCGGCTGCCAGGCTGCTTTGCCAGGTCTCCAAGACCACCTCCATTTCAGGCTCTCTTCTTAACCTTAATTGGCTTAAAGTGGGGAATCGTATTAAATTCAAAGCCTTGAGCTATATGTTCAAAATTAAAACTGGTTTAGCCCCACAATACCTGCAATCTTTAGTTCAACCCTACTTACCCTCATGCACTCCTTGCTCTACTACCCAGCTTAAATATACTGTTCCTAAAATCAGACTGATGCGTATGCGTAGCCAAACTTTTGCCTACCTAGGACCTTCTCTGTGGAACTCTCTTCCTATTTCATTACGTAATGAAACAGTTTATGGGAACTTTCGAAGAGGTTTGAAAACGTGGCTGTTCAACTTGTAACTTCTCTCCCCTCCCCTCTTTTTCAGACTGGTGCCGGGAAACCCCTTGGGGTAGTTGAGCGCCTTATAAACTTAAATAACATAACAAGTGAACTGCACACCATTGTCAGTTATAATGTCATCAGGTAGCCCTTCACTGGCAAACTCCTCCTTAAGAAAATCAATAACTGAGTAATGACAGTAATCCTAAAACCCACAGAAACCCATTTGGACATGTAATCCACCAGTACCTAAACAAATCTCTATGAAGGATGCAGCAATTCGAATGGTCCACCTATATCCAAACCCAATTTACTCCATGGTTCTTGGAATCACCACAGGACACAGGGGCACCACTCTGGTAATTTTATTTGTCACTACGTGCACACTGCTTGCATTCCTTCACCACCAGTTCAATCATGCGATCCATTAGGGGCCACTAATAGCTCTCATGAACTTTAGACTTCGTCCTGTTCCCCCCCTAAATGTCCTACATGCACCAAGTTTAAGCCTCATCACTCAAATCCTACAGGAGGCACAAATTCAAAAACTATACACAAAAACTTGCAATCCACAGACAACTCATTTTATACAGACCAAAAACCTTTCACATTAAGCTCCATTCAGGCAATCCTTTGAATAAATACTCCCGTACAAGATATGTAACACCATCATCCTCCATGCATTTTTCCATTCAACTCTGGACAAAGCACTTGTCCACACAGCATACACTCTACACTCCCGTGCCTCCGATCCTCCACAAGCAAACGGGATAAACAAACATCAGTGAGATTAGATGATCCAGCTAGATATTCCACCCAGAAATCGAAGTCTCTTAGCATCCTCCTACTAATGTGTGAGGTAGCATTATTGCTGTCCCTGCACGAGAACAATTCTGTGGCCTGTGGTCAGTTTGTATCATAAAAGGTAACCCCTACAAATAGAACTTAAAATGCAGGATGCTCCAAGTGCAAGCCAACGCTTCCCTTTCAATTATCGCATAATTCTCCTCTGTCCCTTCAAAGCTCTGGAAGCAAATGCCACAACTCTTTCCGCTCCATCTACTATTGGGGGCAGTATAGCTTTCAAGCCGTTCATACTAGCGTTGGTAGTCAACTTGTTTTCCTGAATACATCAAAATATCCCAGGGTAGGCCATTTTCCACTACGTTGCTTAATGATCACAAGATCACAGGGTTCACAGAGCACTGAACAGCAGGTACAGTTCTGTTCTGTGTGCCTTATGTATTGTGAAGAAGGAAAGAGGAGCAGCTAGAAAAATGTCAGAGTCATTCTCTTACTACTTCATCTAGACCTGTGAGATATCAAAGTAAGGATTTCAGACAAAAGCTACAACCATTGAGGTTAAAGGCCAGACAGGCGACTGCTGAAGTTGTCTGACTATTTTTGGCAATTTACACTAGAATGGATGAAAATCATACATCATTTATGGATAAATATAATTAGCTCTGAAGAAGTCTCGGTGCTTGCGGGATGTAATGCGTTTACTGTTTTCACCATATTTTTTACAAAAGGAAAAAGAAAAAAAGACCAATGCTTTGACTGCGAACAAAAATTGTTCCATTTTATTTTGTAAGAGAGTTTGAAAATACTTTTGGCTGGAACGGTTCATTCTTACTATTCCCGGAGTGCCCCTTCTATATATGTGTACCAGTAGAAGTGTTTACTCAGCGGCACAGTTAGCGCTCCCATCTTTGCCTCTAAGGAATCCCTTCACTGTCACGATTCACTCCCTGTGCTCTCGTGCCCACCACCAGGGGGCCGTATTGTGGGGCTTTCCAGTGTTCTAATATGCCTCCAGACACTCCCCTGTATGCATATCCTGACTTCCAGGCATTTGGACATCATTTAGGAATTAAAATCCTTTCCTAATCCATGCCGGGTTTTGTGAAAGCCAGCCTGCTGTTACTTGAAGCCAGCCTGCTCATGTTTGGAACTCCACTACCTAGAATTCCTTGCTCACTGCATCATCTCCACCCCTGCAGGCCACGGATGGGTGGAGGAATTCAGCTCACCTGTGGCTGGTTGCTGCTAGCCTGCTCACACCTGCTGCATGTGATTACTGTGAGCTCTTTTAACCTCTTCGGTGCCCGTGACGAGCTGGACTCGTCCTGGGCCGCGGTGGCGCTGTGCCCATGACGAGTCCAGCTCGTCACAAACCCCGCCCGCTAATGTAACGGCCGGCACAGGGCGGGGAAAGGGGCGGGCACCGAAGGGGTTAAGCCCCAGCTCCCTTCCGGCCAAGGTTGGTCATTCTAGCTGTATACTGGTATGACCAGTCCTTGTTTCCAGTGTTGCCTGGGCCTTTGATAGCCTTGTTTCCAGTGATTCCTGAGATTTAGTTATTCCTTGTTCCTGATCTCCTGCGAATTCCTTATTCCTGAATTAGAACTACCTGCAGTGCTACCTTGACTTCTGAGATTTAGCATTCCTTGTTCTTGAACTGCAACAGTTTCCCTCCTCCTGAACTAGCACAGCCTAAAGTGCTACCTTGACTCCTGAGCCAAAGCATTCCTTGTTCCTGAACCGCAGCAGTTTCCCTTCTTCTGAATTAGCACTGCCTGCAGTGCTACCTTGTTTCCTGAGTTCCTGAGCTATAGCTATTCCTTGTACCTGAATTAGCACTGCCTGCAGTGCTCTTGTTTCCTGAGTTATAGTTATTCTTTGTTACTGTTCCTGGGCTTCACCTATTTCTTGTTCCTGATTTGCACTGCCTGCTTGCAGTGCTCTCTTGACTCCTTGTTTCCTGAGCTGTAGCTATTTCCTGTTACCTTGAACTAGCACTGCCTGTAGTGCTACCTTGACTCCTAAAGCTTTAGTAATTCCCCGTTCCTGAACCAGCACTGTCTGCAGTGCTACCTTGACTCCTGAGCTTTAGCTCAATTCTTATTCCTGCCCCAGCACTGCCTTCTATGCGACTATGTTTTCTTGATTCCTTAACCTGCACTATTCTAGTATACCCTTGTAGCCATTAATTGTACAGTATCCCAAACTGTCCTATGAGTGCTCCCCACACTCCCAAGATGGTGCCGGCAATGTCATGATGCACTGCTCCACCAGGCGCCGGCACGTTGATGAAGTGCAAGTTGCCTGATGCAGAACGTTGCTCTACACTGCACCACAGCTAACACTTCTGCTGAAGTGGCACAGTGATAACATCCGAGTGCTGAGTAGAGGCGTCATGTACAGTGCTGCTGTGTCGAACGTTTCATGGTGCTTCTTCAAGTGGGGGCCAAGAAAAAGGGAGAGTCTCTAAACACGTTTTCCTCATGCAGTTTCTCATAGGGATTTTAGACACCATCACAGCCTGAACCGCTGGACGTAATTACACTTGTTTTAGCATAAAGTTAGATCTTGGTCCAGAAAGAGTGGTTTTTGTGATTTGATGTAAATCTGTTTAGTAGTTTTGGAGTTACTAAAGAAACAAAATTTAGATGTCTATGGACGTGAACCCTCAGCGGATCCCTCGCGGGAAATCCGTGGATTCACGTGCCACCAGCAATGCTGTGATTTGCTGGCCGCAACCTGAGAGAAAATTTGCAGCTGTCATTTTAGATATGAGGGAACGGTCAACTGGTGTGATAATTGACAAAAAATGGAATAGAAGGGGTTAGGCTAGAGGTACCCTGACCTAATGTGTGCAAAATAGGGATGTATGAGGGAGCCATGTTTGAAAATAAATTGGCCTATGTGTTTTTCTCCCCACTTCACAGATCCACCGATGCTCAATATGACCCCCCTGTAATAAAATCACAACAGATCTGCAAATTTGGCTGTAAATTAAATAAAAATCCAACCAGCCAATAAGGTACTCATACTCTTACAGACACTCGTACCCAGTCAGAGACCCACATTGACACTCCAAGACCCACTCAGAGACCCACTCGCTCTTTCACCTGCTCATATTCCCATTCAGACACTTATACACCCACTAACTGACCAATTCAGACACTTAAAAACCCACTCAGACTCTCACAGCCGCTCACAGACCCACTCAAACATGTACACACCCAATCACATCCACACTGATAAATTCAGACACAGAGCCACTCACACTCTGACACACCCACTCACAGACCCACTCAGACACATATGCACCCATTTACCGACCCAATCAGACACTCATGCACCCACTCAGAGACCCATTCACATACTCCTGCACTCAGACACTCACAAACCCACTCACAGACCCCATGTGGATCCGCAAAGTTATATGGGTGCCGTGCTGAGCACTGCGGTGGATTTGTGGAAACAAAATACATAAATTGGGCTTCTTCATTGAAAACATGGAAAGGGGTAAAGAAATACTGACCATTTAGAAGTGGTATAACAAAAATAAAAGATGAAAGAAAGCCTGTGATTTGTTAACAAGAGCAGCATAAGTAAGAGTAAATGGTGAAGGGTAGCTATTTTAGCTGCTTTTCTACTAACAGTGGAGGTGGATTGCCAGAGTTGTCACTGGAGGTTTGGAATGAAAACAGATGTTAACAGACCTAGAAATAAAACTGGGAGAACAGAAAAAGCTTTTACAGGTACTTTAATTAGTTTGTAGTATATAAAAGTATATTTAGATAAAGAATTGTGAGTGTCTATAAGCTGAAAGAAAATATGTAGCTTATAGACACTATAGTACAAGGGAAAATTGAAGGGAACTTAGATGACAACGTTAACTAAAAATACAGTTGGCAGTAAAGGAGAAAAAAAAATTAGTATGCTGAAAGTATAGTAATTTTATTAAGCCAGTATGAATGAATATGTTTGAAATTAGATGTGGGTCAGGCCTAGAAAATTGCTCACCCACTCCCAAATGCCAGTAAAATCTTATCTGGTCGAGCTATTTTTAGCAACTATTAGTCCCATCTGGGGAGTAAACTTAGACTGGAAAGGAACAGGTGTTCTGTTCATTCAGAAAGTGAATGAGCAATAAAGAAGCAATTAAATCTTGTTCTCATCTTGGCACATTTGCTTTCAGTTCAAGGAAAGAAGTCATGTCCTTTTGTCTTTTAACTCATTTCTGCTTTGAAAATTAGGTTTATTCTTGTCTCTCTGACTGGAGTTGAAGGTTTTTGCCAGGTGAGCTGTCTCAAGCTGTCAGTTATTTTTCTCTAACACATAACCTTTAAATAAATAGCCTGTAAATTAATATTACAAATATTTCAATCAATCAATCAATTGCATTTATAAAGCGCGCTACTCACCCGTACGGGTCTCAAGACGCTGAGGGGGGGTAGGGGGGGGGAGGGTCAGTGCTCGAAGAGCCAGGTCTTGAGCTGCCTTCTGAAGGGGAGGTGGTCTTGTATGGCGCAAAGGTAGCTGGGAAGAGAGTTCCAGGTCTTCGCTGGTAGGTAAGAGAAAGACCTGCCTCCGGTGGTGGCTTTGCGAATGCGAGGTACGGCTGCCAGGGCTTGTCCGCTCGAGCGTAGGGTGCGAGGAGGAGTGTAGAAGGAGACGCAGTGGTTGATGAGTTTTGGTCCGAGGTTGTGCAGGGTTTTGTGTGCGTGGGTGAGGAGTCTGAAGGTGATCCTCTTGTTGACTGGGAGCCAGTGGAGTTTCTTCAGGTGTTCGGAGATGTGGTGGTGGCGGGGTATGTTCAGGATGAGTCGTGCGGCCGCGTTCTGGATTCGTTGAAGTTTCCTCTGCAGCTTGGTGGTGATGCCGGCGTACAGAGTGTTCCCATAGTCCAAGCGACTGGTGACGAGGGCGTCGGTGACGGTCTTCCTGGTATCGATGGGGATCCAGCGGAAGATCTTGCGGAGAGTGTTGAAGCATGCCGAGGTCACCGCGTTGACCTGTCTGGTCATGGAGAGGGATGAGTCCAGGATGAAGCCGAGGTTGCGTGCGTGGTCGGTGGGTTGGGGAGTGCTGCCTAGGGTGGGGGGCCACCAGGAATCGTCCCAGGCGGTGGGTGTAGGGCCGAGGATGAGGACCTCCGTCTTCTCTGTGTTCAGTTTAAGCCGGCTGTCTGTCATCCAGTTCGCTACTTCCTTCATGCCTTCGTGTAGTCTGGTTCTTGCTGAGGTGGGGTTGTTGGTGAGGGATAGGATGAGCTGGGTGTCGTCTGCGTAGGATATGAGGTTGAGTCCGTGTTTACGTGCGATGTTCGCCAGGGGGGTCATGTAGATGTTGAAGAGGGTGGGGCTGAGGGAGGATCCTTGGGGGACGCCGCAGATGATCTCCGAAGCTGTGGATCTGAAGGGGGGAAGGCGGACTCTCTGAGTTCTTCCAGAGAGGAAGGAGATGATCCATTCCAGGGCCTTGCCTCTGATGCCGGCGTTGTTGAGGCGACGTATCAGGGTACGGTGGCAGACCGTGTCGAATGCTGCAGAGAGGTCCAGGAGTATGAGGGCCACGGTTTCTCCTTTGTCGGTCAGGGATCTGATGTCGTCCGTGGCTGCGATGAGGGCGGTCTCGGTGCTGTGGTTAGCTCTGAAGCCGAACTGTGAGGGGTGGAGTGAGTCGTTGGTTTCCAGGGCGGTGGTGAGTTGAGCGTTGACGATTTTCTCAATCACTTTGGCGGGGAACGGTAGGAGCGAGATGAGCCGGAAGTTTGAAAATATATCAGGAATTGCCAAAGCACATTTTTTGTAATTAGGAAGTGTAATTCAAACAAAGAGTTAAATAGGGGAAAACAAACCAGAACACTTTACATGGTGATGTGCAAATAACACATATTTGCAGAAACTCTATTTCCAAACATTATTGTTTATACACTACATAGTTTTATCAGTAAAGCGCATGTCAGTGGGAACATTTGTGGACATTTCAATGTAAAATATACTGATTACAAATGAGTGTGCTACCATACCACATCATGCTTTAGTTATTTATTAATACTGATCCTTTTTATACATGATTTCAGAAACATTCCTGCCCCCTCTCCGATGACCATGCTGTTAATGAACTAAGAGGCAATTCGGGGGTCATGTGTATCCTATATGTGGCTAGATTTGTATTATATATGGAAAAAAGGTTTAGTCTGTTAAATCAAACAAAAGAGTTTTTTGTAAAGCAGACATGCTGAACTCGCACATTTAGAGATGCTCTTACATGTGATAAAGAAGAAAATGGCTGCTCAATTAATTAATATAGTTGCCCACGATCACTTCATTTGAAACCAGTGCATGGGTTAAGAGCATTACAAATAGATCATCAAGTAGATTATTTAAGTCACTAGACCTGCAGTTCTTGTAACATTTTAATGATTTTTGATGCCTTTGGGGGTTTGCCTATAGTATGAAATTTAATTATATGTAATTTGCACACATTCACACAGTTTTGCAGGCACCTACACACTCAGTTATACTCCCCCAAAAGCACTTATGTACCCACCAATCATATAGCCAGACAGTGACTGCAATACTCAGTCACACACCCATAACACCATTCACACACCCATTTACTCATCTATTCATCCAAGTTTGCCCTAAGGGCCTGGGTGTACATTCGCAGAATGCAATCTGCACCACAGGAAGAGTTTGAAGAGGACTACTTCAGCACTCTTGAGAAGGGAGAAACCTTATTGTAGTTGACCTCAGAATCGGGGCCCAAAATCTTAGTGTCTCTAAGAAGGAGGGGGAGAAGCAGAGAAATGACTGGGCAAAGGCTCCAGAGGAGAAGAATTTACCCCCCCCCCCCACCTGAGAAGGAGTTCCCTGTTGGATTCCATGCAATAAGTACTGTCTGCTCCCAAACCCAGTTCCCTGAGAACCTCAAGGACAGACAGGCTGGGTGAGACCTGAGGCTGCAGCTGGCTGCAAAGGAGAGAAATGCTGAGGCTAAGTGAGCTTTGGAAGAGAAAAGGGTCTTGCTGGCTCATGAATTGAGTGTCAAGGAGCTGGACTTAAAGATTAAATAGCTGTTAGAGTCTAGCATGGCGAGAGCACCACTAATGTATCCAGTGCAGAAGAAAGAGTCAATATACCCAGAGACATGGTGCTTGACTTTAAGGAGGGGATGCTATGGAAAGTTGGTTTCAGTAGCTGTAGAGGTACAGAGGATCTCTTAGGAGGATTTGAGAGCTGGACTTTGGAATCCTATTCCTGGTGATGGGAAGGACGATCTACTGTCCCTAGAGAAGGGGAAGAGGTTGAGGTATCCCACCATAAATGAGGCCCTTGTCAGTAAGTATGAATTCACCCCAGAGGAGTTCAGGGTAAAATTCTGGGGTAGTCAGAAACTGTCACCAGTCCTGGGAGGATTTTTTGGGGTCCTTTGGAACTGTTTGTAAAAAGTACTGTTGTTTTTTAAGAAGGTTTTTCAAACAATTTTATACTTTTTTAAATTTATTTTCAAAGAGAACTGGGAAGAAGCATCTGGCTTTAGACTGTGACAAACATGAAGGTTCAACAGGGATCAAACAAAATGATTAAATATTTGTTCTGACAGTACTTTCCACATCTACGTGATTGGAAACACAGTACTTGCTGCTTTAGACTTTTTTCCTCAGTGTCTTTTGGAATGCTACATGTAATATACTGTTGTATGAAGGAAGTACTGACTCATCTGGGTCTGTTCCAAATTTAGGTGCATCTTTTATCCAGTATATTGAAACACCTTGCTGAGTATTTCTTGTGTATTTCTTTGGGTATGGACGAGAGTCCAAACAAATGGGTTCTAGATCTATTACCACGATTTCCTTGCGGGAGTTGGGTTGCCTTGCACTGAGGTTCCACACACATGTTACCCTGTGAGGTTAGGGGTTCAGATGGTGCACTCTGAGCTAGCAGGGAAACAGGCCAACATATCCTGAGGGTGTGCAGGGAATCAATCCTGACGTTTATGTTGTCCTACAAACGCACAGTTTTACCAATGAGATATGAGACGTATAACATTAAAAAGTCTTAAATCTGGCTCCCTTCTTGAACCCTGCTCTATTTCAGTTTTAAATATGGTGGCATCTGCGATTAACTCTTCTGTAAACCATATTTTTAACTCCTCTTTGGCGTCGCAGATGGTTCATTTCATGTGGAAAAATGCGCAAGTCCTTCCACTGCTAAAAAAACCTACGGCAGACCCTAAGCTAGCGACAAACTATAGGCCTATTTCGCTGCTTCCGGCCTTCTCCAAAATTTTGGAGAAGGAAGTGAACAGTCAACTGTCCATATACTTGGAGGCCAGTGGTATTCTTCATGCCACACAATCGGGCTTCTGCCCTCAATTTAGTATTGGGACAGAACGTTTGGAAGTGACGGAGCACATCCACAACATCCTTGACAAGGGAGGAAAAGCAATGCTGATATTGCTAGACCTTACAGCAGCATTTGACACGGTACCCCACCACAAGCTGCTCAAACGACTAAGTGAAATAGGAATCAGACATCAGGCTTACATCAGGCTGGCATCATTTCTGGATGAACGGTCCATGGAAGTCTGGCTGCCTCCATTTACAGCTCAGGGCAGGCCTTTGGTGGTGGGAGTGCCACAGGGATCGGCTCTTAGTCCTACGCTGCTAAACGTGTACCTGACCCCTGTTGCAACGTTGGCAGAGTCTTTTGGCGCTAAGGTAATTTCATACGCAGACGACACTCAGTTCTCATGTGATAAAGACACAGACTTGGATGAGAAAGCGATCACCAACTTTCTCACCGGTGTCTTTCAGTGGCTGGAGTTGCACCACCTTAAATGCAACCCGGATAAAACGGAGATTGTGACCTTTGGAGCTGTCTCTCACAATTTTGTGGTAGACTGCTTGGCTAGCAGTTGCCCACATCCGGGACCCCCGAAATATTACATCAAGAACTTGGGTATTAAAATTGACAGCTTATCATCTTTTCTTCTGCAGATCCAAGCCTTGACGCGTTCATGCTTCAGGGTGCTATGCACACTGAAAAAATTCCTACCGCTCCGAGGCAGCAGGCAGAAAGGTGGTAAGGCTCTAATTACTTCTAGATTGGACTAGGGTAATGCGCTGTACCTGGGCCTTCCTGACTACCTTTTTAACAAACTCTAGGTAGTACAGAATTAAGCAACTACACTTCTGCTCTCTCACCCCTCAAAATCTCATATGACTCCACACTTAAAGGCCATCCATTGGCTCCCTATGAAACAGAGGGTGAAGTTTAAAGCCATGGTCCTTATGCATAAATCCTTGAACAGGACGGGTCCATCGTATCTTAAAGAGTGAATTAGTCCATACATTCCTTCCTGTACTCTTCGCTCTTCATTGACTCACATGGCAAGGGTCCCTTGAATTAACTGTCTCCGGATTGGGGGACATCCTTTGCATACTTGGGGCCCTGTACTTTGAATAGTCTTCCTCTGTACCTGAGGCTGATAGACCGTCTTGAACTGTTCAAGAAGAAACTCTAAACCCATCTTTTTAATGACTTGTCCCTTTTCTTGCTATCTGTCCTCCCTTTGCCAGCGCCAGGACACTATGTCGAGTAGCCGCGCGCTTTATAAATTGTTCTAACATAACAAACATAACATGGTGTCACCAACGTTATAGCTTGGGTTCTTATTTAATGGATCACCTGAATAGCTTTCTTTTGTGTATCCAAAGACCCCTACACACCTCTTAACAGGAGACGTCCTTAGTTGAGTAGGTTTACTCCTATGTATTGGCTCTAGGTTGTTCATGTTTGAACTTTTTAAAGGCTCTCCACATAGGAGTACCCTCTCTGAATTTACAACCTATTCTTATGTCTGAACCTGCAGCATTAAACATACCTGAGAACTGCTGACCTGCAGTTACTCAGAAGCTACTACAGCATGATCTCACACTTTCGTTGTTGAGGCACACAAAACATTTGGGACAGATGTATTCTATTTGTGGGTTACGTTCTCAGCAGCAAACGACCACACAAGGTTGTTTTCTTTCCCACACTGCAACTTATGTTCCAAATAACTATACAGCTCAAGAAGCTCTAGAAATACCATTAACATAATAAGAACATCAAAATTGGTTTGAAGGCGCCCTATCACATTCTATTGAAGAAGTTAGACTAGGTCCCCTTAGTAATGAGGCAGTAACATGGCCTGGCCTAGCCAATTACACACCACATCCAAACACAGCTAATATAACAGCACCACAGTTATGCAGACCATACAATAGTCTAGCCAGAATATATAGGAGTCGGACACAGTTCGTCATGCGAACAATGACAGTAAATCCTACAAGGACTGCTCAAGCTCCACAACCACAATTGGCTATACCAGGAATTAGTCCACAGAATATCAATGCTGTTCTGGATAAAATTCCCACCAGGCAGTGGGAAATTCCATTTGGATTGCACAAAAAAGAAGTCGGCTTGAAGCAGTGTTTCCTCATATGGGACTCTAGAAAAACAGAGAATTCTTACATTATGCTTGCTGATGGGAATGGCTCTGCTTTACACATCACAAACTGAGATTTATTAGTTTACCATCCTCATGGCACAAGAAAGAAAATAGCATTTACTATTATGTTGTAAACTATATCTAATTTTTTATACTGTATATATCATATATGCGAGAAATCGCTCTTTTTGATCTTTTTTATGTTTCCATCTTTTAGAGTCTTGTTTGGAGATTGTCAGAGGGGATGCTCTGTCGGGGCGTAGCTGGTGTCCTGTCTGCTGTTCTTAAAAAAATATATATATATTTGTATTTTCATAATCAACAACATATTTGATTGCATAACACTTCCAGATTTTCACTGGGAGGAGTTCTGAATAAGTGGTTAGTTGTTCCTGACTGCAAAATATCTCCTGTAGCCATTCCTTGAACTTAGGAGCCCTTCCCTGCCCCCATCTACACGCGACATTGCGTCTAGCTAACGGTAACCCAAAGGCCACAAAGCGACTCACAGACGCTTCAAGGTTTTCCGTGTCCCCAAGCAGGGCAATGAATGGAGTTTGGCATATTTGCATTCCCACCACCTGGGACAGTGTCTCCCCGACCTGTTCCCAATATTTAAAGATCGTTCCTCATGTCCAGACTAGGTGAAGGAAATATGCCACCTCCGCATCTATCATATTTGTCAGTAGTTCTCAGATTATATTGGTGTAACCTTGCCGGGGTGTAATACATCCTATGCAGGAACTTTAAATTAACAATTTGCAGTCTACTACTGACTGTTATCCTCTCAGCCTGCTGACAGAAGTACATCCACTGTGTGTCCTCTAGTGTATCTAATATCTCTGTTTCCCATCCTTCCCTCGACCTATCTGAGGTCTCAACCTGTGAGGTAAGGGTACTTCGGTAGAGTTACGCCACCGCATGTTAGACGTTGGTGGCTTGGAGCACGTTATATAATGGTATTAGTGTAGGCGGTTCCTTAGGGAAGTCTGGGGTAGCTACTTTGACATCTTGTCGTAGTCTAATGTACTAAATAACTCTATGGGCGAGGGGGTATGTTTGCCAAAGACTTCTTCCCTATGGCAAAACCTTCCTTCAAGATACAGGTTACCCTATGTGTGAATATAATAGGGATGTAGCATACGTTGGCAGATTCCTGCATGAGTTACTGGTATGGTAGTATGATAGGCCAGGGATAGTGCAGGGGAGTACACCAAAGGCACTTGCAGCTACTTTTCAGTGCCTTTCCAGGCTGCATTCTGGTCGACTCTGAGAAAGCCAGTCAGTGGTAAGAGTGCCATGTACCATTGTTCCACTGCAATGTGTGGCATGAAGGGGGGGGTAATACCAATACACCGCATAGTGTACTTGTGCACTTAAATAATATAGTTCCGGTTCTGGTGCTTTGAGCCCCCCTTTCGCAAAAGGTAGAGTAAGAGTAGGTTGTTTCCCTCCACACGCAAGTCCGATAAGCTGGGTTCTCATGTTTTTGAAAAATTGGCGCCCTAGGGTGTAAGGGATATTTATGAATGGGTATAGCAACCAAGGTAAGATTACCATTTTCATTAGCGCTATACGCCCTGCTAGTGACAGAGGCATGCCAATCCACTGGGTGATGGAGTCTTAAAGAGAGCCACATTTTCTGCCGTAATTTGTTCTTAATAGCTCCTCCTTATCTCTGGTAATTACCATACCCAAGTATTTGAGTTCTGACTCACACCATCTCAGTGGATATTCTGAAATAAAGGGTGGAGTGTTAGGAGTGAGAGGGAAAATCTGGTATTTTTCCCAATTGATGGCTATACCAAAATGTTTTCCAAACCTGAAATTCCCTAAGTATCATATTGAGACTGTTCTGGGAGTCTGACATATAGCGTAATGTCATCTGTGTATAGCGACACCATCACATGTCTAGATGGGTATCTCAACGTATATACCCAATGGTGCTGCCTTAGCATAGCTGCCAATTGTTCCATCGTGAGGGCGAAGAGGAGAGGCGACAGGGGGCACTCTCTGGTACCTTGGGTTATGGCAAAGTCAGGGGAGTGCGCCCCGTTAATAAGTAGCTTCTCCAGCATTTTGTGATAGACATTCGCACCCATTCCCTAACGCGAGGGGACATCAGGAAGACCCACTCCAGGGAGTAGAAAGCTTTAGTGGTGTCCAAAAAGACCGCCAAGGCGCTTAACACCGTGTCGATGTCCTGTATAATCCAGAACAGGGTAGGTAAGTTATATGAAGTGTCTCTGCCCAGAATGAGCCCAGCCTGATCTGGCTATACTAGTCTGTCCATCAGTAGGCTTAGTCGAATGAGCATTTTGAGCATTATTTTTACGTCACAGTTTATTAAGGACAATGGTCTGTATGACTCGCTACCTTGAGGGGATTTGCCTAACTTCGGGATGGAGATGATGAGGGCCTCCCGTATGGTATGCGGAAGGATGCCCAGCTATAATGCCGCTTCATACAGTTTTTTTAAAGAATGGTGCAAGAATATCAATGTACGCTTTATAAAATTCCTCTGCGAGCCCATCTGGTCCCAAAGCCTTTCCGGACCCCAGCTTCATGATAGCAGCTCTAATTTCATCTTTCTCATATTCCTCTGCGAAGAATTCCCATTGTGCATCACTCAGCCACCCAAGTTTTAGGCCCATAGCAGCATATTTCCGAGTGTTGTACAGTGAGGAATAATGCCCCCAGAAGTTCTGTAGTATCGCCTTACTATCCTTTTGGGTTGCCCTGCTGTATCTCGGATCTCCAAAACATAATTGGAGAACCGGGGTTTACATGTCAATTCCGCCATCGCCTTTCGCGGTCGTTCCCCCCCTCTCCATATCTCTTAGCTCTTTGGTATTTGCCCCGGTATAAGCATTCCCTCTCTGCTGTATCTTGACACTCAGTAAGCATTTCCCTTATTGTTACACGAACCTTCCCTTCTTTAGTTGTAGCTCATTCCGCTTCTAAGTCACAAATATTATTTTCCACCTTCCCCAATTTACGTCTGATGTCTATCAGCATGCCCCCAGCTTTTGCAATACATACGCCCAGTATGGTCTTTTTCAATGCCTTCCAAACCATTGCCAGTGTGGGGATGGAGAATCTTTGTTGCGTTTAAGAAATTCCTCCAGTTCTTGCCCTAATTCTGCCCTAAAGGGAGCATCAAGCAGCGACTGCTCAGGGAGTCACCAGGACAAATAGCAGGAGAGGGGTTCCCTGGTGGGGAGTGGTCCAAGTATGAACGTGCTAGGTGTTGTGTATGTGTTATCCAGGTCCCAAGGCCTCTCCACACCAGCCAGAAATCTAGTTGAGACGAGCTGGAGTGCACAGTGGAGTGATATGTTCCCTCCCTATCTGTTTGGTGTGTAGCCCACCATGTGTCAATTATTCAGTGTTCTTCCATAATCTGTTGTATTTGGCGTTGGGCTCTCATATGGTGTTGTGGCTGGGAATGGGAATGGTCAAGGGCAGATTGAAATCTCCACCCCAAATGACATGAAAAGAGCCAATATTTATGATCAGCCCCCATAGAGTAACGAAGAATGCTTCATCATTGGTGTTAGGACCATAGGTGTTTACTAGTGTAACTGAATGGGACGCTAACCTTCCCAATGCCATGCTATACCTTCCTTGAGGATTATTTAGGGATCCTTCTGCTACTTAAGGGGTATTTTTCCAGATGAGGATGACGGTTCCTCTAGAGTGGGAGGAGTTTGAAGAAAAGTATCTGTGCGATGCTGAGTATGCTATAAAGGTAGGAGTTTAGGCGGGTGCCGGGTGCGTTACCTGCAGCATGGCTATGTGCATATTGTGCCTATCTAGGTAGGCTGGCAGGGGTGTGGAATTTAATAAAATATCTACTTATCCATGGGGCACGTTGCTTCATAAATCTACTTGTCCTGTAACAAAAACCACGTGTCCCTTTTGTGCCATATAATGCGGTGACAAATTAAGCCAGCAGTCTCATTATATGAGAGCTCCGAAATAGCCTCTCTAATTATGCCAGGGCTCCTTACATAGTAGGGTTTGAAAACTAACAAATCCCTTATGTTGCCACGTTTCCTCATATTTACATATTGGGACTGAAGGTAAGCATCAGTTCCAGGGTTGGAATGCCCTTTTGAGTCTGTGCAAACCTACTAACTTACATGTTTTAAGGGTTTTCACCAACTCTTCTCTAATCTTTTCCCCTACTGAGAAAGGTTGGAAATTTACTCCTGACAATGGCAGACATAAAACTTCTTCCAGGGTTGGGAAAACAATGGTTTGAGGGAATGTGAACTTTCAAACGCTCAGATTTTCGCATGAGCAAATCTACGTCTGCAAATTTGCTCATGCTAAAATGCAGTTCACAAATATTTTCTAGGAGTACTATTTCTTGGCCCACTTCTGTAAAGTCTTATGAATTCGCGATAGTCGCATATCTGCACGTAATGCAAGGACATGAGTGCACTTTTGAGACTTTATTTAATAATTGGGCCTCTAATTAGGTCTGGCGTTAACCATGAAATTTTGTGTTTATTAAAATTCTGTCTGTCGGCTAGCTTCACTGTGAGTGACAGCATTCTGTTCTTTCACGAAGAGCATAATCGGCACACAGTTGTTTTGTTCAGTACCAGGAACTACTGTGGCAATGTGTGCTTTTTGAGACTAAAACAATTTTTGCTTTTGCCAATGTTTGTTATAATGATGAGGGCCCGGCAGCTCCCACACCAATAAGGTTTTACAAAAACATGCCAAAACAAGTCACACATTGACAAAACCAAAAGGCTGACCAACAATTTCAGACCCATTGGCTTTCCGAAAGCTTGTTTATTTTTATGATTCCCATAATCTTATTGAAACAGGTTACACTGATTTTCCATTATGAATATTTTTGGTAAATACTAGCATACATCAGCACATTTTACTAAATGATGCTGCAGGAAAAGAGTACCTAAAATGTTACAGTAGTTTAGCAAAATGTTTTTGCATTTTTTTAAACATTTTATTTTGAAAGCAATGAATAATCAATCTTGCTTTCAAGCTTCTGCATATATTTGCATCTAATCCGAGAGCATTCTGGGAGCAGTATGCATAGTCTCATATTGCTAAACATTGAAAACGTGTGTACACATTTTTATACTGGAACCACTGTCAGTAGTACAGTCTGAGCTTACAACATTTACTTAGATCGCTCACCCTAATAATAAAGGTTTTGCATTAATGAACCATAAATACAAGTTTGAACAGCGTTCACACATGGACACAAATATTATCTTAATTGCAGGCAATGCCTTTCACTGATCCATAATGTGGTACTGTAAACTGGAAGTGAAAGGGTTTGTGATGTAGGGTGTTGGACACTCATGTCCCAAGGACAAAATACACATGGAAACTTGTTGTCCTTGACCCCAAACAATGTGTCCCGGGCGTTGGGCTATAGGAATTCCACATCCCTGGGCTGGGATATTTTGTTTCTTCCGCGGGTCTCCCAGTCCCAGGACATTCCATGGTAAAAAATGTAGACCCCCTGCCTGCTGTTATCTGCCATGTGATCCCAATTGTTTGGGCATAGTGGGTTGGTGTTCTCCCTGGGGCTCCTGCTACTACGGTCAGGTGTGAACCATGATCTGCTTTATTGCTCTTTCTGTGCGTGTTGTGCCATCTATTCACCCCCTCCCCCAACCGCTTACCCAACTGGCCTTGAACTATCCCTCCCTCCTATACCCCATGAAGGTACAGACTGTACCCATTGCAAACAAACATAGCTTTACAAAATACCAGCAGTTATGCTTTATGTGAACCGGTAGCTTAGATTCTGGGGGATACAGAATTAGATCAGAAAAGGGACGTGGCCTAGAAAGGAAAAAGAGTCAGTAGTTAAGAAGGGAGAAGAAAGACATGTAAGAGAAAAGAGGTTCAAAGGGAACAAAACGAGTGAAGTGGATTCCTGCCGGGGGCATCGCCTAGGGGCAATCAGGACCTCCCCCAAATAGCACAAAAAATGGGAGGGTGACCGGGACTTCAGCATAGTGCACCTCAAGTCAGTAGTGTTGTCATCATAGTTGTTCACGCCCACGCATGTCCTCAATATTCGTTTCCGTAGGGGTACATCTTGATGAAGCCTACATTTAATTGTTTTCGAGCAATATATTTTTTTTTTTACAAGTCTCTATGAAGTTGCGCCTTTTATGTCTGAATCAGTTTCGTGTCCTGCCTGAGTGTTCATGGTCTCTTCAATTTTCCTTACATTCCCTTTATTCCAGTCCCGATGGTGAGACTGATCTGCTTCTAGATGATGATTCTTCTGCCTGGTGAGGACTTCTGGGCAATCTTTTGATGAATTCCATCACCTGCTGTGGGACCTGTAAAAGTGTTGCTTGCCCTGATGCGTGATCCTCAGTTGTGCCGGGTAGAGAATAGCGTATGTGATGTTGGCCTGCTGCAATTTTTTCTTGGCCAGCTGGAACTTCTTTCTGGCTACTTGAACTGCCATCATGAAGTCAGGAGATAGGGCGATGTTGTGTACATCGAATGTCAGCAATTGTTGTTCCCTTGCCCTGAGTAGAGCTGTGTCGCGGTCTCGGTTGGTGAGGAGTCTAGCCACCTTGGGTCTGTGGGGAGTCCCAGGGGGAAGCCGAGCTGCGAGTGTGAGGTGCGCTCTTTCCACCACAAGCAGTGAGAGAATGCATCCTTCCAAAAGCTAGTGACTAGCATAGGCTCTACAAACTCCTCCATCTTCCCAGTATTGGCAGATTCAGCTACTCTCAGGATTTGTATGTTCCTCCTGGACCGAGCTTCCAAATCTTTATTCTTAGCAGCTATGATCTTCAGGAGGCGGTCCATTTCCTTTACTTGTTCACTTCTTTGGGAGGAGGGGTCTTCAAGTTCCCAAATTCTGTGTTGCATCTCTCCTATCAGTCCATCTTGCTTCTCCAATTTTTATGTTATAAAGTCCATGAGTGTGTACATGGAGTCCATTTTAAACTTGATCGAAGTTAGGCTGTGCTGCATTGTCACCAGCAGCGATTTCATGTCTTCCTCTTCCAGTTGCTGGCTAGGGTCTGCCCCTCTTGCCATCTCGGGGTTCCGATCATGGCTCTGGCTCCTCGCCGATTTTCGGGGTTCAAAGGCCAATTTTGATTGCTTCGTGTTGGACCTGGCCCTTTTGACAGGTTCACCCCTAAACTTTTTGCAATTATCTTAGCCTTGGTCCCTATGTAGTGTTAGTGGTTTTAGGCCTCTAGGCACTTTAGCACTGTGTCCCAGTGTAAAGTGCGTGCGCTCTGTGTTACATTTAGTGAGACTGGCCTGCCCTCCCATAGGAATGCAGGGGGATATGTGTGTCCATGGTAATTCCTGATGTGAGAGGAGTACAGGGTCAAGTTTAGTATGTGCGAACTCGTAAGAATAATGCTGTGCAATGATGTGCGCGGATTTATTATAACTATATGAGAAGTGCCACTTCTAGAAGTTGGTACTTCTGTATGCTGTGTGCCTGCCTGCCTGATGTGGAGTGCATCTCTGGCTTGTGATTGACAGGTGCTGGATGGTGCGGGAATTCCAGGAGTCAGGGTGAGTAAGCCCAGTGGTGACTAGAGAGATCAGCATGCAGATGGGAGGAAGGAGTTGCACCTGGGACCTGAATAGGGCTGTGCCTTCCCTACACAATGCTGGCTCCACCTCCTGTGGTGTGTCTGATGTCCCTATCCTGTCCTGTGAATAGGGAGAGGGTCTGAGCAAAACAAAGTGCTCCAGAACCAGTTGCATCTGGTTTTCCCCTTGCCCTGCACCTTGGTGACAAAGGAAATCTGTGTATAAAAAGGGGCTGTGACGCCATGTAAAATGTTCTCTCTGTGTTCCTAACTTGAGGGGGGCCTGCTGCTGGGCGCCAGGAGGAACCGCCACTATGGACTGCCTCCCTGCTGGAGGGCCCTGTGAGCTGGCCTGCCTTTGCACCCCCTTCATTCCAGAAGACGTTCCCTGGACTTTGGGCTTCAGCGCCGGTGAGCGCTCTACTTTTAATTTTGGGAGAGATTTTATTATTGCCCAGAGGAGAGTGAGGAGGTAGTGGCGTGCCGAGCGCTGCTGCCGTGATTCTGGAGGGAATCCCGACGTGGGGATTCCCCCGAGCTGCTGGGGGAAGCGGGTGCCCACCCTGCTTATCTTTATTCTTGTCCTCGCGGGTGCCCACCCCGCCGCCTGCTGCTTTATTGTGATTTCGGCAGGTGCCCACACCGCCGTTGTGCTCGTTCTCACGGGTGCCCACCCCTTGCCGCTTTATTGGGATTTTGGCGGGTGCCCACCCTGCCGTGGTGCTCGTTGTCGCGGGTGCCCACCCCGCTGGCGTGCTGTTGTGGCGGGTGCCCAGCCCCGCCATTAGATTTAATTTAAACGAAGGCAGGAGCCCACCCCGCTCTTCCGTATTGCTGGAATCACTGCCGCAGCCCGGCCCGGACAGGCAGCCAGGCAACCTGTATTAGGACGTGGGCGGGGCTTTGGAGAAAGCCGGAAGAGGAGCGCTGGTCGGAACACCCACGGAGCCGTGCCGGTGTTCCAGGAGGCCAAGAAGTCAGGCGGGAGCCTAACCCGCTCTGACAGCCACTCAGACGCTGCGCAGCCCAAGAGGAAGCTGCTGGCTCAGGCGGACTGGCAAGGAAAGGATCGGAGTCCCCAGAGATCAGCCCGGTGAGTTGAAAAGGGCTGGGGGGCTCCATGTGTGCGTGTTGGTGCCGGTCCAAGCCCGGCCTACTTCCTGAGCGCCCCCACCTGATAGAGGGGTCGCTCCAACGAGGGGGGCACGTTGTTTAGAGGGCCAGTGGGGCCCGTGAGCATTTTCAGTGCCCCCAGTGTGGGGCTGGTTTTCACAGCGGCGCCGCAGTTGCTGGCCGTTGCAACATCTGGGAGTCAAGTATATTTCATGAGCCAGCGCGCTCCAACACTCGAGGAGCCCCTGAGGGCCACAGTGCTTGGGGGCATAGTTTATTTCCAGAGCCCGTGTGGCTCCCCCGGTTGGCACGCTGAGTGATTCACAGAGCCTAGGTGGCTCCGACGCTGCGCATTATTTGTTTCAGAGCCCCGTGTGGCTCCAACTTTGGGCATATTTGTTTAAAGGGCCATTGAGAGCCCATGCCTCCTTTTTGACATTCCTGCCTGCACAGCTGCCCAGCAAGTAGTGGGCAGCTGCCACGTTTAGGCTGTGCTTTTGCACCCTTTTGCTTGGTTGCTTTTCCAACCCAGCCTGACATTCTGGACAAGGGGCATTGTGAGCCCGGTGAAAGGCCAGTTGGCCTAGGGCCAGTTTTAGTGTGTGTGCCCCCAATTGGGGTACACTGTGTCTATGCTAATGATTACCCAAGGTGATTCATGTGGTTTATACCTAATGTGATGCCTCCCATGATTTATGCCTAATGTGTTATGCGAATTGGGTTTAGATCTCATGTGTTTATGCAGGTAATTGCATAATGTATTTATGCTTGTAATGCCTACTGGGATGCCTATTGCGTTATGTGGGATGCTAATGAGGTTTGGGCCTAAGGTAGTTTTATGCCTAAGGTGATTCATGTGCAAGGTGATTTATGCATCCTCTGTTTTACAATGCAGGATCTCATACTAAGTTCCTAACTTTACCAGTAGTTACTAGTTGTGCGCTACATTTACTATTTGTTCTACATTTGCAATTGGTGATTTGTGATGGTTGTGACAGTGGCTATTTTTATATATAACCTTGTGTGAAGTTTCCTTTGTGGTGGACCTAGGGTGTTGTTGCTGTGTGCGCGCGTAAACGCTTTACACATTGCCTCCGGGATAAGCCTGACTGCTCGTGCCAAGCTACCAAGGGGGTGAGCAAGGGTTATCTTTGGCGTGTAACTTCCTTACCCTGACTAGAGTGGCGGTTTCTGCCTGGCTTAGGCGCAAGCCTTAGCCAGCCAGAAATACCATTTCTAACACCTGCCTTCTGATTTGCCCATTTAAAAAAATATATATATATTTTCCCCTCCTCTCTGCGTGCCGCCTCTTTCCCTAGGCAAGTGGCCGGGCTCCTAGGGTGTACTTGCTGCTGAGCCTCCTAGTTTAGCTGCAGCCAATGTCCACAAGCGTGCCTCTCCTGGCCTCAACTGCTGATGATAGCCTCTTCCTTCCACCGTTTACAGACCCCTAATATGTTTTAATTGAGGGGCGAGCTGAGTTTCGAACCTCGATTGGGGTGATGGTCCCGCAGTCTCCGCAGCTGTGTACTGTCTTTTATTCAGGACCAAAGTTTATCCACGTGCTTCTCGTTGTGGGTATCTATATTTGAACACTTATAACGGTGTTGAATATTGGGCCCTTGAGCTCACATAATATGGCGGACACACCGTATCTTCAGAGGCCTAGTGACTTCGTTCTGACAGGGGCTGCGGGCACTCACCCCTCAGCGCCGCCACCTACAATCCTGTACCCAGATGTGGTGATTGGCGGGAGGGAGGAGGGCTGCTCCCGCCTCACTGTTCACGATCAGCAGAGAGAAGGCCCTCCACCTCCACACAAGGGCCCAGTCGTCTTGTCTGCTGTGTCTCACGCCACCCACCGGCCTCCATACTCCTCTGATGGAGTGGTGTCTGCCTCGTACCAGTGGGCTCCAAGCGCCGGCGTCAGTCATGGAGCTGCGATCAAGCCTCTGGCCTCCTCCGTCCTCTCAAGCGGGACGTTGCAACACCGCTTAGCTGGCTTCTTAGTCGGGTTCCTCCTTTCGCCCCACAGAGGACCTCCAAGGCTTTCCGTTCCTCCTCCGCAGGCCTTGCCTCTCGGTTATCGCAGTTGGGGCAAATCCACCTGCTACAGTGGGGTCCGACGATGCTGCGTGTATCACAGTAAGATTCTCACTGGTTCAGGCGTATTTTTTACACTCCACAAGGGCTTTCAGTGCAGGATGTTGATGATTTGGGCGTTCCTGACTGCAGGATCCTCACTAGTGTGCGGCCATCTTGCTAGCCTGCCCTCACTTGGAGTACAATATTTGCTGCAGTATATACCAGAACTCACGGTACCCCTTCATTGGCTGTTTTGCCTGAAGTGCCTAACCAGATACAAAATTAGTACTGGGCAGCACCTTCCCTGGATTTGGGGAAGAAACTGATGGGTAATTTTGCCGAGGTAGCGCCATTATTTATTTATTTTGTAAGCAAACTTTATTAGGCATTTACGAGAAACTCAGCAGTACAGTATAAACTTTCATAAGAGCCTATGTATTAGTATGGATCCTCTGTTAATAAGGATGCAGCTCGTCTCTGCTGCATAGGCCGCCATAGTCGGTCAATAGTCCTGCAGGAGATTCTTTTGCAATAATATTCACACCACACGCTAATAAATAATGCAATAACCAGAACTACCCCCCCATCCTCCCCAGTTAACATCTCCACCCACTCAACCCGCAGTAGCCGTGATTATGTTGAGTAACATTAAAAAGGAAGCAGCAGCACGGACGGTATGCTAACAACTCACTAACTTAACTCTTAGAGAACAAGAGGGAGAGTTACGTAAAATTATTAAAGAAACGTATGCATCCATAGGCAGCGATCATTTGGGAGACAGACCTACAAAACCCCAAATTGAGAGTAATTCTAAAAAGGCTAGCTCATATCAAGCACACGACTCTTCTAAGAAGTGGGATAATAGGAAACTTAAAGAAAAGACTAAGTCACGGGGCGGATCTTCTCAACAGGAGGTCACTGAAAAGCACTATAATGTGAATAACCATGATAATAGTGAAACGCCTGGCAGGTATTCGAATACTGATACACATTCATCTTGATCCTTTCAAGATACATCTGAAAAAACAATCGGTGGCAGTAGCTTTGAGTGACTTTATCCAGGTGGAAACGCAAGATACAAGGGTAAGCGTTCTGTATTGTTTATACAAGATGCAACTACAATTGGAAGGGGTTGTCCCGAGATACATTAATGTTCTCCTTTGGAAGAAGTTGTCATTTGGCTACGATATTCTCTTGGCTGAAAAGGACTGGCCATCTGAATTCATGATGGATTGCCCTGAGGGAATGAAAGTCATTTTGCCCGCTTCTTCTGCCCTCGTCCCAGAATTAGTTAAACATTCATACGCCAAGGAGCAGCAACGGCTGCCCCTGGTGGGGAGGTGGTTGGGCAGGGTGTCAACACTCTGCCACTACTTCTGGCATATTACAGCCTTTATAGAAAAATAAACGATCTGACAGATCGTTTGTTTGCATGTAATTACTGTACAGTGGCGGCTCGCAAACTGAGTGCTGTGGGGTGGGGGTGAGGCACGGTGAGGGGGTAGTGGACTCGAAGATATGATGGACAGGAGTAAAGTAAGTAATTAAATAAATACAACTATTTACCTTGTGCTCGCTGCATCGCCAACTTGGCGATGAAGCGAGCGCAAGGTAAATCGTTTTATTTATTTAATTACTTACTTTACTCCTGTCCGTCTTATGTCTGAGTCCACTACCCCTCCACCCCGCAGCACTCCCTCTGTGAGCCACCACTGATGCTGTAATGTCAGTTTGGCAGCAGAAGAGGGCTCCACTACCTATTTTGTGCATGTGTCGGGCGGGAGCTGTTACAGCGCAGCTTAACACATACACAAAATATATCTGACGTGCTGCACTAGCAAAAAGCAGTGCCGCATGTTCGATAATGGAGCTTCAGTTTGCCCAATCAGAATATGGAATAGATAAAAAGATCTACCTTGGTACCTTCAACCCTATTCCAGCCACATGCAGTTTGTCTTGGAGTGATCAACATTTTTTGCACAAGCTTGCAAAGCAGTTTTAAAGATGTAGAACTGGTATATGTTAGTGGATCACCAAGTTCAGCTCATTGTTCATTAAATATTTGAAACTTTTAAGTTAAGCATCGCATACGTATGTTGATTAAGTAAGTTAAAAGTATACGTTGTCCTAACAACAATAACCAATAACTTTTTTTTTTCTTTATTGATCTTAGCGGAAATAACAGCAGCACAACAGTGACAATAATGCACAAATCGTAACATCATGAATATACCATCATGTCGATGAAAGGAAAAGAAAAAAAAAAAGGAAACATCCAAGACACAGCAACACAGCAAGGTACAAAAGCAATACTGAAAGAAAGGGTTAAGGTCTGTCATAAGTAGGAAAACGGTTCACAGAACAGTATGTTTGGGTACAATCCTATTTGCAATAAGTGCTAGAGGGCAAAATTAATTCCACATCAGTTATGCTTTAGGTTTCACGTGATAATGCTCTGCATTTTTCAATAATCCAGCCCTGGTACTCCTATCTCCACACCAACACACTAGTTTCAGGTCTCATCGAGGGGGTGATCCAGTAAGTAGCCCTTCAGTGGTTGCCAAATGTCCCGATGGCGGGAAGTGGGCGGTAATAGTGTAGCATAAAGTTCACACATAGTGTCGCAGTGAATCAGGCCTTGGAGCCAGACCTTCACCGCTGGTGTACGTGCTTGTCCCCAGTGTATAGATACGTGGCGCTTTGCAAGAAGCCTAGCTATTGCAGTAAACCTCTGCATAGCTTTTGGTAATGGATGGATATAGCCCAGCAATTCCAGTAGAGGAGTGGGCTGCCAGTAGAGGAGTGGGCTGTATCACCTGTCCCACCATAAGTGACACGCTGGAAGACTTCTGCCCAGTATGGTTGTATTTTTGTACAGTCCCATGCGAAATGTGAAAAGTCCACGTCAGCCATAAGGCACATAGCGCACACATGAGGTGTCCTTGTATCTATCTTAGCCAGCCGCTTCGGGGTGATGTAAATTCTATGTAGATATTTAAAATGTAGTAATTTGTGTCGGTGGTTGTTCGAAATGTACTGTGTCTGTGCACAGCAGTAGTGCCAAATGTCATCAGTTATGGGTATGTCAAGGTCTCTTTCCCAGGCTGCTCGTGCTTTAGTGCCGGCCATAGGACGAAGGGATAATGAAAGGCGGTATAAGCGTGAAACTAGGTGAGTGTCGCCTGATGATGTAATAACAAGTGCGAGACGGAGGAATTCCGCTGGTTCCACCTGCCCACTTGGCAACGCCTGAATCAGTAAGCTGTGGACTCTGTATAATAAGAACCTGTCCATGTATGTAGCCTTCCCGTGTGAGGTAAGCTCTGACACTGTGCATGGCCGGGAATCCTTAAAAAGGTCCCCAACAGTTTGGAGCCCATGTTTGCTTAACGTTAGCTTGGTAAGAGCTTCAGTAGTGGGGGACAACCACGGATTGTCTGCCAGTGGCAGATGTGGCGAATATAAGGAATCCTTTAGGAGGTATCGCCGTAGTTCGGTCCACGCCCAGCAAGTCGTAGGTAAAGTTTGGATCTCACCAGGCGAGCGGGCCAGCCCTTGTGGTAATATGGCAGTGTGGGGGTTGGGGTATATTTGGGATCGTTCGGCTTTGAGGTATTGAATCCGGGCATCTGGGTGATACCACTAATAAGTGAAGTGGGTTTGGGCCACAAGGTAGTACAAATACAAATCTGGGGCGCCAAAACCTCCCCACTCGTAGGGCATAGTAAGTGTTTCCCAGCTTATTCACGGCTGTCTGCTTGCCCAGACTAAACAAATGAGTAATGAACGTAATGTGTTGAAAAATTTTGCGGTCAAAGCAATCGGAATATTTAAGAAGTATAAGAAGCGTGGCAACACCACCATTTGTAGTATGGCAATTCTGCCAGCTATGTGAAGGGGAAGCTTGATCCATTTGTCAAGCTGCGTTGAGAGACGGTCCACTGCTGGTCCATAATTTAATCAGACTACTGCTGGGGCACTGCAATGCAAGTATATACCTAGGTACTGGGGGGGGGGGCTCCGTGCACTATTACAGGGGGAACTCAAATTCTTCCTGGGTTGTCGCCGGTGTTAATGGGAATTTCTGATTTAGTCCAGTTTATCACTAAACCTGAATGAACAACGAAGCAGACTACCTTACGCAAGAGTGGAGCCAGGTTATCTGCCGGCTTCCGCACAAATAGCATTATGTCGTTCGCATAGAAGGACTCAGTTAGCGGGCCTGTGTGCAATTGCAGTCATCGGAGAAGATGCCGTTCCTGTATATGTCGGGTGAGGGGGTGCAGTGCAATAATAAATAATAAGGGCGAAAGGGGGCATTCCTGTCTAGTGCCATGCGATAAAGGAAATTGCTGTGTTATTGCACCTTTAAGTTTCAATCGGGCGACAGGGTTAGTATATAGGAGGCGTACTAGGCTTAAGAAACCCTCTCGGATCCCCAGTTTCTGCATTACCGCATACAAAAAAGACCACTCCAGGGAATCAAACGCCTTTTCGGCGTCGAAGAACGACAGCCTCTGGTAGTGTGGGCTCCATTTGTTTCATCACAGAGAAGATTGCCCATAGATTAAGAGTCGTGGACCGGCCGGGAACAAACCCAGCCTTGTAGGGGCATAGCGAAGTATTGACCAGTAATGCCAACCGGGTCACTAATATTTTGGCAAGTATTTTATGGTCACAATTGAGTAAGGACAGTGGGCGGAACGAACCAATTACTATTCAGGACAATGTAAACAAACAAACATACATGCTATTAAATATGAACATCACAAACTTCTGACAAGCACAAAAAATTATAGGGACTAAGGTACGTTATGAGAAATCTTACAGTTAACACATGACAGTACATCACTCAGAAAACTCACATCTATCTTTGCATCGTAAAACAAATGTTCATGTACTTCCAGTCTCTCTGCTGTTCACTCTGTCTCTTCTAGCTGAGCAGGGAGGATTGCTCAGAATGAAAAGAGAATGTCTCTCTTCCTATATAATTTCCTGTTAATTCACGGTAGGAGGTAAAGCCTCACACACGGAGTGGACACTCCACATTAGGATGGGAGACACTGTACATGCATTATAAAATCCAGAAATGGAAAACATGTACACAATATAAACAGGAATGGTTTATGGACATCTGTGTGATTTTAAAAAGCTGATTAATGTTTTCCCTAAACCATGACCTGCCTAATGTTTGCCCTAAATCATGTCTGAGGTATTGAGTTGTAATGTGGATCTGGATAAGTTAAACAATGTTTTTGAACAATGAAGTCAATTTTTTCCTAGCATATTAGTTAAATTATGAAATTGGAAGTTGTCGCAGGATGGTAGGTATGCACAATAGGTTAGTTATCCAACATTCATCATTGACAACAGACTGGCCAAACACATAACTGCAGAAACCAGACTAGCGGCTCCTTAGAAAAAAGAGTTCTCCAGCCGATCCTGCACATGCATATTATAGCAATCTGTTCTGGGCCACATCCTGGTTCCTCGGATATTGACGTAAATGGTGAACATCTGTTTGAAAGCCCCGTCGTATGGTGATGTAGTGCCACACACAACAGGCTATCATAATATTGCACACAACGTTTGCGACATTACCCCCCAATTGGTCAAGACATCTGAATCGTGACTTGAGGAGTTGTGAAGTGCGTTCAATAATGGCTTGTGTACATGTGTCGTAGTATACCTCCGTTGAGATACTGTGGTTGGACATCTGTAGGGTCTGAGGAGATGGGTAGAGAGAGCATACCCAGCATCACCTGAAAAAAAATATTATATGCATCATAAAGGAACCTCTGTTCTCATTACCTTAAATCAGGCATGTCTACCTACATGCAGTGTATGTCAGGGTGATGCATTTTCATTGTTTTGTAGTCAGTCTGGATTAGTGCTAAAATGTCAGACATGTCACCAAATTCATCAGCATCCAAATGACATGCAAGAGGTGACTGCCGGAAAATGAATCTGTTAGACAGCATAGGCATACATCACTGTTAAGTAGCTCCTGGCATCACAGACAGCCTGCATGCATGTTGATGGTGTGGTAGCAGTGTTTGCTGTGGTAAAGGTGTGCTGTGTAGTGAGGTAGCTGAGGTGCCATGTTGGTGCAGTCAATGGCAACAAGCACATGAGAGTAGTGGGCAAAAACCTAGCATTCCTTTGCTACCCTTTACCTTTCCACTAGTGACTGTTGCTTGGCGATAAACTGGTGCACTCTTTGGTTGATGCATCACGGGCCCTAATGAAACTGGTTTGCCTGTGCGATGCTAATGTTGTCAAAGAAGACTCCCTCGAAAGGTCCTGTGGCCATAAAATCGCGTGCAACTGGTACTTTCACATAGGCTGGGATAGCCTGAGAGTGGCCTGTAGGTGAATCCAGTAAGCACCCATGTCCAATATCACATTAGGTGGGAAGCTGTATCGAGCAAAACAGCTTCCCTGGACATTCCAGAGATGTTTAGCCTTTGCCTATAAACGCTGTCCTCTTCATAATGGGCTGCACTAGGGATATGTGTTGGCACCATTGTTATCTGCCCTCTTCTTGGGAGACCGCCACAAAATGATTTTAGCCACACATTTCTTTTAGTCTAAAATGGGTGGTTCACACATCCCCTGCTTCCTCTATGCAGAGAACCTTGTAATATTGGTTAGAACCCCAGTTGCTGTCAAAAGGAGATTGGCAGAATTTGTTAACTACTGCCAAAGGCACAAATTAACAATTAACTTTGACAAAACAAAAGTTATGGCTTTTGGTAAGCATCGGATACAAGTGATCAAAGGTGGTTCTCAACAAGTTCCTTACTTGGCCATCACATACGACTACCTTGAGTACCAAAGCACTTTTAACCATTTGCAAGCTAAACAGATTTCAGAGGGACTATGTAGGCCCATCACTTCACCAATTTCTGGCTGCATTTAAAGCAATGGTTCCACCACAAGCCCTTTATGGATTGCAATTGCTGGGTTTGAGTACCTACTACTGGGAAATCTGGAAGGGGGTTACATAAGTTGCCATTCCTGCCAAAATGTGCTATGACTTTAGCCATTAGAATGGGATCTGGACTGCAATCTTGGTTCTCCATCTCATTGGTTTGCTCAGTTAGTTTTGTGGCAAATTGATATTGTCAGAGCAGCCTACAATTGCCATATTATGTAAAGATAAGATCAAAAGGGAGCTTATTGGGCAAAAAAGGTAAGGATGGGGGCGTGGCTTGGACAGCCAACATGGCGGACACACTCTAACGAGGCTCCTCTCGTCCACGCCAACATCATACTAAATCCGCTAAAATCCTTTCCCGAACGGATCGCATCGGCTATCCATGACATCAGGAAGTGTTAGCGCCTTGCCTGGAACTGAGCGGAAGCCTATCCAGGCCTGCTGGGAGTTGTGGCCCACCCGCATCCTGAGACCGGTGAGGGGCCTGGAGGACGGGTGGGGAGCTAACGTGCCCTGGAAGGTGAGAGGGGACAGCGAGAGTTCTGTGCTGTTTTGCGGGGGGCTCCCGAATCCTGCATCGCTTGGACACATGGCGGGCCCATAGTGGGATATGGCCCAACCGGTCGTCGCCACGGCTGTGCCCTGGAGCCCCTCGCTATGTGGACTCAGCTGCGCACCTCCCCATTGGACCCAAGCTGCTACTTTAGGACTTGTGCCTATGATGCGGGGGGCCCGCTCAAGACAGCGGGGGCTTCGATGGGGCCGGGACCGGTAGTGATAACGCAGAAGCCGCGGCCGGCCCAGCGCGGTCTAGTTGCGGCGCCACACATGAATGCCTATTGGAATTGGCTGCTCCGGGGATCGAGGTTGGCGCTCCGCGGGTGTGCATCCTGGGGCCCCCTCATGACATAGTGCGGCCATCGTTGATGGAGAGGTAGGGGCAGGACATCCGCAGTGCACAAGCAGTAATCAAGCGATGAGGAGGCAGGGCCGTGCCCGTGGAGCCAGTGTGGTGCCCTCCAGATCCTAGTATTCCACTGTGGCCCCTCCCCGAGGACCCAGATCGAGCTGGTGGCTTGTGCAATACCAACAGAGGTGATTGACCCTCTGGTCTGGGTGCTTTGGCCCGTTGGGGGAGTGCTGCCTGGCATGTTCCAATATGTAGGCGACACCCTTGTGAAGCATCTGGAGTGCGTATTTCCTGCAGGGGCGGGCTGAGAGCTGGGTTTCCGGCGAGTCTGGGCCCGTTAGGGGTCTACTTGGCTGGCCACCTGGGGCTGCGGAGGTGGCCGGGCTAGGCTCGGTGCGACTTGTGGGCCGGAATCCATGAGGCCTGGCCTGTGGTACCGTCCCCCAACGAGGGTGAGTAGAGGAGTTTGTGGCAGCACCCTACGGTTGTGGTCGGATAATTCGCAACAGTCAGTGGACGTCAATCCAAGCTGCCCGGAGAACAGGAGGCCCCCTCGCTAGCTATGGGCAAAGACCAGCAGGGTGGTGCAGGCTCTAAACGGAGCACCCTCGACCATTATACGACAACCCCCGGTAGGACCACCGGGGGAGATACAAGTGGCACGATACCTGATAACGCAGCGCTCCTAACCGCCATCATGGAGGCAAGGCATGCTCTGGACGCGAAGATCAGCGCTGTTCGGTCTGAGGTCTCCTTACTGTGGCAGGACCTCCGAAACACTGTAGACCGTATCACAGAGGCAGACACACGTGTCTCAGCGGTCGAAGATCAAATAACGACCCTGCAGAAAAAGGTGAACAAACTTACGGTGGTGGCGCAGGAGATGATCTCGCGGATGGAGAATGCCGAGGGCTGTGCCAGACGCAATAATCTGCGCTTTGTGGCTTCCCGGAGGGCTGCGAGGGCACCTCCATGGACCGCTTCATTACCCAATGGCTGAAAACACTCCTGCCAGAAGAGACACTATCTGCCTGTTTCGTTGTGGAGAGGGCACATCGAGCGATCACAAAGAAACCCAAAAGAACTAGGCCACTTGGGATGCCACACTGCAGTTTGCCAGAACCCATAGAGACCGGTTACTGTTTGACTCACACCACATTATGATCTTCCCGGACTACACCAGACTGGTGCAACATTAACGCCAGTCTTTTATGGCAGCCAAACGCAGGCTTAGAGACCTTAACATACAGTATATGCTGCTGTACCCGGACAGAATGCGTGTCACCTTCAACTCAAAGACCTTCTTCTTTGATCCACCGGAGGCAGTTTTTGCCAGGGCAGATGAGTGGACTCATCTTAGGCCACATACTCCGCCGCCCCTGGACTCTGATTCCTCACAAAGCTCGCAGAGAAATAGGCCGAAGAGGAACCATTCCAAACCTAGACATAGATCCGGTTCTAATTGGCGTGCCTCGGCGGACACATCCTAAAAATACCTGTGGATACTACATCCCCAGCGCTAGCAGAATATACTATGGCATTCTTCCAAGACCATGTTCTCCATTCAAACGCTATGTTGGTGTGGAGGACCATTGCACCCCTGGACATTAATGTTCATGTACCATGGGAAGTTGGGATCCGATTGGAGGAGGCTGTTTAGGCTCCCCCCCCCCCCTCATTGGGGTCATGGGGATCCCTTTCTCTGCAACAGATACTCCTAGTTTATGGCAGTAGTGGGGTGTGGGCTGGGGGATGGGTATCTTTTATAACTTTTTAATTTATCAATGTTGCAGTTGTTACTGTGCGCAGACATTATGCCATGACCTCCCATCATTTATGAAAAGTATAATTTACATAGACAGTAAATGACTACACAGACATGCTCTTCCCTATTTGGGGAACTTAATATAGTTAGCTGGATTGTCAGAGGGTTACTATACAAAATTAAGTGGGGGACTGTCCTTCGTCAAGCCAAGAGATACGAGGTAGACATCCTTCTCCTACAGGAGATGCACATGCTTGGCAATAAAGCCCCCTGCCTCGCCAGATTCGTATACCATTCAATATATCACTCCGGGTTTACCAGGGGTTCCCGGGGCACCACCATCCTTATACATCGCCGCATCCTGTACGTCCATACCAAACACTGGCTAGATCCCAGGGGTCGCTATACCATCATATCTGGGAAATTACACTGAGAACAAATTAACATAGGCAGTATATATGCCCCTCACCCACTGGGAAACACCTTCATCGACAGAATCACACGGCTGTGGGGAGAACTCCCAGAGGGCCTGACCCTGCCGAGTGGGGACTGGAATGACATCATGGCACCCATAGACTGGTGGCATGCTACTGGACGGGAACACCCGACGGGTGGGTCCGGATTACATTTTCTAGCCAATACAGTTGGCTGGGCCAACACATGGTGTTAATACCATCCCTCTGAACGGGGATACACATACATGTCCATTGTCCACAGAACGTTGTCCCGACTAGACTATGTTTTTACACCACATGATTATATCCACAGGATCTCCGACATATCTCACCTAACACGGGGACTCTCTGACCACTCTCCGGTCTTATTCAAACTCCGCACCATTTCTCATAAACCCCACTTCAGGTGGCGGATGTCCCCCTGGCACCTCCGTGACCAAGAGTATCAGGAGACCCTGGCTTAGGCGGTGACAGATTATCTTGCGGCGAATGTGGTCTCGGCCCTATCTAAAATTATTTTGTGGGAAGCCATCAAACCTACAATCCGTGGGGTGCATGTGATTTGATTTGATTTTTAGTCTTATATAGCGCTTGAATCACCCTCTGAAGGGTATCTCAGCGCTCAGAAGATGCAGCAGAAGTAACGGCAGTGGGCTAATCTGGAAACAGAGCTGTTTTCAAGGCTTTCCTAAATTTCCGATGGTCCGGACATTGCCTTAAGGCGAGGGGGAGTTGATTCCATATGAGTGGGGCTTGGTAAGAGAAAGACTAACCTCCAGTTTGTGTCTTTTTTATTCTGGGGATCTTGAGTAGGGATTTGGAGCTTGATCGCAGAGCCTGATGGGGGTGTAGTGGTGGAGCCTCTCCGCCAGGTAGGAGGGCCCATTTCCCCATATTGCTCTGTGAGTTAGGCAACAGATCTTGAACTTCACACGCTGTCGTATGGGCAACCAATGTAGTTGGTGAAGGAGGGGGAGAGAGGCTGACCTGTGAGGGGCATTTGAGACTAAGCGAGTGGCAGTATTTTGTATCATCTGTAGGCGGTCTAATGAGGACTCGTTGAATGCGATCAGTAGGGCATTGCAATAGTCTAGCTTACTCAGTACTAGGGTCTGAGTCAAAGTCTTTCTGATGGAGTCAGGAAGATAGGGGAAACTCTTCTCAGTAGGCCCAATACATGGAAGCATGAGCCCACAGTGTGTGTTACATGCTTTTACATGGTGAGGGTCTGTTTGCGGTGCACTCCCAGGTTCTTAGCTGTAGTAGCGGGGGTTGGAGCGTTTCCCACTTCCGGAGGCCACCAGTGCGGTGTCCACAGAAGTGGGGCATCTCCAAAGAGCAAGACCTCTGTTTTGCCAGCATTCAGCTGGAGGTAGTTGTTTTCCATCCATTGGGATATTGCCAGCATGCCGGAAGAGAAGGTGGATTGGGCTATCTGAGAAGCTTTGCTGAAGGAGAAGGTGAGTTGGGTGTCGTCCGCGTAAGATATTGGGACGAACCCATAGTCCCTTAATATAGCTGCCAAGGGGGCTATCTAGATGTTGAACATAGTTGGGCTTAAGCATGATCCCTAGGGTACGCCCTTGGTTAGTTCTTGTGATTTGGACCGGAATCGTCCAAGGTTAATGGTCTGGGAGCGGTTAGAGAGGAAGCTGATCATCCATTTCAGGGCCACTCCCCCAATCCCTGCCTCCCTCATTCTCATGAGCAAAGTTTGGTGGTCGACCGGATCGAAAGCGGCGGAGAGGTCTAATAAAACAAGAAGGGTGGGTTGGCTCTGATTTAGGGCAAGCCTGATGTTATCGGTAACGGCCACTAGGGCCGATTCTGTGCTATATTTGAGTGGGAAGCCCGATTGGGCCGGGTACAGGTAGCCAGCTGCTTCGATATGGTCGGATAGGTGTTACTTGACATGTTTTTCCAAAACTTTGCTCAAATAAGGTAGGAGGGAAATGGGGCGGAGATTCAAGACTCTCCGTGGGCATTTTGGTGTTTTTCCGTATAGGGATGATCTGGGCCACCTTCCATGAGGGGGGTAAGTACCCTTCCTCAAGAGATTGGTTTAGTATGGAACAAATACGGTCGGATAGTAGTTTTGCAAGAGATGCAGAGATCTTGGCGGGTAGGATGTCAAGCGGGGATCCGGATTTTATTTTGCACATTATTTCAGTTTCCTCTTTCGTAAGGGGGGGGGATTCGGCATCATTTTTGTGTTTAGTGTGGGGCTGAGGAGGGGGGCTGTAGAGATGTCTACAGAGGGGGGTGGTCTGGTCGAGGTGATTTTGTTGTATATTGTATCAATTTTCTGTATGAAGTGATCACTTATTTTATCACAGTAGTTGGGAGAGGTCTGATTCGCAAGCTTTGGGGTTGGCGAAAGTTTTCAGGATTTGATACATGACTTTAAGGGTGTTTTCAGCTTGGCTGAGTTGTAGGGCTATGTGGTATTTACGGGCATACTTAATGTTTTTATGATAGAGGGTGAGAGCGGCCTTATACTTTTCTTTGTTGGCTATAAGGTTGGTGCGGCGCCATTTTCTTCCAAGGTGTTTGCACCTGTTTTTTTTCCTTGTGGAGCTATGAGGAGATCCAAGCTGCCTGAGTAAGTCTAGGTTTGGTAGAGCCTGCTTTTAGCAGGGCGATCAGGTCGATGGCTGCTAAAGTAGACTTGTTTAAATGGGCTAGGCTTTCTTCAGTGTTGCTACATGGTAAGTCTTAAGTAGTTGTGAAGGCGGATGCGAAAGTAACTGGGTTGACTTTATGCCATTGTCTATAGAAAGATTGTTTTCGCAGGGTAGGCCGTTGTGGTTCTCTGGGTCCCTGTAATTGAAAGTCAATTGCGTGGTCAGACCAGTTAACTGACTTCGGAGCTTCACATGTGAGAAGAGGGGAATTAGATAAGATATCTAAGGTGTGTCCTGCTATGTGAGTTGGGCCATTGTTGGTTTTATTAAGGTTCAGTGTGGCGAGGTCTGCTAGGAAGAACGAGGTTTATGCTTTGTCGAGGGTCTCGCTGTGGATCTTGGTCTCCCAGTAGCAAAAAATTGCTAGAGGAGGTCACGTATGGGGCTATCAACTCCATTACTTGGAGAGAGAATTCGAGTAGAGGTCCTGGGGGGCGATAGACCAGTGCCCCTTTCCAGTTGTGTTGGTGTGAAATATCTAATCTGAATATCATGATTTCGATCTGTTCATTGGAGAGTTGTTCAAGTATAGAGATTTTTGCCCTGTCATTATAGATGATGGCGATCCCTCCTCCAACTTTGGACTGTCTATCTAGTCTGAGGATCCTATACCCTTCTGATAGGGCAATGGCAATCGCTGGGGAACTGACTAGTTTCAGCCAAGTCTCTGTAATAAAGCAGACATCGGGGGAGTTGGAATCAAGTAGGTCCCATATCTCGATCGCATGCTTTGGGAGGGATCTCACATTTCCGAGAAAGCCTTTCCGGTTTGGCCAGGGGGAGGGGGGCTTGTTGTTGGGGGTCAGGGTTGGGTCTCCACTTTTCCTGCCCTTAGGGTCTGGGTTGGACATGGGGTTAGGGGGATATGGACCGGGCTGTGCTAGAGCTAAGTTTGTGCTTTGATATCTGCAGTGTGGGCATAAAAAGAACCCTTCTAGGTCTTGGAGGTTGTGTGTAGTAGCGTTGTGGCCATGGTGGAGGGAGCAGTGATGTTTATCTCCAATAAGCAAAAGCTCTGTCTTGGAGTAGACAAGTTTGTGGTGTTTACTATGGTCTGGGCGTAATTGAGCAGGGTCCCTGGCGGCTGGCGGCGGTCTGGCGCAGACGGGCTGGCCTTTGGCGCGCCGCCAGGGCACCCGCTGCACTCATCCCCTGCGCGCTCCGGTGACCATCTGTTTTTATGGTAAAAAGCTTCTGTGCGGGTGATCAACATAAGCGAGCAGCTTAGTCAACTTGGAGAGCCACCAAAGGAGTTTAGAAGCACAGCTAATCATTGATTCTAGCCCAACCCTCCAACGTAACCTACTTCTGGCGCAACAGCGCATACATCAATATCTCACTCACGAAGCAAAGGAAATTTGACTAGCCTCACAACACCGGATTTACTAATGGGGGGATAAATCCAGTAAATTGGTCCGCAGATTATGCCAGGCCGCAAAGTTTCCCTCAAGCATTCCAATGCTGCGAGGAGTAAATGGACCCTTGTGCCCCTCTGCTGAACTAGTTGCCCTGGAGTTTGCACGATACTTTATACACGTCAGGAGCAGCTCTCAGAATACCAGATCGCCAAATTCCTTAGAGACATCCCCCTGTACACTCGCAGACCATATGCAGGATCAGCTTGATGCCCCCAATACAGTGGACAAACTTAGTACATCGTTGGCCAATATACACCCTGGACCAAACGGTTTCCCCGCTGAATTCCTCAAACCATGCATGGGCACTTTAGGCCCACACCTATTGGCGCCGATAGAGGAGTCCCATGACCAACATGTATTGCCTCAAGATGGGTAACATGCGGAGACCGTCCTGTTCTTGAAGCCCAGCGGTCCACCAGAAGAACAATCATCTTATCGACCCATTTCTCTTATTAAGTTTGAGCCCAAACTTTTAGGTAAGGCCCTCGTTGGCCGTCTCCGTACCTGCATTCAAGGTTTGATCCATCCGGATCAATCCGCCCCCTTTCTCCATTATTTGCCCTGGCCGTGGAGCCTCTGGCGGCATGGGTGCGGAAACAACCGCTAATCCGTGGTTTCGAGTTGTCACAATCCCAATCCGACCGCATTGCACCCCACGCAGATGATGTGCTGTTTTTTATGACTGACCCATGGTTTTTCAGGCCCGAATCCTGCAGATTCTCCGAGTGTTCATACAGACATCCGGCCTGAACACTAATCCCGCAAAATCAGTATTTTCTTCCTGTGTGCGGAGACCAGGGCTGCAGCGCCTGGGCAGTTCAGCTGTCTCACGCGACAGGCGGATTGAAATATCTGGGCATCTTTGTCTCGCCCTGCCCAAAAACATTGTGGGCACATTTTATCGATCCTCTTCTCGCCAGCCTGAGAGACGAGACGGTGATCTGGTCTCACCTTCCCCTCTCACTGTATGGGAGTTCAGCGATTTTCAAAATGGTCTCCCTACCCTGCATATTATACAGGCTACAGAACTTCCCGTATGACATAGCACGCACGTGGTTCGCACAAGTCAATGCCCTTCATAACAAATTATGAAACGGAGGGGCGGGGCGGATGGGGCTGAGTACATGTACGCAGTCCACGTACTGCGGCGGTATAGCAGCAGTCAATGTATACGCCTATTATGTGGTATCCTATTCACTCATTATTAATGAATGGTGGCATAACTCGCACACGGACCCTGCATACGCGCTCGAGCTCATAGTAATGGAGCGCACCCCCCTTCCTCCAGCTTCTGTATAGCCATGTGAATTTAGACTTCTTGCCTCTCGCTAACAGAACCAAGGTTTGGTTTTGGAGATGTATGGTCTGGAGTATGGGGTGGCAGGGCCATCTGACAAGCGCGACTCCGCTACGCTATGGCACATATCTATGCCCCGTCGCAGCCCTGCTGGGCTACTCTGGGAGACGTCCTGCAGGGCATTACCCTTAAATCATTCCAACAGCTGCAGATGAACTTTCAGCTAAATAGGACACAATTTTACAATTCTCTCCAGTTGAGGCATGCCCTCATCCCCCTTCTTCACTCACTTGACACTCTGACAGAATTCCTTCCCCTTGAAGGCTGCCTGCTAATGGGAGACTTGAAGGTACCCAAGATACACCAGCTAGACCAGACACGGACCACCCACTCCCGCACAACATGCACAAGACAAGGGCGGCTTGGCTCGTGGATCCACTCGACCTGACTGACGATGACTGGACGGAAGCTCTGGCCAGCCCCCGGGGTGCGGCCAGAGCTCAAGGAAAGAGATGAGCGAGTTGGATTTGATGGCTTGGAGTGAAAGGAATCATCATCCTTTGCGCTCCAAGCCTTCCACTCTTAAATTATGTTAATACTTGCAAATCTGCAAATTCACAAATCATTTTTTAAATTTAGAATGCCCCCTTTCTATATATATATATATCCTAATGGGTGAACAGAGTGAGCAGAAAGGGGGGCATTCTAAATTTAAAAAATGATTTGTGAATTTGCAGAATTGCGAGTATTAACATCATTTAAGAGTGGAAGGCTTGGAGGATGATGATTCCTTTCACTCCAAGCCATCAAATCCAACTCGCTCATCTCTTTCCTTGAGCTCTGGCCGCACCCCGGGGGCTGGCCAGAGCTTCCGTCCAGTCATATATATATATATATTCACTGAAAAAACCATAGGTTTCAGAGGCGTTATAGTTAGCTGGACTTTTCACTCGTACAAAACCATAGAAATTCCCCCGTTATAGTTAGTTCAGCTAACTATAACTCGCGCGCCCGCAATGCACTGCTGATGACGTCACATATTACATCACTCATGACATGGTCAGAGACATCACTCATGACATCACTGATGACATCTCAAATGACATCACTGATGACATCACTGATGACATCATCCAGTGAATGTGTGTTTTTCTGAAAATTACATATGTTTTATATATGTATATCTCAATGTCGATGGAAGAATAAATGGGTATATAAGTGTCTAAATGGATGATTTGTTTTTGAAAAATTGATTGTATAACTGACTGATTAAGTGTATCTTAGTGAATACATGGCTTAGTGAGTAATGTTTAAATATGTAAATATCTGTATCAGTCTCTCACTTTGTGTATAAGTGGCTGCATGGGTTGGTGAGTAGCTACATGAGTGTCTATATAGGTTATTAGTTGGTTTTTTGAGTATCAGTATAAGTGTCTGATGTCTGTATGGTTCGGTGGGGGGTATTACGTAGTGCATAGGTGCATGAATGAGTGACTCACTGTTTGTATGTGTTGAAGAGAGCATGTGTGCAGGACTGTATGGGTGGATGAGTGTGTGCATGGGTGTGTTAGTGAGTGAATGACTGTCTCAATAGCGTCTCTATGAGTAACTACATATGCTTTAAACTAGTATATGTGACTATTGGTGTAAATAAGTGAGTATATGTGAGAGTGAGAGATTGAAAGAGTTTCTGTATGAAGAAGTATGTGTTTCTATAAGTGATTGTTAAAAAGACTAAGTATGTGTAAGTTTCTGTAGAAGTAACTGTGGTGGTGTGTGTATAACTGTATATGCAGGTAAACGGATGTTTGATTCTTTATTAGCATGAGTGACTATGTGTGTGAGTAACTTTATGGATGAGTGGCGTTGTGTAACAGGATGTATAGGTGTATGAGTACATATGATGAGTGAGTACCTGTATGAGTGACTGTATAGGACTGTTGGTGAATGAGTGGATGTGGATGTGGATCTTACAATTACTGAATAGGTTGTTGTAACTGGTATTGGTATGTCCATTGTTTTGAAAATTTTAATTTCCATTTTTGAATGTGTGTATCAAAGGTTATAGTAGGGGGAGAGAAGGTCTGCCACTCTATCACAAGGATGATGTCATCAGTGATGTCATGAGTGATGTCACTGACCATGTCATGAGTGATGGAATATGTGACGTCATCAGCAGTGCATTGCGGGCGCGCGAGTTATAGTTAGCTGACCTAACTATAACGGGGGAATTTCTATGGTTTTGTACGAGTGAAAAGTCCAGCTAACTATAACGCCCCTGAAACCTATGTTTTTTTCAGTGAATTTCTAAGGTTTTTTAAATGCTAATTCCTAGCTATAACGTGCCTGAAACCTATGTTTTTTTCAGTGAATTTCAAAGGTTTTTTAAATGCTAATTTCTAGCTATGCCTACAGAGATAGGACATGTGAAGAAAGAAGGAAAAACGCACAGAAAGAAAAAAAAGAAATGCAGAAAGAAGCAACAGAAGTCCTCAAAGACGAAGAAAAGTGCAGGAAGAAGTATAACGTGCAGAAAGAACAAACAGAAGAGCAGAAACAAGCCTTGTTGCAAAATCATCCTGTACCCTCAACTTTTTCAGACGGATACTGGTGGTAACTGAGTCTGACTAACCAGTCCTAGAGCCAGTGCTATGTTAAAAGACACTCGGAATACAGTGAAAACACCTACATACACTAGGGCACACTATGTGTTGGGGTCCCCCTGTGATTAGCATGACCTCCTCTGTAAGCCCCTAGTATATAATAGGGCAGGGGATTAAAACTACCTCTTAAAACGCACCACAGGGCGTGTTTGAACACGTCACCTCATGCCCCGTCCCCTCCCTTCCCCACTGTGTAAACACGCCCTGTAGCCGTTTTAAGTTGGCAGATTAAGTCCCCTTGAATCCTGAGGGTCCCTAGGTAAGCGCCACAGAGCTGCAACGCAGCTCTGTGGCGCTTACTGGAGGTACCTAGTGGTCTAGTTGGACACTAGACCACTAGGTACCTCCAGTAAGCGCCACAGAGCTGCGTTGCAGAGAGGTGTAAAAAGTGGCATGGCCTGCACCACCTCTCTGCAACGCAGAGCAGTGGTGCTTACTGGAAGCACCTGGTGGGCTAGTTGGACCCCAGGGTCCCTCAGGATTGAAAGGGAATTATTTCCCCAACTTAAAAACGCGCCACAGGGCCTGTGGGCGTTCTGAGTTGAGAGATTAAGTCCCCTTGAATCCTAAGGGTCCCTAGGGTCAAACTAGCCCACTAGGTACCTCCAGTAAGCGCCACAGAGCTGCGTTGCATGGAGGTGTAAAAAGGGGCGTGGCCTCAGAACACCTGTCTGCAACGCAGCTCCCTGGCGCATACTGGAGATACCTGTTGGGCTAGTTTGCCCTCAGGGACCCTCAGTATTGAAGGGGAATTAATTCCTCAGCTTACAACTGGCCAGGGGGCGCGTTTGCAGAGTGCTGCAAGGAGGGGGCGTGGCCTCCGGCGCAATGCCGGTCTTTTATTTATTTATTTTTAAGACGGAGGGCTGTGTGGCCCCCTTTCTTTTTCTAATTTATTAGCCCTGGGGACCCCATACCCCAGGGCCTGCACCCTAATTTTTTTTGTTGAAAAAAATTAATTTGGCCCTCCCAAGGCCTTAATCGGCCCGGGGACCCCAACCCCCAGGTCATGGCCTTTTTTTAAAAAAATTATTCTTTAGGAGGGGGGCTGTGTTGCCCCCCTCCTCAGGCCACTTATGGCCCCGGGGACCCCATCCCCCGGGGCCGGCCTTTGTTTTTTTAAAAATATATATTTATAGAAACACCTAGGACATGCTGGACAAACCGTATGTACCTATCACCATGACGATTTGCGTGATATTCATCAAAAGGCGACTATGCATACAATGAATCCATGTAGAATGTATTCACACCGCTAGTGAAGCTCTGACATGTCTGACACCCTACCGTGCCTAATCCCGGAGCCCCCGCTGGTGGGTACTCTCCAAGTAGACACCCTTGTTGTTTATTTATACAAACATGGATAGCTATTGACGGGCACATTTAATACACATGCACACCAAGCCATTCAAAGGGGATTCGACAAAAATTCGACCAAACTATGCAAGAAACCCCCTCACGGTCAACAAAACACACATCCACCGCCGGATGTGTAATACTTTTTATTTTACTCTCTGGAAAGGAGACAAACCTCACTTGAGAGTCACAGCGTGCTCCTGGCTGAGCCCAATGCTGTGTTACACCCACCAGTGCCCGCCGAGTGCCACACACCTCTGTGTTGTATTCCACCAGCTAGTGCGTATGCTATGACACTCTCTAGCCCATGTGCACTGTAACACCACCCCGTGAATATTTCATGCCACACTTGCCTTCGCACGGGTTATATTGCCCCATCTAACGTGCCTTCCTCGATGCTTATGTTATAAAGCACAGCGCTATTCCATACATATTACAATCTGGGATCCATATCTTTGTCACAGTGCATATGCAATGTTACACTACCCAGCACATATTTTATATTACAACTTTAGAGACTACTTAGGTTACACAACACTGCCCTGTGCATATTACACTCCAAGGCGCATATCACATAGCAAGCGCTAGTGCCTGTGCTATCTCGCGCTCTCCAATGAATCTGTCATTGTGCACAATGTATTGCATATTATATTTCACGCCCCGGTTCATCTTATATCACACTTTTTGGTGCATAGTTTATACCATATACTATATCTAGTTTTCATTTTCAATCGTGCTCTCAGGACTATGTTCTATATAACACTGCGTCCACCTACCCTTTTCACGGGCATTACATTTTGCGATGGGGGATGGAGGGTCAGGGGATGTTTCTGCCAAGTGAGCCCGGAGTCACAATCCCAAACGTCCTCTTCTTCCTGAATAAAAGTGAGATTATGCTGCATACTTGTTCATATTTTAAGTAGTTCGCACAGACACACATTTTAAAAACAATAAAGTTCCTAATACCCACTTTCTATGAACAGTTAGCTTGCTGCCCCATCCACCTCCTCCCTATCCTCCGTTGTCTGAATCCATGGACTAGCCTCCTCCCTCCTGCCATGCATGGTCTGATGTGCTGCCACTGCCCTGCATTTAGCATGATGTACCAGTCCACTCATCCTGCCCTCCATTGCCCAATTCTATGGCCCATCATTGACCTCCTGCTTAGCCTCTGTGCTTTGCTTGCTGCCCCTATACTCCTTCCCCCTGCCCTCCGATGTCTTTGTGCATGCCCCTGCTCCATCCATTTTGACCACCATGTTCCATGGACCTGCCACTCCTATCTACTCTGAGTGTTCTGTTGAGCTGCCACTCCCCTACCACCTGCCTAGCATTGTCAGCTGACTGTAACCTGTCCCTGCCACCTCCACCCTGCCTGTCCACATGCCATGCCCCTATCCCCTTCCTCCTGTCCTCCATGGTCCATTTTACTGCCACACCCCTCTGCCCTCCCTGGTCTGTTGTGTTGCAACTGCTCCTCCTGCCTGCCCCGCGCGGTCTGTTGTGAGGCCCCTTCCTCTGAACTCTCTTGTCTGTGCCCAGGTCCTGACCCTCCCTTCTATCCTCCATGGTCCTTTGTGCATGCCCCTGCAACCTCCTTCTTGCCCATCATAGCCATTATGCTGCCACTAACCCTCCCGCTTGCCATATATGGTCTTCTGTGCTGCCATGGCCCCTCCCACCTTCCCTGTGTGGTCAGCTAGCTGCTCCTGACCCCCTCCCACCTTCCCTCCATGGTCTGTGTGTATGCCATCATAGTCTCACTGTTGCTCTCCATGGTGTGTCTTGTTTCTAGTGCCCATCCTGCCTGACCTCCATGGTCATCTTGCTGCTCCTGCCCTGCCCCCTTGCCCCCAGCCCTCTGTTTCCATGTGCAGACCCCTATTCCCTCCCTCCTGGATTGTCGGTTCCATTGTAATGCCCCTGATCCGTCCCTCCTGCCCTTTATGGACTGTTATGCTGCAGCTTTCTCTCCTGTCTGTCCATTATGGTCAGCTAGCTACCATTGCCTCTTTCCCCTCTGTTGTCTGTTGTCCATGTGCATGGTCCTGTCCTCTCCCTATTGCTTTCTATGGATTGTTGTGCTGCACTCCCGTCCCGCAGGCCCTGTGTGGTGTATTGTGCTGCTGCAAACCCTGATGCCTGCCCTGTAGGGTCAGTTTGGTGCACCTCTCAATGTCCCTCCTGTCCTCTGTTATCCGAGTCCATGTCCCTACCCCAATTCCTCCTGCCTACCATGATCCAATGTACCATACTTGCGAACATTTTGAACTTGGTAAGAGGGAGGTTTTGAAATAAAACTGGGGTATTGATTTTCCCCTTTGAGTTACATTGAAAAAGAGAAGATTGTAGACAGGAAACAGATCAAGTAAAGCCCATTTGAGCTTAAAAACATTGGACGTTTCCTGGCTGAAACGGGTCTGTTGGCATGTATGGTTGTATGACCACTGCCTCTTCCTTCTGCCCACAATGGTCTATTATATTGCCACAGCCTCTCTTGCCAGTCCTGTATTGTTGGTTTGTTGCCCCTGCCCCCCTTTCCACTACCCTCCATAGTCTGTTGTGCTGACACTGCCCTTCCTGCCTGCCTAGTGTGGTCAAATTGTTGCCTCTGCACTCTCCTACCTGCCTTCAATTTTCAGAGTCCGTGCCCCTGGCCTCTGCCTCTGAACAGTATCCCAATGAACAACTAGATTGCTAACATTCTATATTTATTACAAAAGTGTGGAATGCCTGATGTCATCTTGATGTAATCAAAACTGTAATGCCTAGAGCATTTCCTTTAGAAATTACATATATGAGAGGGTCTTATTTGCATCAAAATTATGGTTAGTGCTCTAAAAAACTAAAATGAGGACATATTTTCTGAGTTTTCAAATAGCGACAAAGAACTTTTAAATTCTTTGTAATCTTAGTTTTTTTATCCAGTTGACCACTTGATTAAATGTTGCATCCAAGGGGAGAGGGTGTGGTGTTACTTCCAGAGCTGCAGACTTTGCAACTGGGGAACCAGGTTGGAGTTTCTGCTTCAGCTCAACATTCTGTGATTCTGGTCAAATCACTTAATCTCCCCATGTCTACAACCAAAATGAATTTGATCTTGTGTGATGTAACCAATGTTCATGTAAAGCACTCCAATACCTGACTAGTCTTCACTATATAAAACTGCAAATACACAAAAAATAAGTGTTTTGCACACTTCTGTCATTGGGCTACATTTGGGCTACATCTGGGTGATATTTGGGCTACATTTGGGCTCTTTTGTCTCTGGTGGCCATTTTAGGAGATTTATTTGTTATGAAGTTTCCTAATTTCCTCATTTACTGCAGTCTCCTCAGTAGGAAATGCTTTCAGTTTTTTACTTTGATTCCATCAAGAAGGTATTCAGATATGTCACACATTTGCCATAAATTCTGAATGTTAGCACTCTAGTTGCTCATTAGATCACTGTAGTAAAGCTACTGCTCACCACAAAAGTCTGCTGCTGGTATTAAAAGTGCATGTTTCAGTCTGCATGTCAGAATGTTTTTATGAAATAAAAGAGGATTTCAGAAGTCAAAATGTGCCCTAGTTTTTCTTTCTGCAGTACTAATCATAATTTATATGGCAAAATGAACCCCCTCATTTTGTTCCTTTGTAAATTAAATGTTTTAAGTGTTACCACTTTATTCCAATCAAGATGGCTTCAGGGGGGCCATACTTTTGTCATAAGTAAGACTGTTAGCGCTCTAGTTGTTCATAAGAACACTCTGGGACATTCTGTCATTGGGCTATACTTGGGCTACATCTGGGTGATATTTGGGCTACATTTGGGCTCTTTTGTCTCTGGTGGCCATCTTGGGAGATTTATTTGTTATGAAGTTTCCTAATTTCCTCATTTACTGCAGTCTCCTCAGTAGGAAATACTTTCAGTTTTTTACTTTGATTCCATCAAGAAGGCATTCAGATGTGTCACACATTTTCCATAAATTCTGAATGTTAGCACTCTAGTTGCTCATTAGATCACTGCAGTAAAGCTACTGCTCACCAGGCAAGTCTGCTGCTGGTATTCAAAGTGCATGTTTCAGTCTGCATGTCAGAATGTTTTTATGAAATAAAAGAGGATTTCAGAAGTCAAAATGTGCCCTAGTTTTTCTTTCTGCAGCACTAATCATACTTTATATGGCAAAATGAACCCCCTCATTTTGTTCCTTTGTAAATTAAATGTTTTGAGTGTTACCACTTTATTCCAATCAAGATGGCTTCAGGTGTGCCATACTTTTGTCATAAGTAAGACTGTTAGCGCTCTAGTTGTTCTTTAGAGCACTCTGGGAAGCTGCTGTAGAACACAAAGGAATCAACTGACAGTCTCTGCCCTTGTTGGATGTACATGTTTTACTGAGAATGTCAGACTTCATTCTTACATGACTGAGAAAGATAATGTGAATTTACAGAAAATATGCTCTCAGTTTAGCTTATAGATCACCTTCCAAACCTCTGTGGGAAAAGTATGAGAAAATAGTTTTCTCTCAAACATGGTTCGTGATATCAGAGAGTAGTTTATCTGTGTCTGGATTGGCCGATAATTCCGCGTGATGATTAAAATCCCCAATAAGCAGGAATTTATCAGAGGCCAGAACATGAGGGGCAATGATTTCAACTAGCTGGTCGGAAAAAATGCCCTTTAAGCAGGGGGGCGGTAGACTAGGGCTCCTCTCCAGGAGCCATTTGAAAGACCAACAATTTTAAAAGAGCAGATTTCAATGGTGCTACAAGATACAAAATCCAAGATGCTTATAATAAACGCTCCTTTGTATATGATAATGATATATGATATGATGATATATGATATGATGCTATTCTCTAGGCTCTTATCTACTTTTAGTAGGGCTATTTTTGTGTTCCTAAAGCTAGGCCTGGACATGCAAGGGTATAGTTTGTCTGCTGTTAAGAGTGCCAACGGGTTTAGGTTATTGAGGATAGCCCTCTCTACCTCTAGCCACACTGGGTTGTATCCGGTAGGTGGAGAAATCCAATATGAGCCCTGCTTTGCCAGGAAGGCCAGCTGGTATATTCTAAAGTCTGCTAAGTTTACCCCTCCTAGTGTTTTGTTTAGTCTTAGTTTTTTAATACTGATCCTAGCTTTCTTCCCTCACCATAAAAACTTGGTTATAAGTACATCTAATTTGCAGTGGAAGTCGTCTGTCAAGAGAAGTGGTAGCATTCTGGTGAGGTAGTTAATCATCGGGGTTATCATCATTTTAATCGTTTCTATTCTGCCCCACCAGGTGATGAATTTTTGGGGACCACGAGTCTAAGAGTCGGCCATCGTTAGTCTGGTGTTCACTGTGCTCAGGCCCGCCCTGACGGCTGCTATCTCCAATTGGACAAGAATACATATTTAACTAGATTGTCAATACTTTTTAATGGCGCATCAGAAATTCTTAAAAACTATTTTTCTAAAGTACAACATAAGGTCCAGAGTGGTAGTATGGATTTTTATTTCTATTTTAAATGCAATTTTTGGATTTAGGGTGTGCCTTGGCATAATTCGCAATGATTTTAAAAGATTTTGTACCTTGAACGCGTCATGCAGTGTTGATGAGAAAGAATGTATCTTGATTGTCTGGTATGATGTCTTTGTCTATAGTCTACTTTTGATGTTGTCTAAGGGATTTCTACAGTTGTAGAACCTGTATTTATTTGTTTTTACTGATGGGATATTTGTAGTGTTTTATTGTTTGAGCTGTGGCTCAAATAAATGTAATTACTGACTCTCTCCCCCTCAATCCCTTCCTCCTCAAAAGAAGGGGCCAATGCACAAACAAGTCCAGTGGCATAGTGAAGACAGTAAAAGATTTTGGTGTCCATTCTTTTTTTCATGTGGTCAGCCTGGCTGTGATTAGTTGTTGTAATGAGCTTCTTGGAGATGGGTGGTGGATTTGAAAACAATCAGTACTTTAATTTAATTAGGAGGTGTGTTGCAAGTGTTGAAATTATTGTTACTTATATCTTCAGCATTTAAATACTTTTCAGGAAGTTAGATTTTTAAACTCATTACAACTTTATTTATAATAATGATGGGTTTGCAATTTTGAGCTGTGAAGTATACATTTAAAAAATGTTTTTTTTTAAAACCATTTTTATTAAGTTTTCAATTTAGTCTTGGACAGTGTTTCAGTGCATTTAGCGGAACAACATACAGGTACGTGTTTCCCCGATTGGGACAGGTTAACATTCAATAACTTTACATGTTTGTCTTGTCTCATTAACAGACTAGCAAATGAAATCACACCTTCTGCAAAATTCCGTACTCTATTTGGATCTGTTGAACAATATCTGGAACTAGTGCACCGCAATCTATTATCAAAGCAACATCCCTCTCACCCCCCTTCCCCCTCCCTCTAGTCCTGTAATAACATATACTTAAAGCATCATATTCACAGTTCAAATCAACACCACAGTACATTATAGCAGCGAATCACTTACAAAATATCGAAACACAATATATCGTCCTACAATTATATCGATAAAAAATTATCGATGACATAATCGACATCATATAGTTATTTAAGAAATCACCAAAATATCGAACAAACAATATCGAAGTACAGAAATATAGATACCATAAATATCGGCAACATACTTATCGAAATACAAAAATATCGACCTTCATTAAAATACATAGACTACGTTACAAATATCGTAAACTAAAATATCGACAACACTAATATCGTAATTTTATATATATCGACTGTATAAAAGTATAATAAATAGAAATAAAAAACTACATAAATAACACTAAATTCATAAAACCTCATTCACAAATTATTTCTGAACAATAACAATTTTACTACATGAAATAAATTAACACAGTTAAATAATTACTAAAACATCATTAACATTACTACATTAAACATTGATAATACTAAAATTTACCTGAATAATTCAATTATATTACATATAATATAAGCGATTTGATTATATATACACAATTATACACAACGTACTACTAATTAGCGTTTTCCTTATTTGGAAACAAACTACCAAAACTTTTTTTCTTCAAATACAAGTTGACCAATAGAAACACTCCAAATTCAAACTAACCAATTAAACAGACATTACAACATCCAAAACACTATATAAACAGTTAAACTTCATTCCTATTCTACACCCAAAATATAGAGAAATAATGAAGGACAAACTCGACAGGAATTTAACTACAGAACTAAGAAGATCAGCATACATCCAATATTTTACTCTATCAAACGTAAGTAAACTAAATGAAACTCATTAATACTAAAAGCAAATTACTTGAAACTAGAATATATATAAACTATACATTAATCTATATATTCTTTCTATTTTATATTTCCACTACAGGAAACTCCAGAACAAACTAAGAAAACACAGAAAAGCACCAAAAAACATACAACTAACAAAGTAAGTATTTATCAACCCAAATTAAACTAATTAATTACACATCCATCCTAAATCAAAACCAATGCCAAACCCCCTATCTACCCCCATTAAAATATATAAACAAATATTTACAAAAATGTACTTTTTATTTTCCAGACAAAGAAAATCCAGAAAGAACATTCCAGAACTAAAGAGTTAGTCATTGGAGTCAAATACATAAAGACCCACTTAGTAAGTATATTATAACTAAATATTTCTGTGTTTAAATTAAAAATCCTAGAACAACATATTTAATAACTATAATATATATTTTTCATAGATTAAGCTACATCAAAATGAGCGAAGAAGCAGAATTTATAACAAGCCAGAAAGAAAAAATGTTACTCTGCTATATGGGATACACATACACACAGGAAAAAAATATTTGGATTAAAAGTTAACTGGAAATGCTGCAAATACTACTCTAATAAATGCTACAGCCGTGCTACAACAAGGGAAGCAACAGTACTGTATACAAGAGAACATAATCACCCACCAAACATTACTGAAATAGAAGTCAGATCTGCTTTGGAAACAATAAAAGAAGCTAGCACAAGTTCTCAAAAACCTACAAGTGTAATTTTAAAAGAGCAGCTTCCCAAAATTCCTAAAACAGCTACTACACAAATGCCATCTGTAGCTTCACTAAAGAGAACTATAGCATGTACAAAAAATACAACTACAACTTCCACCCCAATTCCTAAAACATATAGCGAAGTTGTTATAAGTCCTGAACATAGTATCACTTTAAACAAAGAACCATTTGTCATTTTTGATAATAAAAACAATGACAAAAGATTAATTATATTTGGAACTGCAACTAATCTCTTAAAACTACAAGAATGTCAAAACTAGATGATGGATGGGACTTTTACTACATGTCCCAAAACCTTTTTCCAACTATACACAATACATGGCCTAACTCACAATTGCAATATACCATTAATTTACACACTATTACCAAACAAACAAAACTCCACATACATGGAACTATTAAATACAATAAAACAAAAAACTAATAACTTTTCTCCACAAAAAATAATCCTAGATTTTGAACAGTCAATGATTAACACTATATTAAAAACACACCCCCATACCTGCATCCAAGACTTTTATTATCATTTTAATCAGTGCTTATGGAGACACATGCAAAAATCAGCACTAAGCATTGAATATGCAACAAATTCTTCTTTCGCATATCAAATAAAACAATTAACAGCACTAGCTTATGTACCTGACACAGACGTGGCAGAACATTACAACATTTTAATAGACAGCACCTTCTACAAAGAAAATGAATTAAAACTGGACTATTTTGAAGATACATGGGTTGGCAGACTACACAGATCGGGCCACAGAAGAAACCCTAAATTCTTAATTCCCTGGTGGAACGTATACAGAAGCACATTAAATGGAGAATCAAAAACTAATAACGCAGTTGAAGGATGGCATAACGCCTTCCTTCAATCATCAGGCAGAACCAAACCAACACTAGATTTTTTTTTTTCATGCCTACAAAAAGAACAGAGCTATCAAGAGTTCCAAATGGAACAATCAATAACTCAACTAACTCCAAAAACATCAAAACAAACCAAACAAATGCATAAATATCTAGAACAACAAGTCAAATTGTACCCTAGTACAAAATGGCTGGAATACCTAAACATAATAGCCAAAACTCTTCTTTAAAGCATTAATACAAATAAATACTAAATAAATCATCTTTCAAACATACCATAGCAATAAAATATTATTTTCTCACAAAAATAATTACTGTGTGTAACATATTTTACAACTTTTCATAAAATATATTAACACACATTAATATTATTTGTAATAAAATAAAATTAAACAATAATTATATATCACATTACCCACCCACAATAAATAATAATAAACAAACTTACCAAGTTGACTCCAAACTCGATAAAATCCATTTTCTGCTAACACAATCAAAGTATTAAAAAATAATGCTTCCCAAAAAAAAATGGAAAAATCCAACTGTAGCAAAAACAATAATCCATTCAGCAAATGTCCATAGAAAAGCCATAAAAACCCCCAAAATATATAAAATAGTAAAAAAAGGCTCCAGGAAAACCGAAAAATGTAAAGAAGTGTAACTAATATATTAGTCAATAAAACTAACAAACACTTCTTCCGAATGAAGAACTTCTGAAAAGAAAAACTGTCAAAAATAATGAACATACATTCCCACCCACATAAAACAACACATAAACACCTACTAACAAAACTACCAGCTTTACATTTCATACTAATATACATTAATCACCGTAATCCTAACTCTCGAAACAGGCCTACTCAACGTTAACAATACGTAAAATCACCATACGTAAATATAACATATAACATTTCAGAATATAACTAATAAATATCTAACTACATAAAGGTGCCGATTCCGATCCTGTAAAACCCGTGTATGAACCGTCGGACGGAGCGTTTTCTCCGTCTGACTCGTACCCGGGAAAAACACCTTACAAACCCGCAAGTATGATTCGTACAGAAACACCATTTCCGTACGAATCGTAAAAAACACCAACCGGCAAAAACATACCCACAATTCCGATCCGGGACACCGCGTATGCGACATTCGCACGGAGTCAGGCAGCGTTTTACGAACCAGCAAGTACGATTCGTACCCACAGCACTTCAAACGGCAATATTTTTAAGGGACCCAAAAAGTGCCGGAAAAACTAAGTAGGCCACGAGGCACGGCGAAAAGGGGGCCCGGTACGCACCGTACCCCCATCCCTACACGTCCGCGCCGTACCCCAGCACCCCCCATGTCCGCGCCGTACCCCCACCCCCCGGGAAATTGAGGACGACGAGAAGAAGGAGCACCGGTACGCGGCGGACAGCGATGGACCCCAACCTACGCGTCATCCCGGCCCTCATAGCCTACCACCTCGTGTACAGAAACCGACGCAGATGCCGCAGAAGGTCAGAACAACCCCCAGGGGCAAAGGGGGGGGGGGTGTGTGCAAGAGGCAGGAAACATAACCCACACCCCACAAATTACTGAAACATCATGCACAGACATATGAGGGGTGGGTGCCTATCACTCCCAGCAGTGCCCAGACATATGAGGGGTGGGTGCCTATCACTCCCAGCAGTGCCCAGACATATGAGGGGTGGGTGCATATCACTCCCAGCAGTGGCCAGACATATGAGGGGTGGGTGCCCATCACTCCCAGCATTGTCCAGACATATGAGGGGAGGGTGCATATCACTCCCAGCAGTGGACAGACATATGAGGGGTGGGTGCACATCACTCCCAGCAGTGCCCAGACACATGAGGGGTGGGTGCCTATCACTCCCAGCAGTGCCCAGACATATGAGGGGTGGGTGCCTATCACTCCCAGCAGTGCCCAGACATATGAGGGGTGGGTGCATATCCCTCCCAGCAGTGGCCAGACATATGAGGGGTGGGTGCCCATGACTCCCAGCATTGTCCAGACATATGAGGGGTGGGTGCATATCACTCCCATCAGTGGCCAGACATATGAGGGGTGGGTGTAGAGGACCCCCAGCAGTGGACAGAGCCATGGGGGTGTGTACAACACCCTCTGATGAGCAAAACTCCATGGGTGCATGAAGGCATACACAATGTGCGACAATGTTGAGAGTGCCATGACAACACATCACTGACTGCAGTGTCCCACTCCCATGAGGATGGATGTCCTTTCCCCACTGCATGACACACCACATGTGGGTGTGATGACAAATTACACATGCATACCCACCCCTGGCGGAGGCAGCACAATACACACACTGAGATCATGCAACAAGACAGTATCCTCATGTCAAACACCACTAAACTAAGAGAGCCCACGGGAACACACACTGTCACCCACATTCCAGGAATCATAGGAATGTACAGGTGCCGGGGCAGCCAACAAGATGTAGCCTCCCATGAAAGGAAAAGGGTGGAGTACACACAGATACAATGCCCACAATTGTCAGTCAGGTGCCCAAATACCCTGCAGAACACGTAACACATGTGTGTGAGGCAGGGAGTACACACATGCATAGTGCGGAAAAGGGAAAATGTCCACATGAAGTCATGTCAATACACTCCATACACAAGTACAGTGTCCAGCAAGGATGCCACAAACGATGCAGGTTGAGACATAGCAGAGCATGCATGGCCAAAGTCGAAGGGATGTGTCACACACCGAGGAAATGTTGACACAGCTCAGCACAACAATTGGGAAACACCCTGCAGGGAAGATGGCAGGTGCCACAGAGTAAGGAACACACCTTGGGACAATGTCACCATGCAGTAAGAGCTAACATGACCGAAGAATACATGCAGTCACCTTGTGACGGCATGCAGATACCAGGGTCCACCCCATGAGCAGCACACTACAACATTTCCCAGACACACAACACATCATCACCACCCCAACTCAGGGAGCAGCAGCACCAACAGCAATACCAGAAAAGCCATAGTGTGCAAAGGAAAAACAAAAAACCACATTCAGCATTTCGAAGAAAAGTAGCTACAGTACACTATTCACCAAGCCCATGGGCCACGCCAGATGCGAAGTCCTGGGGGGGGGGGGACACGTTGGGACGCGTCTCCCATTGCTTGCCTGCACAGTGCACTGTACCATATCATCCACAGAGTGGGGGGCATCATGTGGGGGGGAAGAACCAGGCACCGCAGGGAAAGGAGGGGCACGGGTAGGTGTCGTGGGTGCAGGGACGGACGACTCCACCACAGGGGGTGGGGCAGCGCCAAAGGAGGAGGTCAGTATGGCGCTGCACACAGCAGCAAGCTCTTCCAGTGTCTCCCCTGCACCCGAAGGAACCACAGGCCCCAAGGAGGGGGGGGGGGTCGGAGGGATGGGTCGCAGCGCAACTGGGGGAGGGTGTGGACAGGGGGGGGGGGAATCAACTACCCTGCCCGGGGAATCCCTCAACCGCTTGCGGGGTGGTGTCACACTGGGGCTGGGGACGGACTGGCCATGAAGGACTCTCTGTCCGACTGTTGGGCAGGAGAGCCAAGGGGAGTTGTTTTGGAGGTAGTGGGTCGTGAGGACTGCGGACTCCTACTGTGACAGCGTGGCTGCTGTCTTCCCCCTGACCCAGTGCCTCTGCCTTCTCCCCCCTGTGTGTGCGTGACAGGAGGTGTGCGCTTTGCCTTCCCTGGTGGTGTGCTGCCTGTGTCTGGTGGGGTGCGTGCATGGGGACGTCTGGGTGTGTATGGGACAGGCATGGGAGTGGGAAGTGCAGATGGTGCCAGGGTAGGGGCAGGATGGAGCGCTGCAGGAGACCCACTGCTGCCGTCAGTGACCAGTCAATGGACCTCAGCAACATCCGTTGGTCAGACATTGCTGATGACATGCCCTCCATGTACGACACCATCCGTGTCAGCAGTCTGGTGTGGCCATGGAGGACACGCAGGAGCGATGTCTGACCAACCTGCAACTGGCGCTGAATGTCCACAGACTCTGCATTGACGGCAGCAGGGGAGACAGGGGCAGGGGGTGCGGTGCCTGGCACGAAGGAGACATGTTTGGTGTACCACAAACTCCCCTCAGAACCCAGAACCCCTTATCCGACTAGCTTAGTGTCCCATTCGTTAGCCGAGGTTGAGCTCGGCGGTCCCAATGTATAGACAACCCAAAACAAGCGCATGACAATATTCTCAGGAATGGTGGGAATCAGACATACCTGTTCGTCATTATTGTCAGATCAGTCCACAACAGAATAGACACAGACACGGTAAAGTTGAAAGAGTTCATTCAATGAACCTCGCGTCCTAAGATGCAGTACTGTAACATAAGCAGACAAATGGTCAAGGTGAGAAGCATCAGCATTGTTGCAATATCATAGACAATGAAAGGAGCAATCATGAGAAAATGACAGTGGAAACAGCAACCTTCCTGTCGCCAGTAAACCAATAGTAGTATCATTCGACTAATAGAAGGTCTCTAGGCTTGAACGGGGGACCCCCCACTGTACAGATCAGCTCAGTGGTATCACATCACAGGATCATCTAGTCTCTTCTCCTGCGAAAGTTCCCCATCACAATGAAACTCAAACGTGCTGCACTGCAATATGGCAAGCATTCGTCTATCAGGTATCTGCAGCTGCGTGCATGTAATGGCTAAATAGTGGGCCGATCAACCTGCACACAACAACATGCACCGTCTAGTCACCCAGACTGTTTGTGTACACAATGTACAGTACAAGCTTGCTGCTCACTGTGAAGGATGTCAAACAAAAGACAGTCCTCATGTGAAGCAAACTCGAGTAGGCATTTTAAAATTGATAACACGCAACTACAGTGTCGCGTGCAAAAGCAGCAAAATTGGCAAGATGGCTCACTAACAACTAACGCGGTGGTGCCAACTTAGCATTGTACATAGGGAGATAGGAATCATGACTACACCCCCCCTTGTTCGTACCACTAACCACTAGGGGCGCAAAATCGAGAACGCAGAGTTCAAGTTTGATAGAACAGAACCAAGGGCATGAACTAGAAGTCCATAGATGGGAAGCGAAAAAGTCAGAAAAGAAATGTCAATGATGAACGATGTTGCAGGGAAATGAACCATGTAAAAGGGGAAAAAACATAACATCGATGGATGCACCATGAAATGAGCAGGGCTAAAGTCAATCCATCAAGGTATAAGCACAATAAGTTGCAACAGCTTCCAAGAGGAAATCATTAGAACGTTCTGCAAAATTATCTGCCATCCAGTTCAGCAGGGGGAAAGAACACACGTGTTCCTTAACAATCGGGGCATGCAGCACCATTTGTGGACAACAGGTGGGGACATTAAGATAACTTCTGGATAAGAATTCAGTTGCAGCCGTTCCGATGTCCCAATTCCCTAGGACTCCATGTGCTGCAGCACAGGCCATAATCCTGACACCAGAACAGTCCAACTCATGAGCCACTAAGGGGCTCATCAGTCGATCATAATCCGGGTCAGGAGACACCGAGTTAGCCAGGCACAAATCCAGAGCGAGCCCATTCGAATGGACAATCTAGGCAATGAAAGACAGGTTGCACGCAGGTAAAGAAGGGAAACCGGAAGGACAATCCATAGGCACTGCTTAAGGTCGCCAGCGGCAGACTGCCGTAGAATTCAAGCATCTGTTTCCGAAGATGGAGCAGCCGGTGCATGCTGTCTTGTAACGCAAGTTGTGAAGCCACAGCGTAGTACGCAGATCAATAATAGCACCCCAGCCACGAGTGCGAGAAGCAAAGGGAGACCTCCGAAGACGCTAGAAAAAATAGAATGATGAAATGCGGGGATCACACCAAACAGAGTATGGAAGTAGGTCACGAGGGCGGATCCCACAATTTAGAAAAAAACATCCAGGCCACTTGTTGAAGAGGCATGAAAGATAGTCTGAATCCGAGTCCCAAATATGTAGTGGGAGATCAGTGTCCAAAAGCGCTTGCACCTCTGTGCGCGTGTGAGCTACGTGAAGGACAAATGTTTCTCGGGATGAAGTCAACACGACTTGGTTTTGAGACAATAGAGCCCTTATTCTGCTCATCTTGTTGAACTCTGCTTTCAAGGTTGGAATGGAACGCCAGATGGATACATCGAGCCGGCCATGCGGGGGTGGGAAAAGGACGTAATGACAGAAAACCACTCGTAGTGATACAGTCACGATGTGAGGAATTCCTGGAAGCATCCCACAGCAAGCTTCATCATTGAACAGCACATAATTACCGTTATCAAGCAGCGTACAAGACGGGGTCATAACTGGCACACGAATCCACTTCAGAGTACAAGCTAAATCATGAGCGTGCATATGACAAGCACCATGCTATTGAATCTGCTTACACACCACAGAATGATCCGGAGTGGAAGTGCACCCTTCACCTTTTAAATACACCTCCTTGCCGTCTCTCACGCACCTGTTGTCGCCTAGCACGGACACAAGGGACCCGAGCAAGTGGGAGGGCGGTGATGGGACTGGACAGGTCCTCCTCCTGACTCCCCTCGGCCTCCGTGCCACTTGCTGCGCCAGACTCCCCAGCACTGGTGGCCCCGGTGCTGGATCCCTCCCCCACGTACGTACCAGTGTCTCCCTCGGTTTCCCCCGACGATGCTGTGGGCAAGGTGAAGAGACAGGAAATGATCAGACACCTGTATACATATGGCACATGAGTCCAAAGTACATAGGACACAGCGCATAGCATGAACAGCAACATGAGTGACATCTACAATACTACAAACATATGTAGGCCCTGCACCACACAGTTGGTTTACCCACCATGCCACTGGGAAACAATGGGGAGCATGACACAACAGAAATTTACTTGATATCAATTGATACAGAGGAGCTACTCTCTGGGGACAGTCGAGCACTGCATCACTGGCATGGCACAGTCACCTACACCCGCAACTGTCCCCTGATGCCAGGGACACAGATAATGACACCTGACATGTAACTACCGGTGTTGCACGATGTGACTATGTCATGTGTGTGTCATGTGTTCCCATGAGCTTGCTGTAGTCGTTCCGTGACATGCATCTGCAGTTGCTGCATCTAACATGTGTGTGCGTGTCGATGGGCAGGCCACATGTGGAATCAGCCGTATCGGGTGTATGTATGCATCGCACATGGACTTGCGAGACAAGGACATATCTGCGTAGTCTCAATGTATGTGTGATCATTCCTGACATGTACCCCTTCATGGCAAGGTGTGTGGACTGTCCTATTTCAAGGACATGTGACCTGTGCCTCTAGTGTTCCGCAACCGGTCTGTATGATGAAACATCCTTCTCATGCACATATGTGGTTGTCTGTCACTCCTGTAATGCGTCTGCCTGTTCACTTACACTGGCCCACAGCTAGTTCCATGGCATGTCATGTTGACCTTGAGCACCCACGTGTGTAGCTGACTGTTGATAGGGGTGTCACCTGGCTGGCATACGTGTCCTGGATGCATTGCACAGTACAGACTCTGTATGTAGCATATGTGTATTAGCTGTTGAACATGTGCTCAGTTCATTGACATTGGTGTAGTGCTGTACTCAATCTTCGTTATTCCTTCCAAAATTCTGCAGGGCACCGCCTCTCCCCTGACCAATGCCAGACTTGGCTGCCATGAGGAACCGTGACTGTATATGCCGCTACCGCTTCTCCCAACCGTTGTTTGACAACTTGACCACAAGGCTGGAACCACACCTCCAACCGCTACACAGGTATCCTACTGCACTGACAGCCAAGATGAAGGTGATGGCAGCCCTACATTTCTTTGCCACGGATACGTTTCAATCGACCATAGCTGATGTAGGTGGCATGTCCCAGACCATGTTCAGCCGTGTCCTGCATGATGTGTTAGAGGCCATGTTGTTACACCTGGATGAATTCATACATTTCTCAACTCGTGAGCAGTTGACAGGTGTCAAGGGTGAGTTCTATGCCCTTGGAGGGATGCCCCATGTCATTGGGGCCATTGATGGGACACATGTGGCTTTGGTACCACCACACGCACAGGAGGTAGCCTTCCGTAACCGCAAATATTACCACTCCATCAATGCCCTTGTGGTATGTCTTGCTAACACGATGATATCCCATGTCTGTGCTCGTTTTCCAGGATCAGCACACGATGCCTACATCATGAGGCGTAGCAGGGTGCCTGAAATGATGCTGCAGCTGCGCAACGAACGTGCATGTCTTGTTGGTGGGTATACTCCGTTAGTCCTGCCTTTAGCGGTATCTTAATATCCTACTGCTTCTCCTGACCCACTTCTGTCCATGATGTTTCCATGTAGGGGACGCTGGCTATCCCAACATGCCATGGCTGATGACGCCGATCCGCAACCCCAGAACAGCCGCAGAACACCGGTACAACAACACCCATGGGCAGACGAGGCGTGTGATTGAGAGGACGTTTGGACTCCTGAAGAGCAGATTCCGGTGCCTCCACAAGACCGGCGGCGCACTCCCATATGCCCCGGTGAAGGTCTGCAAAATTTTGCTTGTGTTCTGCATGCTGCACAACATGGCAGTGGAGAAGGCCGTGCCACTCATCCTGGATCCGGATGAGCAGGATATCCACCCGTGGAGGATGAAGGGCTCGGGCACGGGGCAAGTGCGGATGAGGATGAGGATGAGGACATCCGGAGTCAGCTTATCCGCAACTTCTTCTCATGATGGTGAGTCCCTGTGTCTGAGTGTGCACGCTTAGAGCCTTGTGTGGCATGTGTTGCAATTTGTGTGTCGAGCTGACTGTGTGCTAAGTGACTTGGAGGTGTGTTCTGATGTGTCATTCAAGTGATGATGTAATTCCCCAAATTTTAGCGGGTACACAAAATTCATTATTAGCATGGTGACAACATAAATCCTGTAGAGTGCATGTACATGTCTGCGGATTACTAGCTCTTCGCTGACTTGTGTGTCTGTCCTCCCCAGGTTCCTGCGGCTGTCGTCTGCTCATGTCATCATTGCACTCCTGCTATTCCTCATGAGTATTGCAACGTGTGCTGGATCAGAGTTACATGTACAGACATGGTGAAAAGTCATTTTGGGTAAGGAGTGCAGCAAGGCGTTTTGTGGGTGGTATGTGTATGTGGGGACTGCTCCTGTGCATGTTGTGTTACCGTGCATACATGTCGACTCACCATGGGCCACCTGACGTGTTGCATGGCTCCCATGAATTGATAGTCACCCTTCCTGACAGTCATCTGTCATGGATTGTGGATTCTGATGAAGGCATCAATGTGTGTATAACGTCCCTCAGGAACATACGGGATGCCAATGGTGGACATGGTGTGGGACATCCCCATATGAGGCTCAATGGGGAATTGTACACTCTCCGTGTGCAGCAAGGGGTGTGAGGCTCAACCCCTTCACTTGTGTGCCAGCTCAGTAGGATTTACCACATCTGTGTGTTGCAGGGGGTGTCCAGTGTAGGTCACACATGGTCAGCCGAATGACCTGTGATTCTGTTCCAATGGATGCAATTCCATTGGTGTGAGACTGAGTAATAAAGGTGTTCGTCACACTCCAAGGTGCCTCGTCTCTGTCAATGCAGGTTTCTTGCCACTTGACATGCGGCAACTCTGGCATACTTGCTGTCGATAATGCATAGGAGTCCATGTGTAGTCTAGCGACATGCATGCAGTTGCCCATGGATTAGGCTCTCTATTGGGCATGAAGTACATGGTCGTGTATGTTTTTTAGCAAGGTCGACCACACAATGGGCCATCACCAGCTGCTGAGGGTGTGTCTCCTGTGCGCAGGTCGCCCTTCAGTTTCCTGATCCGGTGTAATGGTTCTTTGGTGATTGTGCATGCATTGTCTCTGGGTGTGCCATGTGACACTGGACACTCCTTACTTTACACACGCGCCTGTTGCAGTTGTCCTTCTGACATCCTAGTCTTTGTGTGCAAAATGGGGCATTTTTCAGGGAGATGGCGCCTGCTGCTGCGGGCCCTGCACAAGCACCCAGTGGCCACACACACGAGATGGTGTGCATCATGTTTGGCTCGCTCACATATGCTATGCTAGTCCAAAGCATCTGTACCTCATGCTGCAACGCCCTCTGCATTATGCACATGATCCACAGATAGATCCACTCCAAGTTACGACAGACCATCCCCCAGGTCCATGACAACATCTGTGACATATACTGCCCTGCCCTCTATGGAGCAAGTACATCCGAACTCCCAGGAAACTGGTCCACTTCCAGGGGGCATCTGCACACCTCCGCTTCTACAGCCTGCGCCCCAGCCACCTCACCGTCCACCATAGATAGCTGCAATGGATCACTGTCTGCTGCAGGATGACCTCCACACTCCCCACCCACACTCAGGAGGCAGTCCACAACCCCGACCCCAAACCAACCTTGTACGTCTGTCATCCTAGATCCCGTTGGGCCATCTCCGTGCATCCAACCTTGCCCTGGCCACAGTTCTTCACATCCACCGTACTCCAGCATACAGGACATTGTTCTCCCACCTGGCCACACATACCTGGGACTCCCTCCCCGGGTACCTCCACATGGGCCATGACCTCTACGCCTTGATGATGATCTCCCAAATAGATCTGTCCGCACAGTTTAGCAAGCCCCCCCTCAGCAGCCAGAAGCCATCACAGGTGAGTGTTGTACTCCATGCTTACATTGAATGATACCTGTGTGTCCTGTACCAGACTCTGATCCCAGGGTATGGATGGCTGGAGTTAGTTCAACAGTCAGGCATAGTTATACATTTCCACACACATATGTCGTTGAATAATGCAAAATGACAGCAACATCTCATGTGCAGAACAATATGAATTTATTGTTGGTGGGGTGAGTCTTTTGGTAGATGTGTTAAGGTGCTCTACCGGGGGAATAGAATCCAAAGTTCACAGGGGGAGATGGCATCCTTGTCAGTTGGAGTCATCAGAGTCCAGACCACAGTGTTGGTCATCATTGGTCAGACTGTGACCAGCAAGTCCATGTGGCAGAGAATGTCATTGGGTGAGGTGCTGCTGTTGCGCCAGAGGGCCAGGTGCCAGGCCAGGTGACCTGGGAGATGGGGATGGTCCGCTGACTCTCACGGTCTTTTACATGGACGACCCACCTTCCTCCGGGGACCCTCAGATGCAGGCCTTGATGATGTTAGGGACGCTCCGTCAGACGAATCCTCCTCCTCCTCGTCCCTCCCTGTGTCTGGTGCTGGTCTACGCCTGGTGGTACAGGGAGGGTTTGCCAGGCTTTGGGCGATCTGACGGAGTGATTGGGTCACGTCCCTGTGCACCGCCAGGAGCTCAGCCAGTCTTGCCTCCATCCGTCCTTGGTGTTGTTGATGACTGGCATGATGCTCGACCTGCAGGTTCTTTATCTCATCGAGGGTCCCCTGCATCCCGGAAAGTCTGGACACGACCTGGTCCATGCCTCTGGTGTCACGCCGGTATGAGTCCAGGATGTTGCGTATGTGTGACATACCGGGGTCCTGAGCTGGCTGGTCAGGTTCGCGCCTCCGCCTGCCTCCACTCCAACCACCCCTGCCCACACGAGCCTGGCCTGCCGTTGTGGGCACATCGGGTCTACGGGACCCCTGAGGGATGGCATTTGCAGGGTTGCCTGCCTCCTCCTGGGTGCCCTGAGAACCTTGTCCCTCCTGGTCAGACTGGCTGTGTTGTTCAGTGCGAGCAGGGCTCCTGGGTGTCTCCTGGGATGTGGCAGGAATGGGGGTGGGGGTTGGCACAGATGTACCTGACGCAGGTGCTGCAGGGGCTTGTACACCAGAGGGGCCAGGTTGGTCGGGGTCATCCACGGAGTGGTGAGAGTCGTCGCTGCCGGTGGGATCGTCTTCACGCGGTGCCTGGGACTGTGATTCTTCCCCCCCAGTGTTGGGGGGAGATCGTCGACGTTGCCCTGTGTGTGAGAGAGAGACAATGTTAATGCTGTTTCATGCCACATCCATGTTTCATACATATTCAAGTTGACACAGTTCACCCAGGTAGTTGGATGTCCCTAGCATTCCTCTCAGTGTCCACTTGGGGATGGGCATGTTGCGGGGGACAGATTGGGATGTTCTCCTGAGTGTGTGACCTGTAGATAGTTGGCTCTGATGCTTACTTGGCTCTGGATTGGTCTTGATGTGTCACATGTCCATTGTGGGAGTGTGTGAAGCCGCTGTCTGCCCCGGGGGGTGTGCTTGTGTTAGGGGGGGTGTGTGACCGGGCGTGCTGTTGTGTGTAGTGTGAGTTGTCATTGGGTCTCCCAGGTGATGTGTGTGTCCCCTCATGGTGCATGCTGGCATGACAGTGTGTGTGAGTTCCTGTGCTAGATACCTGTGCTTGTGGAGTTGGTATTTGGGTGTACAGTGGTCCCAGGAGGGCCTTGTGCTGCATACAGCAGGGCCCAGTGTCAGCTACCTTGTCAGTACTTTGCCAGTCCCTGTGCATTGTGCATGGGTATGTACCTATGCCATATGGGCTGAGGACATTGTTGTCTGCGTCTCATTTTGACAATGTGTTGTGTGGGGCCCACCCTCCCGGACATCCAGTCTTGTGTTTGTGGTTGTTGTAGCCTTGGACATGGCCTTGCCTTGATTTGTGATGGGTGAATGGTGACGTTAGTGGCATGGGCGTGGTTTTTGGGTGTGGTTGTGTGCGGTGAGTGCTTGGGGGTAGGTGCGTGCATTTGTTGTGGTTGGCAGGCACGCAACACCCATTGGACTCACAGGGCTTCAGCCCCCCCCCCCGTCGTGTGTGGCAGCCCGGGATGAGACAGCTTCCCGGCGCACTCACAGCTGCACCCGAGCACTTCACAGGTCTTTAACAGACCATTTGCATGTTAATGAGGCCTCGCTGTTGTTTCACCCCTTTAAGAGCCCCTGCAGCTCCACTCTGCCTATGGCTTAAAAGATTCATCCCCCCCCCCCCCGAAATTTTTTCTTAGCCTCCCCCGAAATTTGGCTCTAGTTGCGCCTCTGGTGGTTGGGGTGTGGATGCCATTCCCCCCAAGTTACGTGAGTTGTTTGTGTACTCACCAGGCTCTGCGACTCCTTCGACTCCGTGTAGTCCCACCGGCGGTAGCATGGCCATCACCTTCTCCTCCCAGGGATGGTAGTGTACGGGTCAGCCGGGCAGCCCACCTCCAGTGATGTTGGTCTGGGCATGTTCTTCATTCATTTTCCTCTTGACCGCCCTGCGCAGATCGTACCACCTGGCTTGGTATTCATGCCTGGTCCTTCGGACGGGCGCAACAGCATTCACCTTGTCGACAAACCTCTGCCACATGGCTGATTTTGCAGCTATGCTGGTCTGTCTGACCAATGTTCCAAACAGCTGTGGCTCGACTCTGATGACTTCGTTGACAGGGAGCTCCAGCTCCGCCGTGGTGAACTTTGGATTCTTGTCTGTGGGCATGGTGTGGGGTGTGGGTGTGGGTGTGGATGGCTGTGGGTGTGTGAATGTGAAGAGGGGGATGTTTGTGGAGGTGGTTGTGTGAAGGTGTGTGAGTGAAGGTGTAGCGAAGGTATGAGTTGTGTGGGGTTGTTTGTCAGTGGGGTCTGGCAGCAGTGGGTCTGTTGCAAAGGCTCATGGGTTGTGTGTGGGGGCCCTTTTTATTGGTCCATTTTTGGGTGTGGCTGTCTTTTAATTTTGGTGGGTGTGTTATAAGTGGTGGTTGTGATTAGGGGTCTCTGTTTGCCTGTTTGGATGTCCCAGGTCAGTCTTTGAGATGTGTTTTGTCATGTCGATGTGTTTTGTGTTGTGCGAGTCGTATTGACCCTCCTTGTGCTGTTTTACAGTGTCCTGGTTCTGTAAGAGTATTCTTCGCGTAGGTACGATCCGTATATACGCGATGCTGTGTGAGGGGGCTGGGGTACGGTGTTGGTGTGCGGCGCGTACATGCGGTGCAGGGGTACGGTGCGTACATGCGGTGGGGGAGCTGGGGGTACAGTGCGTACATGCGGTGCAGGGGTTCGGTGCGTACATGCGGTGGGGGGCTGGGGGTACAGTGTGTACATGCGGTGCAGGGGTACGGTGCGTACATGCGGTGGGGGGGCTGGGGGTAGAGTGCGTACATGCGGTGCAGGGGTACGGTGCGTACATGCGGTGGGGGGCTGGGGGTACAGTGCGTACATGCGGTGCAGGGGTACGGTGCGTACATGCGGTGGGATGCTGGGGGTACAGTGCGTACATGCGGTGCAGGGGTACGGTGCGTACATGCGGGGGGGCTGGGGGTACGGTGCGTACATGCGGTGGGGGGCTGGGGGTACAGTGCGTACATGTGGTGGTACGGTGCGTACATGAGTGGGTACGGCGCGTACAGTTGCGGGCCTGGGGTGCAGTGCGGACAGGGTGTTGTACGGTGCTGACATATTTGGGTGTGGGCGGGCTGTACGGCTCGTACACGGGCATAGGTTTACCCTTGTACATGTGTGCTACTGCGTTGGCTCCGTACGGGCCTTTTTACGTGCGATTGTGTATTCGGACGGGCGGTCGGGATCGTACTTGCACGCTCGGACTTGTGTTTTCCGATTTGTAAGTGAAACTGTCCGGCTCACTTTCGTACACTTTTCCCGATGATATTCGGACGTGCACACTTTCCGACGCACTCTCGTAGACTTTTCCCAACGCTATTCGTAGTTCTTTTTCCCGTCCCAATCGTACTTGGCAGTTTGTACGGTACTTGTGCGACTCGTACGTAAAAAAATACGGATACGAGTCGTACGGTAATTTTTTTTACAGGATCGGAATCGACACCTATATATTTTAAATACTCACTAACCTAACCCTATCAACCCAATATCCCACTCCAAAATCTTATTTTTAATTATATTTCTAAATCTACATTTATTTTAACCAATTTATTCAACATTTTTACAAAATTATCTTTATATTTAATTAAACAGATACATTTTTAAAACCCTCCCCAGCCTTACCCATATAAAGCCACCATCCTACTCCAAAGATGTTATATCACATTTATTTTTAAATAATAATATTTTATTTTATATAAAATTTCTAATATTAAAAAGGTGATGATTTTTTTTGTATAATTTATATTTTCTAAACACTACCCACACTTACCCCTATAAACACCCTATCCCACCCCAACATTTCTATATCAAAATCTAAATTTCAATTTTTTTTATAAATTTAAAACAAATTTGATTATTATTTAATTTAAAATATTAATTTTCTAAACACTACCCACCCTTATCCCCTATAAACACCCCACCCCACCCCTAAATTTTAATATCAAAATCAAAATTTTAATTTTTATTTGTAAATTTTAAATTATTTGTAAAAATATTTAAAATTTGATTATTATTTTATTGTAATTTTATATTTTCTAAACACTACCCACCCTTATCCCCTATAAACACAACCTCCCACAGCTCAATATATTTATCAAATTTAATAATTAATTTTTTAATCTATTTTAACAAAAAGTGTTAATTTTTACAAATATATCTAAATATTATAAAGTAATTATTTATTTATCAAACACTCCCCAACATTATCCCTTAAAACCCAACATCCCACTTCTAGAATTATTTTACTAATTCTATTTTAAAGATAAAAATTTTTTTCTAGAAATATATTGTACATTAACTAATATTTCATATAATATGTCATTTAGAATATATATTTTTAAAACACTCCCCCACCCTTATCCGCTATAAACCCAACATCCCGCTCCTAAAATTATATATCAAATTAAAAAAATATTCTTTTTTATCAAATATTAAAAACATTACTTTATACACTCAAAATTTATTTTTCTAAAACTTAGATAAAATAAATTCTAATATATAACAAATACACACAATACTATCCTTTATCGATTTTTTTTTCATTACGATATTATGACTTTCGATATATTATACTTCGATATTTTACTACAGATACCAATATCGATATTTTTGATATCGATATACTAAACATAGATATTTTGGTTAATCGAGATTTCGCTTTCGATAACTTTGTATGTCGTTATTTTTTTTTCGAGATTTTGTCTACTTACCATAGCAGCGGCTAAGGATTATATCTTTACTTGTACAATCCGACTCTCTACACATGTACAGTTCGTTCGGGGTAACATTTGACCTTATTGCGACTGTGGGGTAGCTTGATTAACATTAGAATCCACATCAAGATTTGTAAGGGCCTCCAACATCGTGTCCCATTCCATAGCGATTGGGATTTTACGCATACCTTTTGCTTCCTCTCTGCATATTGCAGCGCTTTCAGCGCTGCCCCACCTCATCAGCTCACCATGCCAAGTGTATGTCGTGGGGGGTTTCTTTGATTTCCAACGCATATTGATGGCTCTCTTTGCTAAGATGAGGGCTAGACACGTAAATCTGTATTGTACTGTGTTTAGACGGTTGTCCCAGAATGCACTCTTCTACGTTATTTTTTATCTCCCTTTGTGTAATAGCCTGTATATGCCTTCTGACGGAGTCCCAAAACCCTCGTAAGTGGTGGCATGTCCATATCATGTGTAGTAAATCGGCTCCCTCCAATTGACATATGGGGCAATGATGTGTCTGTGGGAACATGCGGTCTAGTTGTGTGGGGGTGAGAGAGGCTCTGTGGAGCAACATGGTCTTTATAAATTTAAATTTCGCATATCTGGATACCTTCCTAGGGTGTTCTACAATTTTCGCCCATTCTTTCTCCTTCAGATCCCGCCTCATGTCACCCGCCCAAGTGTTACGTAATGCAGTAAGTTCGATCGCTGAATGAGCACGTATGCCAACAAACAGCCATTTGATAAGGTGGCTGCCTCTGCCCATATAGTACAAGGCTTTAACTACTTCATGTGTGGGGGGGTTCCTGTCGTTATGGAGCCCATTGCTTGTTGACATATTGCAGCATGTAGTAGGTATAAGTGATCTGGTGCCCCCGTTTCCCTCCCGAAGTTGTCGTGATCCATGAGCGTCTCATTGTTAAATAAATCGAACATTGTCCTAATCCTCACTTCAAGCCAAGGTGCGATATTACGCTTCGTGATAAGTCCACTCGTCAGTGGTATCCACAATAATGGAATGTTCCTAGCATATGGAGGATGTCTGGCCGTGTAGTGCAATGTCGCTTTCCAGCATTGCAGTGCAGTGTGCAGCACGGGAGGCATTCTTTGGGGGATTTTGCAACGTGTAAGTAGCAGAGTTTGCAGTGTACTCCTATCTATATCCTACATGGTATATCCTATTTCATGCAAGTTGCGTCCAGCAGTCCAATATGAAAGCCATTGTAATTGGCATGCATAGTAATATGCTTTAAGGTCAGGGACCCCCAGGCCTCCCCTGTCTGTTTCGAGTTGTAACTTTTTAAGGCTTATTCTGGGTCTGCTAGACCGCCATATAAGATCTATAAGCATTGTATTCAATAATTTGAAGGTGCTGTGTGGTATTAAAATCAGTAAATTAGTGAGTAGTGTATCAGTCTTGGAAGGATCACCATTTTGGATATGACTGCCCTGCCAGTAACCGAAAGTGGTAACGTAGTCCAGAAGGCAATGCTCGAGCGAACAGATCTGATAGCTCTGTTGAGGTTGCCTTCTAGCATGTCTGTGTGCTTCCGATATACCTGTATCCCCAAGTACTTGAATGTGTGTTGTGCAACTGGGAGAGCTTGTGCTCCAAATGTAATGTCTACAGGGTGTACAGCCTCCTGAAAGAAAAAGGCATGTGACTTCGTTGCATTAATAGCCAATCCCAAAATCTGTTCAAAAGTCTGAAAAATCTCAGGGATAGGGTCCAGGGCGTCCTGAAGGTCCCGTATGTAAAGAATGATATTGTCCGCATACGCGGAGAATAGATGTGTTGTGGTCCCAATCAATATGCCCAAATGATGTGCTTCAGTACATAGTTTAAGTGCTAAGGGCTATAATGCCAGTATGAACAATAGTGGTGATAGCGGTCACCCCTGTATCGAGTATTCAGCCGAAATGTGTCCTCCTGTGCGTGCATGGGCGGTAGGCACGTTATAGAGTAAGCGGAGCTATTTAAGGTCATCTGCAGGTAAACCAGACTTCCCCAGTGCTTCAAACATGTAGTCTCAATTGGTCGTATCGAACGCTTGTCTTAGGTCCAAAGATAGACAACTTGCATGCTCGTAGCGGTCAGGGGCAATCGACATGATGTGATGCAACCGTCTGGTGTTCAATGAAGTACTGCGGGCTGGAATAAACCTATTTTGGTCTGTGTGTATGAGTTTATTTAAAGTTGGTAGGAGTCTGTTTGCCAGTACCTTACTAAGTATTTTGTACTCCGTCGCCAGTAAAGACAATGGGCGGTAGCTCGCCATGTCTGTGGAGTCCCTATGAGATTTCGGGAGCGATACAACCAGCGCCTGCGCTGTAATAAGGGGTAGTCTGCCCAATTCTAGCGCTTTATTATATAATGCTTCCAATTGGGGGACCAGGGATCCTGCGTATATGTCGTAAAATTCTGCCGGGAGGTCATCGACCCCAGTCCTTTTATTGCAATTTTAATTTCGCTCTTGGTAATGGGGTCTATTAATTCTTTTTGGGCTGCTGCTGTTCATCGGGGGTAAGGCAGGTAGGCCAGGAATTCTTCAGTGTGAGTGTTTACTATGTTAGCCGGACCACTATATAATGAGGCTTAATATTGTCTAAAAGCCACATTAATGCCATGTTGAGTATGGGCCGATACCCACTTCGTTAATTATAATAGTGGGTGGGTCGTCCCGCAACAGTTTGGGCAATAGTGTCCCGAATTTGTCCGCTTCAGCATGACGTATCTGTGTGAATCTTTGGTAGTCTAAAACCCGAAGGGTCTCCAAAAGCTCCGCATGCTGGATTCTCGATTCTTGTAGGGAGGTTTGTTTGCTGGTGTCATGTGTGGCCTCCTGTTCCAGTTTGTTCATTTTATTTTCTGTGTCTGTGAGGTTTCTGTTTATCTCCTGCCTAGCACCCACTATCGCACTGATTTCCCTGCCCCGCAGAACTGCCTTAAAGGCATCCCATTCTATCAAAATATCGGAGGCCGTGTTGACGTTCTCTGTGAAGTATTGGGTAATTGTGTCTGCAATCGTGGTGCGAAACACTGCACTGTCTTCCAGTGTCTGCGGCCACATCCTCCAAGTGGGTACCGGGGTGGGGACTCTACCCCACTTCATTGCTATTTCCAGTGGGTTATGGTCTGAAAAAGTCTTAGCCAGGTATGTTGCATGTGTCACCTGCATTGCTATGGTTTTTGAGCAATAGATGTGATCTATTCTCGTGTGTAACAAATGGACCCGGGAATAGTAGGAGTATTCTCTATGCGTTGGGTGACGCATTCTCCATACATCACACAGGGCCCAACCATCCTTCCATCCACACGGTGCCTTCATCTGCTTAATCACTCCTGTGCTGTGGAGTTGGAGATGGGAGCGATCCAACGCAACATCCATCACTGCATTACAGTCGCCACCTATAATCCAGGGGTGCATTTCCCACCCTACCAATGCTGAATTAAGGTTGGATAAAAATGTATCCTGGTCAAAATTAGGGGCATAGACCTTGCCGAGGACCACCTGCTGACCATCTAGCATTCCCTGTATAAGGATATAGCGACCCTGTTTATCCACCCTTTGTTCCAATAATGTGAAGGGTACCCCGTGTCTGATCCACACTGTGACTCCCCTTGCGAAGCCTGTGTAATTGGTGGAGAAGATCTGGCCTCTCCATTTCTTGCGGAGTTTCATCGCTTACTGTGCTTTGCATCGTAGCAATTGCACATGTACCCTGTGCCTCTTAAGGATGGATCCCAAACTTTGAACGTTCCATGTTAGTACATTATATGTATTGGGTGTATGCATCGTAGTGTAAACTAGACCCCTGCTCTGTCTGTAGTGAATATGAACCTCTGTTTCTCGCTAATTTAACAAAGTCTTCAGGACTCACTCCCACCCTGTAACTCCCAATACTAGGCCCAAGTGGGGAACTGCTCCGGACCATACAACTAAACACAACCACAAAAACTATGTTATGTACAACAAGTGCGTTAGGGGGTCAGCGCCAACGCCTTTCATTTCAGCACCATTGCATGCATTTGAGCTCTAACGGAGCCCGGGACTTAGTGAAAACAAACAGAGGCATGCCGTGTAAAATCGCCTATACAAAAACTAAAAAGGATATGCTGTCTAGTTGGAGTTCATGCATTGGAGCCACCAGCGGTCTTTGCTTCTCAGCCGAACAAACCATCCGCCCTCTGCGGTGTCACAGTAGGGAAGAGCGCCATGCTGCCCTCAGAGTTCGATTTGTTCACGTTGTTATCTGAGGAGGCTGTGTCCACAGCATTTGTATTGTCTCTAAGGGTGGATGCCAATACGAGTGCTCGCTTTCTGTCCTGTTGCATCTGTTGTTGCGTCGGGCTAGTCGACTGTGTTGTCCTGGTCGTCCGTGCGGTGCATCAGTAACCGACATGTCTCACCTGTTTGGAACTATGGGATGGGCTCTGTGAGGGAGCTCCCGTCAATGCAGCCGGGTCCATTACCTCTAACCACTCCTTCACATCTTCCGGGCTCTCAAAGAAATGTGTCTTCTGGTCATATATAATTTTCAATCGTGCCGGGAATAGCAGTGCATACTTCAGGTTCACACCTTGTAATTTCTTTTTGACTGTCATGAAAGAAGATCGTTGCCTTTGCACCAAGAGCGTATAGTCTGGGTACAGTGCGATTCAACTGTTCTCAAATCTAATCTGAGAGAGTTCTCTGGCCTTCTGAAGTAACAGGTCCCGATCTCTGTAATTCAACATCCTGACTATAAGAAGCCGAGGATAGGCTCCTGGTTCCGGCCTTCCCAGTAGGTATCCTGTATGCTCTTTCCACACAGAATTGGTTTGAGAGTCCCTCGGTTGTAACATTGTTTTTAAACCATTGTTCCATATACCGGGTTGCGTCGGATCCCTCACTTCTCTCTGGCAGACCAATAACGCAAATATTATTGCGTCTCGCCCTCCCTTCTGCATCCTCAACTCGGTCGACAAGACTCCTGACTTGTTTCTGTAAGTCTTGGATCTGAGTTGAATGTTGCTTGTGCTGTGGGGACATCTCTTCTAGTGCAAGAGTATTAGTTTTTACCTTGTCTGCCAGCTTGGCATGGTCTGCCTTCAGCAATGTGAGTCCGGTCGTGAGCGCGCCAATTTGCTGCTTGATTACTTTCCTGGATTCCCGTACTTCCTGCAATATTAAGTCCAGCTTGTCCACTGAGCTTTCCTCGTTGGTAGGCGGTATGCAACTGAGTGTCGGTGAGGTCGAAGTGTGTTCCGCATCATCCAGGGTTGGATCAGCGCTGGAGGCGGGTTCCTGCTGCTTCCCCTTTGTGCGTCCCATGGCTGTGCTTGGCGCAGAATGTGTGGGTCGTAATGTTGCACTGTGAGTCGCCAAGGAAGTGCGCTTGCTGGGATCGACGTGCCGTGCTCAGTCTGTGGGATGGATCTGTATTTTATAACATATGACGCCTTGCTAATGGTGAGTACGTCCGCGTGTTCACCTAATTTCACTAGACAGGCAAAGGTTCCAAAAAAACTAACACAAAAAAATAACCAGAAGAATGAATCCACAAATGGGCACCATACAGTAGTTATCCCCCCTCGCCCTCACAGAGCCAAAAAGGTCAAATGTCTTTAATCTCTGTGGCAGCGCTGTGGTCAAGCTTCCTTTCAACAAGTATTCCAGTGGGGGTTCCCAGAGCCCACAGTACCATCTGTGTCAGATTGTCAATTCTCCATGGCCATGAGCTACCATAAGCGGGGACGCTATTAATTATTGTCTGGCTGGTCCCTTTCCCTCCAGCAGGCTGCAATGGATGTTTTTGCTGTCCCCAGGCAATTTCAAATGATTGTTATGTCCGCCTTGGGTAATGCAGAAAGTACTCAATGTAATCTCAAAGAGGTTGGAAAGTTGTGTCTATGGGACAGACTATCGTAGCATGGAATGCAGGACTAGCAGGACTGTTGTGGTGTGTCGTATATGCAAGCCTGCTCTCCCTACATGCCAGTCTCTTGCCCTGCATTCTGGGCTCACCTCTGTCCCATGTCCAATCTTCGGGGCCTCTACTGGTCCCAGGCAGCAGCTCCGCCACCGTTGGAGGCCCCCGCTGCAGCAAAGCACTCACTGCAGGCAGCGGGGTGCCCGGCCTCACGTATTAGGGGCGTGCGGGTGCTTGCGGCAGGCAAACGGAGACTCCCATCGCCTCACGTCCGTGTGCGGCACCACCACTGCCGCGTCGGTTCCCAATGCAGAGGTCCTGCCCACGGCCTCACTCTTGGTTTTGTTTTCCCGGTCGCTGCAGAGCCCCTCTCCGCGCAGCGTTGCTCCGCTCGATCATGGAGAGGCCGAATGCATCTCCGCTGATGGACTGCCCTGCACAGTGTTGGTATATAACACTTTGGCTCCAATTATTGCCCATACACGGGCTATTATGCAGGATTATGGAGCCCGGGTCAGGAGCTCTTCTAGCAGACGGCCGCCCTGTTCAGCGGTTGGCCATGCCCCCCCATTTAAAAAATGTTTTAATTAAAAATGTTTGAACTTTGAAACTTTTTGTTTACAAGTAAATTAATTATGTTAGATTGTAAAAAAACAGCAATGTTCTTATTGCAAGAAATCCCTTTATGTGGAAGTCAGTATTTTAACCAATAATTTATCAAAAATATATTTATTTTACTGTTATTTGTTATTTTCCCCATTACTTTCTAATGGAGGAAGTTGCAGTACCTGTTTGGTCATGTGTAGTGCTTAACTCACTACTTTTTTATATTTTTGCCTCTAGTAACCATAGAAGTGTTTTGTTAATCTAAATAATCATAATCTTTCCTAAGTGGGTGATGTGCGCTCAAAGATCCTCCCTAAATCTCCTTACTCATCTCGATTCATCTACCCTTTAGTAGTAAGTCTGCCCCTTTTCCCACCCACTGTCTCCTGTCCCTCCCAGATTTACCACTAAATCGTATAGTTGTGTGTGGAGGCTCTGCAGTCATGCCGGAAATCTCCCCACATAAAAAGATAGTACCGGCGAAGGTGTAAACTCCGCACCTCGTTTCCGAATAGCATTTTGTAGTATGTTTATTAGTACTTGAAAACGTACTATTAAGTGTAGGCCCGAGTTTTTTTTTTTTTTGTGTTGCGCTAATTATATGAAATAACTTTACATTTCTCCTGAATTTGCAGATATGAAAAAGGAAGCACATCACATTGATGTAGATTGTTTTGCCTAAGGTTGTTCAAACTAGCTAAGTGGGAAAACTATGATTTGAGCAGTTTTCCCTGGCAGAGTCTACAACTCAGGTGTTGTTACTTCCTCATCCATTTTCCTTGACCAAGTCCTTATGAGTGGGTTTAGGATGCCCTCATCCCAGTAACTGGAAAGAAGACTTTTCTTTTACACTGAGTAGTCTTTCTTTACCGTGTGTTTTTTACGTATCTCCCTTCTAACCAGAGAGCACTGTTTTTGTTCTGTCTCCAACTGAAACCTTCTCCAGGTAAGTTTTTATTTTTAATTCCTAATTTTTTCTCGCCCACTTGTTATCCATTTCCATAGTAGGAGTCCAGGAGGACAGAGAAAAGCCATTTCTTTTACAAGTGATTCCAGCGTTCGCCCTGCTGTAGCAGGATCATTTATGCTGTACTATATTTTATTCTCTCACCCAGCTTTTTCTTTCTCTTGCAGAGCAGGATTACAGATAGAAAAAAAAATCTATATTATTGTTTTAACCCTGAATTGATAGCTGCGATAGCTGGACCTTTAACGCAAAAGCATACTTCATTCTCTTCCAGGGGAATCCTCATAATAGTCATAATCATTGAACAGTCCCGTCCACCTGCTAGGCTAGAGCACATACCTAATGTTATATATTTCCCGAAACCAATCCCGAATCTCTGTACACGACTGGAACGGACACCATACAGCAGATTTCACTTTAGATGTATTCAGCTTTTGTCCACCATAACACGTTTCAGCCTACTCAGCGGCCTTGATTACATGACACACATGTTACAAATTCTATTATTACGGTCTGGCGACGCATGTGAAATAGGCATTAAAGAAAGTTTTCACATCCTTACCTTGTGGATTTAGCTTAAAAATAAATACATCATGTTTTACTACTATTCACTGTGCTGAAATTAGATCATTTGTAAAAAAAAAAAAAAAGCAATACAGTTACATTTAATTAAAGGCTTTGTCTCAGCCAAAAGTCATCATTCTTATATTGCATTAAATATCATTCAACATCATGATTCCTTTTTTTTTTTTTTTTTAGTCTCTTTATTGTCAGTTTCATTTAATGCAAGCAGGGACCAGCGATTGTATAACAGAAGCAAAAAAACAAAACACAATATACATGATTGTTAACAAAAGTGGAGGGCGTCCAGGCACATGATAAATAAATAAACATCTTAGTTCGTTATCTCATTAATCCAATTCTCTAGAGGCGCCCAGAGTTGTACACCCATCATTCTCCTTTTGCTGCCTTTAGCCCTATATATAGCCCTTTCCAAATTATACTTGGCTAGTAAGCGTGCTCTCCAAGAAGAAAAAGAGGGAGAGTCTGGATTCACCCAAGCTTGAGTAATGCATGCCCTCCAAGTTGCCAAGGAAATAAAGAGAAAATTTGTCTGACCTTCGGATAAATCGAGAGACGATACGCCTATTAGCACTAGTTCTCCTGACAAGACAATTGTCTGACCCATCAATACTTTAAGAAAAGTTTGAATTTCAGACAGTACAGAGGACAGTCGAGGACAAGCAAAAAACATGTGAAGTGCCTCTGCTGCAAAGAGTCCACATCTGTTACATGAGGTACCTACAGTAGTACCCCATTTACTAATTTTGGAGGGTGAATAATATAAATCAAATAAGGCCATATAATGCTGTGTACGGGCTCTCCCAGTTATTAATATAGTGTTAGCCAAAACTATGGATTCTAGAATTTTAATATTAGCAGTACCCAATTTTTCATTCCATCTGTTTTGATATAACAGAATATCATCTGGGAGTGAAGCCAAGAGTAAATTATAATATGAGCCAATCTTTTTTTTGATAAAGAGACTATCCATAAGTGGGATCCTCCTTAACCGAGATCGATCTTGCGGACGAAGAGTATTAAGAAAACTATGTATCTGGACATATTTAAAATAATCATTGCGGGTTAAATTATATTTGCTCACTAATGATGAAAAAGGAATTAGCTGACCATCCTGCCAAAGATCGCCTATGCAGCTAATACCTAAGTTACGCCACCGAGTCATTACTACATCCTGAAAAATTGCTGGAAAGATACTAGATGATTTAAATGGAGTATACACCAAGATTTTATCAATGCACCTTTGCCTTTTAATTAGCCGCCAAGCACAAAACGCAGCACTCAAAATCTTAAACTTGGTTTTTTTGAAGTAGCTAGGCTCTATAATTCTCAAAAAGCTTCCTTGGCATTCTGTACCCATTGCAAATTCGTAGATTGATGGTGAATGACTAGCTGGAATACGTATTCTAGGCCCAATTATCAGTGGTGAGATAGACTGTAACACCGCAGCCAGGTAATAGTAAAGGAAATGAGGGATTCCCCAGCCACCTCTTAATTTAGGAAGAATCATTTTTTTAAATGACCTACGATGCCCTCTATACCCCCAAAGAAATCTGGCAGACATCCTTTCCAGCTGTTCAAAAAAAGTCGGGAGGAACGCTAATGGAATTGCCCTGAACATGTATAAAAATGTTGGTAGGATCATCATTTTTAGAACACTTAAAGATAAATGGAGATGGTCAATGCGTTCCAAAGTTGAGTTCACTTTTTTCAATACAGGAGTCAGGTTAAGTTCTGGAATAGCAGCAACTGGTGATGTAATTTTTATGCCCAAATAAGTGGCCACTGGAACTATATTTAGTTGTAATGGGGGATTCAGTCCGACAAACAAAATTTGTGTTTTTTGTATATTTAGCTTATAACCAGAAAAGTTGCCAAATTGGGATGCAAGATCTTGAATTATTGGTATTGCCCCCTTGATATCCGTTGTCAATACTACTATGTCGTCTGCATAAGCTAGAGCTCTATATATCGTAGCAGCCACTTGAACTGGTTTTATATCCTCTGCGTTATTCAGTCTATTTAAAAAAATATCAATGTATAAAGCAAAAAGAAGAGGTGAAGCAGGGCAACCCTGTCGTGTCCCACGATGAATGCTAAAGGGAAGAGATTTCTTCCCACCAATACTAATACAGGAAAGAGGGGCAACGTAGAGTGCTTTTAAAGCCGTAACCATTTTAGGACCAAAGCCCTTTCGGGTAAGAAGATCCCAATGATATGGCCACGCCACCCTATCGAATGCCTTTTCGGCATCCAATAGGGTGATTCCCAGATCTATATTTGAACCGTGGGCCCAGTCCATTAAGGCAATCACTCGTCTGACATGGTCAGTAGTATCACGGTTAGGAATGAACCCATGCTGCAGATGCGAAACAATTGTAGTAATAACCCCAGAAAGGCGGGAGGCTAATATTTTTGAGTAAATTTTGCTGTCAGCATTTAAAAGAGCAATGGGTCTGTATGAGGTGCGGTGAGCACAGCTCAGCTGCTCTCACGGACGAGAAGCATGTCCGCCATCTTGCCCCCAATCAGAGAGTCTCCCATCATCATGATTCCTAATCCTTCTTATTCACTCAATATCATTGCATATCATTACGCCATAGTGGTTTATAACCTATTCACTGACAATGCATTGTCATTTAACCCAATCAATTTCTGACTAGTGCCCGAATAATACCTCTGATTCATGTTTTATACTTTGTTTTTTATCTACAAGTTCATGTGATGCAAGAAGATTTCAAACTGTATTTGAGACATCCCTTCTCTGCGGAATCCTTATTACTTCTTGATACTAAGTCGAGCTTTATCTTGAATACCCCAAATTATTAAAAATAAGAGAAATCACTAACCCTTATTAGTTTCTACATTTTTCATATAATCCGCAAGGATTAAATTCCAATCCTAAAATTCACACTTGGGGGGTTTAATTAATTGAGTTCATGTAGTGCCTGAATCCCCCCTGAAGGGGTATCTCCGCGCTCGTGGACAGACGTGGGAGTGCTGGCGCTATGAGAGAAGTCTTGAACAGGAGCGTTTCAGGGAATTTCTGAACCGGAGATGGTCTAGACATTGCCTCAGTGTTATAGGGAGCAAATTCCAGTACCGGGGACCGAGACTCGAGAAAGCTTTCCCACGTCCTTGACTTTTAAATCCGGGGGACTTTAAGGAGGGATTTGGAGCCTCATCGCAGATCCCTAAGGGGAGTGTATTGGTTGAATTTCTCCGCAAGGTAGGTGGGGCCATTACCAAACACCGCCTTATGCACTATGCAGCAAACCTTGAATTGTTTTCGTTTGCGCACCGGAAGCCAGTGCAGCTGCTGAAGCAGCGGAATCGAAGGTGATCTGTACGGGTCATTTAATACCAGCCGGGCCGCTGTATTTTGGACTACCTGTAAGCGGTCCAGCGAGGCCGCGTTAGCCGAGACCAGCAGGGCATTACAGTAGTCGAGTCGACTCTGAACTAGCGTCTGAATCAGTCTTCCGTGAGGAGTCTGGAAGGAAAGGAAATATTTGTCTCAGCAGACTCAACACATGAAAGCAGGAGCACACTGTGTAGGCCACCTGCTACTTCATGTTCAAGGTCTGCTCCATATGAACCACTACGTTTTTTACTTATGTCTTTGTGGCGGGAGAGACACCCAACTCCCCTGGCCACCACTCTGGTATCCACAGCAATGCGGCCTCTCCGAAGAGCATAATCTCAGTCTTCCCGTCATTTAATTGTAGAAAGTTGTTACTCATCCACTGAGATATTGCTGACATGCCGGAAGAGAAGGTAGTCTGGGCCGTTGCTGAGCATCTGTCAAAAGAAAAGGTAAACTGGGTGTCATCCGCATATGATATTTACATGAACCCATATGTCCTCAGAAGATCGGCCAAAGGAGCAACATAGATATTAAATAGGGTGGGGCTCAGACAGGAGCCCTGAGATACTCCCTTGGTCAGCTTCTTGGTCTTAGATTGATAAGGTCCCAGGTTGACTGTCTGGGAACGATCGGAGAGGAAACTAGTCCTCTACCCTTTATCTCAGATTCCTCTAGTCTCCTGAGCAAAGTCTGGTGGTCGACCGTGTCGAATGCTGCCTAGAGATGTAACAACACCAGTAGAGTGGATTGCTCTCCATCTAGTGCTAGCCTGATGTTATCTGTGACAGCCACCAGGGCTGTCTCAGTGCTATGTTTAGGCCTAAAGCCTGATTGCAACACATCCAGGCTGCCTGACGCTTCGACGTGAGCTGATGGATGTTTATTAATGTGCTTTTCCAAGACTTTGCTCAGGAGCGGTAGGAGGTATTGGTCATAAATTCAAGAGCTCTTTCATGGAGGCCTTGGTGTTTTTGCGGAGTGGGATGACTTGTGCGGCCTTCCATTGTAGAGGTAGATGCCCTTCCTTTAGCGACGCGTTCAGGAGGGAATAAATAGGGGCAGACAGTTTTTTGGTGAGACAGGCAGAGATTTTGGCTGGTAAGACATCGAGAGGGAAACCTGATTTCAGTTTGTAATAAGGTTTCTACTTTCTCGCCCGTCAGGGGGGGAAGCTCGTCAAGGGCTTCCCCTTCTTGCCGGAAAGATGGTCATGGGTCATAACTGACTTCGTATTACCAGCTGAAATGATCCTATTGTAAATCGGGTCAATTTTCTGCTCAAAGTATTCTGCAATAGTGTCGCAAAGAGCTTGAGATGGGGGTTCTTCCAGATCACACGCTTTAGGATTCGTGAAAGATTTAAGGATCTGGAGTTGATTTTGGGGCATTCCCTGCCTGAGTTAACTGCTGGGCAATAAAAGATTTCCAGGCTATTTTTATGTTTTTATGATACTGAGCGAGAGATGTCCTGTATTTTTCTTTGTCACTTGTGCTATGGGTCCATCTCCAGCGCCTCCCAAGATTTTTGCAGTGGCCTTTTCCATTGCGTAGTTCAGTTTTATACCAAGCTGCATGGACCTGCCTTGGCTTGCCAGTAGAGGGTTTTTATGGGAGCGAGTTGATCAATCACAACTTTAGCCAAGGCATTGAAGCGGGCTAATCCTTCCTCTACATTTTCATATTCTCCATCCCAAGACGAAGGAAAAGTGGCTGAAAATGTCTTTGGGGTGATTTTATGCCACTGTCTAAACAAATGTTTGGGATCTAGGCCAGTTTTTCCCTGTCATCTGGGTTATTAAGATGGCGGGTAAACTTCGGTCCGTCCGCCACCCTAGCGGTGCTGGGACCGGCCACCAGATGTGTGGCGGTCCCGCACTGCTAATTAGGATGCGACCGCCACTCCGGCAGCCGCATTCCGCATGTTTGACATTGCGGCGGGTGCTGCTGTAAGCAGCACCTGCTGCAATGCGAAAGTGCCATGTTGTGCATTGCCATGCACAATGTGGCAGGCACCGCGCGATTGCTTTAGGGACCCATTGCAGCCCCCCCAACCCCTGGGGGCCCGCAACGGGCCTCCAAAGCAATTCCCTGCCAGCCTTTATGGAAAGGCCTTAGTAAACACACATCCTAATATGGATGCCTGCTAGGCACAGCCACCATATTGTGGGCCAAGTCCACTTTGTGGCCGCCGCGATACCCCCCACCATTAGGATATGGTGGGGGTAAATCTGGTTGGGATGGCGGGTGGATCCTCCTGACATCCTAATCACCCCCTTATTTTGATAATCAACTTTTCCTCGTATACTAATCAATTGTTAGCAGACGAGTAACCTAAAACATTTTCTTTCCTCCTTCTCTGCATTAAAGAACAGCTAACTTCAATGACATCTACCTATCTAGAAAGGACAACACTTTCTCAGCCACTATGTTGATGTTATAAACTTGAATATAACTCTTCATCCATGTTTAAACCTTTCAGGGGCTGTGCAATCTAATTTAACAATGTATATAATTTCCATTGGCCTCAGTCGTTTTTCCCTGTCTCCCCAACGCCTATTTTGTGGTATTGCGTCAATTACAAAATAGGTGATCTTTTAAACCCTGGTTTAGGCTTAAGCCATCCCCCTTTTTCAATCACTTCCAGACTGCTTCTTACCAGAGCATCTTTTAGTGATGGGGCTTGTCTGAAAGTTATAAGTGGCCATTTAGGCACAATAGGACCAATAACTGGATCTGACTTAACTATCGGCTAATTTATTTTTAATAAAGCCATCAAAGTTTTGCCCTGTGTAGTGTAGGTTGTTAAGAATCTCATTGATTTTTTTCGTCATGTGTAGTAACTTTCTGTTTGTTTGCAGATGCCTGGTGTTAGAAATGGGGGTCTCTAGTTGGCAATGGCTGGCTACTGTCCAAGTAGGGACCCTTCTTCCTAAGTCAGAGTAAGCAGACTACACCCTTTCACAACCCCTTCTCCAACCTGTGGTAACGTAGCACGACTTATCTCAGAGTCTTATCTCAGAGGCAGTGTGTGAAGCATTTATGACCATACACAGTAACACAGTGAGGAACACTACAAAGGGACACCACACAAGTAGTTATAAAAAATAAGTATCTTTATATATAGACTTAACACAAGACCGATAACAGTAAAAATCCACAATAGGGTTACTCTTGAAAGGCTGCAAAAATAGTTCAAAATGTGCAAAGAGGAGTTCAGTTCAAGGCAGTGGTCTCTGCGACCCTTTTACTCACAAGATACCTGGATTCTGTAGCAAAGCAACCAAAATGTCGCTAAGGAGTTGTAGCGACGATTTTCCTCACGCTAACCAGCGATGCGTTGAATCCTTACCGCAAGGGAGGATGATGCGCTGATTTGTGTGCAGGACAAAGTGACAAACTTCTGCACGCTAAGCCGGCGATGCGATAAAATCCTTGCTGCGAAGGGAGGATGATGCGCCGAGCCTGTTGCGTGTGCGATCTTGTTGCGATGAAAGAAAATGGCGCTCTGCGAGGGAGCGACGATACTGATGTGATGAAAATGGCAAACGCTCAGCGTTCGCTCTGCGATGTCGTGAAGCGATGAACTCGATGCGATGATCTTTGGTTAGCGAGCGCTTTCAGGCCCGCAAACATGCAATGCGATAATCTTCGGGTTAGCGAGCATTTGGCAGCCTGCAGACAGGTGATGCGATGATCTCCGGTAGCAAACACTCGGTGGCAGCAGTGTGACGAGTTCCTTATGCTCTTCAGCTGCAGCGGCTCACTTACGGGCGTTAGCGACGATTTTCAGCACTCTCTTCTCCACAGTAGAACTAGAGGCCCTGGAACTCACAGGGGCCTCACCTGCAGGTAGAAATCCTCGCTGGGAGGAAACAAGAGGTGGTGGTGGAGTCTGATGTGCCCGAGACTCCTGCAGGAGGCTAGCTCTCTTCTAGTCCTTGGGTGATTGCTGTAGCAAAAATAAAAGTCATTTTCCTCTTCTTCCAAGTCCAGTAGTAACCACTGCAGGCCAGTCCAAGAAACAGCACACAAGCACAAGGACAGTCCTCTCCTGCATATTCCTTCAGTTACACGGACAGAGGTTCTTCTTGTTGTCCAGGAGCAATACAAATTGTAGGGGTTTCAGCACAGATATTTATACCCCAAAAGTCTTTGTTCTAAAGAGTCACAAGTCCCTGAACCCAGCCAGAACCAGTTCTGCCTAGTCCTGGAGCACTTTGTTTACCAGGCTGCATCCTTCCTTTGAGAAAGAGGGGGTCTGCCATCAGACGCACCACAGGAGGTGGAGCCAGCATTGTGGAGGGAAGGCACAGCCCTATTCAGGTCCCAGGTGCTACTCCTCCCACCCATCTAGATGCAGATCTCTCTATTCACCACTGGGACACCTCACCCTGTCTCCTGGAATTCCCCAGCCCTGTCACTCCAAAACCAGACAGCCAATACACATAACAGCAGAGCACACTGGAAGGCTTAGGCAAGAAAATACCTACTTTCTGAAAGTGGTATTTTCAAACACAGAATATAAAAATAAACTTCACTAAAAGATGTATTTTAATATTCTGAGCTCAGGCATACTAAATTCGTTTTTCTACCATGTTCTTTGGGTCAGTTAGGACTATAGAGTGTAATAGTCAAACTGCCCATTCTGGCCTATGGAGAACAGGTAGCCTTACACTAGTGAAAAACGAAATTGGTTGTAATTCACTACCAGGACATGCTACACACATCAGGGCATGTCCTACCTTACACATACAATGCACCCTGCCATAGGGGTGACTCGCATGATGTCAAGGGAAGGTTCAGGGGCTTCACAGCCAAGATGGCAGTTCTGGACGCACACAGACACTGCAGTGGCAGGTCTGAGACACACTTTACAAGCTGCTTCTGTGGGTGGCGCAAACCAGCGCTGCAGGCCCACCAGCAGCATTTGGTTTACCAGCCCTGGGCACACACAGGCCACGCTACTAGGGACTAAAATGTAAACCAAATAAGCCAATCAAGGATATACCAATTCACATGTCATATTTATACTGGGAGAGCAAAGGCACTTTAGCACTGATCAGCAGTGGTAAAGTGCCCAGAGTCATAAAGCCAACAAAAACAGGTTAGGAAAAATCCAGGAGGGAAGTCAAAAAGCTTAGGGATAACCCTGCAAAAAGGCCCATCTCCAACACATGGGCTTTAGTGATTATGTTCCTACTATATCCTCTGAATCTCTTTTGCATTAATTCCTGACATTGAGTCGTCTCTTTTGGTATGCTGCAATTTCTCCTAGTGCAGAGCATCTCCCCATAGGGGATGCTTAATTTTGTATGTGTGGGGTGAAAGCTCATAGCATGTAGTGTGGTGTTTCTTGCTGTGGGCTTCCTGTGTAATCTAGACACCAAGTTATTATATTTAATGTACATTTCAAGATCTAGGAATGTTGTGCTTATTTCACAAGTGAAATGCAAATTCAACTCATTAATGGTAGTCAGTTCCACAAAATCCTTGGCTGAGTCCATCGAACCCTTCCATACAATGAATAGGTCCTCAATGTCCCTAGTCCAAACAATTACATGCTCATCCCACAGTTTGCCGTGGGTTTGCAGAACACCACCTCCTCCCTCCAGCCTACATGTAAACACGCAGGTGCCCATCGCAGTCCCACGGATCTGCTGAAACAAATAATCACCAAAAAGGAAACAGTTATTCTCCAAACATCATCTTGCCATCGTTTGAATCATATGAGTATGCTTGAACAAGCTAATTTTCCTATTTCTTAAAAAATGACTCCACGTGCAATCCGTCTTCATGACGAATGCTGGTATACAGCACTGTCATATCTAATGCCATTAGGACAAAATCCTCTTCCATTTTTCTGTCGTACATTTGGCACAAGAAATCCCCACTGTCTTTTACATATGAGGGCAAGATTTTTTACATGCTGTTGTTAAAAGGAATCTATCTACTTTGAGGTGTTTTCCAGCAGGCTCCCTCGAGCCGAAATTATAGGGCGACCTTGAGGTGTACTAGAATTTGTGTATTTTAGGAATTAAATACATTACAGGTGTGAGAAGTTGGCCTGATATGTAGTGCTCACTATTCTAGTGATCACTGTGTATCATTCCAAACGACCCTTATTGATGATTGGTTGTAAGTCAACCTTATAGACCAGCTATCCTAGTAGCGTGGACGAGAGCAGTCTTCAGGCTAAACTCTAGAGGGCGTGTTAAGCCAGCTGTTTACCATCACATATACCCCTTGAACACCAAGTGAAAGGACACCACACAAGTTGTTATGAAAATAAAGGATATTTATTTATAACACGACTACCCTGGCTCTTTATGAGTCAGGGAGCTAAGCACAATACAAAACTCTTAGGAAAATACTTCTAGTTGCACAATTTACACAAATGCCCGAAGGGCACGAAACCATTTACACTGCAAGTGGAATGGGAGAGGTTAGAAAGTTTAAAGTTACTGATTCCGGAGGAATCCGATCAGTGGGACTAAACGAAAATGGAACTGGACACTTGTAGAGTGAACCTACGATGGAGCACCGAGATGCTCGAGTTACCTAGCCCAGAGGCTGCGGCTGCGTGGGGTTCAGCAAGATGTCGGGAGTCCTCGTTGTAGTCTCAGGAGCCTGAAAGAAGAAGTTGCTGGCAGGCGACCAGTGTTGATGTTCAGCGAGATCCAAGCCTGGATCGGTGATGAAGGAAACCTGAAAGCAGAGGGGACTCAGTTCTCAACCGCTAACCAGCGATCGTGTGGGTACCAGGAAGGTACCGGCTGAAGTCACCTCGACCAGGTGAGTGGATGACGTCGGACTCGGCTGTTCCTCGGACCAGGAGGCGCGGCGGCGACCAGGATGGAGGGCGAGCTGTCCCACGAAGGTGTCTGCTGTCGATGATGCTGGGCCCAGGAATGGGGCAGCAGGTCTTGGCAGTGGCAAACCCACACTGTGGAGTCAAGATGGCGTCGGGAGTGGACCAGGAGGGTCCGAGGTACTCCTCTGTTGAAGGGGAGCACGAGCCAGTCTGGAGCAACCAGACCAGTGATGAAAGTCTGTCGTGGTGCGTCGTGAAGAGGGCCACAAGCCGGTCGGCGAGTGGTCGGACAACGCGGTGAGCAACAAGGAGCAGAAGGGCCCCCACGCAGATCTCGTGGATGCTGGGGAGGCAGATTTCGGTGCTGGAGCCGCTCAGGGTTAGGGCTTCTCAAACCCTAGGTGCACTCACTCGAGGGTCCCTCGGTGGGCGTGCTAGATAAGCGTCGTGCAGGTTCTGAAGATGGCCGGTCCCGCAGGTCTCGTCACACCTACGAATCTCAGCTGGGCTGACGATGTAGGTAGAGGTCAGAGATGGCAGGGAACCCGGGTCTCGTCAAGCTGGGCAGTCTTGATCCGTGGGAGAGACGTACAGCAAACCGCAAGCGCTTAGGTGGTGCCTGCTGGTGCAGGGTGGCTACTCCTTAGCCACAAGGGAGAGTCTTCAGAAATAGTCAAGAGTTCCTTTCGTGGAAAGTAGTTCAAGATTCAGAATTATCCAATTTGGGAAGGGGACTCGCTCCTACCTTTATTCTAGGAAAAAGGGGCTGGCCCGTGACTAGGTCCTACCTATGGGTGGGACCAGGAGGGGGGTGGTTACACCCCTATCCTTTGTCCGGCTTCGCCCCAGCTCAGGGGCTGGTGTGCCCCCGAAACTGGTTTGAGCCGGGCTATGCACAGTGAGCACCGGGGTGCCACTTGCAATCACCTTCCTTTCAGCCCTGCCTACCTGGGATACACAAACCCTGTCTGGGATGGTGCTAACACCGCCCTCGACAGGAAACCCTTTGTCCAAGCTTCCCTCGCTGGAAGGTCTCCCAGCAGCAGGAGGTCAGACTTGTGTCTGGTGGCAGCATCCATTTTGTGATGCTGAGGCTTGAGTCAATTTTAACCGGGGTTCAAGGTTACTTCCATGTCGTGTCCCTCTAGAAGGGTGGAATGCTAACCCCGTCGCCAGAACTGGCGAGGGGTTCGTATTCCAATTCGTATGACACCTTACTCGACATGTTTGGGTGATGCGATGCCAAAGTTAGCAAATAACCGCGAGGATTATAATGCACTTTAAGGTAGTTGGCCCGCGTCACCATGGAACGGCCATTAGGATTTGGTTCCGCAAGCCGTCGACGGGCTCAGCTCGCGCCAGAGCACCATCTCACATGATTCCCAGCACTCTGCCTTCAGGATTGATAAGGCCTGCCATAGGAGTGACTGACAGGAATCCATGCGTCCATTTTAGGGTTAGGTATAGGAATACTACACCTACAGCAACGGGTGATTACACCACCTTGCCCCAGCTGTCGTGCAGCCAGTTGTGTCAGATTTGGGCGGCCATCCAGGGGTGGCATAATACATGCTGCAGCCCCTGGTAGGCCCTGGGTACACCGATGCCCTGGATACCTGTGGTATGCTGATACAGGGACTGATAAGGCGGCCCAGTTCCAATTAGTGGATGCACCTAATGTACATGTGTGTTAATTTCGAGAGAGAACAGCTAGGCTGTGGGTCTGATTGGCAGGCCCACAGCCGGGGAAAGTCGTAAACCAATGAAGCAAAAGCAAAAAATCTGGGTGATCATAGGATTGCAGACCCTACTCTCCTACAACAGGTGTAATAGGATTCTCATTTTTCAAAAATACTAATTCATCATGTGTGATCAAACCATCATTCCACCAGTCCTTCAGTTCCTCAAAGTAACTTGTTTGAACATCCAGGAGAACAGACTTATTACATTTCCTATAACTGCTCCTGTCATTCAGTTGGTCATGCGCCTCATGCAGATACATGTCCAAGGGCCATACAACTAAATTTCTTCCTATAAATAAAAAATAAACAAATATATATATAAATGATGCAAACCTCGGTCAGCCGACCGTAAGAACAATGGGCACTCCCAGTAGCAAGTTCAAATAAGTCTTTATTTTTCCAAGATGAACGCACTGATGCTTTTCGGCAAAAACCTTTTTCGAAGGGCATAAACTCCACCCATCACCACCAGTGTACATACGTGTTTGACAGCAAGACAAGTGTTCAACGTCTTGCTGTCAAACATATTTACACTGGTGGTAATGGGTAGACTTTATGCACTTCGAAAAATGCTTGTGGCAAATGCATTAGTGCCTTAAATTTGGGAAAAATAAAGAGTTATTTGAACTCGCTACCGGGAGTGCCCGTTGTTTGTTCGATCAGCTAACCGATGTTTGGATCATATATATATATTTTGCTTCCAATTTCACCATAGTGCCGAACTCTCGGCGGGTGCCACATGCAAGCGTGATGCTGAAAATCATGCACATCAATCGAATTCCACAGTATGGTCAAATTGGAAGTGAAATGTTTAACTGCCTGAACTGCTCATCATCACACGTGCATGTGGCACCCACCGAAAGTTCGACAGAATGGTAAAATTGGAAGCAACATTTTACATTTGAACTGCCTGAACCGCCGCTAAAGACGTGGGCCATCGACCAAAGTCATGAATTATGCAAGTTCAAGGAAGCCAGTAATCTGACTGACTCCTGTGGTTCTCATTTTGCGATAACATCCAGCCGCAGGCGAGGTGCTTACAGTGCACATCGTGATGGTAATCTGAAAGTGGCCGACAGTGTGGAAAGCTGCGCTCTGAAAAGTTATGACTTACCTAGGGTGGTGAGTTAATTGAGACATTCAAATGTTATCAACAGTGGAAGATACACTTTATAAGAGGTTTTTATCAGCATGGCAGCTGAGAGACTAATGAGGCTATTGAAGTCCACTGTTTATGATCATGGTTTGAACTTACCAATGGCGAAAGAGTTTTTGAAATTTAAATGAACCTGCAATGATGTCCCACAAGGACCCCAAGGGCCCAACATTTTTTTGAAATCGTCAAAATACGTTCAGGGTGCGTGGACCCTGCCGGAAAAAACGAAGCGTGGGCTACCGCGCTTCGTTGTTAATTAGCCCCCGGGGGGGCCAAGTCCTGGGTGCAATATGCATAATGTAATGGGGGGCCCAGAGTGGCTTCCCAACCCCGGGATCTGCCACCCCTGGGGCTTTATAAAATTATGTGGGGGGGCTCTCAGCCCCCCCAGCCCCGGGGACCACTACCCCCCGGGGCTACAAAATGAAATGGGTGGGGGGGCTCAAAGGCCCCCACCAAGCCCCGGGGACGCCACCCTAGGGCTTGTTTAAAAAATAAAAAACTGCCTGTGTGGCGGGGCACAAGCCCCCCCACACGCCCTGGGGACTGCCACCTCCCGGGGCACTAAATATTTAAACTAGGGGGTCCGTTACGGCCCCCCAAGCCCCGGGGACCACCACCCCCGGGCCTTTGACTTAAGTGGGAGGGGGCGCAGCCCCCATCCTGGAGCCTGTGATGGCCCTGGGGACCGCCACCCCCCAGGGCCGGCTCCTGCAGTGTCCCGGGGTGTCCACCCCTGGGACACTGTAGTTTGCTATGGCAGGGCCATAGAAAACTTGGTTTGGATTTTGAAAGAGAGAGCAGGGAAACCTGCTCTCTTTCAAAATGCAAACCAAATTGCTTTTCCACACGGGGAGCTGCATCTTAGCAGCTCCCCATGTGGAAAAGCAATGCCGGCTCCCGCAGGAGGCGGGGAGCCGGCGGGACCGTGGGGGGATTGGGGACCCCCCCCCACGGTCCCCAACGGAGAGGGCCAGCTCCGGGGGATGGGGTCCCCGGGGCTACAAGTGGCCCGGGAGGGGGGCCCCTCACCAAAATTATTTAAAAAAACAAAAAACAAAGGCCGGCCCCGGGAGACGGGGTTCCCGGGGCTATAAGTGGCCAGAGGAGGGGGAGCAACGCAGCCCCCCTCCAAAACAATACAAAAACCAGAAAAAGGCCATGCCCTGGGGGATGGGGTCCCCAGGGCCAATAAATTAGAAAAAGGGGACCAAACAGCCCTCCTTCTTAAAAAAAACACACAAAAAACAGGATCGCGGCGAAGGCCACGCCCCCTCTTTGCTGCACTCTGCAAACACGTCCTGTGGCGGGTTTTAAGATGGGGAAATAATTCTCCTTCAATCCTGAGAGCCCCAGGGGGCCAACTAGCCCACCAGGTGCTTCCAGTAAGCGCCACAGCGCTGTGTTTTAGAGAGTTGGCCCAGGCCGTGCGCCTTTTTACACCTCTCTGCAACGCAGCTCTGTGGCATTTACTGGAGGTACCTAGTGGGCTACTTGGACCCTAGGGACACTCAGGATTCAAAAGGACTTAATCTCCCAAATTAAAACGAACACCGGGCGCGTTTACACAGTGGTGAAGGGAGGGGATGGGGCCTGAGGTGACGTGTGCAAACACGCCCTGTGGCGGGTTTTAAGATGGGGAAATAATTCCCCTTCAATCCTGAGGGTCCCTGGGGGCCAACTAGCCATTCAGGTACCTCCAGTAAGCGCCACGGAGCTGCGTTGCTGAGTGTTGTAAAAAGGGGCGTGGCCTCTGAACACCTCTGTGCAACGCAGCTCCCTGGGGCATACTGGAGGTACCTAGTGGGCTAGTTGGTCCCCAGGGACCCTTAGGATTGAGGAGGAATTAATTTCCCAACTTAAAATGCACCACAGGGCGTGTTTGCACACATGTCACCACAGGCCCCGCCTCCTTCCTTCACCATTGTGCAAACGCGTCCCCCTGGCGAGTTGTAAGTTGGGGAATTAATTCCCCTTCAATACTGAGAGTACCAGAGGGCCAACTAGCCGACCAGGTATCTCCAGTATGCGCCAGGGTGCTGCGTTGCAGACAGATGTTCAGAGACCACACCCCTTTTTACAACTCTCTGCAACGCAGCTCTGTGGCGCTTACTGGAGGTACCTAGTGGGCTAGTTTGCTAGTTGGACCCAAGGGACACTCAGAATTCAAGGAGACTTAATCTCCCAAATTAAAACGGACACAGGGCGCGTTTACACAGTGGTGAAGGGAGGGGATGGGGCCTGAGGTGACGTGTGAAAACACGCCCTGTAGCGTGTTTTAAGTTGGGGAAATAATTCCCCTTCAATCCTGAGGGCCCCTGGGGGCCAACTAGTCCACCAGGTGCTTCCAGCAAGCACCACTGCGAAGCGTTGCTGAGAGGTAGTCCAGGCCGTGCCACTTTTTACACCTCTGCAACGCAGCTCTGTGGCACTAACTGGAGATACCTAGGTAGGTAGAGGTGTGTAGGGGTAGAGGGGTAGAGGTAGAGAGTAGTAGAGAGAGGTAGAGAGTATAGGATGAGTAATAGAGAGTAGTAGATAGTAGTAGAGAGTAGAGAGTGAGTAGTAGAGAGTAGTAGAGAGTAGAGGAAGAGTAATAGAGTAGAGAGTGAGTAGTAGAGAGTAGTAGAGAGTAGAGGATGAGTAATAGAGAGTAGAGAGTGAGCAGTAGAGAGTAGAGGATGAGTAATAGAGAGTAGAGGATGAGTAATGGAGAGTAGAGAGTGAGTAGTAGAGAGTAGTAGAGAGTAGAGGATGAGTAATAGAGAGTAGAGAGTGAGTAGAAGAGTAGTAGAGTAGTAGAGAAAGAGTAGCAGAGAGAGAGTAGCAGAGAGAGTAGCAGAGGGAGAGTAGTGTAGAGTAAGAGTAGAGTAAGAGTAGATAGAGGGTAGGAGAGAGAGGGTAGGAGAGAGAGAGAGGGTAGGAGAGAGAGAGAGGGTAGGAGAGAGAGAGAGAGTAGTGTAGAGTGAGGGTAGGAGAGAGAGAGAGTAGTGTCGAGTGAGGGTAGGAGAGAGAAAGAGAGAGAGTAGTGTAGAGTGAGGGTAGGAGAGAGTAGTGTGGAGTGAGGGTAGGAGAGAGTGAGGGTAGGAGAGAGTGAGGGTAGGAGAGAGAGAGTAGTAGAGAGTAGTCAGTCAGTGTCAGTCAAGCAGTGTCAGCCAGTCAGTGTCAGCTAGAGCAGCTCTGCTGACCTGGTTCTCTGGCTCTAAAGCAGCTCTGCTGACCTGGTTCTCTCCCTCTAAAGCAGCTCTGCTGACCTGGTTTCTCTGGCTCTAGAGCTGCTCTGCTGACCTAGTTCTTAGGCTACAGAGCAGCTCTGCTGACCTAGTTCTCTCCCTCTAAAGCTGCTCTGCTGACCTGGTTCTCTGGCTCTAGAGAAGCTCTGCTGACCTGGGTCTCTGGTTCTAGAGCAGCTCTGCTGACCTGTGTAGGAGAGTAGGGCCTGCTTTCTATGTTCACCCCCACTTTTTGCTTTTGCTTTACTGGTTTTCGAATTAGATGTGGCTGTGGGCCTGCTAATCAGACCCACAGCCCTGCTGTTCTCTCTCTAAATTAATACTATGTACTTTAGGTGCATAACCCATTTGGATAGGATCACCTTATTGGCCCCTGTACAGTGTACCTTAGGTACCCAGGGCATAGATGTACCCTAGGCCTACCAGGGGCTACAGCATGTATTATGCCACCCCTGGCTTGGCCTTCCATTATGACACAACTGGCTGATCACTCAGCTGGGGCAAGGTCGTGTAATCACTCCTTGCTTAGGTGTAGTATTCCTATACCTATCTTACATATAGACGCATGTGTACCTATCAGCCACTCCTATGGCAGGCCTTAACAATCCTGGAGGGAGAGTGCGTGGTAACATGTGAGATGGTGCTCTAGCATGAGCTGAGCCTGTCTGCAGCTTTCGGAACCATGTCCTTATAGCTGTTCTATGATATAGCCTACCATATACTCTTAAAGTGCCTTATAATCTTAAACGGTTATGGTAACTATGGTTTGACTTTATCAAAACATGTCGTGTAAGGTGTCTAACACTTTGGAATAATACCCCCATCCCATTTCTGGGGATGAGGATATTATCCCTCCCTTCTAGAGGGAGAAGACATGTTGAAACCCGACTTACCCGGTTAAAGTTAAACAGAGCCCCAGCATCACCAAATGGATGCTGCTGCCACGACACAAGTCTGACCTCCTGCTGCTGGGAGTGATCCCAGCAAGGGAGGCTTGGACAATAGGTTTCCTGCCTTGGGAGGTGCGAGCACCACCCCAGACAGGCCTTAGTGCATTGGGGCAGGGAGGGATGAATGAAACGAGACACTGCCTGGGGCACACAAGGTGTCCCATGCATAGTCCAGTTCAAACCGATGCTGGGGCACCCCAGCCCCAGTCCTGGCGCGAAACTGGACAAAGGGAAGGGGGTGTAACCACCCCCCTCCCAGGTCCCACCCATAAGGCGTGACCTAGCAGGCAACCCAGCCCCCCAGATTAGTATAAGAGTGGTAGCTGGGCCTCAGGAGATTAGATTATCCTGAACCTGCAACTTAAACAGAAACTCTGGACCTTCGACATTCGACGAAAGAAGAAGACTGAAGAATCTCCCTTGTGGCCAAGGAGTGGCTACCCTGTGCAAACAGCCACCATCAAGAGACTACCCTTTGCTGAAGTTCTACGAGGGACCGACTGCAGAGCCCGACCAGAGCCTTGACTTTCAGACTTCTCCGACCCTGATCCACATCCACAGCCGAGCTGAGATCCGTGGAGGCGACGAGAGACGTGGGACCGGCTACCTGGGAAAAGTGGCGAATATCTTCCAGCGCAGCTTCTGAGGTACCCTCGAAGTTGTGCACCGGGGATTGAGAAGCCCCAAGCACCATCTGCACCGATGATCAGCCCCCCACACTCCACGAGTCCTGCGTGGGGCCCTTCTGCATTTTCCTGCTTGTCGCGTCTCTCGGGTTGCTTGCCCGTTGGCTAGCGGCCTTTGTGACGACACACCTTCGAATCTTCACTGCTGGTTTGGCTCCTCCAGACTGGCTCCCGCTTCTCTGCAAAAGAGAAGCACCCCAGACCTTCCTGGTCTGCACCAGAAGCAAGTCCTCCGTTCTTCGTGGGTTCCGCTTGCCAAGGCTTGGTGAGTCCTAGTTCGACTTCGACGCCGCCGACAGCAAGAGCCTTCGTGGGACAGCTCGCCTCCTGGTCTTGGTCGTCCTCGACACCTCCTGGTACCTGTGGCTACTGCGACAAGCTTCTCCCTTCACCTGCAATCTTCACGACATCGCCTGGTTCCTTCCTGGTTCCTCGTGGTCACTGGCTAGTGACCTTGACTCTCTCCCTTCTGCTTGAAGGTACCCTTCCTTCTTGATTCCGGCCTTGGGATCCACCGGACACTCTACACTGACTGCCTGTCAGCAACTTTCCTTCAGGCATCCATAGAAGTCCACGACGAAACCCGACGCAAGTTCACACCTATGCACCCGCAGCCTGTGGGCTAGGTAACTTGGGTACTTCGGTGCTCACAAGGGTAGTGACTATCCTAGGGTCTAGTTTCCGAGTCTCGACTTCCTAGTTGCTTCAGAAGTGTCCTAAAACTGCTTATTTCAGAACTGTACTATTTCTATCGACTATACGCATTACACGTGAGTGTTTCCACTCTGCACCTGAATCCCGTGGGCCTCCCACTTCCTAGCTGTTGGTAGTGTAGTGTAGCCCCAGCGATTCCCTAGGCCTATTCTATTTCTGTGACAGTGGTCCTTATACCACTTCTTTAGTATATGGTTTGCGTGGCCCCTAGGGCCTAACTGTATTACTTACCTGTGTGACTTAATGTATGCTTGAATAAGACTGTGTTGTACTTACCTCTAATCTCATAAAGAGTGCTGAGGGTTTGACTAGAATAAATACACTTTATTTTATATATATATCTGTTGTGGTGTCCTTTCATTTGGTATTCAAGGGATTATATATGGTATCACAGCTGGCTTCACATGCCATTCAGAGTTTAGCCTAAGACTGCTCTTGTCCATGCTACCACTAGGATAGCTGGTCTATAAGGTTGACTTTACAACCAATCACCATAAGGGTTGTTTGGACTGATATAAGGTGTACACTAGAACTAGTGACATCATACATCAGGCCAACTTCTCACATTGGTGAGCAGCGGTTGGGATCTGAGCTTGCTGTTGTAATACCATTGTAATCTTGAGATACTAAATTGAAAGATCACACAGATATTGTTTAGGTACATATAACATAGATTATAATACTTAAGTCCTACTGGACTTAGTTGTTGTAGGTTGAAGGGACTAACACACCCTGACTACAACTACTAGAGACGTTTAGTAGAAACAACTAGTGTAGGTAGGTGCACACACTACACCCTCACTAGATCATGTCTCTGGGAGGAGATCAAGGAGATGCTCTCTCAGGAGGGGCAGGTCTGAAAAAGATCCCCTCTAGATATGATACCCTAACTTTTCAGGAGATTAGACAATTGTGTACCTCCAGAAAGTTAAAACAGGGTGCAAACCCTACCCTCCTTCATCTAGTGCAGATCCTAGAGTAATATGATGCTCTTAGGGCCTCACAGGCTAGTACCCTAGGTACAAAGGAGGGTCTACCCACTACAGACGAGTCTTCAGATGAAGAGGTAGACAGCCAGGGCCAAGTAGGAAGACTTAGCCAGGCTAACCTAAGCTTACATGGGAGTTTGCATGGGGTCCCCCATACAGACCCCCAAGTGGGCTTAACCAGAGAAGCAGGAGAGACAGATCCCCTTCAAGGGAATCCATCCACTCCCATGTCTCTAGCATCTCTAATGCCTCTTCTCACAGGGGAATGACTTCCCCCCAGAGAAAAGAGCATGAAGCCAGAATGAGGGAAGCTAATCTGAGGATTGAGAGGGAAGAACTTGCCCTTGCCAAGGAGAAGCTTGCTCTGGCTAGAGAGCAAAAGTTAAGTGGGTTAGAACCCACTGGTGGCAGCAATAGCTCTAAGGATAGAGACAGGCACTATGATAATAGAAACCTGAGCAAGATTGTCCATCCCTACAAGTGTGGGGATGACATCCACAAATGGATAACTGCTTTGGAAAGGGCTTGCAATGTACAGCAGGTACCCCAAAGTCAGTGGGCAGCTATCTTGTGGCTCTCCTTCTCTGAGAAAGGTAGAGACAAGCTCCTCACAGTTAGGGATGAGGATGCAGACAATTACACTGTCCTGAAGAGTGCTCTAATTGATGGGTTTGGTCTAACCACTGAACAATACAGGTTGTTGTTCAGGGATACCCAGAAGACACAGACTCAGGACTGGACTGACTTTGTAGATTGTGCCACTAAGGCTCTGGAAGGCTGGCTAGTGGGAAGTAAGGTTAAGGACTATACAGGGTTGTATAATGTGATCATGAGAGAACAAATCCTTAACAACTGTCAAAACCAGCTACTGCATCAACACCTGATTGATTCTGATCTGACTTCTCCCCAAGAATTGGGAAAGAAGGCAAATAGATGGGTCAGGACTAGAGTTAAGCAGAAAAAACAGAACCAGAGCGGTGATCAGAAAAAGGCAGACCAGAAGGGTAATGATCAGAAACAAAAAGACCAGAAGTCTTCACCAGGCCCCCAAAAGGCTCAGGGGGAGGGTGGTCCCAAAAAGGATAAAAAGAAAAATGGCCAAAAGAAACCATGGTGCAACTATTGTAAGTCCAACTCACATTGGTTTAGTGAGTGCACCAAAAAGGATAAGCCCCCAGCCACCATTGCCCCTAAGGCAACTGTACCCCCTAGTTCAGCTGTAAGTGGTGGTTCCCAGCAAAAGGGTGTAGTAGGGTTAACCCTGGGAACTGAGGAGGATTCTGGCCTAGTCAGAGTACCTACTCAGGCTGTTCTGATCTGTGATGGGGACATAGCTTTGTCCTCTACTGTAGGCCCCAGTACCCTGGGCAAGTACAGACAGACTCCTTTTATCAACCAAAGAATGGCTCAGGCCTACAGGGACACTGGGGCTAGTGTCACAATGGTGACGCCTGCCTTTGTGGACCCTGGACAGATCATACTAGGTGAGAACTACCTAGTGACCAACGCTAGCAATGCCACTACCTCCCATAGTGTGGCAATTGTTAACTTCTCCTGGGGAGGGGTAACTGGCCTCAAGAAAGTTGTTGTTAGTTCAGACCTTCCTGTAGAGTGTTTACTGGGCAATGATCTTGAAACTTCAGTTTGGTCTGAAGTGGAGTATTGGACCCATGCAGAAATGCTGGGGATAGATGCACATGTCCTTGCTGTGACCAGGTCACAAGCCAAAAAGTGCACCACTGAACAAGTGCTGGATCCTGGAACTATGGACCAGTCACAAACCAAGAGAAAGAGCAGTAGGGTAAAGGCTGTGCCTTCCCCCCTGCCTCAGGCACTGGATCAGCCCTCACAGGAGGATGATTCTGAGAGCCCTGAAGGAACTGTCCTAGAAGAACTTGAACCTGATCAGGTTGAGTTTCTTGGGACAGGGGGACCTTCAAGGGCAGATCTGAGGCAGGCACAATTAGACTGCCCCTCTCTTGAACCCCTCAGACAGCAGGCTGCTGCTGAGTCTGCAGGGAATGCTCAAGGTACCCATAGAGTGTATTGGGATGAAGGGCTACTGTATTCAGAGGCTAGAGACCCCAAGCCTGGTGCCTCCAGGAGGTTGGTCATACCACTGAAGTTCAGAGGCTTCCTTCTTACCTTGGCCCATGATATTCCCCTTGCAGGACACTTAGGCCAGAACAAGACTTGGGACAGGCTTGTCCCTCACTTTCACTGGCCCCATATGTCAGAAGATACCAAGGAGTTTTGTCGCTCCTGTGTCACCTGCCAAGCCAGTGGCAAATCAGGTGGCACTACAAAGGCCCCCCCTCATACTACTACCTGTGGTGGGGGTCCCCTTTGAAAGAGTGGGCATAGATATTGTAGGACCAATGGACCCACAAACAGCATCTGGGCACAGATTTATACTGGTGATAGTGGACCATGCCACCAGGTATCCAGAAGCTATTCCCCTGAGGACCACAACAGCTCCTGTTGTGGCAAGGGCCCTGCTTGGAGTATTCTCCAGAGTGGGCTTTCCAAAGGAGGTCATTTCTGACAGAGGTGCCAACGTCATGTCAGGATTTTTGACTGCAATGTGGAAGGAGTGTGGTGTGAACACAGTGCAATGGGCTTTTTGAGAGATTCAACAAGACCCTAAAGGGAATGATAAAAGGTTTACCAGACAAGCTTAGGCGAAGATGGGATATCCTTTTACCCTGCCTTCGGTTTGCTTACAGAGAGGTCCCACAAAAGGGGGTTGGCTACAGCCCTTTTGAGCTTTTGTTTGGGCATCCTGTAAGAGGACCCCTATGTTTATTAAGGGAAGGATGGGAGAGACCTCTCAGACAACCCAAACTTGATATAGTGGATTATGTACTTGGTCTCCGCTCCAGGATGGCAGAGTATATGAAGAAGGCTTCTAAAAACCTTGAGGCAAGCCAAGAACTCCAAAAAGTTTGGCATGACCAAAAGGCTGTGCTGACTGTTTACCAGCCAGGGCAGAACGTGTGGGTGTTGGAGCCAGTGGCCCCAGCAGCACTCCAAGACAAATGGTCTGGACCCCACACTATTGTTGAGAAAAAGGGAGAAGTCACCAACTTGGTGGACCTTGGGACTCCCAGAAGCCCCCACAGGGTGCTTCATGTCAACAGATTGAAGGCATATGTTGACAGGGCAGACATGGGCTTACTCATGGCTACAGATGAAGGGCAGGAGGAAGAGAGTGACCCTCTCCCAGGCCTGTTGACTCAGAACCCTGATGATGGCTCAGTTGATGGTGTGGTCCTTTCTGACAGCCTCACTGTCCATCAGCAACAGGACTGCAGACAAGTGCTGCAATCCTACAGACATATGTTCTCTCTGACCCCAAGTCAGACAATCTGGTGCACCCATGAGGTGGACACTGGTGACAGTCTGCCTGTGAAGAGTAAAATCTACAGGCAACCTGACCATGTCAGGGACTGCATAAAAGTTGAGGTACAAAAGATGTTGGAGCTGGGAGTCATTGAACCTTCAGAGAGCCCTTGGGCTAGTCCTGTGGTCCTTGTGCCAAAACCTCACACCCAAGATGGTAAGAGAGAGATGAGGTTTTGCGTGGATTACAGAGGTCTCAATGCTGTCACTAGGACAGATGCCCACCCAATACCTAGGGCAGATGAGCTCATTGACAGACTGGCAGCTGCTAAGTTTTTGAGCACATTTGACCTGACAGCAGGCTACTGGCAAATCAGACTAGCTGAGAATGCAAAGGCCAAAACTGCTTTCTCGACCCCAGGAGGACATTATCAATTTGTGGTAATGCCCTTTGGTTTGAAGAATGCACCTGCCACTTTCCAAAGGTTGGTGAATCAAGTCCTTACTGGGTTGGATGATTACTGTGCAGCTTATCTTGATGATATTGCTGTCGTTAGCTCCACCTGGGAGGATCACCTGGTCCACCTGAGGAATGTTTTAGAGGCCCTGCAAAAGGCAGGCATCACTATCAAGGCCACTAAGTGCCAGATAGCGCAGAGCAAGGTTGTATACCTGGGCCACCTAGTTGGTGGGGGTCAGGTTCAACCACTGGAGAGCAAGATCCAGACCATAAAGGACTGGACTCCTCCAACTACCCAGACTCAGGTCAGAGCTTTCTTGGGCCTGACTGGGTACTAGAGAAAGTTTGTTAAGAACTATGGGTCCATTGTGACACCACTTAATGACTTGACCTCCAAGAAAATGCCAAAGAAAGTTCAGTGGACAGTAAGCTGTCAAAAAGCATTTGCTGACCTGAAGCAGGCCATGTGCAGTGCACCTATTCTGAAAAGTCCAGACTACTCCAAAGAGTTCATTGTCCAGACAGATGCTTCTGAGTTAGGTGTGGGAGCTGTTCTTTCACAACTTAATATAGATGGTCAAGACCAGCCCATTGCTTTTATAAGTAGAAGGCTGACCCCTAGAGAGAAACGTTGGTCAGCTATTGAGAGGGAGGCCTTTTCTGTGGTTTGGGCCCTGAAGAAGCTGAGGCCATACTTGTTTGGCACTCACTTCAAGATTCAGACAGACCATAAGGCCCTCTTGTGGCTAAATCAGATGAAGGGTGAAAATCCCAAACTTCTTAGGTGGTCCATTTCCCTACAGGGGATGGACTTCACAGTGGAACATAGACCTGGGACTGACCATGCCAATGCAGATGGACTCTCCAGATATTTCCACTTAGAACATGAAGACTCAACTGGTCAAGGTTAGTTTAATGTCCCTAAGTTTGGGGGGGGGGGGGAGTTGTGTAGGAGAGTAGGGTCTGCTTTCTATGTTCACCCCCACTTTTTGCTTTTGCTTTACTGGTTTTCGACTTAGATGTGGCTGTGGGCCTGCTAATCAGACCCACAGCCCTGCTGTTCTCTCTCTAAAATTGATACTATGTACTTTAGGTGCATAACCCATTTGGATAGGATCACCTTATTGGCCCCTGTACAGTGTACCTTAGGTACCCAGGGCATAGGTGTACCCTAGGCCTACCAGGGGCTGCAGCATGTATTATGCCACCCCTGGCCTGGCCTTCCAGTATGACACAACTGCCTGATCACTCAGCTGGGGCAAGGTCGTGTAATCACTCCTTGCTTAGGTGTAGTATTCCTATACCTATCTTACATATAGACACATGTGTACCTATCAGCCACTCCTATGGCAGGCCTTAACAATCCTGGAGGCAGAGTGCTTGGTAACATGTGAGATGGTGCTCTAGCATGAGCTGAGCCTGTCTGCAGCTTTCGGAGCCATGTCCTTATAGCTGTTCTATGATATAGCCTACCATATACTCTTAAAGTGCCTTATAATCTTAAACGGTTATGGTAACTATGGTTTGGCTTTATCAAAACATGTCGTGTAAGGTGTCCAGCACTTTGGAATAATACCCCCATCCCATTTCTGGGGACGAGGATATTATCCCTCCCTTCTAGAGGGAGAAGACATGTTGTAACCTACTTACCCGGTTAAAGTTAACCAGAGCCCCAGCATCACAAAATGGATGGTGCTGCCACGACACAAGTCTGACCTCCTGCTGCTGGGAGTGATCCCGGCAAGGGAGGCTTGGACAATAGGTTTCCTGCCTTGGGAGGTGCGAGCACCACCCCAGACAGGCCTTAGTGTATTGGGGCAGGGAGGGATGAATGAAACGAGACACTGCCTGGGACACACAAGGTGTCCCATGCATAGTCCAGTTCAAACCGGTGCTGGGGCACACCAGCCCCAGTCCTGGCGCGAAACTGGACAAAGGGAAGGGGGTGTAACCACCCCCCTCCCAGGTCCCACCCATAAGGCGTGACCTAGCAGGTAAACCAGCCTCACAGGTTTGGATAAGAGTGGTAGCTGGGCCCCAGGAGATTAGATTATCCTGAACCTGCAACTTGAACAGAAACTCTGGACCTTCGACATTCGACGAAAGAAGAAGACTGAAGAATCTCCCTTGTGGCCAAGGAGTGGCTACCCTGTGCAAACAGGCACCATCAAGAGACTACCCTTTGCTTTGCTGAAGTTCTACGAGGGACCGACTGCAGAGCCCGACCAGAGCCTTGACTTCCAGACTTCTCTGACCCTGATCCACATCCACAGCCGAGCTGAGATCCGTGGAGGCGACGAGAGACGTGGGACCGGCTACCTGGGAAAAGTGGCGAGTATCTTCCAGCGCAGCTTCTGAGGCACCCTCGAAGTTGTGCACCGGGGATTGAGAAGCCCCAACCCAAAGCACCATCTGCACCGAAGATCAGCCCCCCACACTCCACGAGTCCTGCGTGGGGCCCTTCTGCATTTTCCTGCTTGCCGCGTCTGTCCGGTTGCTTGCCCGTTGGCTAGCGGCCTTTGTGACGACACACCTTGAAATCTTCACTGCTGGTTTGGCTCCTCCAGACTGGCTCCCGCTTCTTTGCAAAAGAGAAGCACCCCAGACCTTCCTGGTCTGCACCAGAAGCAAGTCCTCTGTTCTTCGTGGGTTCCGCTTGTCAAGGCTTGGTGAGTCCTAGTTCGACTTCGACGCCGCCGACAGCAAGAGCCTTCGTGGGACAGCTCGCCTCCTGGTCCTGGTCGTCCTCGACGTCTCTTGGTACCCGTGGCTGCAGCAACAAGCTTCACCCTTCACCTGCAATCTTCACGACATCGCCTGGTTCCTTCCTGGTTCCACGTGGTCACTGGCTAGTGACCTTGACTCTGTCCCTTCTGCTTGCAGGTATCCTCTCTTCTTGATCCCAGCCTTGGGATCCACCGGACACTCTTCACTGACTGCCTGTCAGCAACTTTCCTTCATGCATCCACAGAAGTCCACGACGAAACCCGACGCAAGTTCACACCTATGCACCCGCAGCCTGTGGGCTAGGTAATTTGGGTGCTTCGGTGCTCTCAAGGGTAGTGACTATCCTAGTGTCTAGTTTCCGAGTCTCGACTCTCTAGCTGCTTCAGAAGTGTCCTTAAACTGTTAATTTCTAACTGCTAGTAATTCTATCGACTTTTACGCATTACGCGTGAGTGTTTCCACTCTGCACCTGAATCCCGTGGGCCTCCCACTTCCTAACTGTTGCTAGTGTAGTGTAGCCCCAGCGATTCCCTAGGCCTAGGCCTATCCTATTTCCGTGACAGTGGTCCTTATACCACTTCTTTAGTATATGGTTTGCGTGGCCCCTAGGGCCTAACTGTATTACTTACCTGTGTGACTTAATGTATGCTTAAATAAGACTGTGTTGTACTTACCTCTAATCTCATAAAGAGTGCTGAGGGTTTGACTAGAATAAATACACTTTATTTTATATATATATCTGTTGTGGTGTCCTTTCATTTGGTATTCAAGGGATTATATATGGTATCACAGCTGGCTTCACATGCCATTCAGAGTTTAGCCTAAGACTGCTCTTGTCCATGCTACCACTAGGATAGCTGGTCTATAAGGTTGACTTTACAACCAATCACCATAAGGGTTGTTTGGACTGATATAAGGTGTACACTAGAACTAGTGACATCATACATCAGGCCAACTTCTCACATTGGTGAGCAGCGGTTGGGATCTGAGCTTGCTGTTGTAATACCATTGTAATCTTGAGATACTAAATTGAAAGATCACACAGATATTGTTTAGGTACATATAACATAGATTATAATACTTAAGTCCTACTGGACTTAGTTGTTGTAGGTTGAAGGGACTAACACACCCTGACTACAACTACTAGAGACGTTTAGTAGAAACAACTAGTGTAGGTAGGTGCACACACTACACCCTCACTAGATCATGTCTCTGGGAGGAGATCAAGGAGATGCTCTCTCAGGAGGGGCAGGTCTGAAAAAGATCCCCTCTAGATATGATACCCTAACTTTTCAGGAGATTAGACAATTGTGTACCTCCAGAAAGTTAAAACAGGGTGCAAACCCTACCCTCCTTCATCTAGTGCAGATCCTAGAGTAATATGATGCTCTTAGGGCCTCACAGGCTAGTACCCTAGGTACAAAGGAGGGTCTACCCACTACAGACGAGTCTTCAGATGAAGAGGTAGACAGCCAGGGCCAAGTAGGAAGACTTAGCCAGGCTAACCTAAGCTTACATGGGAGTTTGCATGGGGTCCCCCATACAGACCCCCAAGTGGGCTTAACCAGAGAAGCAGGAGAGACAAATCCCCTTCAAGGGAATCCATCCACTCCCATGTCTCTAGCATCTCTAATGCCTCTTCTCACAGGGGAATGACTTCCCCCCAGAGAAAAGAGCATGAAGCCAGAATGAGGGAAGCTAATCTGAGGATTGAGAGGGAAGAACTTGCCCTTGCCAAGGAGAAGCTTGCTCTGGCTAGAGAGCAAAAGTTAAGTGGGTTAGAACCCACTGGTGGCAGCAATAGCTCTAAGGATAGAGACAGGCACTATGATAATAGAAACCTGAGCAAGATTGTCCATCCCTACAAGTGTGGGGATGACATCCACAAATGGATAACTGCTTTGGAAAGGGCTTGCAATGTACAGCAGGTACCCCAAAGTCAGTGGGCAGCTATCTTGTGGCTCTCCTTCTCTGAGAAAGGTAGAGACAAGCTCCTCACAGTTAGGGATGAGGATGCAGACAATTACACTGTCCTGAAGAGTGCTCTAATTGATGGGTTTGGTCTAACCACTGAACAATACAGGTTGTTGTTCAGGGATACCCAGAAGACACAGACTCAGGACTGGACTGACTTTGTAGATTGTGCCACTAAGGCTCTGGAAGGCTGGCTAGTGGGAAGTAAGGTTAAGGACTATACAGGGTTGTATAATGTGATCATGAGAGAACAAATCCTTAACAACTGTCAAAACCAGCTACTGCATCAACACCTGATTGATTCTGATCTGACTTCTCCCCAAGAATTGGGAAAGAAGGCAAATAGATGGGTCAGGACTAGAGTTAAGCAGAAAAAACAGAACCAGAGCGGTGATCAGAAAAAGGCAGACCAGAAGGGTAATGATCAGAAACAAAAAGACCAGAAGTCTTCACCAGGCCCCCAAAAGGCTCAGGGGGAGGGTGGTCCCAAAAAGGATAAAAAGAAAAATGGCCAAAAGAAACCATGGTGCAACTATTGTAAGTCCAACTCACATTGGTTTAGTGAGTGCACCAAAAAGGATAAGCCCCCAGCCACCATTGCCCCTAAGGCAACTGTACCCCCTAGTTCAGCTGTAAGTGGTGGTTCCCAGCAAAAGGGTGTAGTAGGGTTAACCCTGGGAACTGAGGAGGATTCTGGCCTAGTCAGAGTACCTACTCAGGCTGTTCTGATCTGTGATGGGGACATAGCTTTGTCCTCTACTGTAGGCCCCAGTACCCTGGGCAAGTACAGACAGACTCCTTTTATCAACCAAAGAATGGCTCAGGCCTACAGGGACACTGGGGCTAGTGTCACAATGGTGACGCCTGCCTTTGTGGACCCTGGACAGATCATACTAGGTGAGAACTACCTAGTGACCAACGCTAGCAATGCCACTACCTCCCATAGTGTGGCAATTGTTAACTTCTCCTGGGGAGGGGTAACTGGCCTCAAGAAAGTTGTTGTTAGTTCAGACCTTCCTGTAGAGTGTTTACTGGGCAATGATCTTGAAACTTCAGTTTGGTCTGAAGTGGAGTATTGGACCCATGCAGAAATGCTGGGGATAGATGCACATGTCCTTGCTGTGACCAGGTCACAAGCCAAAAAGTGCACCACTGAACAAGTGCTGGATCCTGGAACTATGGACCAGTCACAAACCAAGAGAAAGAGCAGTAGGGTAAAGGCTGTGCCTTCCCCCCTGCCTCAGGCACTGGATCAGCCCTCACAGGAGGATGATTCTGAGAGCCCTGAAGGAACTGTCCTAGAAGAACTTGAACCTGATCAGGTTGAGTTTCTTGGGACAGGGGGACCTTCAAGGGCAGATCTGAGGCAGGCACAATTAGACTGCCCCTCTCTTGAACCCCTCAGACAGCAGGCTGCTGCTGAGTCTGCAGGGAATGCTCAAGGTACCCATAGAGTGTATTGGGATGAAGGGCTACTGTATTCAGAGGCTAGAGACCCCAAGCCTGGTGCCTCCAGGAGGTTGGTCATACCACTGAAGTTCAGAGGCTTCCTTCTTACCTTGGCCCATGATATTCCCCTTGCAGGACACTTAGGCCAGAACAAGACTTGGGACAGGCTTGTCCCTCACTTTCACTGGCCCCATATGTCAGAAGATACCAAGGAGTTTTGTCGCTCCTGTGTCACCTGCCAAGCCAGTGGCAAATCAGGTGGCACTACAAAGGCCCCCCCTCATACTACTACCTGTGGTGGGGGTCCCCTTTGAAAGAGTGGGCATAGATATTGTAGGACCAATGGACCCACAAACAGCATCTGGGCACAGATTTATACTGGTGATAGTGGACCATGCCACCAGGTATCCAGAAGCTATTCCCCTGAGGACCACAACAGCTCCTGTTGTGGCAAGGGCCCTGCTTGGAGTATTCTCCAGAGTGGGCTTTCCAAAGGAGGTCATTTCTGACAGAGGTGCCAACGTCATGTCAGGATTTTTGACTGCAATGTGGAAGGAGTGTGGTGTGAACACAGTGCAATGGGCTTTTTGAGAGATTCAACAAGACCCTAAAGGGAATGATAAAAGGTTTACCAGACAAGCTTAGGCGAAGATGGGATATCCTTTTACCCTGCCTTCGGTTTGCTTACAGAGAGGTCCCACAAAAGGGGGTTGGCTACAGCCCTTTTGAGCTTTTGTTTGGGCATCCTGTAAGAGGACCCCTATGTTTATTAAGGGAAGGATGGGAGAGACCTCTCAGACAACCCAAACTTGATATAGTGGATTATGTACTTGGTCTCCGCTCCAGGATGGCAGAGTATATGAAGAAGGCTTCTAAAAACCTTGAGGCAAGCCAAGAACTCCAAAAAGTTTGGCATGACCAAAAGGCTGTGCTGACTGTTTACCAGCCAGGGCAGAACGTGTGGGTGTTGGAGCCAGTGGCCCCAGCAGCACTCCAAGACAAATGGTCTGGACCCCACACTATTGTTGAGAAAAAGGGAGAAGTCACCAACTTGGTGGACCTTGGGACTCCCAGAAGCCCCCACAGGGTGCTTCATGTCAACAGATTGAAGGCATATGTTGACAGGGCAGACATGGGCTTACTCATGGCTACAGATGAAGGGCAGGAGGAAGAGAGTGACCCTCTCCCAGGCCTGTTGACTCAGAACCCTGATGATGGCTCAGTTGATGGTGTGGTCCTTTCTGACAGCCTCACTGTCCATCAGCAACAGGACTGCAGACAAGTGCTGCAATCCTACAGACATATGTTCTCTCTGACCCCAAGTCAGACAATCTGGTGCACCCATGAGGTGGACACTGGTGACAGTCTGCCTGTGAAGAGTAAAATCTACAGGCAACCTGACCATGTCAGGGACTGCATAAAAGTTGAGGTACAAAAGATGTTGGAGCTGGGAGTCATTGAACCTTCAGAGAGCCCTTGGGCTAGTCCTGTGGTCCTTGTGCCAAAACCTCACACCCAAGATGGTAAGAGAGAGATGAGGTTTTGCGTGGATTACAGAGGTCTCAATGCTGTCACTAGGACAGATGCCCACCCAATACCTAGGGCAGATGAGCTCATTGACAGACTGGCAGCTGCTAAGTTTTTGAGCACATTTGACCTGACAGCAGGCTACTGGCAAATCAGACTAGCTGAGAATGCAAAGGCCAAAACTGCTTTCTCGACCCCAGGAGGACATTATCAATTTGTGGTAATGCCCTTTGGTTTGAAGAATGCACCTGCCACTTTCCAAAGGTTGGTGAATCAAGTCCTTACTGGGTTGGATGATTACTGTGCAGCTTATCTTGATGATATTGCTGTCGTTAGCTCCACCTGGGAGGATCACCTGGTCCACCTGAGGAATGTTTTAGAGGCCCTGCAAAAGGCAGGCATCACTATCAAGGCCACTAAGTGCCAGATAGCGCAGAGCAAGGTTGTATACCTGGGCCACCTAGTTGGTGGGGGTCAGGTTCAACCACTGGAGAGCAAGATCCAGACCATAAAGGACTGGACTCCTCCAACTACCCAGACTCAGGTCAGAGCTTTCTTGGGCCTGACTGGGTACTAGAGAAAGTTTGTTAAGAACTATGGGTCCATTGTGACACCACTTAATGACTTGACCTCCAAGAAAATGCCAAAGAAAGTTCAGTGGACAGTAAGCTGTCAAAAAGCATTTGCTGACCTGAAGCAGGCCATGTGCAGTGCACCTATTCTGAAAAGTCCAGACTACTCCAAAGAGTTCATTGTCCAGACAGATGCTTCTGAGTTAGGTGTGGGAGCTGTTCTTTCACAACTTAATATAGATGGTCAAGACCAGCCCATTGCTTTTATAAGTAGAAGGCTGACCCCTAGAGAGAAACGTTGGTCAGCTATTGAGAGGGAGGCCTTTTCTGTGGTTTGGGCCCTGAAGAAGCTGAGGCCATACTTGTTTGGCACTCACTTCAAGATTCAGACAGACCATAAGGCCCTCTTGTGGCTAAATCAGATGAAGGGTGAAAATCCCAAACTTCTTAGGTGGTCCATTTCCCTACAGGGGATGGACTTCACAGTGGAACATAGACCTGGGACTGACCATGCCAATGCAGATGGACTCTCCAGATATTTCCACTTAGAACATGAAGACTCAACTGGTCAAGGTTAGTTTAATGTCCCTAAGTTTGGGGGGGGGGGGAGTTGTGTAGGAGAGTAGGGTCTGCTTTCTATGTTCACCCCCACTTTTTGCTTTTGCTTTACTGGTTTTCGACTTAGATGTGGCTGTGGGCCTGCTAATCAGACCCACAGCCCTGCTGTTCTCTCTCTAAAATTGATACTATGTACTTTAGGTGCATAACCCATTTGGATAGGATCACCTTATTGGCCCCTGTACAGTGTACCTTAGGTACCCAGGGCATAGGTGTACCCTAGGCCTACCAGGGGCTGCAGCATGTATTATGCCACCCCTGGCCTGGCCTTCCAGTATGACACAACTGCCTGATCACTCAGCTGGGGCAAGGTCGTGTAATCACTCCTTGCTTAGGTGTAGTATTCCTATACCTATCTTACATATAGACACATGTGTACCTATCAGCCACTCCTATGGCAGGCCTTAACAATCCTGGAGGCAGAGTGCTTGGTAACATGTGAGATGGTGCTCTAGCATGAGCTGAGCCTGTCTGCAGCTTTCGGAGCCATGTCCTTATAGCTGTTCTATGATATAGCCTACCATATACTCTTAAAGTGCCTTATAATCTTAAACGGTTATGGTAACTATGGTTTGGCTTTATCAAAACATGTCGTGTAAGGTGTCCAGCACTTTGGAATAATACCCCCATCCCATTTCTGGGGACGAGGATATTATCCCTCCCTTCTAGAGGGAGAAGACATGTTGTAACCTACTTACCCGGTTAAAGTTAACCAGAGCCCCAGCATCACAAAATGGATGGTGCTGCCACGACACAAGTCTGACCTCCTGCTGCTGGGAGTGATCCCGGCAAGGGAGGCTTGGACAATAGGTTTCCTGCCTTGGGAGGTGCGAGCACCACCCCAGACAGGCCTTAGTGTATTGGGGCAGGGAGGGATGAATGAAACGAGACACTGCCTGGGACACACAAGGTGTCCCATGCATAGTCCAGTTCAAACCGGTGCTGGGGCACACCAGCCCCAGTCCTGGCGCGAAACTGGACAAAGGGAAGGGGGTGTAACCACCCCCCTCCCAGGTCCCACCCATAAGGCGTGACCTAGCAGGTAAACCAGCCTCACAGGTTTGGATAAGAGTGGTAGCTGGGCCCCAGGAGATTAGATTATCCTGAACCTGCAACTTGAACAGAAACTCTGGACCTTCGACATTCGACGAAAGAAGAAGACTGAAGAATCTCCCTTGTGGCCAAGGAGTGGCTACCCTGTGCAAACAGGCACCATCAAGAGACTACCCTTTGCTTTGCTGAAGTTCTACGAGGGACCGACTGCAGAGCCCGACCAGAGCCTTGACTTCCAGACTTCTCTGACCCTGATCCACATCCACAGCCGAGCTGAGATCCGTGGAGGCGACGAGAGACGTGGGACCGGCTACCTGGGAAAAGTGGCGAGTATCTTCCAGCGCAGCTTCTGAGGCACCCTCGAAGTTGTGCACCGGGGATTGAGAAGCCCCAACCCAAAGCACCATCTGCACCGAAGATCAGCCCCCCACACTCCACGAGTCCTGCGTGGGGCCCTTCTGCATTTTCCTGCTTGCCGCGTCTGTCCGGTTGCTTGCCCGTTGGCTAGCGGCCTTTGTGACGACACACCTTGAAATCTTCACTGCTGGTTTGGCTCCTCCAGACTGGCTCCCGCTTCTTTGCAAAAGAGAAGCACCCCAGACCTTCCTGGTCTGCACCAGAAGCAAGTCCTCTGTTCTTCGTGGGTTCCGCTTGTCAAGGCTTGGTGAGTCCTAGTTCGACTTCGACGCCGCCGACAGCAAGAGCCTTCGTGGGACAGCTCGCCTCCTGGTCCTGGTCGTCCTCGACGTCTCTTGGTACCCGTGGCTGCAGCAACAAGCTTCACCCTTCACCTGCAATCTTCACGACATCGCCTGGTTCCTTCCTGGTTCCACGTGGTCACTGGCTAGTGACCTTGACTCTGTCCCTTCTGCTTGCAGGTATCCTCTCTTCTTGATCCCAGCCTTGGGATCCACCGGACACTCTTCACTGACTGCCTGTCAGCAACTTTCCTTCATGCATCCACAGAAGTCCACGACGAAACCCGACGCAAGTTCACACCTATGCACCCGCAGCCTGTGGGCTAGGTAATTTGGGTGCTTCGGTGCTCTCAAGGGTAGTGACTATCCTAGTGTCTAGTTTCCGAGTCTCGACTCTCTAGCTGCTTCAGAAGTGTCCTTAAACTGTTAATTTCTAACTGCTAGTAATTCTATCGACTTTTACGCATTACGCGTGAGTGTTTCCACTCTGCACCTGAATCCCGTGGGCCTCCCACTTCCTAACTGTTGCTAGTGTAGTGTAGCCCCAGCGATTCCCTAGGCCTAGGCCTATCCTATTTCCGTGACAGTGGTCCTTATACCACTTCTTTAGTATATGGTTTGCGTGGCCCCTAGGGCCTAACTGTATTACTTACCTGTGTGACTTAATGTATGCTTAAATAAGACTGTGTTGTACTTACCTCTAATCTCATAAAGAGTGCTGAGGGTTTGACTAGAATAAATACACTTTATTTTATATATATATCTGTTGTGGTGTCCTTTCATTTGGTATTCAAGGGATTATATATGGTATCACAGCTGGCTTCACATGCCATTCAGAGTTTAGCCTAAGACTGCTCTTGTCCATGCTACCACTAGGATAGCTGGTCTATAAGGTTGACTTTACAACCAATCACCATAAGGGTTGTTTGGACTGATATAAGGTGTACACTAGAACTAGTGACATCATACATCGGGCCAACTTCTCACACCGCTCACCTCAAAGAACTTTTCAATCAGATCCAGATAATGCTCAAAAAAGGGGCCATCGAAGTGGTTCCGAAATCACAAAAGGGGTTGGGGTTCTATTCCCGTTTTTTCCTCATACTAAAGAAATCTGGGGAGTGGCGCCCCATCCTCGATCTAAGGTCGCTCAACAAATTTCTCAAGGACCAATCATTCCGCATGCTCACGCTAAAGGACATCCTTCAATTCTTCTCTCAGGGCGATTTCATGACAACAATCAACCTTCAGGATGCTTACTTCCATGTGCCCATAATTCCACGCCACAGGAAGGTCTTACATTTTCGTGTAGGTCACAGGGATTTCCAATTCAAGGTCCTGCCCTTCGGCCTCCGCTCAGCTCCGCGGGTCTTCACAAAGATCCTGGCCCCGGTGGTGGCTCATTTGAGACTGACGGGCATACAAATATTTCCGTATTTGGACGATTGTCTCATCAAATCTCAATCCTCCCACCAAGCGGCCCTCGATACTCAGCGCTGTCTCAATCTGTTTCAGTCTCTGGGCTTGTCGATCAACATGCAAAAGTCTCAGCTCACGCCAGCTCTGTTCAAGACCTTTCTCGGCGCTACCATCGGTACGAGCAGGGCTATGGCCTTTGCCTCTGCAGAACGTCAAGCACGGATTCGACAGCTTGCAAGCTCCATCGCAGCAAAGCAGTCAGTTTCAGTCCGCACATTAAAGTCCTTTCTGGGGATGGCGTCCTCATGCATCGCTTTGATTCCACATTGCAGACTGAGGAGTCGTACCATTCAAGAGGAATTGGACAAGCAGTGGTGTCAGGTCTCCGGTTCCTTCAACGACCAGCTCGGGGTGACACCCCGCATGGCTCAGGCGCTGCATTGGTGGACTCGTCCTTCCAACATCGCAGCAGGAACATTTTTTCTAACGACAGCCCCAGAGCTCGTTCTTACCACGGACGAATCCATGGAAGGATGGGGCGGACATCTTCAAGATTTATCCGTCAAGGGCAAGTGGACAATGGTGCAGCGTTCCTGGCACATCAACAGATTGGAGCTGATGGCCATTTTCTTGGCGTTGAAATCCTGCCGCCTCCAGCTCCAGGGGAAGTCAGTCCTCATTCAGACGGACAACACCACCTGCATGCACTACCTGAACAAGCAGGGCGGGACAAGATCTCCGCTGCTTTCCCGACTAGCTCAGAGGATTTGGAGTTGGGCCATAGTCCATCGGATTATGCTCCAGGCAGTTCACCTGCCCGGCATTTCCAATACTCTGGCGGATGCACTCAGTCGGTCAACGTCATCGACCCACGAGTGGGAATTGCACCACCCGACTCTAGACTTTGTCTTCGGCCTTTGGGGTCGCCCGACTAGCGACCTTTTTGCAACCCCACAGAATACCAAATGCCAGTCCTACGCAAGCTGGTTTCCCCACAAAGGGTCGTGCGGAAATGCCCTTTCGATAAATTGGTACAGGATATTTGCGTACGCTTTTCCGCCAATCCCTCTGATTCCTCGAGTGTTGCGGAAGATGCGGCAACAACCGTGCCAGATGCTCCTCATAGCTCCACGGTGGCCTCGGCAGGCATGGCTCTCGGAGTTGCTCCTCCTCTCCCAATGCGAACCCATCATTCTTCACCCGAGGCCGGACCTTCTAACAATGAACGACGGGCGGATATGCTATCCGAATCCCAGTTCACTCAGCTTGTCGGCTTGGAACCTGAGCACCTTGAATTTGCTCATTTGAACATTCCACCAGCCTGCAGGGAGGTGTTAGCTAAGGTAAGGGCGCCCTCCACAGTGAAAACTTATAAGCTAAAGTGGAAGCGATTTTGTCTTTGATGTGCGTCCGCCCACATACATCCAGTGCACGCCTCCCCGGAACACATTCTGCCGTTCTTCCTGCAGTTAGCGCAGTCTGGACTGTCACACTCTACCTTAAAGGTCTTTCTAGCGGCAATATCTCGCTTTCGGCAGGACGGCTCGTCCTCTCTCTATTCATCTAGAGTAATACAGCAATTTTTCAAGGGTCTCTTCCGAATGTTCCCGCCCATTCGGCGTCCTCCACCCACGTGGCGTCTGAACATCGTATTGGCTCAGCTCATGAAGGCGCCCTTTGAGCCAATCCACTCGGCGGATTTCAAATTCTTAAGTTGGAAAGTGGCCCTCCTCCTTGCACTGGCTTCCTCCCGCAGAGTCAGTGACATTCACTCCTTAACAATACAACCTCTGTTTCTTCAATTCAGATCGGACTGTGTAATTCTCCGCACTAATCCGGCTTTTATGCCTAAAGTGCCATCCGATTTCCATCTAAATGAACCAGTAATCTTAAAAACCTTTTTCCCGCATCCGCAGTCTCCGGCAGAGCAGAGTTTACACTCTTTGGACTTAAAGAGATGTCCTAAATTTTACATCAGCAGAACACAATCCTTTCGCAAGTCGGATCAGCTGTTTGTGGCATACGGACGCACTTGTAAAGGGCAGTCGGTTACCAAGACCACGATTGCCCGTTGGGTTTCTTCAGCAATCTCCTTTTGCCATCAAAGGGCTGGCAAGCCGCTTTCTTCTGTAGTAAGGGCTCATTCAACGAGAGCAATGTCATCTTCCACTGCCCTGTTCGCTGGTGTACCCATCCATCAGATTTGCCGGGCAGCTACGTGGTCCAGCAGGCACACGTTCACGAAGCACTACTGCCTGGAGTCGATTAATGAAGCGGACACGGCTGTGGGACAAGCAGTTCTACGGAATCTGTTTAAATAAGGTGAGCCTCTGCTACTTCCCTCCTCCTTGGGTATTCTCAATTGCGTATTAAATACATTGTCATTGTATTTCATGCAATATTAATACGGCCTTGTCAGCCGGCTGCTGCTTACTGCTCACTATTCTATTCAAGCATGTGAATCTATGAAAGACACCCCAAATACTGGAGAAGAACAAATGTTACTTACCTGTAAACCGTGGTTCTCCAGTTTTGGTGTCTTTCATAGATTCACATGCGACCCACCTGTGGTAATGAGTACTTACTAAGCCTCTGATTTAGAATGCAGTGAGCTCATGGAGCAAATGTTCTATATTCCTGTACTAAGATTCTCATGTGTGTCAGTTGCTCCAGAGCCCCTTCTTGAATGGATGTACACCCAGATTAAACTATACGTTTCCAGTAATACTGTGTGACTCCTCACTACAAGATTGGCGACGACCGGGATTGTTCCTCATTCAAACGAGCAAGAAGGGGCCAGAGGATGAAGCGGTGAAACACTTCAGAGGATCTGAACCAGTGAAGTTTTGAATTGAGTATTTAGAACTTTTATTGACCCACACGACGAGCGGGGTGAGAGGTTTATTCACTCTTGGCTGTGCTGTCCCGCTTTATGAAAGATCAACTCGGCATTTTTTTTTTCACGGTGTGTGAGGTATTTTTTCAAAGAGGAGTTGCTGCGTTACCATGGTGCGCGGCGAAACTGGTCATTTGAATCAGTGACAAGCGGTGATGTTTTGAGACATAGAGCTGCGCAGTTACTGAGACCTGGCATTGTTTCGCTTTTTTTAATTTTGCCTAAAATGTGAGCCTCTAGCACTCGCATTATCGGAGCGACTTTCGGAAAGGGAGCGCTGTGCTCGCGACGACGCTTCGAACTTTCACATGCTCGCGCTTGCAGCTCGCGCGTTAAACAAGCAACGTTACTTTACTCGCAGCGTTTAATCAGCAGGATCACATTTATATTTATTCTTCAGCGATTAAAGCTCTTGAAACAAAGATAATAGGAAGGTTCTCACCTCTGCTTCTTCCCTGTTGTACTCTCGCCTTGATTGAGGAGATCATAGAGCCTAGAGCAACACGCCCAGTGGCATACTTCATGACTACAGCATTCCCAGTGGCGCATTTAAAAACTGCAGGCTTGTTTCTTCTGTGACGTGCACACATCTATTCTGCTAAAAGGGAGTTTGCCTCTTCAACTTTTTGCATGTACATTCTTTCTGCATTGTGCACACAATTTTAACATTATTTTTTTTGTGTGTTTTCCTTCTTCATTAGCAACCTTTGTTTAATTTTGCACTAGTGATTGTTACCTCAGCGACATGCACGCTTAGTATTTGGTGCAAGTTGTTTTCACTAAACTATTCAACGTTCAGTGCATTACACGGACTTCATATTTTTTTTTTTTTTTAGCTTTGAACCAACATGCAAAATATCACAGCGCCAGCGTCTTTCCTACAAGATCCTGGTGATCCTCCTCTAGAGTGGAAACTTTGGATTCGTTCGTTTAAAGCATATTTAGTAGCTATTGATGCTACTAAGTTCAAACCAGACAGAAAAAAAGGTCTAATGTATTACCATCTTGGTGTTGAGGGGCAAAATGTTTTTGACCATCTTCCTGATTATGATGGTTCAGATGAGGAGATTGATGAATTTGATGCAGCTATCGCTCAACTTGACAAGTATTTTGCTAAATCAAAAAACTTGGTTGTTCACAGATTCAAGTTCTTTACCAGAGTACAGAAACCTTCAGAGAGTATTTATTCTCATGTGACTGCTCTGAAAGTGTTAGCTTCGACATGTGAATTTGAAGAGTTCACTTCTCAATTGATTAGAGATCAACTTGTAGCTAGATGCAGTTCTAAAAAGATACAAGAACGTCTGCTCACCTGCAAGAATCCATCCCTTGATAAAGCTATCGATATAGCAAAAAGTATTGAGGGATCCTGTCATGATGTTAAGTCTCTTGAGGAATCTCTCAACAAAACTTGCATTTCAGGGGCTGTTGTTAATAAGCCAACGACTTCTGTTGATCAAAAAAGACTTACAACTGCAGCCAAACCCAGTGTTCAAAATTTTGCACAAAGGAAAATATTTTGTTTTAGGTGTGGTGCACCTAATCATGTTTCTTCCTTTAGGTATTGTCCAGCAATAGAATGGGCCATTTTTCAAAAGTATGTAGGGGTGGCAGATTCAATAATCCTATTCGCTCCTTAGTAACTGAGGACAGTGAGGTGGAAAGAGAAAATTCTAGCACCAATGTCGAATTAATGCTGGGGGTTAGATGTGTAAAAGAGCTTAATTTTTCTTCAGTTGTTGATCCTGAAGTTAAGGTTTGGATTGATGGAGTGTCTATCAAACTCCTGGTAGACACTGGTGCTCGCATTACCATCATCGATCATAAAAAATATACATTTTCTTGGAGCAGACTCTCTTTGCTTCCTCCCGATGTATCTACGGTAGCATTTGAAGGCAGCAAAGTGGATTTGCTTGGGTATTTCTTGGCCAATATCAAATTTCCTGATTCACATATCAAGGGTAAGGTTTATGTTGCTCGCAAGGGTATTAATGTTCTAGGACTAATTCATCAGGCTGAATTGAAACTAGTTATAAGACCTGGTTCAAACAATCCTGTCACTATTGAAAGATTAGTTCCCGGCTGTTGTTGTCCTGTGGATCTGTCTGGTGACAACAAGGTACAATTGAGGTCAGATTTTGTTTTTACAATAAAAGTCAAACACCAGGTTGCTCCAGTCAAACATAAGTTACGCAACATACCTCTGAGTGTAAGGAAAGAACTATCTGTCATGCTTTTGCATTTATGTGAACAAGGCATCATTGAGAAAGTGGAGGGTACTCTTTGGTTGTCTCCCATAGTTCTCGCAAAGAAAAAAAATGGCGAACTTAGGATGTGTGTTGACTTGAGGAGTGTCAACGAGGCAATTTGGGTGGATAATTTTCCTTTGCCAAGGATTGAGGATCTTATCACCAAAATTGGTCACTCATGTTGGTTTACGAAGCTAGACCTTAGGTCAGCTTACCACCAAGTTGTCTTAGATAAATCCTCTCGCCATTTAACTGCTTTTGTTACTCTGGAGGGAACCTTTCAGTTCTGCAGGATGCCATTTGGTATTGCTTCTGCGGCAGCAGTTTTTCAGAGATTAATGTCTAGCATGTTTGATCAGAGCAAGTGTTCTATATTCCTGTACTAAGATTCTCATGTGTGTCAGTTGCTCCAGTGCCCCTTCTTGAATGGATGTACACCCAGATTAAACTATACGTTTCCAGTAATACTGTGTGACTCCTCACTACACCACCCTCCTCCCCTCAGAGGCTCTCTTTTGTCACTCTCGTGCTACGAAAATCTGAGGGCCTGAGCCTCTGAGGAGAAGGTTCTAGAGGGTGCTTGCGCCTGATTGGCTGGAGTTTGGACTATAAAACGACAAGGATATGTCAGTAAAGTGATTCTTTTTCTCAATGCTTTCCTATATGTCAATACTATCCTATGGTATTTTCACTTTATAAGTGTATTTTGAATTATATATAAAGTTTATTTGGATATGTATATACTATTATGTGGTTATGTATGTATATGTATATACATGACACTTATTGCTTTTTATATACCGTGGGACTCCCACTTCGATGACGGGGAATATTCAAGCATGTGAATCTATGAAAGACACCAATACTGGAGAACCACAGTTTACAGGTAAGTAACATTTGTTCTTTTACTTATATAAAACAAAAGATATCAGACAGTCTGACCACCTCTTTGTCAACTGTGGTCCAATGAGAACAGGCATAGCTTCCTCCAAGCAAACAATCTCTAGGTGGATAGTTTCCTGTATAGTATTTTCTTACCAGTTGGCCAACAAACGCTTACCTGCCAGACCTAAAGCTCATTCTACTAGGGGTAAAGATGCAACTGCTGCTATAATGAGAAATATACCCATTTCGGAAATATGTAAAGCTGCAACATGGAGATTGGTACATACTTCTACCAGGCATTACTGGCTAGACTCAGACACTTAGTCAGATACTCAAGTAGGACAGGCTTCTTTAAGGATTCTTTTTAGATAATTGTGACAGCCGCTATTAAATCTTTTCATCTGCTCGTTTTTGGGATGGGATGGGATGGGCTAGCTATTCTATTCTTTTGACTATTGATGAGGATCCCCTGGAAGAGAAGGGTAAATTACTTACCTGCAATCCTAATTCTCTTCCAGGGGAATCCTCATCATAATCATAAGCAACCCTCCAACCTCTCCAGATGAATTTTTAATGCAGTCTTTCACATGTCCTTTGTGCTCTAGATTCTATATCACCATAAAAAAGACCTGACCTAACTGTCACCTGTGAGTCATGATGGGATACAGAGGGTCCTGTGAGGTCTTAAAGGCTGCGCCTGTTTTGTTCTGTTATGTTTAGAATGCAGAATATAGGCTAAGAATATCTCATATTCCCTTTCATTTTCCTTTTTAAATAAAGGTTGTTAAATCATTTTATGGTCTTTTTTACGTTTATGACAGAAATATCTTGATAATCGTTGGGTGATTAATATGAAAACTCAATGTATTTTGGCCATTTTTATCCTTTGTTATAGGCTGCAGATATATATATATATATATATTTTTTTTTGTTTTTTTGAAAGACCGATCCCACCAGCCTGTGCCGAACTCTCAACGGGTGCAGCTGCCAACGTGAGGGTGGGCTCACGAATACATGCATCACCAAAAGAAATTAAAGAGCACTCGCGGGGTCAATATAAATAGCACTTTAATCTCGGCATATGCGTGTCCGCATCATTGCCTCTTTCAGTGCTGGTTGATTAATAAACACTTAGCACAAAAACAGTTCTTGTCTAACATGTATTCACTTCGCTCCCATTGGAGAACTGCATTTCATGAATATCGGTGAAGCACTACAGTTGTCTCCCATTAATAGTATGAACCTACAGGAGCCATGACAGCGTGATGTACTGTTTCACATTCCAATTGGCAGTTCTTGTGTTTTCCTTTCCTTTTGACGATAGTTCAACTCCGGTTGACATTATCGCTGCATGGCTCATTCACATAGTCCTGCAGCCATGCTATGTGCAAGTTGACCCATGTTTGCAGCACTTTAAAAATTAATCCGCAATTATCAGTTGCATAACTCCATATCCTTGAGATAAATAACCCACCACATTTAAGGACGGGAATCTTTTACGTAGCGGTTCAGGCTCTTTGAAAAAACCTTCCAAGACCGATCCCACTAGCCCAGGGGTACTCACAAACTTTCTGTCGGGGGCCAAAATTACAGTGTCGTTAGTGGCCGAGGGCCGCACTGGTAGGGGTGGAGTCAGTGGGGGCGGGATCAGTGGGGGGCGGAGCTAGAGTAAAAAAAAACTTTCAAAGCATCTGTCTCTCTCTCTCTCTGTCTCCCTCCCTCTCTTTCCCCCTCCCCCTCTCTCCCTCCCTCTCTCCCTCTCTCTCCGTCTCCCTCCCTCTCCCTCTGTCCTCCGTCTCCCTCCGTCTCCTTCTGTCCTCCGTCTCCCTCCCTCTCCCTCTGTCCTCCGTCTCCCTCCCTCCCTCCTCCGTCTCCCTCCCTCCCTCCTCCGTCTCCCTCCCTCCCTCTCTCCCTCCCTCCCTCCCTCCCTCTCTCCCTCTCCTTCCCTCTGTCTCTCTCCATCTCCCTCCCTCCCTCCCTCTCTCTTCCTCCCTCTCTGTCTCCCTCCCTCTCTGTCTCCCTCCCTCTTTGTCTCTCTCCCTCCCTCCCTGTCTCCCTCCCTCCCTCTCTCCCTCCCCTCCCTCCCTCCTCCGTCTCCCTCCCTCCCTCCTCCGTCTCCCTCCCTCCCTCTCTCTCCCTCCCTTTCCTTCCCTCTCCGTCTCTCTCCGTCTCCCTCCGTCCTCCGTCTCCCATGTCCCTCCCTCTTCCTCTGTCCTCGGTCTCCCTCTCTGTCACCCTCCCTCCCTCTCTGTCTCCCTCCCTCTCTGTCTCCCTCCCTCCCTGTATCCCTCCCTCCCTGTCTCCCTCCCTCTCTCTCCCACTCTCTCACTCCCTCTCTCTCCCCCTCTCTCCCTCCTCCGTCTCCCTCCCTCCTCCGTCTCCCTCCCTCGTCTCCCTCCCTCTCTCTCTCCCTCTCTCTCTCCCTCCCTCTCCCCCTCTCTCCCTCTCCTTCCCTCCTCCGTCTCCCTCCGTCCTCCGTCTTCCTCCGTCTCCCTCCCTCACCCTCTGTCCTCCGTCTCCCTCCCTCCTCCATCTCCCTCCCTCTCTCTCTCTCTCTCTCTCTCTCTCTCTCTCTCTCTCTCTCCCTCCCTCCCTCCCTCTCTCTCTTCCTCTCTCCCTCCCTCTCTCTCCCTCCCTCTCTGAAAAAAAATCGGGAGAATGGGGCCTTGAGTCGGGTTACTGTCTTGTATGGGCGTTGGAGGTGTGCTGCTGCAGAATCCGACATTTGAAACGCAAAATGCACGTTTTTTTCCCTTACCTTCCAGAAGCATCGAGCACTGCGCTGGCAGAGAGAGGGTGATGCAAGTGTCCAGGTACACACACAGCCGCCCCCGAGTACTTCACAGGTCTTTAAAAGACCATTCGCTTGTTGATGAGGCTTTGTCTTGCCTTTCCACCCTTTCTAGAGCCCCTGCATCGCCACTCTGATTATTGCTGGAAGAATTACCACTCTACACAATACAAGCCCTGTCAGCTGAAACCCCCCGAGGAATGGGGTTTTTGCTTGCAGGAATCGGGAGGCGGGAGACTAGCCTTGAAATCGGTAGTCTCCCGCCTGAATGGGGAGGGTTGGCATGTCTGGGTACGATGTCTGCAAGGTCTGCGGGCCGCCAAGAAAGGCTTGCCGGGCCACTGGCGGCCCGCGGGCCGTACTATGAGTATCCCTGCACTAGCCTGTGCTGAACTCTCAACGGGTGCAGCCCACCAGTTTGCATACCAATTCTATAGTACATTTACACTTGTGCTGAGAAATCTGATGCATGGTGGCCCTTGAGGGAAAAAGTGCTTCAGGAGCTGATTTCGGATTGGTTGAAGTTTGGTTCTTATCAAAACGATGTGAATTGGTTACCATTGTCAGTTGTTTAAGCTTTTCTTTCTTTGTACTACTTATTATAATTACAGTGGGACTTCCGCCTCAAAGATTCAAGCATACATCAGCTCAGTCTCCCATTTCTCGGAACTTTCACTCTCCTTGCATGGATGTAATCCTTGGTCGCATATGTGGTGTACATGAAGACCACGTGTAGCATGAAGGGTGTGTCCTTTCGAGGATTTTGAATGCAGCCCAAGATAGTGGGAACCTATGCCCATTCCCACTTCCCTGCAGTAGAAACAATCCGTGAGGCTGAACTTAAATAACTCTATTGCTCTGTCACTCCTGTATGGCTGATGGCTGCAATATACATTCAACTAACAATCCTACCCCAAACACCCCAAAGCACATCTTTAGTATTGTCAAACAACTCACTTCCTTGGAGCGCTTCACAGAAGTATTGCCTCCATCTGCAGACTACTGTAATAAAGTAGCTGTTTTTTCCTGGGAAAGATAGAGAAAATATATGCTACCTTCCCTGAGACCAGCAGAAACTATATCTTTGCCTCACCAAAAAGTGGAACATTGGGTGATGGAAGCTTTACTTTTCATCCTCCAGGGAAAAGTGACGTATTACAACTCATGTCAGCAGTCAAATCAGGCTCCCCCTTGGATACTATTCCTCCTAATATGGTTTTGCGAGGGAAGGAAGCTATTGCACCGGTGCTTACTAATCTGCTGAAAATGTCGTTCAGCTCAGGGCAGGTTCCAAGCAATTGGGAACACGCAGTGGTGGAGCCATTACTAAAGAAACCATCTTTGGATCCGGCGCTCCCAGAAAATGTGGACCTGTATCGCTGCTTCCTTATTTTGCTAATATTGCAGAGAAATGTTTAAATATCCAATTGAATAGTTCATGGAAGAAAAACAAGTTCTCCATGAAACTCAATCTGGCTTTAGGTCTTTTCACAGCACTAAATCTGCCTTACTCCTGGCTTCTGAGGCGCTAAAAATAGCAGCGGACGAGGGAAGGACGGCAGCACTGATTTTGCTGGGCTTGAGTGCGGCGTTTGATATGGTCTCCCACGGCCTTCTTTTGGAGTTTCTGTGAGAGGCTGGTGTCAGAGGGAACACATAGGAATGGATCGAGCACTTCCTACAGAATAGATCCTTCCAGGTCTTACAACGTCCTTTTTAGTCCGAGATATGTCCTCTGTCTCAAGGAGTAACACAGGACTCTGCCCTTAGTCCAACTTTATTTAATGTGTACATGCATCCACTGGCGGATATTGTTTTAAAACATGGGGTGAAATTGGTGTCATATGCTGATGACACTCAGTTGATTGTCACTTTGGAGCAAAAGGAGGCAGAAGCTGTGCTGAAGTTCAAAGCCTGCCTGAGTGATCTTGCAAACTGGATGAAGGTCAGCTGTCTGCAATTAAATGCAGGAAAGACGGAGGTGATGGTGGTTGGCAAACAGCCCTCCATCTAGTCACACTTGTGGTGGCCGGAGGAACTAGGACTAACTCCGACTCCCAAGTCTAAGATAAAAAAAAATGGGAGTATGGTTTGACAACACCTTATCGTTTGCAGAACAGATATCAACGGTGGCAGGAGCATGCTTTGGCAATGCTGCTTAAAATCTTGGACATTCTACTATTAGATGCCAAAAAGACCATTGTGCAAGCCCTGGTTACAACTCGTCTGGATTACTGCAATGTCCTCTTTTTAGGGGTTACAAAAAGTGCCTTGAATATTCTACAGAAGGTCCAAAATGCAGCTGCATGGTTGATATTGAATATTCCGACACGTGCATTGATGGGAGCAGCCTTGAGGGAATTACACTGGCTACCAGTACAGGCCAGAAATACTTTCAAGGCTTTGTGTTTCTGCCACAGGATTTTCAATGAGAAATGGCCGAGGTACCTGCGCCCACTACATACTGCTTACAGACCTACTTGAATCTTAGGTCTATGGGCACTGCTAAGTTGGTAGTGCCAAAAGTTCAAAAGGCATGTTTGGGAGGTAGATCCTTCGGTTTCCTCGCGGCTAAGGCCTGGAATAACCTACCTATGAAATTGAGGCTGTATCCATCTGAAGTAATGTTTCGTAAAAAACAAAACCTGTTTTTTTCAGTCATCCCTGGTGGATTTGTGTTAAGCGCTCTGGTTTTGCAAATTTATCGTGTATGCTAGGGCCAGAGGTTCCTTGTGGGGGTAGGGTTTCTGTTGTCATGGTCTGAGATGTCTTAGCGCAGGGACACTCCGTTGGAGTAACCATTGCCCTATATAAACTTTAATCTAATCTCTAAGAATCCTACCTGAAAATAGAACACTGATTCAAACCAGTTTGTTTATCTGGGCAGATCTGCCCCATAGCTATCTTCAGATAACAGCCCCCCTACCCCCCCCCCCAAACCCCCAGGCTGTCTGACATGTGTAAGCCAAGGGCTGTCTGGAATTGTAGAGACCTCAGTCAGGGAATTTATACTGCCTTTTTGAGGTGAGAATGTCCGCTGGGATACTGTCTGGTTGAGTGAGTTCTGTATGGACCAGTACACCTAATGTAGCCATCTGTGGCGGTTGATGCTTTGCCAAGGACCGCCTGCATTGTCTCCCTGGGAATCTAAATTGCCTTCATCAACGTTTTTTCTTCTCATTTGTAGGGGCCTGAGAAGAAAGCCAATGATGATGCTTCAAACTCTGACTGGGGTTATGGCATTTTAAATTGCCACTGGATCTTAGCTGACCTGGCTGTGTATGAGTGTCCACAGCTTTAAGTAATTACCGGTCCCTTTATGTCTGTAGGTAGTTTTCATCTCCAAAAAGAACTATTGATGGACAGAAAGCAGAACAATGTCATACATTCATCCCAGTACAGAGATCTGGGCCTAAATATATCGTTTTATTGCTCACCATGCCATTCCAGTTTGGGCCCAGCCATATGCAAATCAGTCTTGACCCTGTGCCCAATGGGAACAGTCCAGCCCGAACTGCCACGCCAGGTCCTCCCTGGACTGGAAACAAGCATCCTAGGACCAGTTTCAGGGTTTCACCCCTCTTCCGCCAGGCTAGCTTGAATCCAGTGGCATGGAATCAAGCTAGCCTGACCGATGACGGCTGATTAGCCAGAAACCGGTCCCAGGATGCTTGTTTCCGGTCCAGGGAAGACATGGCTTGGCAGTTCGGGCTGGACTGTTCCCATGAGGCACAGGGTCAGACTGATTTGCATATGGCCATGTCTGAACTGGGGTGGCGGAGTGAGCTAAAGAATGATGATGGATTAAACCCAGATCAGTAGACTGGGGGTGAGTGCTTGCATTGTTCAACACTCCGTCCATCATCCCCTTTGGTTTTGCTTTGTTCGCCCTAAGTTGGCAGGGGTATGCCCAGACGTGGGTCCCTTGCTCTCTTTGCCACTGTATTCAAGCTAGCCTGGCTGATTAGCCAGAAACCAGTCCCAGGATGCTTGTTTCCGGTCCAGGGAAGACATGGCTTGGCAGTTCGGGCTGGACTGTTCCCATGAGGCACAGGGTCAGACTGATTTGCATATGGCCATGTCTGAACTGGGGTGGCGGAGTGAGCTAAAGAATGATGGATTAAACACAGGTCAGTAGACTGGGGGTGAGTGCTTGCATTGTTCAACACTCCGTCCATCATCCCCTTTGGTAGTTTTCATCTCGACATGTCGAAAAGATCTGCTGCACCAGCATAGAGGCCTGTCTGACCAGGAATAGGACTCTCGAAGTTGTAGTTTTCCCCAAGACCGAAAACTAGCATAAGACTCTGGTCGAACGGTGTTAAATAGGAAACGGGTGCTCATATGGCAGTCACAGTAATTAATATACAGAGAGTTATATCTGGCGGTGCTCTCAAAAAAGGGAGGGGGAAACACCCCTGAAGGAGGCTGATTTAGTATATTGTGCAAACTTATTTAAGTGATTACAATGGTTCCGTCCGGAATTTCTAATTTCTTTTAGAAAGTTAAAAAAATATTCATTACATGTAACAGATATCAGATAAATGAGGAAAAAAGCACACACCAATAAAAAGTTTGCTATTTGGTAATTTAAGGGAATACAGTATTATGGGCTGTCGTATTACATAAGTTCAAAAGAGCAAAATATTGGTGACTTGTGATAAAGTGACATGTGATGATAAATAGTATATACAATATATTTCAAATGCGGTAAAAGTAAATAAGTAGAATAGAAAGGTACATTATTTCTTGATATGTCTTTATGGTTTTTCACATATACTAAAGATCCTATGTGAATTAATCTGTGATTAGAAGCATTGTGTAGACATATAAGGGTGTGTCGACGTTTCGACCCCGTGTACTGCGCAAAATATAATAAGCGTCATAGCGGGTCTTCCTCAGGACAGTGCAGATGGGTATACAGCCCAAGCGCAGATTTTGGTTAATATTTGCGGGCGAGAAGGTTTTCTCAGTTTCTCGAAACGTCGATGCACCCTTATATGTCTACACAATGTTTCTGATCACAGATTAATTCACATAGGATCTTGTAGCATATGTGAAAAACCATAAAGACATATCAAGAAATAATGTACCTTTCTATTCTACTTATTCACTTTTACCGCATTTGAAATATATTGTATATACTATTTATCATCACATGTCACTTTATCACCACAAGTCACCAATATTTTGCTCTTTTGAATTTATGTATTACGACAGACCATAATACTTTATTCCCTTAAATTACCAAATCGCAAGCTTTTTATTGGTGTGTGCTTTTTTCCTCATTTATCTGATATCTGTTACATGTAAGGAATATTTTTTGAACTTTCTAAAAGAAATTAGAAATTCCCGACAGAACTATTGTATTTATATAATATGCCCACCCAGGTTCTGAGGGACACCGGGTCACCCCATTATTTTTACTCAACTTATTTAAGTGAAGCACCTTGCACTAATCAAGACAACCTGATGGTGATTTTAGTGGTCTTAGACAACCTTAGAAAGTGGTAGCTGTGGAGAGCAGCATTCAGGCTTAGCCCAGAACGGGTGTTAAGCAGCTTGTTTTACCAGAACTAATCATATAGTGTAGGTTAAATGAAAAAGAACCACACAGTGTAGTTATAAAAATAAGTATATTCATTATATACTCTAACAAATTGGTATATCTCCTACCTGGAGATATCAACCCAATACACACAATACTTCAAATGTAAACAGGTAAGTATTCACAAATACTCCGTGGTTTCCAGGGGGAGACCAAACAATATACTAAAGAAGTGGAAAGCGAACTGCGATCAAAGTCGGGACTTGGACCAGAAGACTCAGAAGATCTGGGGACACAAGGAACCACTCGAAGGTAAGTACCCTGGATCCCTATGGAAGCTGTGTGCAGAGTGGAAACACAGCAGTGTACTCCATGCAAGTCAACAGGAAATTCTTGGTTGCAATTTTCAAGAAGGACCCCTCTCAGTAGACCCTGATGAAATCCCATGGAAGATAGAAGGTTGGAGAATCACCCCACCCGTGGATACCCCAGAAACCAGGATACCCACTCCAGGGAAGCCGCTACATAGGTGCAAAGTAACGTCCTAAACTGCCATAGACCATAATGGAGGACCTCAGAAAATATGCCGCTAGCGAAGAAGGTGAAAGAGTCCGGTGGAATCCAAGGAAGGATTCTTGAAGAGGTGAACCTGCAAGCAGAGGGGACAGAAACTATGCCACTCGGAAGTGACCAGGAGGCACAGAAGACCAATGACCACTGATGACGGAAGATGCAGGGGTGAGGACGGTGACCTTTTCGCTGAAGCTGTGAGAACCAGGTGAAGTTGTGGAAGACCAGGACCTGTTAACAAGCTGTCCCATGTCGGAAGTCAAGAACCAGGCGATTGTTGCCCAGCGGGAGCACCAACAAGTATTGGCAAAAGCAACTGACGTGGTAAACGAAAAAGGTGTAGCGTTGGGACCAGGAAGGTTCATGGGACTCACCAAATACAGGAGAGGGTGAGCAGGCCCCATACAAACAGGGGAGCCTAGTGAAGCCAAAGACGACCCTCAACAGAACCCACAGGCCAAGAGCACATGAGACGCAAGTGGACCTCAAGCAGCTCACCAAAGATGCAGGCCCACGGTGCAGAGGATGCGGTGAGGACAAAGATCTTGGCAGGAAGAGAGGCTGGAGCTGCTTGCAGCCCGAAGATCACTGGAGGACAGAGCCAACAAGCCTTGGCAACGGCGAGTCAACGTGGTGAACAGGGGTTCTGTTCCAGCTGTTCCGACGAGGGATACTGGTCTTAAACTTGCTGAGAGGACAGGTCAGGCCTCAAGGGAGTTGCCGAACCTCATGTGTTGCTGAGCCTTTCAGAGTCCGTGGGACGTCAGGAGTAGCAGACCGGTCAGCTTCGTTGCAGTGCCTGCAGATTAAGGGGAGTGACTTCTTCACTCTAAGGGAGATTCCTTCTGGTGTCTTTGAGGCCCACAGGCCTGGAGAGGAACCTGGATGATGCACAGGCACAGACTACGAAGAAGACTTGCAAAACAGCAAGACCTGGAGCAGCAGGAGTCTCCCTTGGTGCAGTCTCGGTTCCAGGCAAAGTCCAGCGTAGTTCAAGGTGCCCAGGCGGTTGAAGTGGTTTTGAGTTTGAATCTTGTCCCACGACTAATCTGAAGAGCCACCCACAGGTGAGCCATTAAGTACCCTAGGGAAAGGGTTGGGACGATTCAAAGGTCCCTCCCAGAAGAGGGGCTGGACAGAGGTGACGATACTCCCATGTCCACTGTTCAGTTTCATGCCAGAGCGGGAGCTTAGGGCTCCCTCGACTGGCTCAAACTGGAGTATTCAAGGAGGGCACCAAATGTGCCCTTCAAAGCAGTCTGGTGGCACTGGCAAACTCCCCCACCCCAGCCCAACACACTAATTCCTGTCTGGGGAGGCGGTCACACCCCCCTGCAACAGGAAACCTATTGTTCTACCTTCCCCTGCTCAAGTTTCGCTCAGCAGCAGGAGGGCAGAATCGTGTTTGTGATCGGCAGCTGCCCTACCTTGCAGGTAGGCCCTTAAAGGCTGGTACCGGGAATACAGGGGGGCATCCTAGGGGAACCCCCCAGTACATGGGATCCTACATCCAACACTGGAATCAATGTTGGGGTAGGATTCCAACATATTTGATACCAAGTTTTGGTGCAGCCAATCTATAGTCAGACATCTCGTAATTGACTTGATGTCCATTATATGTATTAAATGACTGACTGCACTTAAAAAGCCTGGAGAATCGACTCTGGGGTTTATAGGGGTGCCCTGCTCATGCAGGGGCACCTTCACACTTGTAACCAAGTACCCTGTCCTTAGGACTGAAGAGCCTGCCATAGGGGTGACTTATAGGTTTTAAGTGTAGTGACCTCAGATATAAGGAAACTTATATCTGTGGTGAGGGGTGCAAGAACCCACTCACACTGGCTGCAATGGCAGGCCTCTAGTCAGAGTTTGAGTGGTCTCTTATGGGTGGCATAATACATGCTGCAGCCCAGGGGAGACGCATGGTGTACCTATGCCCTGGGTACCTTAGTACCATATACTAGGGACTTTGAAGGGTACACCAGTGGCCAATTGTGGAGGTACCAAAGTACTTACCATTGTCAAATTTAGCAAGAGAGCACAGTGACTGGGGTCCTGATTAGCAGGATCCAAGTCAGACTAGTCCAAAAACAGCATAACTATCAAAAAGTGGGGAAAACCATGAAAACAGCTCCTACTTTCCTACAACTTCACAACCCCAATTGCAATCCTAGGATTGACCACCAAATCTTAATACTATGAGGCACCCACAATTTATCACATATGTGAGTACATTATATAGTTTAGAAAACAAGATCGACGTCTTTTCTTTGGTTGGTAGATTTATTTTCAAGTACTTTGACCTCTAAGCCAACACGTGTTTTGTTGTATGGCAGATGTCCACACGACTTCATCAATGCTATATGAATCCCATTGGTTTTCCGTTCAATCCTTAATCCCAGCTGTAATTCCGTTCCGTAATACAAATCCTAAATCTCAATAAGCGCAACTGGCATATTGCGGTGCAGGCAAGCCCTCCTGATTTAAGTCACTGCCACGGTCCGTGGTCTGTTTTGCACGGCACTGCTAAAATTGTTGAAAGGAACCGGGAAAGTCCTCTCTTAATGTGTGTAATCGGGACGCAAGTGAATTACAACCAGGATTAAGGAAAACTGTATAATGTACTCACATTTGTGATAAATTAAGTGTGCCTCATAGTATTAGACTCTGGTAGAAGCCCTGCTGCGGAATCTGCCCGGGAAGAAGAAAAAGATGTACTAATTCCCAATGGGTGGAGAGTAGCGGGTCCCTGCCCAAGGATAAGGGCCAAGCTGTGCTGACTGAAGCCTGCATTGAGGATTTCTTGAGAAATTGATCAAAGACGGCCTGGCAGTCTACCTGGCCTGCAGGAGGGAATCCAGGACTGCAAGTGCCTACTTTGCCCTGACCTGTATAGGACAATCCTTGGTTGTGTGAGAGTCCAGCATGAGAGCAATCTGAGGTTATTCCATCTCACTTTAGTTGTTAAGATATTTACCCTTTGATCGAGGCAAGTTGGCCTCATTATGGAACCATTTGAATTATCCTAGCCCTTACTGCTCTTGAAATACTCTGTTTCAAACATGCAATGGGTTTCGAACTAAAACTAAGATTCACAGTTGAGTGGGAACATGTGGGTCCACTGGGTGCTTGAGATTAGATGCTTTCAGTAGCCACACCACTTAACAAGGTTGACGAGAACCAACACTTGTATGTACGTAGTACTTCTATAGCGCTAACCTAGCTGAAGGGCAATGGACCACAGTAGAGGGTAATAAGCAAAGATATAGTCAGTAAGTCATGAGATGGTGGAAAGCTTGGTAGGGAGAGTGTGGTAGTGTTCTTTAAGGAGTTGTGCCTTCAGCTCTTTCCTTAATTGGATCAGGTTTGTGGCTCCCTGGTAGAAATTTGGGGATGTCATTACAGGTTCTGGGTGCATAAATGGAGAAGGGCTGTTGCATTGTTTCTTTTTTAACTTTTGTTTTCAGTCTGTTGGTGTCCTGGCGGCTATAAGTGTGCTAAGAGCCACAGAAAGATGGTGAGCCTGCTAGCCAGATAATGCTGGTGTGGTTGTGGAACTGTTTTTACTGTGGCGGACTTTAACGTATTTGACAATTTCGCAAGCTTCCATTGGAGGCTTTTGCTAAGAGCGATACCTATTTAGTTAACGTTTTTGGAAATTTTGATTTTTATATGCATTCTGTACCCATACCCATATTTTATCCACTTTCCAAGGCCCCTTGGAATAGCTTGGCTCTCTCGGCTTGTTATGTTGCGTTACTACCCATGGGCAGCTATCAACCTCTATGGTTTGGTGAAATTATGTCAATAGACAGCCTGTTGACCTGATCCGATATCATCTCGCGCAGACAAACACATTCCCCTCTTTTTTTGTATTTCATTCAGTCACTAAACACTTCAAGGCCTGGCAATGTTTGTGGGTGCGCCTCTCCTGTGCTATTAGTCTCTTTATGGAATGCAAGTGCAGCTACATTGTAGAAAGAGGCAAGAACAAAAACTGCTGTCGCGGGAAAAGCCCTTTTCATATTAGTGCAGCCTTTGTTTTTTTTAAAGCCACATCAGGTTTTGGATCAATACAGCAAATTTTCACTCTAAGATCAAGGACGTATAAGGGCTCTGTGCAAATCTCCAAGCAGGAGCAAACGTATTATGGTGGATTTGTGTGCTAGGAACACCAGCTCAAGCCTGTTAATAGATGAATGGCGCATGATTCCCACTGGGCCCTGCTCTGGCACAGTCAGTCGGCTTAGTAGTTTTGATGTCGGAACAGTGAACAGCACCTTATTCAGAAAGGCTGCCTGCCCCTTGAAGTATCCCCCCCCCCCCCTTCCCAGGAACGGAAGAATACAAGGATGTCGTTGCCTCTAAATGCCGATTTGGGTTGGGTGATCTTGTCAGCCACATTTCAGATGCATCCTGTTAAATAGTGTTTCAGATGAATAATATTTAACTGACTATCCCTGTCTTTGCAAACCTGACTTTTTGGAATTTCCCAAAAGGAACACTCTACGTTTGGATGATACTGTGTTTGACGCCCCTTTGCTTCCGAAGAGCGTCACCAGGGGTGACCTGGGACAGAAAGAGCCAGAGCACCAAAATAAAAGAGACCCCTGCTAATGGATTTAAATAGGTGAAAAAGTGGCCCATGTCTGCAAATTGGGTCAGTTTTGAGTTTGTATAAGTGTCGAATCGTAGACTACATGGATTTTTTTTATTATCATGGAAATCAACAGTGAAAACTGACCCAGAAGACCATCAAACAGTCCGCACACTGACCTGTCAGACCAGCCTGTCAGGCTCTTCCTGATTGCCCTGTAGGCCAGTCTGACACTGAGCCTCATTGGGCCTTACTACAAGTTTGGTAATGTCACATCTGGTCGTGCATTACGCCCCTTCTTACAGATGCTGCTAGTTCTGTGGCCTGTTAGGAAGAAATCAAAATAGTTGCTTATGAATGTCACCTGTGTCAGCTTAAAATGATTATCAGTTCTGTCCTGGGCTGGCAGAAAGTCTCTCTGAAATTCCTCTGTCTTCTATTCTAAAACAATGCACAACTATAGAGTGACCATTAATTCAAAACACACTTTGAAAAATCACTGACATAATACAACAAGCGTTGGCAATGCCAATAGGTCTGGCTTTAAATGATTGCTGTATTGTAATGTGAAGTAAAGATCATATGTATTTGTGTGAAAGCAAAGAACTGTAGAATAGTATTGGTGTAAGTTAATGCGTCAGGTGACAGTTGTGCTGTCAAGCGAGACCTAAAAATCCATGTAGGTTAATGACTACTCTCCTCCCATCTGTGCTGCTGCCAGAGAACAATAAACACTATATATTATCTCGTTATCTAAGACACTTTTAAAGCATTTCAATTTAATGTGTGTGCCCCTGAAAGTTCAAGCTCAGTCAGCTGGAAATAAGCTAAATGGTTACAGCTGGTGGAGGGTAAGTGCTTTTCCTTTGTGGATGCACACAACTTCTGCCCAATCAAAACATGTACTCCTAGATCCCAAAATGTGGGCTGAGCCAAAACCTCTCTCTGTTGGTACTCACATGATTTCTAGAGACAGTTGCGTAGCACATCATAAAAAAGGTCACCCAATTGTCTATTTTGCTGGAGCCGAATCTAAACTACCAAAATTATGTTATCAGTAAACATTCATTAGTCAATCGTTTTTTTAAAAACAAACTTTATTGATTTTCCATTAAACAATCGGAATGGCTAGGCAGTGTTACATATCAAAATGTTCAGCATCGGGTTACATTCCACATTGCATTGCAATATCGTTATCATTACTATTATCTTTGTCATGCATTCGCTGAATTCTGTACATTTTTTAATTAACCTTATAGGAAAGTAAAAATGATGTACATAACCGTTAGCCAACATACCCCACCCATCCCACCTCCCACTCTTGTTCTGGCATTTCCATTATTTATTTGCGTATTCTTGTGGCCTACTCTAGAAATGTGTGATCTATAACTTTAGGGGTTGCATCAATTATCTTAACCTATCCTTTACCGCACATCTTCCTATTACAACTATGCTGTGGGTTGTTGCAAATTCGGGGTGCTAGCTCTGGGTTCTAACTCCACTCCTTTAAGGGATCCAGCATGACATCCCACTCAATGGATCTCAGATTTTTCCACTATCCCTTGATTTCCTCCCGCCGTATCGCGGCGTCTCGGCCCCACCCCAGCGGATCATTTCACTATGCCAAATGTGTCCCAATGTTTCCTATTGTATTGCCATAATGCAGCGTGTATCAAGTATAGATGATCTGGCACCCTGGTTTCTCACACAAAGTTTTCATGGTCCATTAAGATCCCATTATTGAATAAGTCTCCCACTGTGCTAATCCCTTCATCCAGCCAGGACGTGTAATGTAACACCGCTTTCCAGCACGGAAGTGCTGTACGCAGTAGGGGTGGTATGCTCGGGGGAGATTTAGTTTGTGGTTGTAACAGCGTGTGCAGGGTACCCTGGTCAATTTCACGCACCGTATATCCTATCACTTGCAGATTGCGGCCGGCCGTCCAGTAGGACAGCAATTGCAGTTGACTCGCATAATAATATGCTCTGAGGTCAGGAACACGCAGTCCCACTTTTAGTCCCCAGCTGTAGCTTTTTGAGACTTATTCTGTGTCTTCCGGCCCCCCATAAAGTCAGAGAGTATAGTGTCCTGGGTTTTGAATGTGGCAGAAGGTATTACTATCGGTAAATTAGTGAAGTAGTACAAGAGCTGTGGGACAACCACCATTTTTGATAGGGCCACTCGGCCCATTGCAGAAAGTGGTAACGTAGTCCAGAAGGCGACACTTGAGCGTATTGAACTGATCGCTCTGGTAAAGTTGCCCTCCAGCATATCTTCATGTGATCGGTATATGTGTATATCGAGGTACTTGAAAGTGTGTTGCGCCACTGGGAGAGAACATGTTCCAAAGACAAGTTCCTCTGGATGGGTATCTTCTTGGATGAAAAGGACATTAGATTTCGTTGCATTAATGGCAAGGCCCGATATCTGTTCAAACCTATTGAAGATGTCAGGGATGGGTCTAGGGCACCTATAAGGTCTCAGAAGTATATTATTATGTTGTCTGCGTAGGTGAAAATCAGATGTGTTGTGCCACCTATCGGGACTCCAAGGTCATGAGCCTCTAAACGCAGCCTAAGTGCTAGGGGCTCCATCGCAAGTATGAATAACAGCGGTGACAATGGGCACCCCTGTCTTGTGCCCCTGAATACCGAGTATTCACATGAGATGTGTCCTCCCGTGCGGAATCTCGCAGTGGGGGCCTCATATTGTAAATGTAGCCATTGGAGATACTCTAGAGGAAGCCACATTTCCCTATTGTCTTGAACATATAATCTCAAGTTAGCGTATCAAACGCTTGTCGTAGGTCTAGTGTAATGCAGCCTGCATTTATGTAATGTTCCGGGGTTGTTGCCATAATGTGGTGCAGTTTTCTGATGTTTAAGGAAGTGCTGCAGGCTGGTAGGAACCCTCTATGATCTATGTGAATACGTTTATTTAAATATGCAATAAGCCTATTCGCTAGTATTTTGCATAATATCTTATATTCTGTCGCTAATCAGGATAATGGACGGTATCCAGACATGTCTGATTTGTCCCTTCCTGGTTTAGGAGGCAAGACTACTAATGTCTGCCCTGTGGAGGATGGAAGGTGACCCAGTTCTAATGACTTATTACATAGGATCTTCAATTGGGGAAGCAGGGCCTCGGCAGAAGTGTTGAAAAACTCGATCAGGAGTCCATCCAGTCCCGGTGCTTTGTTTCGCTGGAGTTCTTTGATGGCCACTTTTATTTTGGTCTTAGTAACAGGATCTACTAGTGCTTTCCTGGCCTATGCAGTGTGCTGTGGGACGGGTAAGTCATCTAAGAATGCATCTCTGTGGGCATCACCATTTGTATCTGGTTTGTTGTATAGTTTAGCATAATATAGGCTAAAGGCCTCATTGATATCCTGTTGGTGAATGACAGTGTCACCCCTAGGTGTGGTGATTTCGCTTATTATGATAGCAGGGGGATAATCCCTCAATAGTCTGGCTAGTAGCGTCCCAGATTTTATATGCGTCTGTGTGTTTTTGTTGGGTATACACTCTATAGTTTATGACCCTAAAGGACTCTAGTAGTTCTGTATGCTGGATACGTGCCTCCTGTAGGGTGGCCTGCTTTTCAGTATCACTCCCTGCCTCCTGTTCTAGTGTGTTCTTCTTCTTCTCCGTTGCCAGCAGATTTTTGTGTACTACTTGTCTGGCGCCTGCCGTAGCTTTGATCGCATTACCCCGGATAACTGCCTTGAATGCATCCCATTCGACGGAGATGTAGGATGCAGTATTCTCTGTGAAGTAATGTGTTATAGTATTAGCCAGTGTAGTGTGGAACACTGCGTCTTCCAATAATTGGAGCCATAATTTCCAAGTGGGTACCAGGGTGGGGATCCTGCCCCAAGTAAAGGTGATTTCTAAAGGATTATGATCTGAGAAAGTCTTAGCTAAATATGTGGTGTGTGTTACGTGTTCCGCTATCGTTTGTGAGTAGAGGATCCTATCAATCCTCGTGTGTAGTAGGTGGACTGGGGAATAAAAAGAGAATTCTTTGTGTGTTGGGTGTCTCAGGTTTCACGCGTCGCTCAGTGCCCAGCCATCAGACCACCCACAGAGAGCCTTTGCCTGTTTGCTTGATCCCGCTCCATACAAAGGAGGATGTGAGCGATCTAGCACAACATCCATGACTGCACTACTGTCCCCACCTATGATCCACGGGTACATTTCCCATCACGTTAGTACTTGGCTGAGTCCAGCAAAAAATGTATCTTGTTCAAAGTTCGGGGCGTTATATATTACCCAATACTATGTGCATGCCATCAAGTGTCCCGCATAAGAATATGTATCTTCCCTGCATGTCAGTGCACCGCTCTAGTTCTATAAATGGCACCCCGTGTCTGATCCATATCATTGCGCCCCTGGCAAAAACAGAATAATTGGTGGAAAAGATTTGTCCCTTCCATTTCTTGCGCATTTTTGCTGCTTCCGACTCAGTGTTCATACAGGAATTGCATCGCACAATCTGCGCATTGCGCCTGAGTTTGTGTGTGTGTACCCTATGGCGTTTCTGTATGGATCCTAGACCCCGAACATTCCATGTGATTAAGTTGTAGGTATTGAGCATGTGTGTCGCAGCGTGGAGGTTAAAAATTGTGACATTGCAGATATTAAAGAGAGGCCACAGCCCATATCAGAAGAACAATTCTTGCCAGAAGTTCTACCCCCCCCCCGCCCCCCCACAACCCCCCAACTTCTAATACAAGGCCCGGGTGGCGAACTATACCTGGACCAAACAATAAAACACAACATTTGTAACTGTGCTGTGTGTACATGGTGCATTCGCAAATAGTGGGTCATCGCTAACGCCTCCCATGGTGTTGTACCTGCTTGTGGTCGAGCTCAGGGAGCCTGGGACTAATATACTTTCCAAAATAAAGCCATTTAATACACAGAAAAAAAGGTATGTCTTATGATACCAGACCGTGTATCACAACTAGCAAGCTTAATGTCCGTCCGAGTGAACAGGAGTTCTTCCTTGCGCTCCTTCAGTCCAATAAGCCATTCGCCGTCTGGGGCGTTACACTAGGGAACAAGGCCAGGCTACTCTCCGAATCCGATCTGACCTTGCTGTCCTCCGAGGATGCAGTGGCCATAAGTAGACCACGGTCTCTGAACGTGGACGCTGTCTCAAGTGCCTGTTCCTTACTCTGTTGTACTTGTTCCTGCGTTGGTCTATGTGACTGTGATTTGTGGACTGCTTTCACCATGCGGCACAATTGCCTGTCCTGTATACGCCTTGGGCTGTTGGGTAGGCTCTGGGAGGCGGTTCCTGGCATCTGGGTCGGATCCATTACCTCAATCCATTCCTCTTTGTCCTCGGAGCTCTCAAAGAAGTACGTCTTATGGTCGTGTATGATTTTCAGCCGAGCTGGGAATAGAAGAGCATATTTTAAATTCAAGGCTTTTAGCTTCTTTTTGACAGCCATGTATGAGGATTTTTGTTGCTGGACCATGAGGGTGTAGTCCGGATACAGTGATATTCGGCAATTTTCGAATCGTATTTGGGATCGTTCTGGCACCTTCTGGAGCAGGGCGTCACGGTTCCTGTAGTTCACCATCCTGGCTATTAATGGACGAGGTGGGGCACCTGCCTTGGGCCTCCCAGTTGGTATCCTCTGGGCTCTTTCCACGCAAAAATAGTCCATCAGGAACCGCATGGCCTCTGAACCATTGTTCCATATAGCGTGCGGCGTCAAGGCCCTCACTACTTTCCAGCAGCCCAATGACCCGCACGTTGTTGCATCTGGCCCTGCCTTCTGCGTCTTCCACTTGGTCCTGCAGGCCGGTGACCTGTTTCCACAGTTGTTGAATTTGCAACGTATGCTCCTTGTGCTGTGGTATGACCTCATCCAGAGTTAGGCTATGAGCTTTTACCTTGTCCGCCAGTTTAGTGTGTCCGCTTTGAGCAGTGTGAATCAGGTTGTGAGAGCGCCAACCTGTTGCTCAATGGATTTCCTGGATGCCCTGACCTCCTGTAGTATCAAGTCAAGTTTGTCCAAGGAGGTCTCCTCATTTGTAGGTGGTACATATGTGAGCAACATCTGGGTCATCGTGTGTTCCGGGTCCTCCTGTGTTGTGTGGCATTAGTGGTCGCCTCCTGTATCTTCCCCTTGGGGCACCCATTGGTGCTGCGATGTGTTCCTTTCCCGGAGGTCTTCGTCCACAGGGGAGTGAGAGGGCTGCCATAGTTGTTCCGAAACCCTGGTGTCAGGTGGGTAGGGCTGCTGCACCAATGCAAGCGCCGTGACTACACGCAGCAGTTTGCACCCCGTACTCTCTCGCGCTTTATTTTGGTAGTCTCAAGCAGTGTGTACGCTAATTTGTAGCTGAGCAGGATTATGCTGTATCGTCATGCACGGTGTTTCCAATTACAGCGGTACAGGACTCCGATTTCTGCTTGTGCATCCTTCACAATTGATCCTGTTGTAATGATCGTCTCAAGCTATAACTAGCCAGGAGGGGAAGGGTGGCAGGTCCCCACCGAGGCCCAGTGGATTTTTCAGTTATGGTGCAAATCCTGCCTTTAAAATGTTTACAGGGATGTTTCCAGCCCTACGTGCTTTAATGCGGGCAGGATGTAGTATTCTCCCTGTATTCACCGCCTGACTCCGTACCGCTCCCCCTCCCTACTAAGAGCACCGGAAGTCTGGCGTGCCAATCCCCCAAAGCTCGGAGTCCCAGGGAGTTGATCAATCCGGCACCGGTGTGCGGAGGTAGCCGCACTCGTTCCAGCCAGTAACCACATGGATTTCACTCTGGGTTCATGGGCTGCGCTGCACTCAGGAGGGTGGGGGGGCGGGGGTGGGGTCAACGGTGAGTGCCGGTGTTAGGTGGGAAGAAGAACCCACCTCAGGACTCTCTCACCTGTGGTATTATGGAGTGGTTTTGGAGGCCGAGCTCCTGAGGCCCGGTCAGTATGTCGGGCCCCAACGGGCCGCTCTCCTGACGTACGTCTTTGTTACGGTGGGCGGCTCGCACTCGCCGATTGCCACCGGCGCTCTGCTCAGTTCGTACCACTCCTTCTCTTGTGCGCCACAGACCTGGTGTATGGAGCCAGTCGCGCCCCTCGGCGTGGCAGTATCTAGGGCCGCTCTCCGGGAGGAGCCGCACGGAGCCAGGTGTCAGGCAGTTGCCCGGGTGCCTTCGTAGCACTGCACCTCTGTCAGCAGCTTTCATGGGACATGGGCAGTCGCGTAGGACTACACGTCCTCCAGGAAGCTCAGTAGAGTCTCGTCAGTCAGGCATGCCTTGGTTTCCAGTCGGCCTAGCAGTGTTTTCGGCGGTCTCTGCCCTGCCCTGCGCAGCCGTCGACTAAGCCTTACAACGTGGGTCTCTCTCTGCACTGGCGACAGTAACGATGCAGCCTGCTCTCTCAGTCAGCCGTGTCACACCATTGCGCTGCTCACTCGAACGGACTCTGATGGGCTCCTGTGGATGGCGGTACAGCAGGATTATTCAACCCGGGCTCGGAGCTCATCTAAACGGCGTCCGCCATGTTCGGCGGTTAGCCACGCCCCCTTCATTAGTCAATCGTAATGCATCCACTGACTTGCCTTTTTTAGATTGGTTCCCTAGTAAATGTATGTGGGCCAATAAAAAAAGTGCATTACGCTGTTGAAACATTGGGATTAAAAGCACAGGGAGAATGAGGATGCAAAGATTTCTGGTTAGCAAATGGTATTTATGGTTGCCAAAGAAGCTTGATGGCTAGCAGAGAGCTCCACCATCCTATTCCTCCTATGGCTTGCATTAGAAGAAAACCATGTATTTCTGAATATACCCATAACCATCCCGGCCAGTAACCCAAAAGTCCTTTAATCACTTTCCAAAAATTCCTATTAGATATTCCAGAAGCACTGCTAACCATAGACAACAAAGGTCTAACCCACTGTAAGCTTACAACCTCTGCACGTTAATGGTACATGAGGAAAATTATAATAGATCATGCTGTACGAAACTGTGTAAGATGGATAGAAGCCAGTATCCTCAATGTTAACAACATTTGTTTTAAAATAGGAGCATCCATTGTCCTAAACTCAATTACAACCAAGGTACAGTGACATTAATATAGTGTTGTGCAATTTACTTAAATTTAAGATTATCTTAAAGAAATCAAACTAACCCAGACAATGCTATACAAAATTACATCATGTTCCTTAATTAGAAAAGGCCTTGAAATGTTTTCTGCATATACACTCATTTACAAACTTCACTTATAATTTGCAACTAAAATGAGCAAAGACTGGCCCCACTGAACACAAATCTTCGCTTATCTGTTTTAAGTACAAGGTCCATGTTAAACCCCCAGTAAAACACCCCCTACATCATCAAGCATCTTGGACTCCCTAAGTTAAATTTAGTCATTTGCTGGAGCTCAAAACTTCCATGGAAGCCTGCTCCGTATGATGTATAAGTGTAGGGACATAATTTTTGTGGAACATTTTGGAGGGCTGCATTGGCATCCAGCCAGCCAGGGTGGCATGATGAGCTTTGGCAGAACCTCATCAACACGATTAGCCAAAATTGACATTTTCCTGTTGAATTTCCTATTTTCCGTTGCGTCTAAAAGGGTGCGATTCACTTGAAAAGGGATGATTACCCTTCATACCACGCCTGGTGGCCAGTGGTGTGCTGAGCAAGTAGTTGTGTGGCAAAAATAATCAACAATATGCACTTTCACAGTGGCGATTAATTTTTGGATAAATTGGATCTTTATTTAACACCTTTGAAACCCTTTAAACTAGCTTAATAAAAGACGTATTAAAGACTGCCTGCAGAAGTTAAGCCTTTGCACCATTTAATATTGAAGTGCATCATAGTACTCTGTTACAGGCACTCAACAATAATGTTGGCAGTGAGTGATTTTATACTACAAGGCGGGTTGGGGGACTTGTATAGCGCATGGCCCAGCGTTCCCTCTAGAGATTCTCTTCTTGTTGGGCGAAAGGCTGTTTTGTCTATCAACTTCGTTTTTCTTTCTCTTTCCCTTTTCTTTTCAATTCTTTTTCTTTCTCTTTGTTTCATTCTTTGTTTCTTTCTTGCGTACCTTTCCCCTTCTATCTTCCTTGTCTCGATCTCCTCTTGTTCGTTAGACTCCAGTGTTCTCCCACAAAATCTAGTTTAGAATGTCAACCTAAAATAATATTGAGTGCAGAATATTGAAATACACTACATCAGCAAGATCGGTAAACACAGGTAAGTACAGATTTACTATACTCAACTCCACATGGGTGTATCTTGAAAAACAATTCAGACCTGCAACAATATTGAGCACAGAATATCGACAACTACGATAGCATCAAGGAAAGTATATATAGGTAAGAATAGATACTATTTCTAACTCCATGTCTATCCACATAAAGATATCTTAATACATTATGGAATGGATGAGACATAAGTGGCTAGCTCTTAATACCACAAAAATCAAGCTTACACTGGTGGATTGGCACATCATCAACATCTTGGCATGCCAACAACACGCCTGGTCTGCCCCACAGTCAACTAAGCACTGGGGTGCACTTCATATCTGTCTAGAAGAAGATACTCAGAATACCACTGCTCATGCTTTTGCAAGCTCCTGAACCTATTCATTAATTAGTTTAATCTGATAGAGACTACTAGCCACAGATTCCTTAACGTAGAATTACCCCCAGGCGTGAGACTGGACCCGGAAAACTTTCTTGCCCAGCATCTCTGCGCGCCGGGGGGCGGTACCACGCGACTCCACCGCGACGTCTTCCGCGGGCGTGACGTCAGTGCGGTCACATAAGCCCCACCCTGGCGCGCTGACGTCAGTTTTCTTCTTTTCCCCGTGCAACGTGGACCCGGATCGTGTTCCTGGCCTGTTTCAGGCCTTCTTTTTCCGCTTTAAGCGTTTTTTCTTGAACAGTGTGCGAATGCCTTCGGGCTTCAAGACGGGCTCGTCTTGCGCACGCCAGATGTTGGCGACGGATCCTCACCCCATCTGCATGTGGTGTTTGGGGGAGCACCATGACTCCACGGACTGCGAGGCCTGTCAGCAAATGAAGCCGAAGTCCCGGCGGGAGCGCCGGATGAAACTCCTTTCGGCACGCATGTCCAGGTCGGCGTCATCCCGCGCCCGTCCCCCGCGGAAGGCTTCAAGACCCGCCGCTCCGTCTCCGACATCGTCCCTCTCCCAGGCCACAAGGGCGTTGCTCACCTGTTGGTAAGTGTCACAGTTTGTCCCCGAGGCCCGGTCCCCGGCCTGTTAGGGGCGGGGGTTCTCCGCGGGTGGTGCGGTACTGCGTGTTGCCACCCTATCCGCCGTTCCCCGGCATGGGGGCGACTAGAGCTCAGATGGAGGCCTATGCAGTGGCCTTGCAGGCCTCTTTGGCTCTTCCCTCTTCTTCTCTACCTGAGACGTTTGCGTATACCTTGCTGCGTGCGGGGACTTCTGCAGCGGCTCCGGCGCTGGCACGTTCGGCTCCAGGTTCTGAAGATGTGGTGCCATCGGGGTGCGGCCCTTCGGGGTTCCCTCCTTCGGACCACGACACCTCTGCTTTGCTGCAAACGCCTGCGGGGGTCCCTGTGGTATCGAGGGAGGTTTCTGGGGCTCGGGCGTGTCCTCTAGTCCCCCTCGGTCCTCTGGGCAGGCGGCGGCCTTGTCCGAGGCCGAGGTGACGCCGCTCAGGTGCCGGCAGCTGCTAGCCCTGGTGGCGCCGCAGGGGCCGGCTTGGGTTCGGGGCGTGTCCCCGGCCCCCCTCGTTCCTCCACGCAGGCGTTCTACCTCGTTGGAGGTCGAGTCAACGCCTTTTCGGTGCCGTTTCTTAGCCGCCCCGGTTCCGACCAAGCCCCGGTCTCCCGCGCATTGTGGCGGAGGTCGTTCCAGCGTCCCCTTCGGCGCCGGGCGACATTGACCTGATGCTGGTGTGGTACTGTAAATTTCGGAACCACGTATCTGGCATGATTCTAACATGACGATTTCTGTATCAACAGACCGAGAATGTTTAGGATACTATGCACAAGCATTTGCGTCACATTCGAGTGACGAGATCGCCTGTAATCAGAGTTTCTGTCCTAATACCTCGAGCTCCATTTTAGGACGACAGCCATTTTGTGATTGCCCTCTCATAGGCAACAGGACGACGGCCAAGCATGGGTCTGAAGGACACACACACCTTCGCTGACTCCTCGGTGACCTGGGTGAACTGACTCCGCTGCCTAAGGCCAAACCTGTTCGGTCAGTTCCCTTCCTGCGGCCGAATGAGATTAGTATCAGGGCCCAGCATATCACGAAACCTTTCATCACACACAAACGATGCCTAATCTTCTACACACCTGCCCCTGTTTCCCTCTTTATGACCCGTTTTACGAGGAGGAGGTGCCCGTTTTTATTGGGTGTCCGTCGATATCTGATGAAGGCGCTAAGCTTTGCCGGCTAATTGATTAAGGGCTGAACGAACTGAAATATGTACTTGCCATTATGACTCTGTCTTTTCCTTTGTAATGAATGCATGTGAATGATCATACCGTAAAACGAGGAATGTTTGCCTAAAGCATAATATTTGGTATATAAGGAGAAGGCTGGTTTTCGTAAGTGAGCAGTCTCCTGAGAATATACACGTGTTGTACTTCTAGGATACCTGTTACTGGCTGCAGCCAATAAATACGATCTTTGACTTCACCAAGAAGACTCTGTGTTTCTGTCGTCTGAAACAGGAAGAACTCGAAGTCTTCAGGTGTGTTCCCTGGCACCGCTGGGTTCCGAAAAACCCAGTACTTCAGTTGGCGCCCAACGTCGGACGATTTCAGCGGTACCGGTCCAAGCCAGAGGTTCGTGAGGAGCTTCGTGTGAAAATTCTGGAGGACGGCCGCCACTTCATCGACCCCTGTATGTCGACGTGGTCCGAAAGTCTTTGCTGCGAGGTTCTCCGCGTCCCAACGGCTACAAAGGACTGCTGCCCTGACTATCGCCCTGTTTTGGACCCTTGATGAATTGGTAGAGCGAAACGATAAACGAGTCTTCTGGTGATGTCATCGATACCTCAGTTAAGTATAAGTGGAGCGTCTCCCAGTCCTTAGTTTGATTACTTGGTTTGATAGCCCCTTGGGATCTTTTGATTTGGAACTTGCAAGCACCAAAACCAAGGAACTCGTGTATTCACGAGACTATCGTATTCGATAATCCTTTGAAGTTTGAAACTAGACTAGAGAGCGAAGATGCCTGGTTCTAGTATACTTGGAAATTTGTTTTGTCTTGGTTATAATAGGGATTCCCGATTGGAGGACTCGTGTCCGGTTCCTCCGATTGGAACTCCAACTTATGAATTATATGTAAAACATGGCATAGGCCCACTCACATATAATGAAGTATGGATCCGTTACACCAGAAAAGATGGTGACTTAAAGTGGCCCCAATACGGTAGTTTCGACACAGAGATTCTGGATAATCTAGAGGTTAAACTCTTTAAGAAGAAAGCCCGGCCGGCAATGTTTGACTCTTTCCGCCTATGGCGTAAGGAAGCCAAACAGAAGGAAATTAAATTGGCAAAAAGAAATAAAAAAGAAAAGGGTATCTCGATAATGCAAGCTGCTTTGCAGTTTCAAGATAATGAAGAAGAACAGATGAGTGAGCAGTTGCACAGACAATGTAAACTAGTGATAGATAAATGTTATCCAGTTTTGCCGCTTCTTAAGCAAGATGCGTCAAGAGAAATAGAGAAAGATACTTTGATGTCACACTTGTTAAGTTCACCACCCCCTTATGCGCAGAGTGCTACAGCACCTCCGCAGCACCAAGTTGTGCAACATCCAGTTATTTTACATCAAGCTCCTCTACCACCAGTTCCTCCTCAGTTGGCCCCTGCTCCTATGGTACAGCCCCCTCAGGAGCCGCCGACTTTGCTGCCTGTCCCCCCTTTACCTTCTACGACTTTGTCTACTACATCGACTGCCTCTCTTGGCGCTCTTCCTGATACTGTCTCTACATCTACGCCTACACCTACTGTGCTTTCCTCTGTGTTTTTCCCCTGTTCTTTTGTCAGCTTCTCCTTCTGTCCGACAGAGAGTGACGGATACAGTTACTAGTTTTATATTACCTTTCTTCGGGTCGTCTGGTGTGACCTCTGATCCAAAGCGTAAGCAGACGCGTAGTCAACTGCCTAATTCTCATGAGAAAGAGATGTTTGACCGTATGGCGCGCAAATGGATTGTTCACCCATCAAGGTATAATTTGGAGTCTGTTATGGAGGTCTTTTGTCAATGGGAAGCACCGAAACAGAGATACGTTTTTGAACAGATGTGTGTTTTCCTTTGTGAGGAATTGGAGGATAATGATTTGGAAGCAAATCCGCAGGATTTGTGCCGTGTACGGTTTGAGTTTGAAAAGGGTACGATTGTGGGTCCCGAAGTCGAAAAAGCAGTTGCGACATTGTTATCTTTTAGGATTGAGGATCCTTCCCAGTCACTGTTTAAACATGACTCCTCTGGTAAAAAGGTACGGCAGTACCCTATGAGGGAAGTCCCTCCGGTATGGAAGGACGCTGTTGCGGCTGATGCCGCTCAAGGTATTGCTGCTGCTCCAGCTCATTTTCAGCGTGTTTGGGTACACGTCCCTTGGAAACGATCTGAAGTGTTAGCCCTTAAACAAACTTTACCCGACCCCCGTAAGAACCCTGCAGGATATTATAAGGAGTTATAGCAGACTGCAGAATCATGTGTTATGAATTTGGCCGACATAGACATGTTATTTGGGAATGTGGTTCCGCAGCCTTTGTGGGGATTGATTCGCAATACAGATCACGTGCAAGAGTTAGACGCCACATGGGCTAATATTAGAGCTGCTAACGATGGGCAAGTTGGTGGTGCCAAGCCTGATCCCGTAGTAGCAGAACTCCCTGCTAGGATCATCACTTACATGAAAACTTTAATGCCTGCGATGCGTGTTAATTGGGATAAGTTATCTGCGTGTAAGCAGAAGAAAGATGAAACAGTGTCTGATTTCTTCACTAGGTTTGAGGAAACGTTTATCGACCACAGTGGTCAAGATATGAGTACAGAAGGTGGTCAACGGTTGTTCGTTGACAAATTTGTGCATAATTTGCTTCCCGAGTTGTGTAAGAAATTGAAAGATTCAGAAAGCTCTTGGGCTGTTTCCTCTTCAGCACAAATATTAGCTACTGCACAGTATTACGAAAACAGGGATAAAGATGAGAAAGATAGAGCAGACAAGAAAAATAAGGAATTAAAAACGAAAGTTCTTTTACAACAGGCTTACCCGCCACGTGGTGGTCAGAGTAATTATCAGCAACCTCAACAGTTTCAGAAAAACATGCAAAGGTATGAGTTTACTCGACCACGTGCCCCTGTAGGTCCCAATCAGTGTTCATATTGTAAAGAAGAGGGTAATTTCAAGTATAGTTGTCCTATTTTGTTGCAGCGTGCTAATGGCGCATTTAGCGCAAGAGGTCGAGGTGTTCAACAAGCTCCCAGAGGTAGAGGACGCGGAAGTCTTACCCAGAACGCGCGTCCCCTTCCACCTCAAAATACACTGAATAGTTTTGACCAACAAACTAATGCGTCTGGTAGGACGGCTCAGTACTATAATGATGATTATTATGTGGAAGATGAGAATATGGAAGGTAATGATTGCTAGGACAGCCATAGACAAAGAGAGGGAGTTGTTTCAGTTCCAGTAGATCAAAGTGGACTGTATGTTAAGGTGACTACATCAGGTGTGTCAGAGCCTTTTCTGTTGGATACTGGTGCTGCAAAGAGTTCTATTATGCACTCAAAACTCCCTGGCGCGCCTTTGTCTGGCAAGATGAATGTTTCGGTAGGTTTTTCTGGCGCCCCGGTTAGGAATCCGATTTCTTGCCCAATGTCCCTTTTTTGTTGGACCTTGTGAATTGGAAGCACCCCTAATTTTGACAACAGGTTGTGGTGAAAACTTGTTGAGATTGGATTTGTTGAAAAGATTGTATGCAACATTATATTGTTCTCCTTCGGGAGTACAACTTACACTGGGTAGCAAAGTGGTTTCTCCAATGTATTTGTCAAAGGATAAACTTCCGACAGAATTGTCGTCTCTTCCTGATGCCATTTGGGCTACTGGTCCTAATTATGTGGGCCTTTTGGAAATACCGCCATATGTTGTAACATTGAAAGCCAATGTTAAATTGCCATGCATTCCCCAATATAAGATCTCTAGTGAAGGTGAAAAAGCGTTGCTAGCGATCATTTATGATTTGATTGGAAAAGATGTGATTGAAGAGACGGGAGGCAACGTTTGCAATAGTCCTGTTCTGCCTGTTTTGAAACGTACTGACCCTTCTCAGCCACCTGTTTACAGGTTCGTGATTGATCTTAGAGAGGTCAATAAAATAGTTGTGCCACAGTTTCCAGTCGTTCCTGATATTACTGCCTTATTGACTATGATTCCAGCCTCCGCCGCCTGGTTCTCGGTGATTGACTTAAAGAATGCTTTCTTCAGCATCCCGATTGCCGAGGAGAGCAGAGATATTTGTGGTTTCAGCTTAGGAGGTCGAAGCTTTTGCTTCAAACGCGCTCCTCAGGGCTACTGTGAAAGTCCATCAATATACAGCCAAGCTTTAAAAACTCAGCTCGATGCGATTGTTTTGCCTGATGGTGCTACCCTTATTCAGTACGTTGACGATTTACTAATCGCCGCAGATACTGAAGACATTTGTAAAGAAGCAACATTGGCGTTGTTGCGTCATTTGTCTAATCTACATCACAAAGTGTCGCTTTTAAAACTGCAATATTGTCGACAAGAAGTGACCTACTTAGGTCATCTCTTATCGAAGGAGGGAAGGAAACTGACCCCAGAAAGAATTCAGGCAATAGCAAAATTGAGTGTGCCTAGGACACAGAGAGAAGTACGTGCTTTCTTGGGCATTACATCCTACTGTAGACAATGGATACCTGGGTTTTCTCTGCTGGCCAAACCTTTGATAGCATTAACATGTAAAGATACACCGAATCCCGTCCCATGGTCTGAAGATTGTCAGAAAAGTTTTTCCGAATTGCGTGAAGCATTATGTTCGGCTCCTGTGCTGGGTACTCCTGACTACAGCAAGCCTTTTACACTGTATGTGCACGAGAGGGAAGGTTGTGCATTGTCGGTGTTGACACAGTCTTTTGGAGACAAGCAGCGTCCATGCACGTATTTTTCATCAATTTTGGATCCGGTAGCTAAAGCATTGCTGAGTTGCTTGAGTGCCACAGCGGCAGCAGCTGTTTCTATTCGACAGTCTGCTGGGTTAGTAATGAATAACACGTTGTTTGTGATGGTTCCACATGCAGTGGACACGTTGTTAAACAGAACCAAGACACAGCACTTAACTAGTGCTTGATTGTCAGGTTACGAGTTGACACTGCTAGCGAGTCATGTTCACATACAAAGGTGCAATACGTTGAATCCAGCCACGTTATTGCCGATTTCAGTGGAGACAGATGATGTTGAGCAGCATGATTGTCTTTTTAGAACAGAAGAAGAAACAAAAGGGAGAGTGGATCTCAAGGATACTCCCCTTGTAGAGTGTGATGGTACCTTATGGGTGGATGGTTCATGTTTCAAGCTTTCGAATGGTGATACGACTGCAGCTTATGCTGTCACGACTTTGCATACGATTGTTGAAACTGCACGTATACCACATAATTCAGCCCAAGCAGCAGAGTTAATTGCACTTACAAGAGCGTGTGTGCTATCAAAAGGAATGAAAGTGACCATATATACCGACAGTCAGTATGCTTTCGGTGTGGCCCATAGTTTTGGGCGATTATGGAAGGAACGTGGGTTCCTGACTTCACATGGAGTTAAAATACAAAATGGTCAGTTGGTGAATGAGCTCCTTGAGTCACTGACATTGCCGCTACAAGTTGCGATTGTGAAATGCAGTGCACACAAGAAGGTTACTGATGATGTTGGTCGTGGTAATGCATTTGCGGATGAAATCGCAAAAGAAACAGCAAAGAATGTGAAGAATCGGATGTATGTTGCAGGCCCTGCAAGATGGGTTGGTGATGTTGGAATGTGTGAAGACACGATAGAGCGTGTGAAGTCTCTTTAAGCCGAAGCTTCAGAGAAAGAATTAAGTATGTGGAGAGAAAGTACGGGTAAACTGGATGAAAATGGTTGTTGGATTGACTTGTCAGAACATCGGCGATGGTTGTTACCCGATGCGTACGTGCTTGCAGTGGTGACAATGGCTCATGGAATGGCCCATATCAGTGTGAAAGGGATTTGTAAGTTGTTGGCTCCAGTATGGCAAAATACTGGAATTCCTAAATGTGCAGAGAATGTGGTCAAAAACTGCATGGTGTGTCTGAAATACAATCCTGGTAGGGGAACCCCAACTCCAGCTGGTCATTTTGCACCTCCAACGTATCCATTTGAGGTTTTGCAGCTAGATTTCATCCACATGGAAAGATGCAACAATTTGAAATATGTACTCGTTGTTGTTTGTGCCTTTTCAAGGTGGATAGAAGCATACCCTTTAAAAGACAACACTGCTCTGTCCACAGCTAAAGCCCTTGTCAAAGAATTTTTCCCTAGATTTGGAATGCCGAGAATGGTCTGGAGTGACAATGGGAGTGAATTTGTGGGTCGAGTGATGAAAACAGTATGTGATGGACTGGGTATCCGGCAAACATTTCACGCTGCAAATCATCCCCAATCAGCTGGATTAGTAGAGTGCTATAATGGCACATTAAAATTGAAGTTGGCCAAGATTCAAGCAAGCTCTGGTCTTAAATGGCCTGATGCTCTGCCTTTAGCACTCCTGTCAACAAGAATGACTGCGCATTCACGAGTGGGACTTAGTCCCTATGAAATTGTGTTTGGCCGCCCGGCCAATATATGGGGAGTGCCAAGGCCTACAAAATTCAGCGAGATCGAACATCCAGTACTGCTTGATTATTTGTATGAATTGACGGCTAAATTGCGTGTTTTACACCAACAGGTGCATGATACTCTGCCTCAGGTCTCTGAAACTCCAGGACATCCTATCAATCCTGGATCATGGGTGCTGGTAAAAAACTTTCAACGGATAAAGAATGATGAGCCCCGTTGGACCGGCCCCCATCTCGTCCTTCTCTCAACGAGATCAGCTGTTCGAGTGAAAGGGAAAAAGAACTGGATCCACGGCGTCCATTGCCAGAGTGTCCCTTTGCCTCTGCCATATGACCGGTGGGTCCAGGAGGGGATCGCTGATTCTGAGACTGAAACCGTGCCTCGTTTTCTGCCGTTTAGCAATGCACGTGTGAAAGGAACAAGCTCTGAGCAGGAAAGCGATGACATTTTGCAAGAGGATGTGCCACCGTCAATTCGATTGGACACTACAGAGCCTGAACTCTTGTTTCAAGACCAGACAGTACCTGGGAGAAATCGCTACAATTTGAGGCCAAGGACTATGGACAAATAAAATTCTTTTCCTTTCCCTTGCTATTTTTAATAATTTTGGGGAGTGCAGCTCTCTCTTTCATCTGAGAAACTTGCTTATTTTTGCTTTTTCGAACCGCCATCCGGGTTCAGCTGCAGGGTCGCGGTTGCCCAAGTCTTTGGAGTGCAACTGAAGACGTTAGGTCAGCAGTTCTGGTCGGTCCAAGGAGTTGCCCTGGACTGACAGAAGCATTTCCTTAGCATAGAACACCCTACCACCGCGAGCAGCACTCAGAGAGGATGGAGTTTTTCGAGAATGAGAGACCTGCTAAACCAATGGACTGCAGAACATGTATAATGATGACAAGAAAACGATTTTTGATGTTATGTATTTCCATGTTACTGAGTGTGATGACGATCTTCATAGGATATGTCTTATTCTCTTTCCAAGTAACATTCGCACCAACTGCACAGCCCAGACCTCCTCCTAGTGTTTCCTCGCATTCCCTTCATCCCCTGCCTGAAAACGAGTCCGCTAGAAGATTGGAATTTGTCAATAATTCGTTCATTCAGCTCCTACACCAACACCAACTAGTAGTAAACACAACTAACTGTTGGGTGTGTGGCCTTATGCCCCATACTACTGATAAAGGTATCCCGTATCTACTCCTGCCTTTCAGCCATAATGGTTCTGTGTGGGCATATAGAACAATGTTCATGTATGCTCATGAAGCCAACCCCCACGTTCTGTGAAAGATAATCCCAAGAATAGTGCTCTAGTTAGGGGGATCGTGGATATGATTAGGGAAGAGATTTCCTATGAAACCATCCCAAGAGATGAGACACTGGCATATATTGGCTGGAATATAACAGGATATGAAGTTACTCTGAGTGAGAACCAGCGAGCAAAGAAATCCTCACCGATCTGGATTGTACCCCATCAGGGTCACCTATGTTTGCAAGGTTATGGCAAGAATCCCAGAGCTCAGTTAGGGAAAAGTATCTGCGCTGAAACTTACGTTTTTGCATCTCAGACTTCCCCTTCGTTCTTAGCAGCCAAGGGTACCTATTTCATCTGCCATGATAGAGCCTATACATGGTTGCCCCCGGACTTTTCGGGCACATGTTTTGTTTCGTTCCTGCTACCTCCCACCTACACGACCGCGGCAGATTACCATAAGACAAGGATGGTTAGAGGCGTCATCAGTCAAGATGACACTGCAGGACAAGAATTTGGAGATTTCGTAAAGGGTTCTCTGCCGTTTTGGGGTCACGTTGTTAACAGCAGGAACATAAGGCAATTGACAAGAGTGGTTGAATCCACGGTAGTTGAAACAGCCGGTGCCCTTGGTAATTTGACTGCTGAGCTCCAGTCGGATCGTCTTATGACTCTTCAGAACAGGGTCGCGTTAGACGTCATACTTGCAGACCGGGGTGGGGTATGTAGAGTGATCAAATCTAGCTGCTGTGTTTTTATTCCAGATAACGCTCCAACAGTTTTCCAGGCCATTTCCAAACTGCATAGAATCTCCGAATCTATTCACGTAGACAATGGGGAATGGTCATTGGCGGGGTAGTTCTGGGAACTGATATCCGCCTGGGGTTGGAAGATCCTGATAGTCATTGGAATGATCTTAGCCATTATTTTCCTGCTCTGTCTATGTGTACAGTGTGCTCCTGTAATTTGTGGCATCTGCGCTACATCATGTATAAGGAAACCTGTAACACGAGACGAGCTAAGCAATAGGATGATGCTACAGCAACATCTCCGCGACTTTATGGACATAGTCCTGGATTCAGACTAGCGGGAGTATAGGTTATTGCCTATGTAAGGGCAAAAGGAGGGTCTGTGGTACTGTAAATTTCGGAACCACATATCTGGCATGATTCTAACATGACGATTTCTGTATCAACAGACCGAGAATGTTTAGGATACTATGCACAAGCATTTGCGTCACATTCGAGTGACGAGATCGCCTGAAATCAGAGTTTCTGTCCTAATACCTCGAGCTCCATTTTAGGACGACAGCCATTTTGTGATTGCCCTCTCATAGGCAACAGGATTACGGCCAAGCATGGGTCTGAAGGACACACACACCTTCGCTGACTCCTCGATGACCTGGGTGAACTGACTCCGCTGCCTAAGGCCAAACCTGTTCGGTCAGTTCCCTTCCCGCGGCCGAATGAGATTAGTATCAGGGCCCAGCATATCACGAAACCTTTCATCACACACGAACCATGCCTAATCTTCTACACACCTGCCCCTGTTTCCCTCTTTATGACCCGTTTTACGAGGAGGAGGTGCCCGTTTTTATTGGGTGTCCGTCGATATCTGATGAAGGCGCTAAGCTTTGCCGGGTAATTGATTAAGGGCTGAACGAACTGAAATATGTACTTGCCATTATGACTCTGTCTCTGTCTTTTCCTTTGTAATGAATGCATGTGAATGATCATACCGTAAAACGAGGAATGTTTGCCTAAAGCATAATATTTGGTATATAGGGAGAAGGCTGGTTTTCGTAAGTGAGCAGTCTCCTGAGAATATACACGTGTTGTACTTCTAGGATACCTGTTACTGGCTGCAACCAATAAATACGATCTTTGACTTCACCAAGAAGACTCTGTGTTTCTGTAGTCTGAAACAGGAAGAACTCGAAGTCTTCGGGTGTGTTCCCTGGCACCGCTGGGTTCCGAAAAACCCAGTACTTCACCGGTGGCAGACTTTACGGCGCCGTGCCGGCATCAGGTCATTGATTTGTCTTCGGACGCTCCCTCTTTTCCAGAGGTTCGGCGGTTGTTGGTTTCATCTTCTCCGGAGACGGGTCGCCGCGTCTTGGCTTTTTCCCCGGTGCCCTCTAAAGACAGCTCTTCACCACACCCGCAGTCTTTGCCGGAGGCACCTCAAGTTCCCCATTCCTCGGTCCACCTTCCCCCTTTCCGGGCTTGGCCTTTCCTTCCTCCGGTTGGGCTGAAGGACCGCCGCCTTAGCTTGCAGCCGTCGCCCACGGAGGAACTGCTTTCCCCGCCGCGGGTCCCTACGGAGGCGAGTGCTGCCTACGCTCGGGGGGTTTCCACGGCTGTGGTAATCTTGCGAATGGGCGATCCAGCTGCCCATCTCTCCACGGATCATCTGCTGGAGGTCCTCCATCAGGGCTCTGGTGGTTGGGAGCTGCTTCTTCCCTTCGAGGCTTCGCTCCACACTTCTCTTTTGGGGGCTTGGGAGCGTCCTGCCACGGGGGACCTGGTGCCCCAGCCACTTCTGCACCGCCACCGTCCTGCCCCGCATGATCCTGTCTCTTTCCCTCGACCCCTCTACCAGGGGCCTTCTTTTACAGACTGCCTTTCCCTCCCTGCCATCGGTGTTGTCTCCCCCGTCACGGGAGGCCCGCTGGTTAGATTCCTGTGGGCGCAATATCTTCGCCTCCTCCAGTGTGGCTTTGCGGGCCCTTAACACTCTTTGTGTATTGGCTAGGGCCACTTCTTGCTTATGGGATTGGGCGGAGCCCCTTATGTCTTCCACTTCTCAGGAGGGTGCCTATGTTGATCTGTGGCACCATGTGTTGGATGGCCGGGAGCTGGCGGCGTTTATTCTTCGCTCGGCTCTGGACATTTTTTTGGAGGTGCTTGGTTGTACCATGGTTCCTTCAGTGGCCCTTCGTCGCCATGCCTGGCTACGGGTTAGTGTATTCCCTGAGAACGTTCGAGATCGGCTGGTTGACCTTCCCTTTGATGGTGCTCTTTTGTTCCATGACCCTGCGGATTCTGCCATTCAGAGGTTTCTTGTGGGGCTTCATCCTCCTCCTCCCCACCACCCCCTCTCCCTCTCAGTGACCTGTATATCGGTCTGTGTTTTGGGAGATGTTCTTCCGTTGTTTTCCTGGGGTCTTGTAACGAGTAGCCCCGGTTGCGTGTTCTGTGTGGTTGATGTGCCTTAGGGTCCCCCTTTTTTCTGGGACCTTGGTGCTGTTGGCTGCTGGTCCGGCCCTTTTTTGACTTGTGGGTTTGGCTGTTGGTAAGCCTGTATAGGCCTTGAGATTAGCCTTCTGTGTATTCTTTATTGGCTGATTGGCAAGCCGTCTGCGGTTTTCTCCGCAGGTCTTTCTGGTTGTCCTCTGCTGCAGAAACTTTTTCCTAAGAGGTGTTCCCATGTTCTTGGGACGTAACGTATCCTAGGTGGGGTATTGGTAGCTATTACATAGCTTTATCATGTGCTGGGGAGGTGTGGTCGCACTTCGGGTTTCTGCTGTCCGTGGCGTTGCGGTATGTCGAAGGTGCGATCTACTTGCTGATTGTTTTGAAGCAGCTTGCTTTGCGCCCCGGTCCGTCCTTCTCCTGGGTCACTATGTCGCTAGCCCAGTCTGCTGCTGTCTGCGGCATTGTGTTGTAGCGGTTCCGCACTTCTGTCCGGTTTTCGGCTTGGTCCTCTGTCTGGTGTTCCGGGGGAAACTGGCTTTCCTTGGTTTGTGTTCTGGTGGACGGGTTGGTCCGTCCTCCGTCTCTTTCTTTTCTTCCTGGTTCCACTGCTTTCGTGGGTCAGTGTGTGTGTGTTTCTGGACCGGCGCCTTCCTTGGGGTGTGTCCTGGCCCTTTCTGGCCTCTGCCTTCGGCTGGCGGCTGGCTTGTCCTGGGTGCACCGTTTCGTGGTGTGGCCTGCTGCTGACTGCGTATGCCAGTGCGGGCCTGTTTGTTCTAACCCACCGTTGTGGCCTTTGATGTATTCCCTTGTGCCCTGCCTCGGGTTCCGCTGGGGCTTTGCGCAACTGTGCCTTTTCTTTTCCGTCTGCGCTTTGGCGGTGGGGCAGTTCCTGCCTGGTCTGCTGCTTGTGACTGTGGTGTGTTCAGCTTTTTCTGTCACTGTGTATGTGTTTCTTACGGTGGGCCCTGCCTCTGGTTCTACCTCTTCTTCCTGGAGGTTGAGGTGGTCCTTGTGTTCCTTGGGGCTTTCGGGCGCTGTCCGCCCCTGCGGGGTGTTGGGCAGTTCTCCCTTGGTTGGGCTTAGGATATCCTGACCTTTCCCTTCTTGTCCCTGTGACCTGCCCCCTGCTGGGGCCCTGTGTCTCTCCTGATGTGGAGGCTCTCTCGCAGGCCCTCCTTCCTCCCTTCTGGGAATGGCTAGGGTATCTAGTCTACGTTAAGGAATCTACAGCTAGTAGTCTCTATCAGATGTACAAGTTACTTACCTTCGGTAACGATGTATCTGGTAGAGACGATTCTAGCTGCAGATTCCTTAACGACCCGCCCTTCCTCCCTGTTCTGCGAGGACCCTCTCCTTGGGTTTTTGCTTTCGCCTCCCTCTGGGTGGCTTGTCTTCTGTGGGTGTCCTCTTCATTTTCTTCTGGTCAGGCATCCCTCCAGCTGGTTTCTTTCCAGCGTGGAGGCCTACTTCTGCTCTTTCCCTCTGTTGTTAGATTTTCTGACCCCCACCGGTCTTCTTCGTTGGGGGTTCTTTTACCTGTCCTTTGACCTCCTACTCCTTTCAGGGGTTATGGCCCTCCTTGGCAGTGTGGTCTGCGGATCGCTTGCCAGCCCTTTGTCCTCCTACTCCTTTCAGGAGGTAGGGCCATCCTTGGCGGTGTAGTCTGGTGATGGGTTGCTGTTGCTCCTCTGTTCCAGGCTTGTGGCCCTTCCCCTTGTGGTTGTGCTTGCAGACTCTCTCTCTCTCTCTCATTCTGTCACGGCACTTTCACATGCTTGTGCCTCCTGGATGGCTCTCACTTTGGTTTGCGAGGTGGTTCCAAGGAGTGGTGCTTTGTGCTTTTCTTGCAATGGCTATGCTGCTCTGGCCTTCTGGTGCTTTACTGCCGCCTGCTGCTTTTGCCTTGGCTTGCACAGTTGTTCCTCAGAATGGTGCTCTGTTCTTTTCCTGCTCTGGCCTGCTGTTGTTGCCTTTTGGTGCCTTGGTGCCACCTGGTGATGTTTCTTCCCTTTTGTTTCTCTCTATTTTTTTTCTCTGTTTTTTCGCACACTATTCCCATGCTGTCCTCAGTTTTGTTGTGATGGCTCCGCGTTGTGGCGCGGAAAAGTTCTCCGAAGCAAACTGACGTCAGCGCGCCGGGGTGGGGCTTATGTGACATCGCTGACGTCACGCCCGCGGAAGACGTCTGGGCGGAGTCGCGTGGTACCGCCCCCCGGCAAGTTTTCCGGGTCCAGTCTCACGCCTGGGGATATTTCTACGTTAAGGAATCTGCGGCTAGAATCGTCTCTACCAGATACATCGTTACCGAAGGTAAGTAACTTGTACATTATTGAGTGGGGCTGTAAAAGCTGGACAACCATTTCAAAAATGTAAACCTACAGTGCCAGGACAGTGATAGGTGTAGCAAGAAACAATCATATCCGGCCCACTTCATAGTCTCTTCTCTGATTTCCTTTAAATCTAGGATTATGCTAAAAACACTGGGGATGGTACAGAAAGTTGTGCACCAATGTGGCCACAAACACTGGATTATTAGGATCTCTTTCTATGTGTCCAAAAGGGGTCTGACATCTACCCACATCAGTGTAGTGAAAGCAAGTTGTTAGGGAGTAAAACAATTCAGGCTGTTGGTTAACAGCTATAGAATAATCTCCCTGTTCTGCTGACATGGTGCTCGAAATTTAAGATCTTTAAGAAGAAATGAAAAACATATATTTTGCCTGTTTATTAGATTGCCGGATGCTGCATTCCTCTTGATGCCACCGGGGCTCGGTGCTTTATACATGAACAATCCTGGAAGGAGAATATCATTCAAGTCCATTAAGTAACAGAATTGTGAAATCACAAACGGGGCATAGAACATAGGGAGAACAATGGGAAGGTTTCAGATATCAGTGAAATGGCATCAATGAGAGCTCAGGACAAAATGCTGTGTTTAATATGGTATGTCTTCTGAAGACATGGGTTTACCCTCTAAAGTTTGTAACAATTCTATGTTTACCTAACTACTGGAACTGCATTGAGGGTGGAAAAGGAAAGGATTTTAAAACCAGGCGATGTACCAAAATTCAACAAAGCAGGCAATTCTCCAGGATCATGGCTAAGAGGCTCTGATACTGGCTGCATGTCAAAAGAAAGCACTTTCATTTCTGAGACTCTGGCAACACCCACTTATATATTACCCTTGTGTCTCTGTTCCCACTCTGCCTGTCAGATTCTTGATTTGCACTGGTTCCTTGCTGTCAAGGGACAAAGGTGCAGAATGCCTGTGAGGGAGGACCTGCGGTAATTCCTTATCGCAGGTCCTCTCTTATGAATGTGATGTAGCGCTTTGTATCAGGCAATTTCTAGTGCAAACTCAAGTACAAGCTGCACTCAAGCAGATGGATCCAACAGATGCTGACAAATGAGTCTAATCATTTCAATAACGTGAATCACATTTGCCAGAACTGACGCGGATGCTCCTCCCGGGGACCAAACCCAACCTGACACATTCCATATTAGTCAAAGTGACCAGCTCCTGCGTCCTCCGCATCCACAGCCTGTCGGGGACGAAGCCCCTGTTCTCCCCATTATTGGCGTTAGCAGGCGTCCCCAAGGGACATGGGCACTACACCGCGGGGGAACTGCAAGTGTGGACGGACCACGCGCTTACTGACATAGAAACGCTATTCACTGATAGGCAGCTAACGTCGTTTGCGGAATTGACAGAAGAGAGTGGGCTGCCGGCAGGCCAATTCCTACTCCACAGACAGTTGGTGGCTGACTGCAGAAAGACGTGGAATCTCGCAGACGGAGAACCCTTAACACACCCAGTATTACACACACTCCTACACATGGGGACAGGGAGACACCTCGTTACGCGGATATATAAATCCATCATGGAACTTATACGCACACCACTGACACGACTCCGACTCCACTGGGAAGAGGAGTTTGATCGAGCGCTCCATGACAAGCAGTGGCTCACCGCCCTAGAACACCACAAAAAAGTGTCCCGCAACCAAAGGTTCAAAAACATTCAATTCAACATACTACACCGCGCTTACCTCACGCCAGCGCGGCTTAAGCGTTTTTTCCCGGTGACACAATTTGAATGCCCTCGCTGCCACACACCTGACACTCCATTTGTCCACATGTTCTGGACCTGTCCCACACTACAAGCCTTTTGGGCAAGAGTACATTCCACACTACAGTCGGTCACGGGTCTGGTGGGACTCGCCACATGGAAGGCAGCGCCCTGGGCATTTTTAAGCGACACACACAACGAAGAGTAGAAACCAAATTTGCAGTGCTCGTCCTTCTCCTCACAAAACGAAGCATAGCTATGCACTGGTGCTCAGCAAGCGGTCCCCCAATCAGCGCATGGTGGGGAGCGGTCAAGAAATGGGGTGCGGCCGAAGAAGACATCATCAGGCAGGAGGAGGCACGCGGCGTGCGACGAAACCACATATCGAGTGGTCAATGCTCCTCCATGACTTTGTGCACACACAGGCCACCCCCGGGGAGATTCCCCGAGCCACCCAAACAGAGCCAGACCCTAGCGCACCCCTACCCTCACAGGCCCCCCTTGAAGTGAGCCACCCCTCTGACCACCCTCGGTAGACTGTCCGACTGGCGCTGACAAGAAGCTGCCGCCTATTGATAGTGGACCTAAGAGGAGCTATGCCCCCTTTCCCCCCCAACCCCCTGAGTTATATATCCCCAGTTTGGTTACACCCACGGATCGCCCCTTTACATGGTCTCACATAGACAACATAGGTCTAACACCTGCTATCGGGGAATGATAGGTTCTTTCCTTTCACCTTATAGATACCCCCATACAGGCTTACACCTCAACCTGCTATACACGCGCAAGGCGGCACGTCCGCCATCCACCAATAGACATGCAGGTACTCATTATGAATCTCTCAATGATAAATGTAACGCCATGATTAACATCACTGCTTGCTGTATAACCTGTATGATAACTGTAAAATCCAATAAAAAGGTTTTCCAAAAAAACGTGAATCACATTTGACCCCGCAAGAGCGATAGAGTTTTAGATTTGTTCCATGAAGGTTTATTAAAGAATTAGCAAGGTGGGGCGTAGCCAAGTCCAAGATGGCGTGTCTCTCAGACACTAATCCTGTCACTGTCTGCTCCCCTTACCCCCATGGTGCTCTCTAGCCATGGGGGAGCCTCCAAGATCCATTTGGGAGCAGCGATAATGAAGAAGGCATGGTGGCTTGGCCAGCTCAGCTGTGACACAGAAGAAGAAGCAGAGGGCTCAGCCCCACCAAAACAGCGGATCGCTTCTCCGCACTGCGGCTGATATGGATGACCAGGGACCCCGCAGGAATTGTGCTGCTGGCGGTGGAAGATGCTGCTCTCCCCTGTCATTCACTGACTGATGTGAGAGGCTTGTCAGGGACAGAGTAGCTGAGCTGAGGCAAAAATGAGAAGAGACTTGTGCCTGACCAAGCGACTCCCAACTGTATGTTTCGCACAGCGGGACGTTCCAGAGAGGAAACTGCAGGGAGAAACATCGGGCCCAGTGGGTGAGACTGCCTGCATGACGTGGGGGGTGAGTGGCTGCCCGGGCAAGGCCCGTGCACATTGGTAGTAGCGTGGAGTGCTCAGAAAGCCCTGCATGCACTCTGCCTGAAGGTTCGCAGCACCAGCCTCGGTGCCTCATAGAAATGAAACTGTGGGGGGCCCAGCCTCTGTGGGGGGGCAGAGGCTGGTCAAGCCCAAGACAGACAAGATGCCACTGGTTAAGGGGACGCAGCAGCACCACCCCTTGCTGGGGGAGGAGGAGGGAGAGGAGCCTACGCTTAGGTCAATGGGGTACCCGCTGGTAAAGATCCAGAAGACCAAGATTGATTTTGCGGTGCTCAATATGGGGCGTCTCAGAGTGGCCACAGAAAAAAAGAGGATACAGTAGGCCAGGTGACTCCGGATCTGGGGGCGATAAAGCCGAATTCCAAGACTTGGCATTCGCGGTGGTGAGGCTTCATGAGCATTTGGAGTATGCGGAGGGCCACTTGATCTGCAACAGCGTCTGGTTAATGGGTCTTCCCGAGAAGATCGAAGAACAATCAGCTGAGCTCTTCCTGGAGCAGTGGCTCTTCACAAACATCCCCTCTGCCCTTTTCTTTGTGAAGAGTGCACATCGGGTCTCAGGATGTCCGAGGGCCCCTCCTTGTCCGCTGGTAGTAAGACTGTTGAAATTTAGAGATCCCAACTGTATTTTGCAGACCACCATGCTCCCGGCCCCTAGGCAATAGAGATCAAACCGTTCACCTCTTCCCTGATTCCACACAAAAGGTCCAAAAGACAGAGGAGCTCCTTCCTTGAGGTGAAGCTGAAACTGAGGCACCTTGGAGTGCAATATGTGCTCCTACACCCCACTAATCAGCAGGCTGCAGTCACTGGGGGAGAAGGCGTCTGGCAGCCCAATGGTAGGAAGAGACGTAGGCGGAATCGGTGGTCGACCTCTCCGCTGGTACCCAGAAATATGCAGTAGGTAAATGGTGTCTTGGGTGATCTCTAAGCAGGATTAACTATTGAGTGGTGGCAATCTTCTGGCATGAGCACCAGCATTATTTTTTCCAGCTACCACAAAGGACCACTAAATCTGCCCTCTTTTTTTTCTAAAGCCCTACAAAATCCGCTCTTTGCAAAATGTTTGTTTTTAAAAAAATATGAAGTTTAAAGTCAGCCAACTTGGCAACTTTTTCACATCCTTAGTAGCAACATTGGAGATTAAATTGGAATGTTTGTTATAGTGCACTATCACAAAGGGGTTTGCTATAGGGATTGCAGGTAAAAACAAAAGTCAGGCGATCTGTAAATTATTGGTTTGAACTTGATATTTTCAACTCTCTTTTTGGTTGTTGGGCAGGACCTAAGCATGATAAGACACAGTGTTCACACGATTAAGGTTCCCTGAAGACATGGGTGAGGCAGAGGGAGACACACAACAACCTCTTTGGTGTCAGGCTGGCTGCATACTGTAATTGGGACAAAATGTGTCATTCTTCTCTGCAGAGTTACCTGACGTAGAAGGATTGGCAACCAGCACACTTAGGTAGTTGCTGCTTATTATTACCCAATAGGGCAAGCTAAACTCCCTCAAAATGAAATTCCTCCTAATCTCCCACCCAAGCAATCTCCCATTATTGAAGAATGTATGAAACAACTAACAGCTCTCAACGGCATACCACACATCATAGATTCCACAAGATCCTTGTGAAAAATACTAGATAAGAACTTGAACATGAAGGAGCATATCAGCTCAGCCACAGAAGGAGCGAACTTTCAAATGAGTAATCTAAGAAAAATAAAACATTTCTTCCTCCTGAAGACTTCAAGTCCACTGTTTAAGCCTTAATCATCTGTAGGTTGGATTATGGTAGTGCAACACTTTGTGGTCTACCGGACTACATGTGGGGTCTGCTAAGGGCCTCTTTTGATTCGGATGGAAGGCTCATCACAGGATCCAAAAAAACAACCATATTTCTCCAGATTTGAAATCCCTTACCTGGTTTGCATATGCGGACAGGGTTCAATTAAGAATTGCCTGCATGACCCACAAAGCCCTACACTTCAACACCTCTCTGTACCTCCTGCAAAAACTGGAACTATCTGGTGGTTGCAGATACTCCAGGAGTTCCAACACCTTATTGTTGAAACAACAACATTTTCAAAGAAAGAAAACTTATAACCATGCCTCTTCGAGTATTGCCCAGAGAATTTGAAACTACCGGTCTTCTAAAACCAGACTGAATCCTTCAACAGCGTCTTAAAAAAATAGAAGTGAAAGTACTACTGAGGAATACTTTTTTGAACTAGAAATTCAGCAACTCTGCCCTAAGACCCATGTTATGATGCTTTTTCTTCACATGTTTTTACCTCCTATCTACGCCCTTGTATATTGACTTTTTGGCTTGGCTTTGTATGGGTCTTTTTCCCCTAGCTTGGCGTTTTCATCCTGTATCATTCCTGAAATTTTTTTGTATTCCCAACCCATGTTTTTTTTGTATCTCATATCTATGCTCTTGTATATAGACCTATCAGCTTTGCTATGTGTTGGCCCTCCTCCTCCAGCTCGGAGTTGTGACTGCCTTTATTTCTCACGATCATGTTGTTTTTCCCTACTTGTTTCACTCTCATTTGTACCTGATTATTTGTAAAGCACTCTGATACCCTCTTGGGTCATGTTTACGTTATATAAAACTAAATAAATTAAATGTATAAATGAATAAGGGCTGTGATCTGGGGGTGGTGATATGTGACTCAAGCATCTAGGGGGCCAACTTGGATTGAATATACACTTCCATTGTCCCCAGCACTCCAAAGCCATCAGAGACCAGTCCTTTTGGTGTGGGGAAGCTGGATTTCTGTTGCAGAACCCCCCCCCACACACTTTTTGCCATAGTTTTGATGCACTTTGATTTGAAATGCCATGGGTCCCTGCCAATCAGGTTCCCAGGGCCTGTGTTCTTGCCCAAAACTGTACCTTTGTACCCCCAATTGGCATCTCTCTGGCCACATGTAAGTCCATTGTAAAAGGCACCATGGGTACCAAGGGCACTGTGACCAGGAAAGCCCTCTAAGGCCTGCAGCACATATTCTGCCACCGTTAGAGGTCCTATACCTTAAAACACACATACTCACTGTCATTGCAGGCTGCTTGTTTTGATGCGGAGAAAAGTGAAGAGTCAACATGGCACACCATTCCAGTGTGCCATGCCTTCAACCCACTGCCTATGGTATAGGTAAGACACCCCTCTAGCTGGGCGCATTATACCACTGGTGAGGGTACCATTGCATGAGCAGTGTACACCTACAGTCCCTAAGTCAATTTTTAGACATTCTAAGTGCAGTAAAGCCATAAAGAGTATATATGGTCTGGAAGTTTGTCATTACGAACTCCACAGCACCATAATGGCTTTACTGAATTCTGGGAAGTTTGATAGCAAACTTCTCAGCATAATAAACCAACACTGATGCCAGTGTGGGATTTATTATACAAGGCACTCAGAGGGCATCTTAGAGATGCCCCCGAAAAACGACCAGCCTCTGGTGGGTTTCATGACTGGTACACACCAGCCTGCCACCACACAACATTTTTCTGAGGCCAGAAATAAAAGCCATTACTGGGCTGAGGTGGTCATACCTCCCTCAGGCCAGGAAGCTTCAAAGGCCTTGCCGCCTTTGTAACGCGACCCCCAGCCTCTCCTGCTATTAGAGCAGGCCCTCTTCCTGTCTCCCCTCCTTTTCCGCGGGAAGACAGGTGGCAAAAATAAGCACAGCCCAGAAGGTGTGCCTGTCTCTGCCAACCCCACCCCTCAGGTGGGGGAGACGAGTTGAAGCCCACTCTTCAGTGCCCGCCATCTTACAGATGGTAGTCACTCTCCAATCAGGATTAGGAATTGCACCTACTCCCCCACATGGAGTGAGCACACCAAGGGTGTAGTCACCCTAAGGTCAGTAGCCCATTGGCTACTGACCTCAAGACCCCTAAAACACCTCCTAAATACAGTATTTAGCGGGCAGCCCTGAACCAAGAAGAGAGATTCTCGCAACCTACGCAGAAGGACGAAAGAAGTGGCCCAGCAGAGAAGAACTGACTTGGCCCCTGCCCTACCGACTCATCTGCAGTTTCCAGAGATCTTGCGCCAAAAGTCACCTTGGCCTGCGGCCAGTGACCTCCAGGACCCCTGGGAGGACAGACTGCCTTCAACAAAGGCTGGATCTCCTGTGAACAGCTGCTCTGTTCAAAAGAAACTAACAAGACAGACTCTGAGCCTGCTGAGGACAAAAACCATTGTATCTGATGCCTACGGCCCGATTCCGAGTGGCCCACCCATCCCAGCGAGGTCCACCAGCGCTCCAGAGTCCTAGTACACCATGGGTTGACCACTCCAGGACTCCTCGACTTCGCCTGGAGCCTCTGCACGGAGACCCCCCAACTGCGAGTGGCCGGTAAGGTGAAATCCGACATCAAAAGACAATCCTGCATCCATTCGCCCTGTGGAAGGGGACCTGAGGCGCACCTACGTCCCAAAGCGCTCCAACTTACCTGCCCAGCTATTAGCTGCGACCAAGCCAAACAGCATGCCAGCTCCAGAACCACAACTCCTAATCTGAGAGTCTCTGACCATCCTCCAGGCCCAATAATCCTCCATAATACATATTGTGTTAGCACTGTGGCAGCTCATAACCATGTTTTCCAACTGCGGCCTATAATGCCCATGGCAGAACGCACCGTTGAAGGGCAGCATGTTTTTCTGGTGAAATTCTTCTCTGTGGGCACACATTGCCCATTACTGCTATTGGTTATGGGAGATGCTCGTGGCTCATTTATAAGAGAATGTGCCTGATTTAAATAAGTCTCACTCTCTTGCACTGCCACCAACATTTTGGGTTTTAAGGGCTGGTGCTAGAAGAAAGACATGCATTGGCAAAGCCAATAGGTCTCGGCTATGCAAAAGCTATTGGCTTTTCCACTGTGTTTTAGCCATGTTGTACACTGTGTGGCTGCTCTTCCGCATGGCAAAAAGTGAGTGGCATAGAGTGGAGTGGCAAAGAGTTGAATGGCATAGAGTGGAATGGCATAGAGTGGAATGGCATAGAGTGACGTAGAGTGGAGTAGAGTCTTGGAGTGGCAAAGAGTGCAGTGGCGTAGGGTGGAATAGAGTGTCATAGAGTGGATGGGTGTAAAGTGGAGTGAAGTTCTGTAGAGTGGCCTAGTGGGGAGCATCACGGAGTAGTGTTGTGGAGAGTGGCTTAGTGGCAGGGCATATAGTGGAGTAGAGTGTTGTAGAGTGGAGTGGCATAGTGTGGAGTATGCATGGTGGGGTAGTGCACTGCCATTACAGGCAACACATTTTCAATTGAAATGACCATTTCGCTTGCACATACAGTTTTACTGATAAAACTATGTGGCGCACAAATGATGTGTGGAAATTACATCACCTAGTGTACTGATTTGTTTTGATCGTATTAAAATATTTGTTTTCACCATGCTACCAAACTTTTAAAAAAAATTGCTTCATTTGTGATAGCCTAATTCTGATGCATTGTGAAATATTTGCACAGTTCATTTACAGACATTGCGGTGTGCTAGAAAAAAAACTTTTTCTTTCCCAGTGCCTGGCAAAATTCACATAAAACTTCTCACTTTGAAGTCAGAGAAAGACGAGCAATCACCAAGCTTCTTCAGAATACAGAGCCTGACATTTCACCGGTGTCTTTGATTGCACAGAAAAAGTCACAAGATACGAACAAATTCTAAAGGCCTGTTTACAGAAAGCGAGGCCTCGTGTAAGAATACAGGAAGCAATAGTGAACTGGTTTAGCTACACGGGAGTGACAAAGACATGCTGGATAGCCTAAAATCAATAAAGGAAGCAAATAGCCAGAAAATGTGAGTTACAAACCTCAAATCCAGTGGTGAGCAATGGGCGGAGCTTTCAGAATGCCCACAAGAAGTCATTCGTAACCAGACAGTTCCACTGTCGGGCAGGCTTCAACCTAAAAATCACTGAGGTTTGGACTAGTGTTTTGCTGGTTTAAACCCCCTCACCTTTACAAGAGCGAAGGGGGCTAGAAGGCCTTATGTATTGAGGGCCACTAAAAAAGACCCTTTCAGGAAAACTATGTAGTGTCCATTTGGTTGTACAAGGAATGACATACAGTACCAAAGCTGTGTTTTATAAAAGGGGTTTTATTGGGGGGTTGGCCAAGCAATATATCCCTGCGGCTCCTGGAGCCTGGCAATAATACTACCAACCCGTGCAGGTGTACTCTAAAAGGTTAATGTTTACAGCATCTTCTTTAATCAAGGAATTTAAGGGAGGCCCATGAAGTCATTGGTGAATTGCAGAAGAATCCTAAAACCGAGCAAATGATGATGGCAGACTTACATAGGCACACAATGCACTAGGGAATGGAGACAATTCTTGTTCCTGTTTGTCCATTTCTAAATGTCTACACGTATCCAATATGGTTAGATAGGTAACCTCACCCACAGTTTTGTGGCTTGCTTCATAATCTGTGACCTAACCACTCCATGGTCGAAATAATGCCATCATGGTGGACTCAACCGTATACAGTGATTTCCTAATGTAGTAGTTGTGGATATAGCCAGATATGGTTAAAAAAGAATCAATGAAGTAGATCATTACTGATATACAATGTAATTTTTATGTACTCATTTTAATACTATTATATACAAATAGCTGGATTTTTGTCTTCTTTTTTAATAAATGTAACTTGTCCATTGGGTAGGCCCTAAACAGCCCAAGGGATAGAGGTCAATCTGTAAATGTTTTACGTTTTCCATATCCTGGTAGTAAAAAACTTTTTAATTGGTTTTTCTCTGTTGTAAAGCCTACCTTTCCCATAGGATAACATTGAGTTATCGTATTACATTTATTAAGTGATATATTTTTCTTGGGAACAGATGGAAATCTCATTTTTGGTATGTAAGATATTATAATTTCAAAACCTCTGTAATGGTAAAGTCGAATTTATAGTCACCATTCTGAAAATACCACTTTTAGAAAGTTGGCATTTTCTTGTCCTAACAATTTGGTACCTGCGTCCTGGGTCACATGACTGTGAACAGTTTGCAGTTGACCTTTGTTTATTCCTCCCACACAATGAGACAAAGGGGGACTATGTGTTGTCAGGATAGGGAATCCTGGCAGGTGGTGTGGAGCAGAGTTGTTCCATGTCTCACTTATATTTCCAAAGAGCTTCCTCAGCATGCTCACAACAAACTTTACCCCAGACCCCTTGGAGCCTGAGCAGAGAGGAACGAAATTCCAGAACCATCTATGTGGGGGAACTCTAGAGGTTTCTTCCACTTCAAAGCTTGCACCAGATATAAACATAGGTCCCTCAGACCCACTCTTCAGTTGACTCCTGGACCTGTGGAGGAACCCCAAAGGACTGTCTTGTACTTCAGAGGACTACCTTGCTGTTTGGGGTCTGCTTTGGCTGTCAGAAGGCTGCTCTGCTGCTACTTGAGGACTGCCCTGCTGGTTGAAGCCTTTCTTGTACCTTCAGATGACTGCTCTGCTACTTGAGACCTGCCTTGCTGTTTGATTCTAATACTATAAGAGTGACTCTAAGGGCTAGTTGGCTGGCCTTCTTTTCTGAGCTACAGGGACATAAAAAGCTCCACCTGGGCCCGTGCCTGAAGTGAGCCCTTCCTTCCAAGTGCTGTCCACCCAGTTCTGGACCCTTGAAAGTGGTGCTAAATGTGCCAAATATTCAAAAACAAAAACTTTGAACTTTAAAAAAAGGTAATCAAAAAGTGCTCTGACAACTGTCAGGAGAGCGGGACCTACTTGCCCTCCTACCTGCCCAATGTGCATCGCCAGTCAGCCTGAATGTGCGGTAGCTCCCGCTATGTTCTTGTCCGCAGGGGCAAATTCTGTTCAGTGTCTTCTTTTTAGAAGGATATCCAGCCTTCTGCAGCCGTTGTCAGCTACAGCCTGCAGCTTCGCTCTGCTGGAGATTTTTGACTTTGAAAAAATAGACACAGTCCAAATGTTGGCTCCCTGACAATGACTCCTCCTCCTCGGACTCTGCTGGCTGCCTTTCTCTGCTGAATTTCACCTTTTCAGGCATTTTTCTTCCAAATTCCTTCCAAGTCTGAAGGTAAGTGGAGGCTAGGCCCAATCCTCCTTGTTATCCGAACCACGGTCCATTGTGGACGACTATCATTTTTTACTTTGTTCCGGTCTCGCACGACTAGATGTCTGTGGTTGGCACTTTGGTCTTTTAGTTGCTAGTTTTCACAAGAAACTTTAAAAATTAAAAAGTCCAGTTTTACTAGTTAGATTTAATTTGTTTTGGTTTCTTATTTATTAATTTGTTCTCTATTGTTCTTAATTGGTGTGTTATTTTTCATTTGTTTCTTTTTTGTATTTCTGTGCCAAGCTACCAGAGGGTTAAGCACAGGATAATTTAGTGACTTTTATGGTTCACCCTGACATGGGTTTTGGTTTCTGCTTGAGAAGGGTCCTCAACACCCTCAACCAAAAACTCAATTTCCTTCAGCAATGCACCCCCTGTGACCACTACAGTACCCAAAACATGAGAAAATCTCAACTAAGAAATGGGGTGGAATAATAGATTGAGTCCCAGGATACGTTTGTTATACAAAATGAATGACTCAAAGATCTTCAGGTATCTCTGACTCAAATATGTAGTATTGGCAAACTTAAGGGTAGACAAAGAAACACCCAAAGTCTCACCCCAAAACAGAAAGGTAATAGACATCTTTGTGGCAAGAGGAACAGTATCCCCAACATACACCACACTAATGATAAGCACACTGAAAGAAATGGATGATTTTCATTCTAAATGGGGAGGTATAGTGTTGACCGAAGAGGATATGTGGGGTTGGGTTGGGGGCTTAGTTCCTCCAGAGAGGTGTGGATAAAAGCCTGTTTCAAGAACATTCAGGTAATATATCACACAAGGTACAACTCTAGATTTCATAGGGCAAAGGATGAATTATGTGTGCGGGGCGCAGACAGACTTGGATCTTGAACTGGGTCCATGAATGCGAGGACTGCCATGCCTTGAACCTAAAGGCATTGAGGGAGTTTTCCCTGAATCTCCTTGCTGCCTGATGTCGGACGACCCGCAACCCTGTCCATCCCAGTTGATTGTAATGTTCTGGGGCCATTCGCGGAGCCACTGCCAATGATCATAGTCACAGTCTAAATCGTTGGATAATATACTACTTCTCTACATGGGAGTTAAGACAATAATGACTGTACCTACCATATAGTGGGGACAATTAAGTACTTATTTTAGTGCAAAAAGCCGGAAATTTGACTCCCCATGACTTCCAAAGGGGAAAGAATCCCTAAACATCTCATTCAACATACAGGGGTTCAGCACCTACATTTACATAAGTCAACTGACTTGATATTTAAGTAAGAGTTCAGCAAAGTCAAGTCAAGTTTGCAAGTTTCTCCATGCTAGGGTTCAAAATGCTTACAGCATTGTGAACCCTAGCATGGAGAAACTTGAGACCTTGTCCTCTAACTATAGGACACCTTGAATTGGAGTGGACCTATCGATTTGAATGACTGTACAAGATGATGTCCTTTACTACTTCTTATATTACCAATTTGGACCCACAACTAATTTGACTCGCCTCGCCTTGAGAGGACTGACAGCTGGCCATACATGCAAATCACACACCAGAGGATTGGTACAACTATATCATCTAGCCAAATTAAGAAGAATTTCACTAGGAGCTCTGAAGAAATCAGAGAGGGCGAAACACGTTGGCTACGGTTTTAATCGAATGTGAAAAAGAAGATTAAAGGATTATAATTTTAAACATGTCTAATGGATATTCTGTACTTAAAAAATATGTGATTTTTTGTGAATCCTATTTGGTTTGCTTTGCTGAACTCTTACTTAAATATCAAGTCATTTGAATTATGTAAATTTAGGTGCTGAAACCCTGTATGTTGAATAAATCGTTGGATAAGTCCCACACGCTCAAGAATTCAAAGAAGTTGAAGCGTTCTTTGGGTCGCAGCTAGTGCCTTTTTCTTTTGATAGGCCTGCAGAGGGAGACGATTGCAAGGGGTTTGAGTACCCTTATTCATTCCATCACCCCCTAGATGAACCAGTAGACAACTGGTATGAGGAACTGGCAGATGCCAGTGGGTTAAACACCTCACCAGACAATGGCTTGGCATCTCCTACCATGACTATGGAGGAGGGAGCCTCCTTTACAGTGGTGGTGACAAACTCCTTGACGGTTGTGCTTCAGCTATGAGTTACCCCTTCCAAAGCTCTTCTCATTCAATGAAGTATTCACTGATGTCCTACTTGGGGCCTGCTCCAAACCTGCATAGGCATTTGGCCATTGTTATTGCCCCCCTCTTAGGGCCCCAGTTTCCTCACTCAGCACCCTATCCAGAGAGCTTGGTGGTCCAAGCCTCCACCCACCTCCATGATGAACCCTGGCGCGTTTCCCACCACTCCAGATAGGGAATCCAAAACACTGCATACCTTTGGCAAAATGCTGTTCTCTTTCACCAGCATCGCCTTGCGATCTGTGAACACTGCATGCCTTTTTGGCCAATACACTCACTGTGTGGATTCAGTTGCGCAAGTGTTGCCTATGGTCTCAGAGGAGGACCGAACCATACTCATCTAAGCCATATCCAACAGGCGAGATGCGGGCTGGACATGAGTGACATGCTAGGCAGAGCGATTACATCATCGGTGGCATTAAACACCATGCCTGGTTGAGAATCACTGGCTTTTCGGGGATGCCTAAACTTCCCTAATGGATATGCCCTTTGATGGCTTCTGCCTTTTTGGCAAAAAGGCAGACTCAGCACTGGAGCAGTTTAAAGACAGCAGACTACTGCCAGATATTTGGGTCTCTCCATGGCCCCCATAAACCCCAGTTTGCCTTTTTCCACTTTTGCGGCTACAGGAGGGGCTACCAACCTTGTCCTTTCCCACCCACCCACCAACCAAGGCAAGCTTGTGTCTGAGACTTTCCCTAGCCAAGGACACAGTTCCCACAAACCAGGTGTGAACACCTGCCGGAGGTCAGGCCAGTCCACCACCCCTATGGTAGCTGCAACCTCAAAACCACTTTAGTTTACCATTGCACAAGCATCCAGTGGTGGGCAGTGTCTACCATCACCACTTGACCCACTGGCCATCCATAACATCAGATAAGTGGGTTTTACAAATTGCCCAGAGAGGCTACTACCACCCCTTCTGGAAACCCCTCCATCTACTTATGACTGGCTGGTGGAGGACCACCTATCTTTGCTCCATCAGTAAGTGTTGGCCCTTTTGGCCTAAAGAGCCATTGCGAGGGTGCTGACATCAGAAGTAGGTTGCGGTTGCCATTCCCACTACTTTCTGGTCTCTAAGAAGGACAGAGGCCTCTGTCCTATTCTAGACCTTCACCTTCTCAACTTCTTCCCGAAGAAAGAGAAGTTGAAGATGCTTAACTTAGCTCAGGTCCTGTCTGCCCTGGATCTGGAAGATTGGATTGTAGTGTTGTACATGCAGGGCACATATTTCTACATCCCCATCCTGCCTTCCCACAGGCGTTACCTTCGATTCACAATGGGCCCAGAGCCCTTTTAGTTTGCTGTGTTTCCCTCTGGCCTTACAGGCCCCCTTTGCATATTCACCAAGGTGCTGGCCGTGGTTGCATCCCATCTGCGGAGGTCAGGGAGTTCCAGTCTTTCCCAGCCTCAAAGATTGTCTGTTGAAGGCTGGTATGCCCCCTCCAGACTATGACAGACCCCCTACATTTGCTGGGGTTCACTATAAATGTGCCAAACTGACACCTGACTCCCACTCAGACACTGCCTTTCATTATATCAGTTCTAGATACAGTGCAGTTTCTGACTTATCCTTCTCCATGGCTAATCCAGAATATTCTGACTGTGACTCTGATATTTCAGCCTCTATCCTGGATATCGCTGAGACTGACTCTGAGGCTGTTGGACCTCATGGCTGCCTCGATCCTGCTAGTGACCCATTCCCGTTGGCATGTGTGGGCTCTGCAATGGGACTTGAAGTTCCAGTGGGTGCAGAATCAGGGGAATTTCTTCAACCCGGACCAGATCTTCCTTCCGTCTAACAAGGAAAGGCTGGTGTAGGTATTCATGGACAACACCACCACCCTGTGATACTGCAACAAATAGTACTGTTGGGGTCATGGATCCTATGTCAAGAGGCCCTGTGTCTATCGACATGGCTGGAATGTCAGGACATTTTCCAGGTGGTTCAACACCTTGAGGGCTCTCTTACCTCCAGGAACAGTACAGGGCTGTTTTCAGACAATGTCACAGAACTTTTACAAGACTTTGACCAGGCATTGTCCTATGTCAAAGAATCCCTAAACATCTCATTCAACATACAGGGGTTCAGCACCTACATTTACATAAGTCAACTGACTTGATATTTAAGTAAGAGTTCAGCAAAGTCAAGTCAAGTTTGCAAGTTTCTCCATGCCAGGGTTCAAAATGCTTACAGCATTGTGAACCCTAGCATGGAGAAAGTGACATACACTTAAAATGACATACAAAAAATAAACGTAAAATCTATATATGTACTAGTTAGCAACAGTCATCATGGTTAAAGTGGGAAGAAATAGGATGTGTTTCTTGATAGAACAAGCATACTGAGTTGATAACATCTACATCTCATGTGTTATACTAGAAAGTTTTGCTGTCAGAAAAAAGAACACAGGAAGATTTTAAAGATTTTATTGGGATTAGTGTTCTAATATATGTACCTAATTGAAACACAGTGATTCCTCACCGTGGTTACTTTTTTGTTGCTTCTTAGAACCGACAAATGAGGACAAAGCCCACACAATGGAACTCACTTTGGAGTATTTATGTCAAAGATAGATGTTAATTATACTCTGTTTAGATGGTTAGTGAATGGAACTTGTCTGCGAATTTGGACACTTCTTGGGAGGTAAACCTTTTGGCACCAGTCTGTTGGGTCTATGACATACTGTGGTTTGGGTCAGGAAATCACTAATTTTTCTAATTTGAGTCTTAGATAAAACTGCCTGATATGATGTATATGGTGGAGTGGGACTAAAAAGATATTTATGGTAGTCACAAAGAGAATGTAACAGGAAGTTGGAAGAAAAATGCTGGTTTTTATTAAACAAATTTTGTATCAATCAAAATTTACAGACTACAACAAAACTCAATTCATGTTAGAAATAATTCATTATTTAATTACTGAATTATGGTTTTGATGCTGAAAATGCAATTTATCTCTGCTGATTTTTTGGTATATAAACCCCCCTCCCGGTTTTAAAAAAAAATGAGCGAAGTATTAATTTTATTTAAAGTTTGTGAGATAAAAGAATAAAAAAGAAAAAAATTGAAATATTGTGATAAGATAAACTGTTGTATTGTAACATATATTTCTTTTTTTGCACACATTTTGGTTATATTGTCTCACAATGAATTGGCTTATGAATATAGATTTAATGTTAAAATCTAATCATCAAGGACGCATAGATGTCTCCATCTCGCTCTGGCAACAATTGACCCCCTATCTCTCTTTGCTTCTCGTGGATGTCGAGAAAGCATTTGATTCGGTGGACTGGCGATATCTGGAGGCAGTATTGTCGGACATGGGTTTTGGGACCTCCTTTCGCAACCTCTAAACCACAAGCCCAGGTAATGGTCAATGGTGCCCTTTCGCGCCCCTTCCCCATTAGGAGGGGCACAAGACAGGGGTGCCCCCTCTCGCCCCTCCTTTTCACGTTAGCGATGGAGCCTTTTACTTCTCTTATTCGCACTGACCCGCTTCTCACGGGATGGCAATGGCCCGGCTTGGTGAAGGATAAGATTGCCCTTTACGCTGACGGCCTTCTGATATTTGTCCAGCTCGATCAGGCCCTCGGTGCCTCCGGGCCCTCCATCTCTTTGAACGAATCTCTGGCCTCCGATTGAATTCGGCCAAATTGGTCCTGGTCCCTCTCCATCTTTCGAGAGAGTGCTTTGATTGGCAGTCATCGATTCCCCTCCGGCGGCAGTTGTTCAAGTATTTGGGATCTGGGTGGCCCTCCTTCCCGACCTCGCCTGGTCTCTCAACGTCACTTCTCTAGTGAAACGGGCTCGTGCTGACCTCCTTAGATGGCAAACGCTGCCACTGAACCCTATGGGCAGAATAGCCCAATAATGGTTCTGCCAAGATTTCTCTACATGCTTCAGAACACGCCCATCTCGTTCTCACGGTCATGGTTCCGGGAAATGGACGGCTTGGTCACCAAAGTTTTATGGGGAGGTCGGAGACCGAGGCTGTCCCTCACCCAGTGCCGGATCCCACCCTTTGACGGTGATCTGGGAATGACGAACATATATCTATATTATCTGGCGACTCGGCTTCTTACCGTGCATGACTGGTTTAATGGTGGTTGGTCGGATCCAACATACCGCCTGGAGCTACATAACCTGGGTTTCTCCACCATTCAGGGGATGCTATACGGGAACGTCTTCACCCACACACCTGAGGTCACGTGTGGGGTGCTCCTGGCCTGGCGAGCCTCCCTGTGCCACACCCAGTGGTCGGGCAAATTAACCCGATATACCCCACTGTGGTGCGGAACGTGGCCCAGGGACGTTGCCGCTCTCTGGCTTTAGAGCTTGGGACCTCATTGGGATTTCACAGGGTGGGGATGTTTGGGGTGGGTGCCTCCACGCATCCCAGTTTTACTGCTACCCTACCTGCAGCTGCGCCATGCCCTTCACGCTCACATCTCGAAGGGGACCTCCTTACCCGAATATAGTCCACCCGAAGCCCAGGTCATGACTGGCAATTTGGGGAAAAGGGGGATCTCCCGCATCTATTGCTCCCTCGCAAATAACACCCCCAACTCTCTATCCCATTTCAGGGACAAGTGGGAGGGTTGGCTTGGATCCCTGGACGACGCTGATTGGAGAAACTCGCTGATTGCTCCCAAAACGGTCACAGCCTCAGCGCGGCTCTGACTAGTTCAAATATGCTACCTACACGCTGCCTACCTCACACCGTTGCGTCTTCACCACGCTGGGCTCCGACCTGATGCTTTCTGTCCCCGCTGCGGATACCCCCAGACCGACTTTTATCACATGGTATGGCTCTGCCCCACAATTACGCGTTATTGGGAGTCAGTAACCGGGGACCTCACAGATGTTCTGGGTTGGGAGATCCCTCCTAGCCCGATGAACGTACTCCTGGGTATTACCAAAGGATTGGATTGCTCCAGAGCTGAGAAGCTTTGTTTAAACACGGCTCTAATGGTGGCCAAGAGAGATATTGCAGCCAACTGGCTGAGCCTGACTGCTCCCACAATGGCGCGTTGGCGCAGGGGGGTGGATTGGTGCGCTGCGCAGGAGCGACCCATGTATGCAGCCCGAGGCTGCCCGAAGAAGTTTCGTAGAGTATAGGACAAGTGGGTGGGGGTGGTAGAAGATTGAACATCCCAGATGATTACTAATGGACTTGGACAAATACACTGTTTATTTCTGCTCATATGTTGGACTTTACATGCTGGGGTATTAATCTCTCGTCAATGTTTTTTAATCGCAAATGTACTAAGAGCTGGTATTGTTTTTCTTTGCTATCTTTATAAAATCAATAAAATTGATTATCAAAATAAATCTCATCATCAAATCAGTAATGCAAATTATGGTTGTATCTATTGCTGCCCTGAAGAAGCTCCTAACTGAATGAAACACGTTGGCTGCGCAAAGTCTTTTTCCTTTGCCTACATAATGAAATTTGAACAGTATAAATCAAGGACAACATCTCTCGATTTATCCTTTTTCTAATAAAAATAGCACTTAGCTGATAATTATTGTTTGTTTTAAAGTTGCCTCTCAATTGTGTGTTCTAAAAACGTAATGGATGATGACCTCTCAACTCTCTTGGAAGGAGTAGTTCACATAGTGTTGGGATTTGCTCACATGGGCTTCAAATTCAATTTAAAGAAATCAAATTGCCTACCCAAGTGTCCTACTTTTGGGATATGCGCTTCTACAACCACATTGAAAAAACTCAGTATAGGCCTTTCTAAATTTTTGCAGAACTTACAATCCAGACTATGCAGAACGGGTAAAACCATTTTACGACTTGGTTCATCCAGACTTTTCAAGTTCACATTGGACAGCTGAACATACACAATTTGACATGTTAGCTTCTAAACGCTTACACACTTGTGTGAACACCAAAAACCTGGTGATCTGTATATTTGCGGGTGCATCAGGATACAACTATGCCACATTCAATGAAGGAGACATTATACCCATTGCATATAAATCACATTTATATACAAATGCAGAAATACGTTTTGCAGCGACAGAAAAAATCCTGACGACTTTACATACTGCTGTAGTGAAAGAAAGATCATTGGCTCAGGGGAAACTAATAATTGTTGTGACTCCAGTTCCGGCCTTAGAGACTGTTACAAAGGCCAGTGGTCCAAACATGACTGCCTTACATCCGAGATGGATAATGTAGGAAAGTAGGATTTTTCTGTCATAGTTGCCCCCACTTTATGCCTGGTGTCGGTGTGTTTTGACTGTAGTACCCTGGGATCCTGCTAATCAGGACACCATTCTCTGTGTTTTCTCTCCTCAATTCATTGGTAAGTACTCTGTACATCCCACAATTGGCATACTGGTGTACCCCTGTAAGTCCCTAGTATATGGTACTAAGGTAACTATGGCATTGGTACACCAGGGGTCTCCCATGGGCTGCAGCATGTATTGTGCCACCCATGGGAGCCCATGCAAAATGTGTCTGCAAGTCTGCCATTGCAGCCTGCGTGAAATGGTGCATACACCTTTCACTTCAGATATAAGGCTTTCCTTATATCCCGATCACTGCACTTAAAACCTATAAGTCACCTCTAAGGTAGGCCTTACATCCCACAGGCAGGGTGCATGGTTCTAAGAGTAAGGATGCTCCTGAATGAGTAGTGACACCCCTAGAAAGTCCGGAGTCAATTCTCTAGCTTTGTAAGTGTGGGTAAGCCATTTTAAGGTATTTAGTGGACTATATAATGGCTTCACCAAACCCAGTCATTTTTTTTATATCAAACATGTTGGAACCATGCCACTACACCAATTTCGGAGCTATTTGCATGATCCCATGTACTGGGGGGCTCCCTAGAGAACCCCCACATATTTACCTGTGGAGCCCTGCAGGGTCTGCATGCAAGCCACTGCTGCTGTCGACCCCAGACACAGTTCTGTCCTCCTGCTGTTGAGCTTAACTCTGGCAGAAGAGGGCAGAACAAAGGGTTTCCTGCATAGGAGATGTGTAACCACCTCTCATTTAGAAATAAGTGTCTCAGGCTGGGTGGGGGTACCTACAAGCACCTCCAGGCTGCTTTTAAGGGCACATTTGGTGCCCTCCTTGCATAAACCGGTTTTCCCCAGTTCAGGAGGCCTTGGCTCCCGCTCTGGTGCTAAACTACACAAAGGGCTGGGTAGTGTCTACCCCCTGTCCAGCTCCTCCCTTTGGAGGTGCCCAAAGCACGGACAGGTGTCCACTTGATTCTGCTATCTTGAATCTTGGATGGGCAGAGGCCCCTTGGAGCATCTGACTGGTTAGTCCACCAGAGTAGCGTTCCTGACCGCCCCGATAGGTGGGTCACCACAGAAGTAGTCTTGTCCCCTTTCTGGGTTGCTTAAGGGCTCCTCTGAAGGTGGATCCTTAAATTTGTCCAGACTTCGTCTTCAAGAACTGACTAGCTTCGCATGAAGATTTATCTGAAAGACTCTTCTGCTGTTGGACACTGAACTCTACCATTGGACCGAGCCAGAAACCAAGACAAAGACTGCTTCTGGTAGGAAGGCTCCTACTGCAACTTTGTTTCTGTGCTCTTCCAAGTTCTCCAACCTGCATGCCTGAGCATCTTCCGTAGTCTCCCATGACTTTGCATGCATCAAGATAGCAAGATGGAATCTCCCTTGGAATGAAGGAGTCACTCCTCTGCATCCGCAGGCACCTCGACGACAATGACTGACTTGTGGATCCCGCTGTCCCACGGACATCTCCTGAGTCTACAATACAGGTGGTAGTTTGTTGGCTCTCCAGAGGTCTGGCCATTCTTCCCTGCTACTTGGGAGACTATAATCCCTCTCCAGTCGACCAGAACCTGTGCACCAGATCTGTTTGCTGTTGCCAAGGCTTGTTGTCGCTCCTCACCAAAGATCTTCAAGCTCCTAGAAGCTCCAGCCTCCAGCATTACACAGCTCCAATAGTGATGTCCTTCTGCATCTCCTGCAATGTGGGCATCCATCGTCGGTGTGCTGCTGAGGCCTACCTGCGACTCCATGTGTCTGCCCCAAGAGGATCCTGCTGGGGTTTCCACCAATTCTGTCTCGCTCTCCTGCTTGGTGACAGCAGACCCTGACTTACTCTTCCTGGGTGAGCCCCTCGGACATTGCTGGTCTGCAACTAAGCATTTCTTCATGCAACACGTCTGTTGCATTTGCCAAGGGTAGTTGGTGATCCTGCCGGCCACTGACCTTCCTGTATGTCGTTAGCTGGCGTGGGACATCTCGTGGATGTCTCCCGTGCCGCCGCAACATTGCTTGGGCTGCCTAGCTACAGCTTCAGGACGTCTGCTACTTTCGAAGCACCTTCAACAAGAGCTGGCATCGTGCTCCTGCTCCTCCTGGACACCTCTAGGTGGTTTGGACTCTCTCCCCTCTTTTTGTAGGTACTTCTCATCTGGAATCCATGTCTGGGTTCCACCGACCCGGTCCACGAGACTGTATTAATGGCACAGCTGAGGTTCCCCATTGACAACAACAGGCGGTTCCGACACCACTTCGCACCCAGGCTCCCTGGTGTAGGTATCCTGATACTCTGGGTATCCACGGTTGGGGGTGTCCTCCAACCTCCCTGGTTCCAACGGATTTCCTCTGGGCCCTCTGGGATGGGTACTGAAACAGTAAAGCTCCAACCGTGATTTCCCCATGTTATCCAATGGACACGGACCTGGGGTATCCACTCTGCACATGGGCATCTCGCAACTCTTAGTTACTTGTAGTTCCGTGCTCCCCCTGGTCCCTAGTTCTTTGGGTGTTAGTCTTGGTTTGGTACTCACCTTGCATTCCCTTTACTTGGTATATGGTTTGGTCCCCCGGAGGGGCCCATGTGTTTTATGTGCTTAACTTATCTGTTTTGAAGTATATTTTATTGTGTATTGATATCTCTGGGTAGAAGGTATACCAAAGTAGTTTTAGTGTTAGTGTATAATAAATAAAAGGTATTTTTCTAACACTGGTGTGGTTCTTTCTTCTGTGTAAGCTTTACTGACTGACTGCGTGGTAATGTACCCGATTTACACCGTCCTCAAGTTCAAGTTTATTTGCATAGTTAATTAAAACCGTTGCAATACAAAAACAACTTCATTTAAAATAAAAAAATATACATGAAAAACTCCATACTTCACATATCTTGTTAATAATTCTTTCTAAAAACGGTGCTATACTTAAACAAGTAGGGAGACAGAATTTCTAGGCACATTATTTTCAACTTTGCACATATCTTTCTTAGGTTAGAGAACTTAGTTCCAGACCGTGCTTTTCTTCATTGAATGTAGCAGAGTTCTATATTGTGCAAAGAAATGCTTTCGGTTTAGTAAAGTGCATTTTTGCCGAACGGTAGCGTTTTCTTCAGGACTTAATATTTAGGGTTACAACTGTTAATAGCCAACTGAATTCATTGTTGGCTGATGTACTGACAGCTCCTTGTGGCATAACCTCAACAAATATACTGGCCGACAGCTCGGTTGTAGTTCGTTAGGAGCAAGCAGTACTTAATTTCAGTCCTTACTTCCTTTCCCGAGTTATGCCCATGTTCAGTTAGGAGTAGTTTAACTTCAAAAAGTGCTCTAGTGCCAGAAAAACACGATATGTGTAAAGGATCTCTTCAAACCTCCTCGCGATCTTGCATTTGTTTCATACAACTAGGTTGTTTAGTAACTACGTTGCTGGCATTTCTTTTCGCATAGCCTCAGGTAGTTTACTAAGCAGCAATTCAATTGTGGGTCGTTAAATGCAAAACATGGCAGCACTGCTTGCCTCCTAGTGCATACCCCTCGCTGATTAAATTGTTGTTTCAACAATTGCTTCTGTTCTTTTAAAAGTTCTTTACAAGAACATAGTAAATGCAGCAGATCTTCTGGCATGAGCCACATAAGCGGCACATAAAGCCCCCTTTCTCCTTTAGCCAGGGTGGAAGATGCTGTATGCAAGGTATCAGACCGAGTCTATACTTCATGAAACTTTACACCGTCCTGAATTAGCCTTAACTGCTCTCTACAGCTACCCCTTGAGAGCGTTAGTTATCAGGGACCACTACAAATATCATTAAGGGTTGCCTGGACTCAGTGCAGGGTGCCTCATCAATAGGTGTACCATGGACCAATTTACAGCAACAAATGTAGGCTATATATTTGATTTTACACTATGAACACAGGCATATCTGCAATATGAACAAGATATACTCTGCTCAATTAAGTTATGCCTCTGGATCAGTTCGATTATATAATCCACACTGATGGTTCTGCTCAGCCTGCTGTAGTTAAGGGTCAAATGCAGGATGTAGAATACCACCCTCATAAACCTACACGCAATCACTTGGTGATTGTGCAGTCACTTGGTGATAGCAGCGGGCTGAATTGAGAGCTCTAGTTTTGGCACTTGAGAATACCGATCCCGTATTCACCACACCCATTGTGCGTGATTCATATTATTGTGTCGAGTCTTACAATGAGTACTTACACTACTGGAGCGAGAATGGATTCAGAGATTCCAAAGGGAAAACAATAAAGTACAGGCTGCTCTGGGAACGAGTGGCATAACTAAAAGCATGTTTGCCACTGACTCATGTGATACACACACTGAGTCACCAATGTGTAGAGATGCCCGTTGTAGGGAATTCCATAGCTCGAGAAGCCGCAAAAGCAACAGTGCAAACTGCTGCAGTCATTGTAATTACTTATTCTAGTACGAGGGTAGATGTAGACATCATGATGGCTGTCAACGCTGCGCGCGATGGCCCCCACTTAGGTTTTCCGACTAAATACTCCTACCAGTTAAATGCACAAAACATCCTGTTTGCTCATATTCCCGGAGTGGGGAATTCAGCAATACCTAATTCAGATCGTAGGTTGCGTTTGATCCTAGCAGCACATGAGGGTCTAGCATCTGCTCTCGCAGGGGTGGTGGCTACAATTTCATTATTTCAACAACACTGTTCGCGGGCAGGTTTATAGAAACGGACAAAGGACTGTCGTTAAATGTGACATCTGCCAAAAGATGATAGTTTCCACCATAGCACGCCCACCGCAGACACCTCTATTGGTCTCAGACAAGCCTCTGGCTTGTGTTTACCCGGACTACTGCAGACCCTTACATTCAGATGGGTCTTACAAGTACATCATGATAGCAATGAATTCCTGTTCTCGGTTTCTATAAATGTGTGCCGGAAAGTGGCCTTTTTGACATGAGCACCCCCACTTTTTGCCTGGTATTTGATTTTATTTTGACTGGAAGTACACTGGGTTCATGCTAACTAGGTCCCCAGTGCCAGATCTTTTTCCCCAAAACTGAAATTGGTTCTCCCAATTGGCCATTTCTTTAGAACCCTTTGTAAATCCCTAGTGAATGGTACCGCTGGTATCTAGGGCCTGAGGTAATAAAGAGGGTTCCCAAGGGCTCCAGCACCTATGGGACCCCTCACCATGCTCATGCAAACTGCCACTCCAGGCTGTGTCTCTTGCAAACAAAAGGGTAAACACAACATGGCTCACTGCCTGTGTGCCATGCCTACCGGCACTTCATGCAGTATAGCTAAGTCACCCCACAGCAGGCCTTACAGCCCTAAGGCAGGGTACACTATATTACATGTGAGGGCCTCACCGCACGAGCAGGTGTGCCCCTGTGCTGGTCAGTTCCATTGCTGCAGTACAAGTGAACAGGGAAGCCATTTTACAAGCATGTGCTGGACACTGGTTGAAACAAGTTCCCCTGCTACATGATGGCTTCACTGAAAATAGAGATGTTTAGTATCAAACATCTCATATTAATAAAACCGCACTGATGCCAGTGTCGAATTGAGTAATACATGCACACAAAACCTACCAGTCACTGGTGTGCTGACTGACTGGTTCAAACCAACCTGCTACCAGAGATGGGTTTCTGGCTCTTAGGGGCCATAAAACAAGACTGCTTGGACAGAGAGTATGGCACACCTCCCTCAGGATGACCTGCAGATTAGCATTCAAAGCAGGGGAGCATCAAAGGACCTACCGGCTTTGGTATGGAAATCTAGTTTCTCCCCCCAGAGAAGTCGTTGACCCCCTTTGTCCAGAGCCACTTGACACCTGTACAGACTGTAAAGCTAGCTAGGCAGACAGGCATATCCACCCCCTAAGGTTGGCTGCTTGAAGTGGAGCCAACTTTTCAAAGTTAGCCATCTTGGTGATGGCAAAATCAAGACTTCTGGGACAGGGTTATTACTACCTCCCTCAGGAAGTGGTTTAGAGGGTGTAGTGACCCCCAAGGATAGTTAGCCCATTGGCTACCATACTACCCTACTACCCTCCCCTAATGCCCCTAAATCAAGATTTTAGGGGAGCCCCTGATACCAGAGAATCAGATCCTGCAAGCTAACAAAAGAAAGGCGAAGAGCAGCGAAAGCAAGAACTGCAGAAGAAGCAGCTAACTTGGCGCCAGTCATGCCAATGTCATTTCCTGACCCTCCAGACTCGAAGCTCACCTTGGGTTTTCCCGCTGTGGTCTTCGACGCTGCCTGCAACATCTGTTTGCTGGCCCCTTCTACCACAACCGCTCCCGGTGACGAAAACCCGACGCCTAAGGACACCTCTGCACCCATCGCCCCTGGCCCGGAGAGAAGAGGACCAGAGAAGAGGACTAAAGGTGTCCCCCCTGCCCCCGTGCATCGTGAGATCTGAGCCGGCCTGTTGGTTTAGCCCGACTGGCCTTCCAGTCCGATGCTGCAGCATCTGTTGACAAAGACCAACCCTCATTGTCTTGCATTGGGCAACTTGTACTGTTTTGCAGTACTGCATCTGGCCACACTTGTGCCACTGAAGGTGGTCTTCTGTTGCTGCCTTTGACCTTGCCCTATACACCTCTCAAGTCCCAGAGGTTGTCTTGTAAGTTGCTGCAAAAATCTCATATACCGTAATTGTTTTTCCTTCTGTCGGATTACATTGCAGCCTCTGACAAATGCACTGAATGTTGACTGTTTAAATGCAACAGTATTTCTCATGAAAAACGTACTTACCTGATTGTATTGATTCTGGTGCATAAACATACAGATAAAGATACTACTTCTTGAGTCATTCGCTTCATTTATTGACTATTGTGTGTATTTGCAGATGTCTCACACTCCTCAACTACACTACCCTCTAGAAGAGCAGCTTAGAATTGCTAGAGCAAACCCCTGCCCACTAGTAAGGGAACCCCTGAACTCTTTGCACTATATACCTCTTCTTGGTACACCATATAGAAAGCCAGCTTCCAACATTGGTGGTGCAGTGGTGGGATATAAGTCTTGGCATCTGCTGTACCACTTGGTTAATGAGTCATTCCACTAAGAAATCCAAAATTGTCTTTAGCCTAAAACATTTTTTTCGATTTCATCTTTTTCTAAATTGTTTAAAACCTGTTATGGCCTTGTGTTAAACTGCACAGTAGAGCTGTTTATAAGTATTTAAGTAAAGTTAGGCCTTTGGAAAGAACTTAATTCTTTTTAAGCGGTCCCAACTACTTTAATTCCATGTCTGAGGAAGGTCCTTCCCAGGAGCTCAACCTGGGGCCCTACAAGGACCTTAAGTTGTCCAAACTTAAGTCCCTCTGCCAAGCTTGGAACCTCACCATGGGACCTAGACCCACAAAGGCACATCTGCAAAGACTGCTCACAGGAAATGCTAGGTCCCTGCTTGAGGAAGAATCCCCTCTTGGAAAAGGGGCAGAGGATGCTGAGGTGGATGACGTTGGCAATGATTCCAACAGTAATCCTACCAAAAGCAACACTGGGAGTACTGATGGTACCTCAGGAGAAATAGGCAGTGAAGATGCAGATTTTTAGGAAATAGCCAAAAGGATAGCCTTGGAGGCTAAACTCCTAGATATAGAGAAAGAAAGCGCTGGGATGGGCCAAGTGCCCATCTCTGGTGGCAGCAAAATATTAAATAGGGCTAAATATGAAGCTTTCAACCCTAAAATCCCCATAGGGATTGTCACCAAATACACAGAGGGTGATGATGTCACCAAATTGTTTTCAGTCTTCGAAAAGGCTTGTAAAATAAGGCAACTCAACCAAAAATGTTATGGGAGCTGTCCTCAGAAAAGTGTAGGGATAGGCTCCTGACACTGAATGAGGGAGATGCTTAGTCCTATGACCTCATGAAGGATACCCTGATTGAGGGTTTTGGACTCACCACTGTGGAATACAGGGTCAGTTTCTGGGAGAATCAAAAACCCAGAGCCAGATCTGGTTAGATTTTGTAGACTTTTCAGTGATAACACTAGATGGTTGGTTGAAAGGTAACAATGTGCAAGACTATGATGGGCTTTATAATCTTATTTTGAAAGAGCATCTGTTGAGTAATTGTGTTCCTGAGAAATTACATCAATACCTGGTGGACCTAGGTCCACTTTCTCTTCAAGAATTGGGGAAGAAGACAGACCACAGGGTCTAGACAATGGTAACTAAAGCAGCTCATGGTGGGTGTGACCAAAAGAAAGGGGTCACTTAGCACCCCAAGGGAAAGGTGGTAACCAGTCCAAAGACAAAAACAAAGAGTCGTCTTAAGGCCGCCGAAAACCTGTTCCTGAGGGTGGGCCTGAGCCAATACAATGTCTAAGGGTGGGTACCAGGTTAAGAACTGGAATCACAAGAAGACTTGGTGCTTTAATTTCAAGGCCAATTAGCACCATACTAAAGAGTCCCGATACAAACAGTTCACCTAGTGCACTTGCAGTGAATGCAGTGGTAAGTCTCCAAATGGGTCCCCAAGTGAGTCCTGACCATGTCAGTGAGCTCACCGAACCAACTTTAGTCTCTGAGGGTGGGGTAGATGTAGCTGCCCTGGCTGTCTGGCCCATTAACATTGAAAAATGACAGCAACTTCATATAAATGGGATCAGAGTTGAAGCACTGAGGGATACCGTTGCAAGTGTCACTAAAGTGACTGAAAGATGGATATCCCCAGGACAGTGCTTGAGTGGTGAGACATTCACAGTCCTCAATGCTGATAATCAGGCTAAGGTCCATCCCATGGCTATGGTGCCCTTAGACTGGGAAGGGGTTGCTGGCCAAACAAAGGTGGTGGTATCGTATGCAATTCCTGTAGAATGTCAGCTAGGCAATGATCAGGGACAATTGGTTGTGACTGTGCAGTACTCTTCCCCCTATCATCCAGAGGGAAGCTCAATAATGGAGAGGATGAATTGTGAATTAAAACAGTCTTTAACAGCTAGGGTATTAGGTTTAGGTCGCAGTTAGGTTCACCAACTGTATGGGTCCAGAGAGCCCTCAATAATCTGCCTAAAAATTGTCTGGATGGTTGGACTCCATATGAGATCCTGTTCGGGGTTAAGATATTGGTTCCAAACCTTGACAGTCCCAGTACAGTGGCGGTTGAAGCACCTTTTGATATTGGTGAACGCTTGGATGTTCTGCAGGAACTGAACAACTTCCAAGACGCTCAGAGCAACGTCCAGCAGAAAGTTTCCACCACTGGTTAAGTGAAGAAAGCTTAACCACATTATAAATGCCTGGGTCTGATAGAAAGAGTAAAAAGGTAGAAAAGAGAATCGGTTTCACTCAAACATATCGGGTATTCCCTTTTAAGGTAAATTACTTTCTCGCTGTTGCAGTTTGTGTGTTGACGTTGTTCCCATAGTATTTTAAGGCTAATGTCTATTCTAGTGGTGTGTGAGATCATTATGTGTTTCCTGTTTGCAGTCATTCAGATCAGACTACAGGGAGGCTAGGCCTCATGAGAGTAGTAAAATCAGGACAGCAATTAGGTGGAATGAGAAGTATGTGTAAGGTTTTACCCAAAGCTTCCCTTTTCATATAGAACAATACCTGAGGAGGGTTACCTTATTTTGTTGGATCCTAATACTATCCACAAGACAGAATATTGCATTGCCACTGTCTCACTCGGGTGTAGGATTGATCACCCCGGTAAATCGGTGAAAGGCACTGTGCCCTTGTGGGATATATTTTAGGGTCCTCACCCACGAGTACCACCTATGGCTTGCTTCATCATCTGGTCCTTCTCACCTAGTGTGTGGGGACGTGCTCAACATGTTTGTAAGCGGAGTTCCTTGAATATGTGGTTTTAGGGATTGTGAGAAGAAATTAAAATTGCCTGCCGGATCCTACTACTTGTCATTGGATACAGGGATGTGAAAATCCTATAGCCCAACGCTCGGGACATATTGTTTGGGGTCAAGGGCAACAAGTTTCCATGTGCATTTTGTCCTTGGGACAAGTAGGCCCAACCCCCTACATCACAAACCATTTGACTGCCAATTTACAGTACCACATTATGGATCAGGGAAAGGCTTTGCCTGCAGTTAAGGTAATATTTGTGTCCATGTGTTAAGGCTGTTCAAACTTGTATTTTTGGTTCATTAATGCAAAACCTTTAATAATAGGGTGAGTGATCTAAGTACATGTTGTAAGTTCTGACTGTACTACTGAAAGTGGGTACAGTATAAAAATGTGTACACACGTTTTCAATATTTAACAATATGAGGTTATGCATACCTCCCAGAATGCTCTCTGATTAGATGCAAATATATGCAGAAGCTTGAAAGCAAGATTGATTCTTCTTTGCTTTCAAAATAAAATGGTAACAAAAAAATGCAAAAACAATTAGCTAAACTACTGTAACATTTTAGGTACCATTTTCCTGCATCCTCATTTAGTAAAATGTGTTGATGTGTGCTTGTGTTTCCCAAAAATATTCATAATGGAAAATGTATAACCAGTTTTAATAAGATTATGGGAAACAAAAATAAACAAGCATTGGTAAAGCCAATAGGTCTGGAATTGTTGGTCAGCCTTTTGGTTTTGTCAATGTGTGACTTGTTTTGGCAGGTTTTTTGTAAAAACCTTATTGGTGTGGGAGCTACCGGGCCCTCATTATAACAAACATTGGCAAAAGCAAAAATAGTTTTTTTCTCTAAAAGCACACATTGCAACAGTAGTTCCTGGCACTGAACAAAACGACTGTGTCTATTATGCTCCTTGTGAAAGAACAGAATGCGGTCACTCACAGTAAAGCTAGCCGACAGAGAGAGAGACAGAATTTTAATAAACACAAAATGTCATAGTTAACGCCAGACCTAATCAGGGGCCCAATTATTAAATAAAGTCTCAAAAGTGCAGATATGACTTTCATGAATTCACAAGACTTTACAGAAGTAGGCCAAGAAATAGTACTCCTAGAAAATATTTGTGAACTGCATTTTAGCATGAGCTAATATGCAGGTGTAGATGTGCTCATGCGAAAATCTGAGTGTTTGCAAGTCCACTTTCCCTCCAACCATTTTTTCCCCAACCCTGAAAGAAGTTTTATGACTGCCATTGTCCGGAGTAAATTTTCAACCTTTCTCAGTATGGGAAAAGATTAGATAAGAGTTGGTAAAAACCCTTAAAATATGAAAATTAGTAGGTTTGCACAGACTCAAAAGGGCATTCCAACCCTGGAACTGATGCTTCCCTTCAGCGCTAGTATGTAGATCTGCTGAAACGTGGCAACATAAGGGAATTGCTAGTATTCAAACCCTACTATGGAAGGAGCCCTGGCATAATCAGAGAGGCTATTCCGGAGCTCTTATATAATGAGATTGCTGCCATATTTTGTCACCGCATTACATGGCACTAAAGGGACAAGTGGATTTTGTTACAGAACAAGTAGATTTATGAAGCAAACTGCCCCATGGACAAGTAGATATTTTATAAAATTCCACACCCCTGTTGGATAGTAGTAGCCCTATACATAACATCAACATGAATTGCCAGTGTGGGTCGGTCGGCTTTGTTCAGGACCTTATTTTTGCGCTAATTTCTATAGGTGTAACTGGCCTTTATTGCCGTGTATATCCATCTTTTTTATTAATCTTTTAAAAAAAACGTTTTTAAGAAAGGCAGGCACGCAAATCATATAGACCAGTATGTTGGACTTTTTCCTTTTTGCATTAGTCTGAGCTGGGGGCGAGAGAATCAACAGCATTATGCAGTAATTAAATATCTATTTTTAATCCATTGTACGTGTTTTCTACCATGCAGGTGTGCATCTTGTCATGCACACTTGTGTTAAAAACCTCTTATAGTCTATATTACAGATTGAAAAGTATCAGACATTTATAATAAAATCAAGTGATACAGCACACCATGAATGTGATTTCAAAGGTGTACATAATCTACATCTACTTGGCCTATTTAGTTAATAAGGCTTCATAGGGTTAACCTGGTGGTGGGAGGGGGCTCTTTATAGTCACACTCTGTTGGAACAAATGAGAAATAAGCTCAAGCATAGTGTGTATATTAGGTGCTCTGAGAAAGGATTTTTAAACAGAAGGGGCATCAGGGTCTCTCCTGCTTTTGTATTGCTTACTTTGTTAAAGGACAGCACCTGCGTCTACCTATTCGGCTCCCCGCAACCTGTATCAAGGGGCAGAAGCTGGCTGTTTCCGGTTTTATCCTCTTTCTCATCATGCGACCATCACATGATCAGGAAGTCTGTGACAAAAGTACACATTTCTTGGGAGTTGTATTTCTAGGTTTTTTCTTCCTATGTGGGATATGAATCAGTGTTTTATTGGTCTTTGTCATGTACATTAATAGCCAGGCTCGGATTCATAGTAGTAATTGCATCGTGAATTACAGGTTTTTGTTTCTTGAACTGAAAATGACTTCCTCTTTATTTGTCATGTGACAGTAATATGATCTGCTTATGAACTACAGTACTATTACATTTGTGGGAATTGTAGCTCTTTCAAGGATGTGCTGTAAATCTATCCTATTGAGTTCTGTGCCCTGAGTGATATATTGTATATCTTATAGGATGTTTCCCCACGGTATTTTATCTGCAGAATATTTTGGTTTATCCTTCACAGATGACGATGTGAATCAAATAATGGCAGTGCCTTCACTACTATCAAACATGAACGTGGCACAGACACATGACTGGGAAACCCTGACTGAGAAAAAAGAAGAGTCCTACTAAATTGAGTGATTATGACTGAGTATCTCACAGCAAATGTCGCTCCTATGGGACTATTTGTTAATAACACACCCAGAATCTTTTTAGAATATGCCATCTTTCAACAAGAATGGACCCAGATTGCTTGGCATTGCACAAGAGACTGGCTCATCCTAATAATAAAGACAGCACAAAGGTTGGCAGACAAGATTTTATTGGAGATACAACCAAAAGAAGGTGAAATGAGAACAGCAGTCACAACCTTTAAAAAAAGACTGGAAGAAATAAATAAAGAAACTAATGACTACAAAGACTACTTAACACAGTCTAAAAGTTACAGAAAGATGTCAATAAAATTGCTTTTAGCAATGTGTATCCATACTCTACACCAGACTATACCATAACAACAGGGGGTAACTCGGATTACATGGGGTCAAATTCATCAGAAGATGGTTCCTCAGATTCTGATTCGTGAGGAAGTAACAAACATCAAACAAAGAAATAGATGAGGACCATGGGGTAGATCATGGCAGCAGTACAGCTACCCACCAGTCCCCCACTTCCTCCAACCACCTATTCAATCCCAAACTCAACAGTTCATGCCTTGGGGTCTCCCATTTAATATAATGCTCACAACAGGAACCCTGATGGAACAATTTGGAATTTAAATCACAATGTGCACAAAACAAACTCAAAAGCATATGGAAAAAGGCATTTGCTTTTTAAAGACGAGAACCCTCACTCACCACTAGGGTGACATGTTTCATCATTGGGTTCCCTCTTGCACACAGTGTCCGCAAGGTACACTGTGTGGGCTACAACTCTCCCTCTGGAGAGGAGCATGAGGTGTGAAATGTGAATGAGGGGCAGAGTGCAAAATAATATCAAAAGTGTATTAAAACCATCTCATACGGGAAAAAAGACTTTAATAACTATCCCCCATGGATGGAGTTAAAAACTAGTGTGACGATAGGAGCAAGGATGTTTCCTATCTGACTAGGTCAACATGTTTCTGCCAGGTGACCGAAAATTCTTGGCATTCTTCAGGACCACTGTCTTGTCACTCTACTATAAAAGTGATAAACAAAAACCATACTTATATATTATATAAATGTTGTCGAGACCAACTTCAGTCTGGTCTTCTTGCAATAGCAGATAATTTATCTGCCTATACCTTACACAGGTACTTTATCTGTATGCGGGTACCAAATATCTCCGCAAGTCTCTTCCAAAATAAAGGCCGAAGGAGAGAAAGTCCCCCATTTAACCCAATAATGCCTACACATTTCACAAACCAGCGACCTCTGTTTTTAGCCAGAGGGCAGGTCCGCAGAAGCAGGAGAAGAAAAGATTCAAGGGTACAGTGAGAAACAGGACTCGCGGGTACAAAAATGCAGCATGATATACCCACAACCGGGGTCCAGTACAACAACAAACTTTTTACAAATTTGACAAATAAGAATTTATTACCCATTCAACTAACGAGCCTTAATAAAGGCCTAGGATTTGTGCCAACACCAAGATTTCACAAGTTTAATTTACATAGTGAACTAGCTACATGTTTTCTTAAATTACGACTCAAAGCACACTTTGGAGAACAGTCAAGTGACACAGAAGGGACAAGACTACAAAAAGTCAAAATTCTGTCCCCCGACACACGCAACCCCATTAGAAATAACATTTGAAAAAGTAGTCTATGCTGAAATTGAAAAACTTGACACCAATTTAATACATAAATATCAAAATCTGAGTAATGTAGAAAGATCAGCACTAGAAGAACTAGAAAATGCCAGAGAAATCACTGTCAAGCCAGCAGATAAAGGGGTTGGCATTGTACTGCAGACCACTACAGCTTACGGAATTGAATGCAAGAGGCTATTATCAGATGAATGAAATGATACCATTCTGACCAATGATCCAGCCGACACATTGACAACAGAAATCAATACACTGATTGAAGGAGAATGTGAGGAATGGATAAATAAACAAGAAGGTGACTTTTTAAGGAACAACAATCCCAAAATGCTGTATTTTTACACCATCCCAAAAATCCACAAGAACCGAGACCCAACACCAACTAGACCCATAGTCTCGGGGATAGGATCCCTTCTAGAACCATTGTCACTGTGATTATTTTTTTAAGCCAATTATACAAAAAACCCAAGACATACATTAAAGACACAAAAGATTTCTTTGTCCACATTGCAGAACTTGTGTTTGTAGAGAATGAAAATCTAAAGCTCAGCCTAGATGTAGAAAGTATCTACACAAGCCTCCCACATGACATAACCTTAGAGGTTATTAAGGAAATCCTAGATGCAGAGGAATGGACTCACTCGACCCCAGTGAACTTTGTAATGGTATGTGCTAGACTTGCACTTACGAAATTTGAGGTAACCATGTTCTTGCAACTCACGGAACTTCAATGGCTAGTACATTTGCTCCCAGTGTGGTCGGGCAGTATGTTCAAAATTTGGAAAAGATATCCATGATAACAACCCATACAGACCACACATAATAACTTGGAAATGATATATAGATGACGTATTCGTCATCTGGAAAGGAGATCGTGCAACTCCACTAAATGTCATCAATTGGCTAAACACACAAGACCGGCATCTAAAAATGACCCATACGATCACCAACAAATCTTTTGACCTTTTTAGATGTAACTGTTTGTCCATGAACATGGAAAACTACGAATGGACACATATCAAAAAACAACAGGCAAAAATAACCTGTTGAGGTTTGACAACTATAACCCCAGGTCACTACCAGAAAACCTGCCGTATGTTTAGTTCCTACAGTTACTTACATACTACAGTCAACTAAAACTGAAAAACTTAGAAAACGCAACCACTGAGCGAGAATAATTAAAAACGAAGAAGAATGCAAGACACCAAAATCATGACTATTCTAGAGACTCCTACAAGGGCAAGGGAAGACCCTCCCTTAGTATGTGTGACTACATATAACATCGCCTCGAACTATGTCAAGAAAATTATAAGACGCAACTGGCGAATCTTGAACATATGATCTAGACAATGGGACTACCCTCTATTTTCACATAAAAGAGTGAAAAGTATACAAGACAAAGTAGTACATACAAGACCGAGACCTATGCTGAGAACAAAAAAACACTATACTTAACACTTTTAGGCTCCCTGAAATAAAAGGTCATTACCCCTATGGACAATGCAGTATCTGCCACCTGATGACATCTACTAAGGGAATAGATCTGGGACTACGTACAAAGTGGACATTTCGCAAACACAATAACTGTAACTCAAAACAAGTCATCTATATGATAACATGCCCATGTGATTTGCGTTATATAGGCATGATGACAAGAAAAGTGAGTGTCGAAATAGGAGAACATCAAAGCAATGTACGTTGCAGACGGGCAATAAAAATAGCAGAACATTACCTTGCAAAAGGTCATACAACACAAGAACTCAGGTGGAATGTTCTAGAACATTTCCAAGCAGAATGAAGAGACCTAGAGAGAGTTCTTTTTGAAAAACAGCGTTGGATTTCTAAATCATCCACACAACATAAAGGACTAAACGATGAAATACTGTGGGGAAACATCCTATAAGATATACAACAGATAAAGCATGACAACACAACAGATGGTCCTTAAGTATAGAACTACATCACCCAGGTACCAACATAGGCACCGTACCTAATAGGATGGATTTACACCACATCCTTGAAAGAGCTACAATTCCCACAAATTTAGTAGTGCTGTAGTTCATAAGCAGATCATGTGACTGTCACATGTCAAAGAAAAGGAAGTAATTTTCTGTTCAAGAAACAAAAACCTGTCATTTACAATGTAATCACTACTATGAATCTGAGCCTAAAATACTGGCTTTTAATCTACATGACAAATACCAATAAGACACTGATGCACATCCCACTGAGGAAGAAAACACCTAGAACTACAATTCCCAAGAAATTTGTAGTTCTTTCACAGACCTCCCGATCATGTGATGATCACATGATGCGAAAGAGGGTAAAACCGGAGACAGTGGGCTTCCTCCCCTTGATACAGGGTGCGGGGAGCCGAATAGGTAAAGACGCGGGCGTTGTCCTTTGACCGTGTAAGTAATACAAAAGCAGGAGAGAGCCTGATGCACCTTCTGTTTAAAAATCCTTTTTCAGAGCGCCTAATATACACACTATGCTTGAATTTATTTCCTCATTTGATCCAACAGAGTGTGACTATAAGGAGCCCCGCCCAGATTAACCCTATGAAACCTTATTGACTAAATAAACCAAGTAGGTTTAGATTATGTAAACTTTTGAAATCACATGAATGGTGTGCAATATCACTTGATTTTATTATAAATGCCTTATACTTATTTCAACCTGTAATATGGACTATAAGAGGTTTTCAACACAAGTGGGCATGACAAGATGCACAACTGCATGGGAGAAAATACGTACAATGCATAACAAATAGATATTTCATTACTGCAAATGCTATTGATTCTCTCCCCCCAGCTCAGACCAAACAAAAAGGAAAAAGTCGAAATTACTGGTCTGTATGATTTGCGTGCACACCTTTCTTAAAAGCTTTAAAAAAAGGACATATATACACAGCAATAAAGGTCAGTTACACTTATAGAGATTAGTGCAAAAATAAGTTCCTGAAGAAAGCCGACCGACCCACACGGGCGATTCTAATGGCTGAAACATGAAGACCTCGGATGTATAGGGTTACTACTCCCCTATGACATTGCACTGTTTTTAACCTTGCCAATGGACCAACCATTAAAAAAGTAGTAGGATCCAGCAGCCAATTTTCTTCTCACAATCCCTAAAACCACATAGCCATAGAACTCCACAAACGTGTTGAGCCCGTCCCCCCACACTAGGTCTGATAATGATGAAGCACGCCACAAGTGGTACATATGGGTCAGGACCCTAACATATATCACACAAGGGCACAGTGATTTTCATCGATGTACCTGGGTGAACAATTCTACACCCGAGTTAGACAGTGGCAACGCAGCATTCTGTCTTGTGTATAGTAATAGTGGCCTGCTATATGATGTACACTTATCTAAGTGGACACCTTGCACCAGTCCAGACAACCCTTATGGTGATTTAAGTGGTCTTAGACAACCTTACAAAGCTCTCAAAGTGGTAGCTATGGAGAGCAGCCTTCAGGCTTAGTCCAAAAGGAGTGTTAAGCAGCTTATTTTACCAGAATGCAATCTTATAGTATAGATTAAGTGGAAAGGAACCACACAAAGTATTTATAAAAATATGTATTTATTATATAATACTCTCTAACACATAGAAATATCTCCTACCAGTAGATCAGCACACTGCACACAATACTTTAGCAAATAAACACAGTAAATAGCACGAAATACACAGTGGCCCCCGGGGGGGGGGGGGACCATACCATATACTAAGAAAGTGGTATAAGAATCACGACTTGGGTCAAGACAAGGTTGTGAGGATGTAGAAGTGCTGGAACCCCAAGGAACCACCTAAGGTGAGTAGATAGGGACCCCATGGAGAGCGTGTGCAGCGTGGGAAAACGACCGCGTGCTCTGTACAACTCTACGTGTAAGTCGCGGATGGATTTTTTAAGATTAAGGACCCTTCCCAGCGGAGCCTTAAGAAACCCAGTGAAAGACAGAAGGCCGGAGAGCCAACCCACTCGTTGATACCCTAGTGCCCACGTTACCTGCACAAGGGAAGCCGGGTCCATACAAGTGAAGAGGTGACAGAAACCGCCGTCGAACCCAGTGGAGGACTTAAGGAAAGTCCAGCTGTTGCAGGAGGAGAAAGTGTTCGGTGGAATCCAAAGGTGTATTCTAGATGAGAGGTACCTGCAAGCAGAGGGGACAGAGTCTGTCACTCAGGAGTGACCAGGAGACTTGGAAGGCGAATGCCCTCTGATGTCGGGTGTTGCAGGATGGATGACGATGACCTCGACTCTGCAGCTGTGAGGACCAGGAGCCGTGCACGAGCTGTCCCATGAAGGATGTCAAGTGCTGAGGGGTCGGTGTCCAGCGGGAGTACCAACAAGCCTTGGCGAATGCAACCAACTCAGGAATCGAAGAAGGAGCAATGTCGGGACCAGCAAGGTCCAGGAGACTCACCAAGAGCAGGGGAGTCAGGGCAGGCCCCAAGCAATCAGGGGAACCCAAAAGACACAGGTGTGACCCTCAAGTGAACCCACAGGCCGGGGGCACTGGTGTCGCGAGAGGACCTCAAGCTGCTCACCAAAATATGCAGGCCGCGATGCGGTGTGGCTGAAGATTTTGGTCACTGGAGGTGCTCGAGGTTGAGGCTACTTGGACCCCGAAGATCTCCTTGGAAAGAAGTCAACAAGCCTTTGCAACAACAAGTTTATGCAGTGCACAGGGGTTCGGTTATTGCAACCCCCACGAGGGATACTGGCTTAAAACCTGGTGAGAAGGCAGGGCAGGCCTTGGGAGCTGTGGAAAACCACCTTCTGTGTTGCAGAGCATTTGGAGTCCGGAGGAGCTCGGGATCAGCAGACCGGTCAACTTAGTTGCGGTGCCTGCAAATGCAGGGGAATGACTCCTTCACTCCAAGGCAGATTACTTCAAGTGTCGATGATTCTTCTCAGGCCTTGGAATGTTCCTGTACGATGCACAGGCACAGACAATGCAGCAGACTGGAAGGGAGACAAAGTCAGGCCCAAACGGAGACCAGCGAAGCCCAGAGTGCCCAGTCGGTAGAAGTAGAAGTGGTGTCTGATCTGACTCTTATCCCACGACGAATCTAGCAACCTACACCCAGGGAAGCCCTTAAGTACCATAGAGAAAGGGTTGGGAAGTTGCAGTGGACCCTCCCAGGGGAGGGTTTAGGCAGGGGGAAGGTTACTCCCATGTCCTTTGTCCATTTTTGCGCCAGAGTGGGAGCCAATGGCTCCCAGGACTGGTTTGAGCTGGACTATGCACAGGGACACCAAATGTGCCCCTCATACAGACTGAGTGGCGCTGGCAAGCGCACCCACCCCCTCCCAATCGTGTCTGGGCGGTGATCACACCTCTCTGTGACAGGATGCCTATTGTTCTGCCTTCCCCTGCTCAAGCTTGGCTCAGTAGCAGGAGGACAGAATCGTGTCTCTGGTTGGCAGCAACCATTTTGTACTGTCTGGGTCAAGAAGGCTGGTACTGGGAACACTGTGAGCCTAACGGAGGGCTCTTCCAGTGCTTGGAATCAAACCTCACACACCGTTTATGGTGTGAGGGTATGATTCCAACATGTTTAATACCATACTATTCGTTGCAGCCATTTTTTAGATGGTCATTGTGTAATTACGCGGTGCCCCTCTATATAATATATGGCTGCTACATTGACAGCCCGGTAGAATGGACTCCGTAGGCTGCAAATGTGTCCTGCTTATACAGGGACACCCTCTCAATTGGAATCAAGCATACTACCTTTAGGATTGCAAAGGCCTGCTAGAGGGGTGACTTATAGGTTTTAAGTGCAGTGACCCTAGATATAGGAAACCTATATCTTTAGTAAGTGTTGCAAGCGCCAACTTACACAGGCTGCAATGGCAGGCCTGTAGTTCCATTTTGAATGGTCTCTCATGGGTTGCATAATACATGCTTCAGCCCATGGGAGACCTTTGGGGTACCTATGCCCTGGGTACATGGGTACCATATACTAGGGACTTATAAGGGTACCCCAGTATCCAGTCTGGGGTGTACCTAAGTACTGAACAACACAATGTAGAGACAATGGAGATAGACTGGGGTCCTGATTAGCAGGATCCCAGACAGACTAGTCAAATACAACTTAGCACCAGGCAAAACGTGGGGTTAACCACATAAGCAGATCCCCCCCCCCAAAAAAAAACGTAAGGAGATGAGACTAACCTTGCCCAGTTGAGTCTTCATTTTCTAAGTGGAAATATCTGGAGAGTCCATCTGCATTGGCATGGGTACTCCCAGGTCTGTATTCCACTGTATTGTCCATCCCCTGTAGGGAAATGGATCACCTCAGAAGTTTGGTGTTTTCACCCTACATCTGTTTAAGCCATAAGAGGGGCTTATGGTCTGTCTGAACAATGAAGTGAGTTCCCAACAGGTATGGCCTCAATTTCTTCAGGGCCCAGACCACATCAAAGGCCTCTCTCTCTATAGCTGACCAACGTTTCTCTCTTGGGGTCAACCGACTGCTGATAAAAGCTACTGGTTGATCCTGGCCCTCTGCATTAAGTTGTGACAACACAGTCCCTACCCCCAACTCAGATGCATCTGTTTGGACAATGAATGTTTTAGACTAGTCAGGACTTTGCAGAATGGGAGCAGTGCACATGGCCTGCTTAAGGTCATCAACTTCCTTCTGACAGCTAACTGTCTACTGAAATTTCTTGGGCATTTTCTTAGATTTAAGACCATTCAAGGAAGTCACCATGGACCCATATCCTTTGACAAATCTTATGTAATACCCAGTCAGGCCCAAGAAAGCTCGGGTCTGAGTCTGGGTAGCTGGAGTACACCATTCCATTATAATCTGGATTTTGCTCTGTAGTGGTTGAGCTTGGCCTTCACTTACCAGGTGGCCCAAGTACACAACCTTGCTCTGCCCTATCTGGCACTTAGTAGCCCTGATAGTGAATCCTGCTTTCTGTAGAGCCACCAAAACATTCTTCAGGTGGACCAGGTGATCCTCCCAGGTGTAGCTAAATACCTCTATATCATCTTAATATGCTGCACTATAGGCTTCCAGACCTATGAGAACTTTATTCCCCAACCTTTGGAATGTGGCAGGCACATTCTTCAAGCCAAAGGGCATTACAATAAATTGAAAATGCCCACTAGTGGTTGAAAATGCTGTTTTTTGTTTGGCATCCTTAGCTATTCCGATTTCCC